>NC_089842.1:203054449-204254449 GCF_035609145.1 Eleutherodactylus coqui
TTCTCTCTGCCTCTCTGCCTCTCTCTCTCTCTCTGCCTCTCTCTCTCTCTCTCTCTCTGCCTCTCTCTCTCTCTCTCTCTCTGCCTCTCTCTGCCTCTCTTTGCCTCTCTCTGCCTCTCTCTCTCTCTGCCTCTCTCTGCCTCTCTCTGCCTCTCTCTGCCTCTCTTTGCCTCTCTTTGCCTCTGTCTCTCGACGCGCGTGGCGGGGAGGAGCCAAAAAACTGGAGGTGGGGTCGAACACGGCTTGATGCTCGTTCGAGTAACGAGCACCATCGGGTGCGCTAATGCTCGAAACGAGTATCAAGCTCGGCAGAGTATGTTCGCTCAACTCTACCTGCTGCTCAAAATTCCTGGCAGTCTGTCCACATTTCAGCGGCCTGGGTTGGTAATGCAGCAGGATCATCTGAGGATAGATCATCAATAGTTCAGACCTGGAAAACCCATTTTAGGGTACGTTCATGTGTAGCTGGCTTTTGTGTGAACCTGCAACAAGATCCACAGTATAATTTGTGCTGCAGATTTCATCCTTACATTTAAAGATGATGTCGTCTGCTGCTGATCTGTGTCAAAATCTGCAACAATAGCATGGGTTTTTGGTACAGATTTTTCAGCTGTAGAAAATCTACACCAATTCTGCAACATATAAATGTATCTGGAAGAGGTATTGATCAGGTTTTGAGTTGCTTTTTGCAGAGATTACAGACTCAAGTAGTCTTAGGCGTGATATTACAAGCTTGATACACCTGGATTTGGGGATTTTCTCTCATTACTCTCTGCAGACCCTATCATGCTCTGTCCGATTGGCTAGTGAGTTCTTGTCCTCTATAAAGGTCAACCTTAGTCTAAAGTCCAGAGTGTTATTCGGGCAGGTTTTCTTCTAAGACCTCTCTGTACTTTGCTCCATTCATCTAAGCTGGTTCCTAAGCAGTCCTACAGTTCATGGAGCTGGAGAGTATCCTCAGAGCATAATGCTTCTGTGCTTCACCACAGAGCACACTTGGAATTCAAGAATCCAAGAATCAAACTTGATTTTACAGAACATCCCACAGATGTTGAATCAGATTGAGATTTGGGGAATTTTTGAGGCTAAGTCAACACTTTGTCCTGTTTCTAAGACCATTGCAGTCCGGCAGAGTGCATTATCCTGCTGAAAGAAGCCACTTCTATTAGGGAATATTGTTGCCATGATGGGGGTGTACTTGGTCTGCAACAATGTTTTGGTAGGTAATTTGTGTCAAAATAACAGCCACATGATTGCGAGGAACCAGGGTTTTTTCAACAGAACACTGCTCAGTGCATCCTGGTGCCATCTGTTCCACAGGTAAGTGGTGCACATACAGCCAACCATACATGTATTGCAAATGTGATTCAACAGACCATGCCACCTTCTTCCATAATGTGATTGTTCCCAGCAAAAGAAACCAAGTAATCTTGTAGATATGATACCTTGTAATGGCTAAAAAAAATACTTGATGTTATTGTGCGCTTTCGAACCTCTCAGGATTCTTCCTCATATATATACACACACATACTTATGACAAGGCACAGACATGGATGTGATTCGTTTGCACGTAAAGGGATACTACAACAAGATGGGTGGAGAGACATGTATAGTAACACTGCTGGCCTGGTGACTCCCTAACACTAATCCGGGGACCATAAAACCTCCACATCTCTATCAGAGGGCTATTTATATGTATGTGTGTGTGTGTATATGTATATATATATATAATACACTATATTTATATATATATATATATATGTGTGTGTGTGTGTGTGTGTGTGTGTGTGTGTGTGTGTGTGTGTATGTATATATATGTATGTGTGTGTATGTGTGTGTGTATGTGTGTGTATGTATATGTGTGTGTGTATGTATATGTGTGTGTGTATGTATATGTGTGTGTGTATGTATATGTGTGTGTATGTATATATATGTATATGTGTGTGTATGTATATATATGTATATGTGTGTGTATGTATATATATGTATATGTGTGTGTGTATGTATATATATGTATATGTGTGTGTGTATGTATATATATGTATATGTGTGTGTATGTATATATATGTATATGTGTGTGTATATGTATATATATGTATATGTGTGTGTATATGTATATATATGTATATGTGTGTGTATATGTATATATATGTATATGTGTGTGTATATGTATATATATGTATATGTGTGTGTATATGTATATATATGTATATGTGTGTGTATATGTATATATATGTATATGTGTGTGTATATGTATATATATGTATATGTGTGTGTATATGTATATATATGTATATGTGTGTGTATATGTATATATATGTATATGTGTGTGTATATGTATATATATGTATATGTGTGTGTATATGTATATATATGTATATGTGTGTGTATATGTATATATATGTGTGTGTATGTGTATATGTATGTATATGTGTGTGTATGTGTATATATATGTATATGTGTGTGTATGTGTATATATATGTATATGTGTGTGTATGTGTATATATATGTATATGTGTGTGTATGTGTATATATATGTATATGTGTGTGTATGTGTATATATATGTATATGTGTGTGTATGTGTATATATATGTATATGTGTGTGTATGTGTATATATATGTATATGTGTGTGTATATGTATATATATGTATATGTGTGTGTATATGTATGTATGTATGTATGTATATACACACACACACTCATGCGCCTGCCTCTTCGGATCTATTTCATTATGCCTGAGGAAGAATCCTGAGAGGTTTGAAGGCTCACTATAACATCATATTTTTTTTTTTTTTAGCCATTAAAAGGTATATCTACAAGATTACGTGGTTTCTCTTACTGGGAACAATCATATTTTGCTCTACTGGCTAACATGGTACCAAACTTTTTTCATTATGCCTTCTTCTATTGCTCCATGGTCAAGTTCTGATGCTCACGCACAGTAGTGAACGTGGGTGAGTACCGCTGATGCAGTTTCTGTTGTAGATTTCAGCCTGAAAATGCTGCAAATTTCAATATTTACACTGTAAAAAATTTGAAATCTGCAGCAAACAGTTGAGATGCTACATATATAAAATCTTCACTGCACACCAATTTGGCTCCAGATTCAATGTAATTTTCCCCCCTTGCTATATGAATGAGATTTTTTAACCCAGTCTAAGTAGAATTAGAAAAACCATACCGAAAATGTCACCTTAATTGTAGATTTAGAATTTGTGTCTCAGGTAAATTTATTTGGCGCATTACTGAGTCGCCGTAAGTCCATTTTCAACCCCTTAGTAGCTTTAATCCCTTTCACCGTGGCACAAAAATCCTAATTATCCAAGAAACGTTTCACCGAATAGGATTAAAAATTAACCTTTATTAAATATATACTAAAAATGACTATCTAGTCAGAGACACACTACAAATAAATAATAGGTTATAGATTAAAGCGTAGTAGCTTAGTAGCTTTAAGAACTAAATTGCTTTCCCTTTTTTGTGTTCTAGCGGTTCTAATTTTTACATTTTATTTCACCAAGGTACCTGTATGACACCTTGTATTTTGCGGGATGGGTTCTAGTTTTTATAGGAGCCAATTTTGGGTACATATAATATATTGAATAACAGGCAGATGTGGATTCTCCTTGCCACACAACAGTTTGGCTGTGGGTTATCTGTGGTGGCACCAGCTGAGAAATACCGATTTTCACACTTAACCAATATCTTACTTGGAAGAGTTTTGCTGCGAAGTCCCCAAGGCATTATACGCATAATCCTGGTTGTGTGGCTGCTGACACTGCACTGGGCATGGTGCCGGTACCTTAAGGTCTGTACAGGTGAGTAGTAAAAGGACAGGCTTGCATCAGGGCTGGCAGCATAGGTGCCTAAACAAAGAACAGGCTGTAGGTCAGGGCAGGCAGCAGACAAATAGTAGATTCCAAAATACAGAGCCGAGGTCAGGGAGGACAGAAATCAGATTAGTCAGAACACAGATAAGGGTCAGAACCAGAATAAGTGAACATGGGGTGGATGCCTAACGTAGCAGATGCAAAAATGGGGGATCGGTTAGAGGACTGTGCACAGGCCCTTTAAGAGGTAGGGCAGGAGCACGCATGAGCCCTGTAAGCAAAAGCCTAGGAGTGTTCAGAGACGAGCCATGCAGAGCATTAATGACCGCGACACCTGACCGCAGCCCAGTAATAGGCGGGTGAGGTGAGCAATGGTGGTGCACTGAACCAATAACAGCATTATTTTTGAGGGTCTATTTTTAGAGTTTCCACCATGGGGTATAAAAATTAACTGTATTCTGTGACAAATGTATATAGGTTATTTTATGTTTTACTACTTTTGGACAATATATCCACATTTTTTCTTTTTAAGTATATTCAGCTTTCCCAGCCCCACTTCAAATGGCAAGTTCTGTTCCTTCTACAGGTAAGGACATTACAGTTTTGGACGGATAGAGATTGTTCAATGTCAATCAGCTGTAGCTCAGCTCTGTTGGTGCTATGGACAAGTTTCTGGTATCATGTTAAAGCCATGAGTCTTGGCTTTAAAATGACACCAAAGACACGTCTGTAGCTTTGATTGAACCAGGGCTACAGCTATTTAATATTGAATAAGCTCTGTTCATCCCAAACTGTAATGTCCTTTCCTGTAGAAGGAACAGAACTTGTTCTAAAATGCTTCAAAGGGGTTTAAAAACTCATCCACATGGCTTATACTGTAAATGGAATTTCTGTGGGAATGTATCCGTAGGGTATGTTGACACGTTACGGAAAATCCTCTTTGGATTTTGTTCTGCATCTGAATGAAAACCTGTATGTGTTACATGCGCGTTTTGATGCAAATTGCAACCCCTCATATGAAGAGGTGAAATCTACGGTGAAAGTCTGCAGCATAGACTGAAAAGTTATGGATTTAAAATCTGCACCACAAGTCTGTTTTTGCAGAGATTTCCAGCAGCGTGTTGCTAAGTTTTCATTACCTCTCATATACAGCCTGTACTTTTAAAATGTGTTGGATTTCCACAACATTTCTGCAGTGTGTGAACATCCCCTTAAAGGGTTTGTCCAGGTTAAAAAAAACATGGCATCCAGAAATATTGCCACATCTGTCCACAGGTTGTATGTGGTATTGTAGCTAATCCTCATTTACTTTAAGGGAGCTAAGCTGTAATATTAGATACAACCCATGGACATACGTAGACCTAATCCTGAAGGTAAGCAGACATGTTTTTTTTAATCTTGGACATCCTTTTAAGTACAAAGTGATGCTTGTGTCAATACAGCTATAAGTTGGTGCAACATTCAAGTCATGACTAGGGGTGCAAGTCACTTAGGTTCTGTTTACATCTACATCTCAGGCTCCATTCAAGAGCTTCAACATATTTCTGTCCCAAAATCCTGGATGAAATACTGCAGTTATTTTGTCTGTGAAAATGCCAGAGGGCTTGATAGAAACCGGACAAACCCCATTATAGTCAGTGGGCTACATCCAGGACCATTCGATTCTAGTATAGAACAGGACCGTTCTATGCATGGGCTCAGTTTTCCTGCTCCTATGGCACACAGATATGAACAGAGCATAAATTGCATATTACATTGAAATTGAAAGTTGATGAGAAATCCTAAATTATGGAACTTTATTCTTTCTATGCTAAATGTAAAATGTCAAGACAACAGACATTTACTCCTGACTGCAAAGTCTTGTTTAATCAGCAATGTCATTAGGCAAATAGAATAACAGAATGACTGTTTTATACTGCTGGAGCCTAGATATGCAGGTTCAAGCTCGGTAGTACACAGAAATGTATATGCTGAACTACTGCAGTGCATGGATGTACTGGAGTATTTAGGAGGAAATGTGATCCCTGCAGCATACCAAAAGTATCTAGACATGTTATGGAAGAACAGTTAAAGGCGAGCTTGTTTTGATTTTTTTTTTTTAACTTGGAGCAGTTAAGCACATTAAAAGAGAAATATATTATCCTGTGTTGGTATTAATTGTTATAAGAAGGAAATCTGCATTGGTGTTATTTATAGTACACAAAGTAACAACCATTGTAACAAATCAACTTTCATTTTACATTGTTCAAGCCTTTTAGAACTTTTATTACATTTTTGTTTTGGGGGGTGATGGAAAAACCGTGAAGAAATTCCGCCACTGTTTTGGGGATTTGTTTCTATAGTGTTCACCATTCAGTAAAGTTAAGTGGGTTTTCCACTGAAATACTCTTGATGACCTATCATCAGGATAGGTCACCAATAGTTGGTCGGCTGGGGTCCGCTGCTCGGGAACCCGACCGATCAGTTATGTGGGCGCATGCAGTCAGCGCCAAAATAACAGAGGTCAGAGTGGAAGCCTCCTCGTCAACCTCCGTGAAGTGACCGTCGCTTGTAACTACAGGCATGGCTCTCATTGAAATCAATGGGAGCCGTGCCTGCAGTTACAAGCGACGGCCACTACATGGGAGGTTGGCCGGAGACTTCCGCTCCAAATACACAAAGGTTGGAGCAGAAGACTCCGCACCAACCTTCCATGTAATGGCCAGCGCTTGTAACTGCAGGCACGGTTCCCATTGATTTCATTAAGAGCTGTGCCTGCAGTTACAAGCGACGGCCACTACACCGAGGTAGGCGCAGAGGCTTCCGCGTCGACCTCTGTGTTATTGCGGCTCCGAACTCATGCGCCCAAATCAGCTGATCGATCGGGGTCCCGAGTGGCGGACCCGGGCTGATCAACTATTGATTAACTACTTCTGCCTTCTCCTTTCCTGGTACATAGCACTCACTGAGTGCTAAGAAGTGGAGGTGTGAGTCTCCCTGTTACAGCAGAGCTGCAGGGTCCTAACAGACCCTAATCAGCTTTGTTAGTGACTTTGTCACTACAGGGGGATGTTTTCCCCTGTAACTAGGGCTCCTATGGATGGTCCAGCTACAGGGAAAAAGTGTCAAATCAAAAAAAGACCATGTGAATGTTCCCTGGAGGTCTTATATGACCTCATGGGGGTCATAGATGGAAAAAGAAATAGTTACAAAAATAAGTGAAAAAAAAATATACAGAATAAAATAAATATATAATTAAAAAAGAAAATGACCCAAAATATATGCTCTTTTTTTAAAACTTTTAATTCCCAATAAAAACTAGAAAATGGGGGGGGAGGCAGTGAAAAAAAGATATAAAAGAATAGCCCTATATGTCATGGTAAAAAAATGCAACTAAAATAATTTTGGCAGCTGAAGGAAAAAAAATAGGGCAGTAGAACCACCACATGGGTAAAATCTCTAAAAACAGCCTGGTCCTTAAGGGGTTAGCAAGACCTACAATGTGAAAAAAAGGATTTTTTTTCCTTAAATGAAGAAAATTAGCTTCTACTGGTTTTGTTTTTTTGCTTTCCTCTGGATCAGCATTGGAGGGTAATAGGCTGAACTGGATAGACATATAGCTACTTTCAGCCTTACATACTATGCTACTATTTATTATAATATAGTTTTCAGAGATGTCTGTTAATGAGTTGTGTACCTATAGGTGCACAGGGACCAGAACAGATTTTTACCATGAAGGCTGTATTGACTGACTGCAAGCAGATATTTCTCGTCCGTATCATTGGGGGACCCAGCCAGACCATGGGATATAGCCACTGCCACTAGGAGGCGACACTAAGCAAAAGTGTTAGCTCCTCCCACCAGGCTATATTCCCCCTGCAGGCACTCAGCTAATTAGTTTTTAGCTTCGTGTCTGCAAGGAAGCAGACAGGTCAGGTCCAGGAGGACTTGATGGAGGGGAATACGGGGGGTCGGGGCTTTTCCCTGGCTTTCCTGTCCTGCCTGGGAGGGCGCAGGCAGATGGTGTCTCCGCCACTCTGCGGCGCCCTACCCAGTGAAGAAAAGGTGGCACGACCCTGCCTATGTGCATTGGCGTCGTTGCCCGCCAGCAATAGGGTTCCCCCCTCTGGAGCAGCGGCCCTCTCGGACGGCGAGCGCAGGGGGGAACAATGCTGGAGCGCAGAAGGAGAGAGGGGAGAGCGTATCCGGGAGAAGGGAACGGAACTTCAAACCTCCCTCCAAGTCTGCGGTCGGCTGCCAGGAACCCCTTCAGAGGACCCCCACCACCTTGGAAGGTCCTGGGGAGGAAAGGAGTTTAGGTGCATTCCCTCCTTCTCTTTACCTATCTCCTCCTCTCTCATCTGCCTAGTTCAGTGCATATGTGTTTATGCCCCTCTCCCCCTCCCCCCTCTCTATCCAGAGACACTGCTGAACACAGGGGGCTGGGTGCTTACCGGCCAAGGCTGGGAGGGGGTGGATGCTGCGCCCACAGGAAGGTATGGCTGTGGGTGACTGCTGCGGCCGCGGGCGGTGGTACTCACATAATCGCGGCTGTGACACAAGGAGCAGGCTGCAGAGTGAGCTGCGGCGCCCCGGGGGGTGGGGCGCCGGCCGCGGGGACGCATTAGTGTGGTGCACTCAGCACTTCTGGTGACGCGTCTGGACTTCCGGGGCAGGCTACGCCCATCCCGGCCATGCGGGACATTTAAGGAGGCGGCCAGCAAAGAAGATGGCCGCTCCCAGTAGTTCTTGCAAGGAACTACTTGCTAGTGAGCAGCTCCACTTCTTGCCATTGGCACTTACTGCAGCGGTTTTTTTTCTTCAAACCGCAAGCACCTCCTGGCAGTGCGGTTTGTTCTGCAATCAGCAAGCTCCAGTCAGCAGCAGCACCAGTCGGTCAGCAGCACCAGTCGCCAGCAGCTACAGTCTCCAGCGGTGGCAGCTTCCAGCGTTTATACCACAGAGAAGGCCGCCAAGACCCAGAAGCTCCAGCTGGGCCAGGACAACCGCAGGACGGAGTAAGCCCTGCCAAGGCAGCTCTCCCCTGTGTTTTTCCCCCCCTGCGGGTACTCACTCTCAGCAATATACGGAGACACCCTACCCATATCCCCACCACTCCCTTGCGGTTATCTATAGGTGTGTGGATTGCGTCATGTCTGACCCTAGACCAGAGGGTTCCAGTCAGGCTATGGGGAGGGCGAAATACTATGCGTGCACGTTATGCAGCGCTAAGTTCCCAAGCGGTCAGGTGGAATCCCGCTGTGTAGCCTGTAACCCAGTGCGATCGGCTCCAGGGACCCCGGTGCCCCCCGCCGCCCCTGTAGAGCAGGTAATCGAGCCTGAATGGGCTAGATCACTAGCCGCAGCAGTGTCAGGACTAGCCAGCTCGTCGGCAGCGATATTGCGCCGTTTAGAATCCGATTCGGAGGTGTCTGCCCTGGAGCGTTCGCGGGGAAGTTCGCACAAGAGGCGGAGATCCCGCAGCTCTGAAAGGGTTTCTCACAGATCTCATCGGTACAGAAGGTCGTCCAGATCTTCGAGGTCGCAATACTCTAGAGAGTCTTTTCACGCTCCTCATGGTTCCAGGGAAGCATCACGGATGTACCATAGGTCCAGGGAAGCTTCTAAGCAGTCTCTGCATACAGTGAGGTCGGTTAGATCGGATCCCTCACGGGCCTCATGCTCCTCAGCATATCAAGCCGCAGACCAAGATCAGCCTCCGCACGATTTTTCGGGGGGTAGTAGCGGTCTGGAGGAGGAGGAAGGGTCCACTGTGTCATCACTGTCAGACCTAGATGATGAACAGGTGTCCAGGCTGGCCACTTTAATGGACAGCTTGGTGGTGGCAGTTAAGGACACGCTGCAGGTAGCCGAGACTCCAGTCGAGGTACCACAGTCTACCGTATCATTTAAACGGCAAAAGCGCATTCGCCAAACGTTTCCTTTCCATCAGGATTTTGAGGAAGTCCTGGGGAAAGAATGGGAGAGTCCGGACAAACGCTTCAGACAGCCAGGTAAATCCTGGGACATTGCGTATCCTTTCTCAGAGGATCTAGTCAAAAGGTGGTCAGTACCTCCGGTGGTAGACCCGCCAGTATCACGCTTATCAAAGAGCACGGCGTTACCTTCAGCCGAGGTTGCGGTTCTAACCGACGCGCAGGACAGGAAGCTTGATGCATTGGCGAAGACAACTTTTTTAGGCGACAGGACAGGAAGCTTGATGCATTGGCGAAGACAACTTTCCAGGCGACAGGCACTGCTTTGCGACCCACCTTTGCTTCGGCCTGGGTGAGCAAGGCGTCGGTGGCATGGGCAAAACAGCTGCGCAAGGATATTCTGGCAGGCGCCCCGCCCAGTGAGCTGCTGGACGTCACTGAAAATATCATTCAGGCAGGAAAATTCGTCTGCGCGGCGAGTTTGGATGCAGCCAAATTTGTTGCACGCGCATCGGCAGCGTCCGTGGCTACACGGAGGACACTATGGCTGAAAAGCTGGTCAGCAGATACATCATCTAAGGCAGTTCTGACGAAACTACCCTTTGAGGGTAAGAGATTGTTTGGCCCAAACCTCGACGATCTACTTTAAGGACGCTACGGGCGGGAAGAGTATGTCACTTCCGCAAGGGGCTGGAAGGTCAAGAAAAGCGCCATCTAGGAAGAAATCTTTCTTTCGTTCCTTTCGGCAGTTTACATCCCGGCCCACAACAGGTCAGTGGGCTCAGTCAAGAAGGGCCCCAGCAGAGCAGAGGAAGAATTCTTCCGTTAAGACCAGGCCGGCCTGGCAAGCTCGCTCCAAGGCACCCAGGGGCGCAAGGACAGGGTCTTCCCCCACCCGCTATTCACAGGGTGGGGGGCAGGCTCTTCCTGTTCCAGGATGTATGGTTAGCCCACGTGACCGACGCCTGGGTACAGGAGGTCGTATCATGAGGGTATGCCATCGAATTTGCAACATTTCCACAGGAGCAGTTTCTCAGGTCCAGGGTACCGAAGGACCCAGGGAAGGCAACACAGCTGCACCAGGCAGTAGGACAACTATTGGCGCAGGGAGTAGTGGTGTCGGTGCCATCATGTCAGCGCGGAAGGGGTTTTTATTTGAATCTCTTCATAGTTCCCAAGAAGGATGGCAGGGTCAGACTGGTCCTCGACCTAAGAAGACTAAATCATTACGTCAAAGCAAGACATTTCAGGATGGAATCCCTCAAGTTGGTAATAGCGTCTATGGAACTGGGGGAGTTCCTGGCGTCAGTGGACATTAGGGACGCGTACCTGCATATTCCGATTCGCGAATCCCACCAGCAGTTTTTACGCTTCGAGATCCAGGGGAGCCATTACCAATTTGTAGCGCTGCCGTTCGGACTCTCAACGTCCCCGAGAGTCTTTACAAAGGTGCTGGCAGCGGTAATGGCACTAATCTATGCGAGGGGGGTGATAGCCATCCCTTACCTGGACGACATACTGGTGAAGGCTCCAGACCAGGAAGGCAATTTAGAGAGTCTGCGAATCACGCTTCAGACTTTGGAGGAATATGGTTGGGTCATAAACCACGAGAAATCTTGTCTAGTACCAACTCAACAGTTGGAATTTCCAGGGATGGTGTTCAACACCAAGGAGCACCAGAGTCGCCTGCCGCAGGCGAAAGCAGTAACACTGGTCAACAAGGTGCGTCCACTACTTCAGGGGAGGCAGACGACCATCAGGTATTGCATGAGAGTACTGGGCATGATGGTAGCCTCCTTCGAAGCGATACCATTCGCACAGTTCCATTCCAGGGAGTTTCAACATTTCATTCTGGCACACTGGAACAGGTCGCAGTGGACGTTAGACCAGCAAATCTCCATGACACCAAAGGTTCGCCTTGCCCTGAGATGGTGGACGAATCTCAGGAGAATCCAAGGGGGTCGGTCACTGTTTCCAGGACAGTGGAGAATACTGACCACCGACGCCAGTCGTTACGGCTGGGGCAGAACTTTGGAGGGACACCACCCAGGGGGTGTGGTCACAGGACAATGCTACGGCAGTGGCATACATCAATCGGCAGGGGGGCACAAGAAGTGCGAGAGCAATGATGGAGGTATCCGGCATACTCAGCTGGGAAGAGAAACATCTACAGTCCATATCGACAGTTCACATCCCAGGGGTAGAAAACTGGGTAGCAGATTTTCTCAGTCAAAAGACAGTGGACCCCGGCGAGTGGCAGCTGCATCCGGAGGTCTTTCAAGCGATATGTCAGAGCTAGGGCACTCCGGATGTTGATATGATGGCGTCCAGACTAAATTACAGGGTTCTCCCCTTCGTAGCACGTTCAAGAGGCCATCAGGCGGTAACTGTGGACGCCTTACTGATCTCGTGGGCAGAGTTCAGACTACCGTACGTATTTCCTCCTCTTCCTCTCATTCCCAGAATACTAAAGAAGATCAAGAAGGAAGGAGGACCAGCAATCCTGGTGGCTCCGGATTGGCCGAGGCGAGCATGGTATCCAGACATAATCGAGATGTTGGCCGACGCTCCGTGGCCACTTCCAGAACGGGAGGATCTACTATCACAAGGACCAATCTTCCACCCAAAGTCAAAGTCGCTTCGTTTGACGGCCTGGCCGTTGAGACCGCGATATTGAAGAAACGGGGTTTCTCGGAGGCAGTTATCCGAACTATGGTCCAAGCCAGGAAGCCAACATCATCAACAATTTATTAGCGCATCTGGAAACGCTTCTTCAGCTGGTGTGAAGACCGCCATATACATCCCATGCGCTTCTCACTAGCAAACATTCTAGCGTTCCTACAGGCGGAACTAGAATTAGGGTTGAAGCTAGGTTCACTAAGAGGACAAGTATCGGCTCTTTCAGTTCTTTTCCAGAGCCAATCGCTAACAGGTTGGCGGTGCGGACTTTTCTTCAAGGGGTTGCACATACGTCACCCCCGTTCAGGCTACCTACTCTGGCATGGGATCTGAACTTGGTGCTGGATGCTTTGCTATCACACCCTTTTGAGCCACTCAGGGAGGTACCAATGAGACTGGTATCCTGGAAAGTGGTCTTTTTGGTGGCGATCACATCAATACGGAGGGTATCCGAATTAGCTGCACTATCAGTCGAACCCCCCTTCTTGACTTTTCACCAAGACAAGGTGGTGCTGAGACCAATTCCGGTTTTCCTACCAAAGGTAGTATCAGCATTTCACCTCAACGAAGATATTGTACTTCCATCTTTTTGCCCGGCACCGGGACATGCGAGGGAGAGAGCGTTGCACTGACTAGATTCAGTAAGGGCCTGGCAAATTTATGTGGCAAGGACCAAAGACTTCCGGAAGACAGAGACGCTGTTCGTAATCCCGGAGGGGCCGCGTAAGGGTTCTGCGGCCTCAAAGGTGACCATCTCGAGGTGGATTCGGACGCTAGTGACAGAGGCTTACCGAGCCAAGGGGAAGTCACCACCATTCCGGATAATGGCCCACTCTACAAGGGTGGTGGGGGCTTCCTGGGCGGTTCACCATGGAGCCTCAGCATTACAGGTATGTAAGGCAGCCACTTGGACGTCCCTGCATACATTTGCTAAATTTTATAGGGTCCATACATATGCATCAGCGGACGCCGCCCTGGGTAGGAAGGTTCTACAGGCGTCCGTCCCCTGACTGCTGGGGACCTTTTTTTCTGGGTAAATCCCAGCCTTTTTATTTTCGGGACTGCTTTTGAACGTCCCATGGTCTGGCTGGGTCCCCCAAGGATACGGACAAGAAACGGATATTTTTGGTATAACTTACCGTAAAATCTCTTTCTCGTCACGTTCATTGGGGGACACAGCACCCTGCCAAAGATTCATTTCTTTATAGATAGTAGGGCTGAGCCCTTTGGTCTCGGGTCAAATGACGAGATATATATCCAGAAGACTGGTATGTGTTTATTTTTAGTTTACGTTAAAATGTAAATATTCTTGTGTACTCCCACTGACTGTTCCTACTGCTTGCATACAAACTAATTAGCTGAGTGCCTGCAGGGGGGATATAGCCTGGTGGGAGGAGCTAACACTTTTGCTTAGTGTCGCCTCCTAGTGGCAGTGGCTATATCCCATGGTCTGGCTGTGTCCCCCAATGAACGTGATGAGAAAGAGATTTTACGGTAAGTTATACCAAAAATATCCGTTTTTAATCGTGCGGAATTGATGCAGAAGGTAAATGCATGACTTTAAATTATGTAATAAAAGTTTTACTTGCTGAAACCATAATGCCCTTTTAGGAAGAGCCTTTGTGGTCAACAAGCTTGCAATCAGTCTTTCGGTCTTGTTATCTTTCCATATGTGAATAGAATTACTACAGCACTGATTGGACAAATTTCTATTTATCTCAGCAGTAGCAGACCCACCACATGTTCACAATGTGCACCACCTTTGTTTTCAATAGAGAGAGTGTTTGAAGGGGATTCCAGAATTGGTTAAAAAAAAAGGGTCTGCTTTTTCCTGGAAACAGTGCCACATCTGTCCATGGGCTGTGTCTAATATCGCAATTGTGCTCTACTGACCTGGATGGGAATGAGCTACAAAATCAAAAATAGCCTGCATTGACGTGGAGCTCTTCCTGGGACAAAGGAAGACCCTTTTTTCTAATCCCAGACAAGTCCCTTAACTCGTTCTTTCCTTTATATATTCATATGTACTATATATACATATATTTTTTTTTATATTTTATAATAGCAGAATTTGGGGTAATAGAAGAAAGTAAATACAGGAAAATCCAATTTTAATTGCAGGTTACAGCAAATTCTTTGCAGGGGCAGAAACAGTCTAGAATTACTAAAGTCCTTCACAGAGTAGACGTTTATAAACTAAAACAATTTTTTTTTTAATAACAAATATTTTATTGGTTTTAAATAATGCTATCAATACAAATCGCATAAATGCAGTGCTTGTGAACAACATATGGAAATAAGAAAGGAAGAAAAAAAACACATGATCCAATTATAATCTGGCATAATCTATCTGTAGTAAATGCACACAATAAATCACTAACATGCCATAAGGGTAGTTACGTCTTATAAGTTGTATCGTTTCATTAGTGCAATCAACATCAGGAGTCGGTGTTGAGGGTTACCTTGAAAGAAAGGGGGTTTAACAGAGGGGACGGGAGAGTAACAGGTGTAAACTGATAAAAATGAACTTCAAATTAGGTCCGATGATGTAAGAGCTGAAGATGGCCCTGCCAGGATTAGAAACACTTGCCAATAGTAGGTTGCACACATAGAAAGCTACAATGTATGCAACCTACTATTGGCACACATTGTAGCTTCCTATGTGTGCAACTATGATGTACTGTGGAATCTACACAGACTGAAAATAGAAAACCCAATGATTTTATCTTTAAAGAGAGTTAACACATATCCCGAAAAATCAAGCCATTTTGCCCTCTGAGTTTTAAACCCAGCTAGAGAATCAAGTCTAGTCGCAATCAAATGTTCCATTATACAACTATGCTGAACCATCAGGAAAATGTCTGACAAGGAAGGAACCCTGGCACCTCCATCGTTTTGCCAGCGATGTTCTGGCAGCTGTTAAGATATGGAATCTAATGAGAAGATCAGCAGATGTGCCGTCCTCTATTCCTAACGACCAAAGAGCAACACTAGGGCCCCAGCGCACCTTAATGTGCAGGTTTGAACATATTGCATAGTAGATTTGTTCCCAGAATGTTTTGAGATGTTCACACGACCACCAAATATAGGATAAAGGATTCAATTTGTTTATGGCATCTCCAACAGAAGTTAGTGTTGTGGTGACATTTTAGATAGGCGGTATGGTGTCAGATACCATTGGTATAGTAACTTCCTATTGGTTTCCGGATGGTTCACACAGTGAGAATATTTATAACTAAGTGACAATGCCTGCGACCATTGAACTGCAGAAAAAGATTTGTTAAGATCATCTGGTTCGAAATAGAGGAGTAAATGTGGGAGAGCATAATGCAAGTGAGGAATATGCCTTTTGAGTGTTGCTCCTCATGAAATAAAGATTTCATACTCCGAGCAGGGCAAAATAATAGGAGGCATATAAGATTAAAGGTGTCTGAGTTATAAGTACTTGTAAAATTAATTATACGGGATATAAATTATGTTGCGTATACGAGTGAATGACATAAGCGTTGAGTTTTCAAATATATCTCCTACTCAATGAATCCCACTAGCTTGGCATGTAGCCAAGCCTATATCTAGAATTAGTGACTGAATCACTTCCAGAGGTAGTTTAAGGATCCGCAGAGGGAGAAGACTGTGGTTTGTGGCCACTTTTTTCCAGACATATAGAATAGCAGACATTTGTAGGTAATGATGATTTTGGGAATGTCTTAGTTAATTTAGAAATCCATAATAGGTATGATAAGCTAGGGCAATCCAAAGTACCAGCTTCTATGTCCACCCAGTGCATAAAAACCCACAGTGATAGATAGTGTATCAGGCTTCTCGCGATCTACGCCGGATGCAGTTGGCATAAAGAGAGAAACGATTGTACTGGTGTCCTACCAAGAGATCATAATGTGTGAACATTCATTTCCATCATTCACACTCACAGTTCTGAATTAATTGCGGTTCATTACAATTACTTTCGGTTCATTGCGGTAAGTAACGGTGCAACGCGTTTCACTGTAAATGACAGCTCATCGGGAACCGTTATAATTTTGCTTTTGTATGTTAGGAATTGTATTTCAGATTTTGACATTATTTTCTATGGGAGATGTAAAAAATCACATCGTACTCGCACATTGAAGCAACTTTTATGCGAGTATGATGCAATTTTCTTTTTAGCTATTGAAACATGCTATTTTCACACGTGTAAATCACTTGTTGCAGAGAAGCAATGCGTTTTTCTTGCAAGGAAAAAAATTGCAGGATTGCAAGTGCGGTATCGGTCCAAGTTTCTTAGGCTGGATTCACACAGGCAAATGAGATACCCATCTGAGTATCTTTAACAAAAATGCTGTTTTAGATGTTTCAAAATGACCATGCAGAATACATTTTTTTTTTTTAATTCTTTATTTATGTATCACCATCTTAGTCATACATTGTGAGTAATCTTCTAAAATAAACAGTTTGCATAACATTAAGCATGACAACAGAACAGTGAAACTATTTTCTTAATTTTCTTATTTCCGAGTTCTACTTTCAACATTCAATTGAACTTTCCGTTGTTCTAACTTTGCTTACAACCTGTGGTTTTCCTTTATTATTCTCTGCTTGGTATTATTGTATGGTAACATATGCAGTATTGGAAAAAAGGGAGGGGGAGGGATTCGTACCCCCCTTTGGTTTATTTTGTATATTCTGTCCTTCCTGTATCCTATGTATTCTTTTTCCCTTACCAGACGAGACACACTAGGGATACGAACACCAATGCGATCTGTCTGAATGATATAAAGGGGGCGGTGAGATGTAAGGTGGAAGGGGGGGAGGTTAGGTGGGGGGAACTGGAGCGAAAGAGAGAAAGTAGAAGGAAAGTGAGGGAACGAGATTTCTCCTGCTTTATGTGGTGATCAAGGATCTGAATTCCTCTGAATTCTGAAACTCTATCCAGTAGTACCATGTTTTCCGGTACTTTTCTTGTGTACCTTTCAATGTGGCTGTAAGGTCCTCCATCTCCATGATCTGGTTAACCGTATTCAGCCACATTGCCACCGTGGGGGGGACCGTTTGTCTCCATAGTCTCGGAATGCAGGACCTTGCCGCGCCCACCAGGAAACATACCACTGATTTTTTGTACGTAGTTAAAGGGATATCACCGTGATGTAGAAGGAAGAATGCTGGTGTTTTTGGTAGCAGGTAGTGTGTGAACTTGGATGTTATCCGCCACACTTCCGCCCAGAAATTGGTCAGCCTTGAACACTCCCAGAAAATATGCAGCAGGGTCCCTTGTTCCGTTCCGCATCTCCAGCACATGGGGGAGACCGAAGGGAATATCTTGTGTAATCTGGAGGGCACCCTGTACCACCTAGAGAGGACCTTATATCCCGATTCCTGTACTTTACTTGATATAGAGGAAAAATGTGTGATTGTGAATATTTTCTCCTTTTCCTCCTGGGTCAGTGTCAACTTGAGATCTTCCTCCCACCTCTTTATATAACCTAGTGGCGAGTTTTCGTGTTGTGAATTGAGTATGTTGTATACTCTGGATAGGGAATGTCTGGTGGGACCCTCTCCGCAGCAAATGGTTTCAAATTGTGTTTTTGGTCTCGCAAATGTACTAGGTCTAGTGAGTGACAGGAAGAAGTGCCTCAACTGGATTGCTTGCCATAGTGAGATTTGGTTCGGCTCTGTTATTTCTCTTAGCAATGTCTACCGATAACCATTGGCCTTCTTGGAGGAAGTGTTCCGCTCGGAATCTGCCTCCCAGTGCCCAGTTATGGAAGGCTCTATTCTCATTGCCTGGCAGAAATGCCGTATTGCCCAGGATTGGAAACATGGGGGATGGTTTAGGGGAGATGTCTGTGCTGTTGTTTATTTTGTTAATTATGCTTATTGTTGGGCCGATTGTGGGGTGTTTCATATAGTCTGCTGACTTTTGTCCCTGTGTCCACGGTAGGGCTTTTAGTGGCATTGGTGCGAATGTTTGTTCTATTTCTACCCATATCTTAAGGTCCGAGTGTCTGTGCCAGTCAACTACTCGTACCATATGTGCCGCTTGGTAGTATTTCATGAAATTTGGTAGTCCCATACCCCCCTCTTTTTTTGGCTTGGACAGGGTGTTCCTTGCTACGCGGGGAGGTTTCCCTGCCCATATGAATTTGATCATGAGAGAGTGTAAGTTCTGGAAAAATTGCCTCGGAACCTGTATAGGGAGGGCCTGGAATATGTATAGCACTCTAGGGAGTATGTTCATTTTCGTTATGGCTCCTCTGCCAAACCATGAGAAGGTGCCTTTGGTCCAGGCGTTTGTGTCCTGCCTGATTTTATTCAGGAGTGTGGGGTAGTTAGCTGTGTATAGATTCCCGGGGGTCTGGTGTGAGGTTAATGCCAAGATAGTGTATATGGTCTCTTGCCCATGAGAATGGAAAGGCATCTTTAAATTCGTTCACTGTGGATGGCGGAATGGAGATATTTAGTGCCGCTGATTTATGGTAGTTAATCCGGAAATTAGATAGGGTAGAATGTTTTTATTTCTGCCAGCAAATTCGGCAAAGTTGTTCTTGGGTTGGAGATAAAGAATAACAGGTCGTCCGCGTAAGCTGCGATCCTATGTTCCGTATCTCCAAGCGGGATTCCCCGTATATTTGGGTTTAGGCGGATGTGTCTCAGTAGAGGCTCGAGGCATATTACGAAGATCAGGGGGGAGAGCGGGCAGCCTTGCCGTGTGCCGTTTGTTATGGAGAAGGGAGTTGAGAGCTGCCCGTTTACTCTGACTGCGGCCGTTGGACGTGAGTATAATCCTGTCAGCCACTGTAGCATATTGGGGCCTATTCCCATGTGGGTCATAGTGGCAAACAGAAAATCCCACTCTACCCTGTCAAATGCTTTGTCCACGTCTGTGGACAGTAAGCAGACCGGTAGAGATTGTTTTTGTGCGGCGTGTATCAGGTTTATGGCCTTCGTCGTATTGTCCTTAGCCTCTCTGAGTGGCACAAAGCCCACTTGGTCTTTATGGATTATGGATTGTAAGAGTGGGGAGATCCTGTCCGCTAGAATTTTTGAGAACAATTTCAAGTCTACATTCAATAAGGAAATAGGGCGGTAACTTTGACATTGGGCTGGGTCCTTTCCTTCCTTTGGGATTACCGTAATGTGTGCCTTCAGTGTGTCTCTAGGTAGTGTACTTCCGGACGTTATGGAGTTGAAGGCCCGTGTGAAGTGAGGGGATAATGTACCTACATATTTTTTGTAATATATGAGCGTTAACCAATCCGGGCCTGGTGCTTTTCCTGTATGGGATTTAGAGATAGTCTCTGCTAACTCGTTCTGAGTAATTGGGGCCTCCAAAGCGTCGATTGCTTCCTGTGGGAGTCTACTTAGGTTTGATCTCTGAAGGTACTCTTTTATCGCCGCCCTCCGTCGTTCTCTGTCTTCTGATTGTAATGGTGATAAGTTATACAAGGCCTGGTAATATTCTCGGAATGCTTCCGCTATCTGTTGGGGGGTGTGTAAGGGTTGGCCTTTTGGGGTGTTGATTTGTGGAACGTAGGCTTTAGCTCTGGCCGAGCGGAGCGCCCGTGCTAGTGTGCGACTGGGTTTATTCCCGAATTCATAGAGATGGCGTCTACATTTCGTTAAGTTCGCCTTTGCTTTGCCTAAGCAGGCCGTGCGTACTTTTTCCCTGAGCAATTTTAGTTCTGTCCCCTCTGGGCCATCCTGTGCTGACTTATGGGCTATTTCTAGAGTTTGTATTTTCGCGAGTAACCCCCGGAGATATTCTCCCCGTTCTTTTTTGATGCGGGATCCTAGGCTAATACACACACCCCTAATAACACACTTGTGTGCTTCCCAGATTGTCAACGGGTCTACATCTGGAGTGTGGTTATGTTCAAAGTACTCGCCTAAGGCTTTCTGAATTTCATCTGAGGTTGTGTGGTCGTGGAGGATGGACTCGTTAAGTCGCCAGTTCCATTCTTTTTTGTATAAGGAGGGTAGTTTTATCTCTAGGGTGATTAACGCATGATCCGAGAAAGTGATGTTATCTATTATTGCTGTGATCAGGGCGGGTAGGGATGAGTGTTGAAGTAAGAAGTAGTCAATCCTTGAGTATATATTGTGAGGCGGAGAGAAGAAGGTGTAGTCCTTGGTAGTGGGATTTAATATTCTCCATACATCTACTAATTGGTGGTTATGTAGATTTTTCCTGATCCTTCGGTGTGCGGAAAGAGGTATACTGTCATTGCCCTTGGAGGTGTCAGCGTGTGGGTCCAGTGTAATGTTAAAATCCCCGCCTAGTATCAGGGTGCCCTCTTTAAATTCCTCCAGTGTCCTTTCTAGAAAGGGCACCTGGTTGGAGTTGGGGAAGTAGACTGCTGCAAGTGTAACTGGTGTGTTGGCAAGCTTACCTTTTAGGAAAATATATCTACCTCCTGGGTCGCTGCGGGTCTCCCCGTGTTCCCAAGGGATAGAGCTGGCGATAAGGATTGAGACCCCTTTGGACTTTGTTTCCATGTTCGTACTGTGGTAGGCGTGCGGGAACCTGGCATTGGAGAGTCTGGGGTGGGCGTTCGTGCGGAAATGAGTCTCCTGGACGAAGGCCACCTGTGCTCTTTTTTTCCAGAGGAGATGGAGGATTGAGGACCTTTTTTCCGGAATGTTCAAACCCTGTACATTGATGGAGACAATCGTTAAGTTAGTAGGTACCGTTGGCATGATAGGTATGGTGTACAGTCCTTGTATATTAGGTTGTGCGGCCAATGACAGGAGCGAGGAGAAGAGGGAGGAGGGAGAGAGGAGAGGGAGGGAGAGAGAAGAAGAAGAGAAAAAAAAAAGGGGGGGGGTGGGGGGAGATAGGGGGTTGGGAGGTGTAGCGAAGAAAGGCGCCCTTATGGGGCAACAGATACACTAGGGAGGGTGGACTGAGGGAGCAACAAACTTAGCTAACTTAGATGCTAGCAACTTATTACTACTAATTTTTAATCAGAGGGCCTGGTCCCCTGTCAACGGAGGGTGATACCAGGGCCCCTGATATCCTACTTGGGGAAACGTGGGAATGCACTAGGTGGATGAGGTTATCTCCATGCACGGAGAAAGCAGGAGAGTTATGCAAACCAGAGTCTATCAGTCTTCTTTCGGCGTGTCGTTGTCTTCGAGCTCCTGCTATATCATTCCAGTGAACCGCAAGCCGCATCTGGAGTGTTCATAATGGGTCGAGGATAGTCCTTTTGTTACAAGGGAAGAGATGTGGGGTCTCAATTCCGTGGGTCCTCCGGGGAGGTCGGCAAACGCGCCGCCATGCTCTTATAAAGTTCCGTTTATATCACATGTTGGTAGGACTAGTGTCCATCGGGGCTGTCCAATCCGGGACATGGACCGTAGGAACGCCCAGGAATAAGAACGCCCCCTCCAGGTCCTCTGGTGTTCTAACTGTGAAGAGTCGGCCTCTTTTACGTAAGATTAAGTGGAATGGGTGTCCCCACTTGTAGGTTGCTTCGGCTTTACGTGCTGCATCTAGTAGCGGGCGTATCAACCTCCGGCTATTAAGGGTTAATCTGGAGACATCGGGTAGTATTGTGATGTTCATACCTTTAAAGTTCACTGAGCCTTGTTCCCATGCCAATCTCTGAATGTCCTCTTTTTGTCTATAGAAGTGGACACGACATATAACTTCCCTTGGAAAGTTTTGATTTCGTGTCCTCCCGCCCTGGACACGGTGAACTCTATCCAGTTCTATTATCCTGTCTTCTGGCCGTTGTAGCAACTTATTGAAGATAGCTGTCACGTAGTCATGTAGAGCCTCTGGAGGGACATCTTCTGAGATTCCTCTCAGCTTGAGATTGTTACGGCGTCCTCTGTTTTCAATATCGTCTAGATGCAGAGTCAGGTCTCTGAGCTGTTTCTGCTGTTTCTCTACCAATGAAGTCAACTGTTGAAAATCCGTAGACGGGGTATCAGCGCTTTCCTCTAAAGCTGCGACTCTCTCCGTCAGGGCTTGTACTGAGTGGCTAACTGCAGCAATCTCTTTTTCATGTTTTTCCTCTATCTTCTGGATTTGCATTTCGAAGTCCCTCTTGGTGGGTAATGCACGGACCATGAGCCATAGTGCGTGGAGGGTTTGGGAGTCATCTAGCGGTGGTTACATGGGGTCTGTCTCGGACCCCGTGTCTGGCATCGAAGTGGTTTTGGGGTCTGGTGTCTGTATGGCGTTACCTGCCTTCTTCTCTGATGCAGCTGCAGGGTTGGGGATGGGTGTGTGAGACCTTCCAGGCTGGGGACTTCGGTTACCCCTTATAGCTGCTGCTGTACCCTGGTTAGTCATGGCGTTTTGCCCTGAGTTTCCCCCTTCTTTAATGTCCAGAGACTGGGTGGGAGAGGGAGTGCTTCTCGGGGACTCAGGGATGTGGGTCGAGGGGACTCTCTGTCTCCAATCCGGGGCTGCTGGCTGTTCACAGGCAGAGCTGCATGGCTTGTGCCCGGCTGTAACTAGGGCTGGAGGGGCTGCGGAGGCAGGTAAGCCTGGTGATGAGCCCATATCTCCTACCTTGTCCCCCTCGTTCTGCCGGTGTAGCTGTATCTTCGGTTCCCGGCGGGGAAGCGGGGCTCCCGCGCCTCCGGCATGTTGCAGGCCGGCCCCACGTGTTTGGTCGGCGCCATGTCGGGGAGCTGTTGCTCGGCTTCCGCAGCACTCTGTGAGTGCAGGAACCTGCTGATCGGGGTCCCGTTCGTCGGCGGCAGGTCTCCTTTCTTTCTCCCCGTCTTCACCATCTCGTCCCTGGCTTACGGTATGCTGTATCCTCGGTTGTTAATGTCGGCGGCAGCGGAGCTCCGGTTCGTGCACCCTCACTCCTTCATGCCTATGCAGAATACATTTATGCACAGCATGTCAATACCATTTTCTTGAATTAAAGCAGAAGTTCAGTTACATACTTTTCCTCTGTTCAAAAAATATACTCTTAGTAAAGCGCCAAGCTTCTATGAATTGGACCCTTTAAATTAAATTAATGTTTTAGTAGTTTTAATCAGTAGAAATGGTTATTTTTTCTGCCCCTTGTAAAAACCTTATATAATTACTAATATGAGGCTGATTATATGAAGGTTTTACAAGGGGCAGAAAAAATAACCATTTCTACTCATTAAAACGACTTAAACATTAATTTAATTTTAGAGGGGATGTCTATGAGTATAAGAAAAATGTGTCGCTCCTGATCATGGGTTGTGCCTGGTGTACTTTCATTGTAGCATCTTTTATTTTGTGGCAGAGCTTTGTGATACCGAACAATTGATGCAAAGGTACAGTGACAATTCTCAAAAGCTGCTGACTTTTTTTTTTATCCTTGCATGGTTACTGCACTTTGCACCAAGTTGTGTGAATAAGATTGTCAATGCGGTAACTAGCAAAAGTGTAATTCACGTTGTTTACCTAAACGGATGCATTTGTGCTGAAAAATCCCTCTATAGTGCTAGCCAGTTATGGTCTTCCTTCCTTCTTATTAGTTGTCCATTGTCTGTTTTCAAGTGAAGTACATATGTAGCAACAGACACTGGGACCAACCACAAGAAGTGTATGTGAGGGGGGTATTGTCTAATTCTGTCCATAGAACTCTGGAAAGAGAAGGAGAAAGCTGCTGCAGAGGGAGAGATGTGCTGCTACAGCTACTTGAATCACATCTACACTGCTCAGTACTTCTGTACACTGTCCCCCATGCTGATGTTTCTCTGTGTGAACTATAGAGAGTCGTCATATGGAGAAACAGCAGATTCTGCTCCCTAACTCTCAAAAGAAATGGGAGTACTTTTAAAGGAGTTGACAGTTATGTTTTTTGTTTAATTTCCCACTACCATGCCTAAAAATTAAAAAGATGGTATACTCTACTTTCCCAGGTCCTCACAGCTGTATGAGACATCACAGGCTGCTGCAACCAATCACAGTCCTCAATGTTTGAGCACTGATGTCTGTAGTTGGCTGCAGCAGCCTTTGATATTCTGTAAACAGGCTATCTGCAGCCTGTCAACACAGACACGGTGTGGCACTGATGCTGTGGGGAGCCGGGAAAGGGGAGTACAATCTTTTAGTATTTAAAATTAAGTTGACAACCCCTTTAACTATTCTTGCTTTATGTTTAGAATCCATGTTTACACTTCAGGTGGTGGTGTGGCTCAAATGTAGCTTTGTTGTGGTTTTCATAAAATATTGCTTGTCAGTTCAACAGAAAACCCTTTTTAAGGTAAGGCTATGTTCATATTTGAGTTGGAGGCTCAGCCACAAATGCTTTCGGCTCTAATCTTCCTGTCAAAATGATGGACACTATGACAGAACCCCAGTGGACCCTGTTAAAAGTCCATGGATTCCATTGGGCGCTGGTGAAATCCAGTGCTACCTTGGATCCATCTTATGGTCTACCACAATGTAGATGTGAACATAGCCTAACTTCTAAGTCGTTTAACAGAAGACCTAGTAGATGATTTAATTTACTGACCTCTACGACCTCTGTAGTAGTCATTCCAGTAGGCATTGTGCTTTGTTGGCGGTCCGTAATGCACTTTTTGCATCAGGCAAAGATCGACTGTGGCCTCGTTTTTGCATATGGAAACATTTGAGGTGGTTGTAATTCCGTAATTTTATTGAGACTCGTGTGTGACCTACTCGGTTCTTCAGCTGTAATATTTGTAAAGACCAATCGAAGTCAACTTCCCAAATTACACCATTCCAAGATAGATTCCCATCGACCCCTTATTCCTCCTCCTCACAGACGGACTTAATCCTTGAGACAGGAATACTACTAGTACTACTAGATAACGTTTTTGAGAAGCACTGGATATAGTTACACTGGATGTATAGAGCATTTGCTTGCTGTTTGGGTAGTGACAAGTGCTGGAAGAATTAGTTAGTAGGATTAATTACTGGTGTATTATTATGTACTATTTTGTACACAGTGCAGTATATGTTGTGTTATTTTTAACAGTGTTTTGAAATGTTTGTGAAATGAAATTTGCAGAAACTACTCAGAAACAATGTCTTACCAAATCTATTTTTTTCATGTTTGTTAGGTATTCCTAACCATGGACAAACCAGACAAATGGTAAGATAATGTTCATTTAAAGAGAAACAAAAAACTTCCAATGCAATTAGCTTGAAGTGGTTCAGTGCACCTGAAATTCAGCACATGGCACTTTTTTTTGTATGTTTCTCAAATTTTTTTTTTATTTTTGTTTTATTAAGTGAGGGTGCAAGGATTTCTGATGTTAAATTTTGATTTAGATGATCGAGCTTATTATTTTTAGATACATTGCATTGTTTTTTGTTTTGTTTTTTTGCATCACCACAGACATTTTTCTAACTATTATATTCAAATCCTTCAATAGCTTATGTTTTTGCAATATCTTGGAAGACAATGTTTGTCCATGTGTGGTAGAGCCAGCCAATGTGTTTGTCTTAAGTTACTTATACTTGGGCCAACTGTCTGTCAAAAAATGCCTCAAACGAGCAATTTTAAACGGCATTTGCCCCATGTAAATGTGGGACGCGACAGGATACTAGGGAGAAATCGCTCATTAGTTACTAGTTGCTTTGTTTGAGCTCCCTGAACGAAACAACTAGTGAGCGATTTCTCACTCTCTTCGCAGTAGGCAGCCGGTGCGCTCGACCTCCATTCACTGAACAACTATTGCTCCCCTATGAAAGCACAGAAGCGATAGTCATTGGGATGACTGTCGTCCCTTGTAAAAGTACTCTTTAAAGCTGCTAATACGAAGTAGTACCAGTAGCATTTAGCCTAGGACTACATAGCTAATGTGTTACCTGCAGACTTGCTGGCAACATCTCCTCTATATCTAAAACTGCCCATACATATTAAATGAGTCAGCCAAACACACAGCTTTTCAAGGAGTCAGGGAACTAATGCGCATGAAGCCTTTCAATGGTCTCCCAATGGCCGATGTCTGCAAAAAGAAGAATCCGGCATGCAGGGTTTCAACATGCCTCATCCTTTGTTTCCATGGGAGGTAAGCAGCTGCCAGAGATCTCTGTCAGCAGCTTATTGTCCTGTCCACATATGAAAAAAAGGTTTACAGTGGATATCTCAAATCTATGACCAGCATTAGTTAGCATGGGATATAGCAAATAGATGGGCTACTTGTTGTTCTCATTTATGTACAATGGGTCGTTAAAACTATGTCCATTCATGTTTGCAGATGGATGTGGCTTACTACTTTTAGCTATGACTGTATCTCATGTCACCATCTAGCTCACGTCTTGCTTGCTCTACTATAGAGTAAAAGAGCTTATAATATTTCCTATAAATCTCTTTAAATTGAACTATAAATATGCTCTAATTACAGGGTTACTATAAAAGAAAGACACTTTCCACTTTTTATATAAACCAAAGTATTATTGATATAACCAAAATATTAACAAAAGTTGCAGTCACTAAATGTTCATCCCAACTCTGTGCTATTACACTTTTTTGTGTAACTGTTTTGGTTCTATGTAATGTTGAAAGTGTCTTCCTTTAGTAACCACCTATACACATAATGCAACCTGTAAATGCAAACCCCTCATATAGTCAAGTGTTACCATATAGACCGCAGATCAAAAAGAATATTGTACATCCCCTCAACTACATGTACTTTGTACTGTGATTAGAATTGTCGCCGCGGGGAACGCAGTGAAAATTTGCCCGTGGTCAGGATTTCTAATGGTTTAAAGCAGGGTTGCAGAATTTTATCTGGTCTGAGAACCATATTGTCAGACTGAACAAATCCCGAGGGCTGCAATAAGACTTAAAGCAGCATTGCAATCCAATCCAAGACATTTATGGCATATCATATGTATATACCACAAATATCTCATACGTTCCAGTTCCACTTCCAGGACTCCCAACTATTGGAAGAATGGTGCTCATCTTTAACTCCATTTACAGTCCACAAAGGAATAAGCCATGCATGAATGCAAATCTTCCTATTGCAGTCTGCTAGTTGCTGAAACAGCTGAGTGTTTCACTACTCTACAATGAAAATAGCTGCAGTCGCGCATAGCCGTCTCTCAACTTAATCTACTGCTTTCTAGAATGTCGCGCAGGAATTAGGAGACCTGCATTCTGACAATATATGGGGGTCCCAAAGTTGGACAGACAGTGCATAATTAAAACTTAACTGTTACTGCTAGACAACATTCTTCTTCTCTCATGGAAAACATATGAGCAGCCTGTCATGGAAAATATATGAGCTTGTCCGTCTGCAGGTTACCAGACAGACAAGCATGACTGTGACCGGATGGTGGTGGTGGTGTGTATGGGGGGCACAGATTTACATTGCGGGCCCATGCAATTCCTAGGATGCAGGGAATATACTCCTGGTCTATAGTGAAACTAGTGTTTCTCATTGAAATTATTAATTTGGAAGCATTAAACCGCAATATGTAACAAATCTCAGTCTCCACATTCAGTAAAGTCATCTTGTAGTTTCCTGGTAAAATGCTACTACATGTATTGTGTGGGAGGCAAATGAGAAATCTGGAAGCATAGTAGTCATCTGTCCTTTTCTGTATCATTTTGTTGTTTTCCACGACTTCAAAAAATTTTATGGCTTAAAATTGTAGACAAAAATAAAATTGATACTCTCCTACCCCAACCAACGGCTCCCCATCCAGTGCTAAAGCCCCAGTGCCCACAGTGCAGAACACGGAAGAAGCGGCAGCTGGTCACCAATTATGAGCCCTGTAAACTAAAGTTATGGGCTCATAGGAGCTGTAATGCTGGTTCCAGGGCTGTGAACCTTATACGGTCCCTCCTCAGCGTTCCTCTGCTGTTTTTTGCAATGCTGCAGCTTCAGCATGCATATCGTGGACTACATAAGTGCATGCATAGAATGACAGGGCTTCTCTCATTTTATGCACGCGCCTATGTACTCCGCGGCCTGCTTACAGCCACGACTTTGCAAGGTGACAGAGGGGGAATGCTGAAGAGGGTAAGAGTCACATCCTTGGAGTCAGCATTTTGGCTCCTATGAGCCTATAACCTTAGATTGTATATTTTAACACCATAGTCCCCAACCTATAGCTGAAAAGCAGGGATGGTTTGATTCCTTGTACTTCAGAACTTCTCTGAGAATTTCTTGTTTACAAGTAGTGTTGTATATTAAAGGGAACGAGTCACATTGTACATATAGACCTATCGGTGGACACATTGCATAGAGCTGGAGGAGTTACACAGCAGAAAAAGATTGTCTAATTTTTATATTTTACTAATTTAAAAGGAATCTGTTAGCAGGCAGGAAAAAGGCGTGTTAATGTACCTCTATCAGTGCCTCTAGGGTAACAGCAAGAGAAAGGCATGTTAATGTACCTCTATCAGTGCCTCTAGGGTAGCAGCAGGAGAAAAGATTGTAAATGTACCTATATCAATGCCTTTAGAGCCCCCTATTAGTCATAAAAGGAACTTTGATGCAGTCGCAGGTGCTTTGAAGGTGGGATTTCTCACTCGTGTTGTCTTCTTTGTCGACTGAGCTACTTGTCGGCTTTGATTGGCTGCAGTCTCCTGGTTGGATACTACAGCTGTCAATCAGAGCTGTGAAACAGCTCAGTAAACCAAGAGAAGAGCACTTGAGTGAGAAGTCCCACCTCGAGATCAATTGTGGCAGCATCTAAGTTTTCTTTCTGACGGTAGGAGACCATAGGCAAAACTGCTGATATACTTTAAAATCCCTGCTCTTTCTGTGTGTAGAGGTCCAGTGGGTGGTCCTGTTTGGTGCATAGAGTTATTTGTGTATGCACAGTCATACAAGGAAGGTTATTACTGACTGTGACCTCCTACTGGACTCTAAGCATAGAAAGAGCCAGGCTATACATTAATAAAATACAAGTTGTATTGAATCTTTTCCCCAAAAACACTATATAGCAATCTGTTTAGCTCTTCCTGCTCTATAACATTCTCTTTGCAGATCAGAAACTATGGGGGAAATTTACTAATTCTAGGATTTCTGATGCCAAACTTAGTATAATCTGCCCTGGCACACGGTGCGCTTAAAACATGAAGAGGCGCACGCATCGTTCAGTCTAGGGTGCGCCCCCCCTTTCCCCCAGCAAGCTCTGTCCACTCTTTGAAAAAGCAGCATGGCTGGTGCACAATGAAGAAGTCACAAATTTTTACACAAATACCCTCTCGCGCAAAAAATGTGCACTTTTTTAAAACCAGAAACTAGCGTAAAAAGGTTTTTAAATGTGCCCCTATGTTCTACGTGACAAGTTAACATAAAGCACGCGTGCACAACTGCAGTCCTAAGGGCTAATGCCCACGGATGGATTTCTGCCGCGTGAAACCTGCGGCGTTATCCTGGTGCTATTAGATTCCATTGAATCTAATAGCTTAATGTTCACGCTGCGGAATTCCACAGTGTGAAAGAGACTGTGGCTTGTTCTAATTGCCAAGGAAAAACCCGCAACCGGCTTCCATTGTAGTCAATGGAAGTTGGCCACCACGTGATACTTCCACTGTGTGCACAGCGGAAGTATCGCTAATTACGCGTCATCGTCCACTGCCGGCGTGTCATGCTCTTTGCTGCGCATGACCTCCAGCTTGCCGGACTGGACTCTAGCGGCGGATCCGGAGAGGTGAGTATGGGGTCTTTGGTGGGCGACATGACGGACTCCTCTGTGATATTCCGCTGGCGGAGTCCGTCACTACCATGCGCATGAGGCCCAACAGGTCAAGTTTTCTATATTTCCGCCTCAGACCATTGCCACAGGTGTTCTTACTATAGGATATCCTGAAAACATGACCTGTTCAGACCCTTAAGGATTGGAGTTGTGCACCTCTGCCTTATAGCAGATCAAAATTTGCAGTGTGGTTGTCATTAAACATTGCAGTACCCTGTAACTGAGGAACACCTGCAACCAATGGAAAGACCAAATCTTAGGACAATAAATAGGTCAGAGGCTACTACTTCACTATATACTTTTTTGTGTATTGTGTAGCAGGTTTTAGATTGTTCTAGTTTGGATATGTAGTAAACATTTTTTGACATGTATATAAAGCCCTAATAATGGGTCGTCTATTAATAAATGGGACATATCTTAGGTAGTGTGTTCAGCTCAACAGCTATGGTCTCTTTAAAGCACATGTTGTGTCTTTTGTTCTTCTAAGTCCCACACCGCCCCTTATGTTCTTTCTTTATAGTGTCCTTATAATCCTGTTCTTCAATCCAACATCGAGACACAGGGGAGCACACAGGGCTATACAGTTGCTCAGACAACCAAATGATAATTAAAAAGTCTCGTGTGTGTGTACTGTTCTAATTATTATGACCTATTCATGAAACTCGGCATCATATGGTTGGCTCAACAACTGTCTTGCTCAGCAGCTTCCTTGTGTATCTGCACGTCTAGTTTTTGATCAATTATGACAACAGAATTATACGAACTCTCTTACTATTTTTTAATAACTGCTACTTACATAGTGAGTTTTAGATAGGTGGGCTATATACAACACTGGACTCGGTGTTTTGTTGTTTTTTTTAACATTTTGTAATAGAATTTGGTTAACAAGCCAGGCATCCAAAAATCATGTGCTGCTCCATTCTCCCTTTTGCATGTTAGTGTTTTTCAAACACTAACGCCATACACTGACTGACTAATACTGCCGTACAGTGAATAAGGTGTACTACCATATTTGAAAGATCTGCTCTTGTGTACATTTTTGTTTGTAATCAAAAGTAAGAGCAAATCTTGGCACGCTTGAGAAGATAAAAGTTCTTTTTTTATGCATATACCATAAATGTCTGAAATAGAAAATAACCCCATTCCCTTAATCTCTGGTGGCAACTTTAATGAGCAATTTAAAACCCACAGAAATAGGTTCCTGCAGAATGTTGGATTCTATGATAACTCAGAGCAGGCTCAAATAAGTAAGACCTTTATATATGGTGTAAATATGCTTGAGGTTTTATTTCCTAGTTTTTCGGGGGGGGGGGTTGTTTTTTTTATTTATGGTATTTTTAAAAAAAATTATGGTATTTTAATACTAGAAGTAATTTTCTAAGAAGTGGCCTTTGTTGCTTTGCGGGTAATGTTCTTTTAAGTAGACTGATTACTTAATATCCCTGTGACTGGAGCATGTGCTACCACTGTAAATACTTTCAGGCTCCAGACATGGTTCCAGGCTATATGCTAATCATAATACCATCAACATATACAATATTTCTAAATTCTATGTCAAGCAAACCCTTGCAACAAAGGCGGCACAGAAAATTACACAAGTGCACATTTCTTTGATTCCCAGCTAGCTCTGTTTTGCTCATTCTTGTTACATGAAAGTTTGATACTGATCTCAATACATAGCTACAAAGTTGCAAGAAAAGTAAGGAACTCAAAATACACAAACAGTTGTACTGTTCATGTCTTTTGTTGAGCACGCTCAGTACTCATGCCCACGGACGGAGCTTGATATGCCTGCAGTTTTATGCCGTGGGGATAAACAAAAAAGTTCCCGTTGGCGATGGCGGAAAAACACGCCTTTTTACTGCATATTTCCGTGATTTCCATTAATATATTAATGGAGATCTCCCGCCGTGGAAAAACGCGGTAAAATAAAACATGTTGGGATTTTAATTTTTTTTCCACATGGTGTAAATCCGCGGCAGAATCCCACATGTGAGGACTAAGCTATTAGCTTCAATAGAACCTAATAACTGTGTTATTCCGCCATGGATTTTCGCCGCGGGGAATGAATCCGTCCATGGCCATTAGCCCTAAGTACTTATCCATAGTGTAGAGGGAGAAAAAGTAAGTGAACCTTCCTGCAAATGTTTCAGCTCATCAATATTTTTGAGATGCCTTACGTGCATAACCCTCTTCTGGTCTTGCCACAGCTTCTCAATAGGGTTAGGCTGGATTCACACAGGCAAGTATGATAGCAATTCAAAAAACTCGAACGGATATCACACTCTTAAACTTGCATTTTTGGATGCAAGCAGGAGGCGTTTTTTAACTTGTGAAACGCATTGCATCTATGTACTTGCAGTTTTCATACTCTTGAAAAATTGTAAGTCTTCCAATGATTTTAGTGGTAAAAATCACATTACACTCGCATGCAATCACATGAGTGCAATACGATTAAAAGAAATAATGGGCAATTTTTTGTTTTTTGCAAGGAATCGATCAAAAGTAGGATATGCAGCGATCTTTCTATCTCACAGTATCGTTGCGAGAGAAGAATCATTCATGTGAATAAACACATTGAAGCCAATGTGTTATTTTCACTTCTGAGTTCCGTCCATATCGCAGTGAGGCGGAAATCACATGTGAAAATTGCCTGTGTAAATCCAACCTTAAGGTCCGGACTCTGATTTGGCCATTCGAAAACATAATCTTTTCAACCATTCTTTAATTGATTTACCTGTGCAATTTGAGTCCTTGCCTTATCACATCACCCAACGTCTATGCAACGATGCAGCAAATGATGCTCCCTCCACCATGCTTATGCTTCGCAGTAGGTATAAGGTTTTTGTGCAATTCTTTTTTTTTTTTTCTCCAAACATCTTGTGCTTTTGTGGTGAAATGTAATTTCACTTTACAATCTGCTGACCAAAGAACATTTGTCCGGAAGCATTGTGGAACACTTAAGTGGTCCTGGGCAAACTTAGGACAATCCACAATGTTTTGTTTGTACAGCAACGGCTTCTTTTGTGGTGTCCTTCTATGGCCACATTTTTGCTCAGTCGTCTTCTAATACCCTGTTTCACCGAAAATAAGACAGGGTCTTATATTGATTTTTGCTCCAAAAGATTTTTTTATATCTGTAACTAGGGCTTATTGTTTTACTGTAACTAGGGCTAATTTTGGAGTAGGGCTTATATTTTAAGCATCCTCAAAAACCCTGAAAAATCATGCTAGGGCTTATTTTCAGAGTCAGTCTTATTTTCAGGGAAACCGGATGTTGAACATGTACAGGGGTTTGGCCAGTTTGTAGAGTCTACTGTAGGTGCTGTGGTGTTACCCTTGGGTTTTCTCTCACATCTTTCAGCCTTTTGTGCTTTTGTAATGATCATAACAGGATGCCCACTCCTAAGCAGAGTAGCAACAGTACTGAATTTTGTTCAGTTGTAGATAATTTGTCATACCGTGGATTGATGTACGACTGGTCTTAAGCCATGCTTTTGTAGCCTTTTTCACCTTTGTACATCTCTATAACAAATCAATTGAGAGTTGGTGGTTCACACTAACCAATCTTGGGAAGAACAAATTTGTCAGCAACCAGGCTTTGTGTGCATTTACCTAATGGGCAAAGCACCAATGAAACTCACACTTCCAATGTCATCTCTGTAAGTGAAACATCTTTTGCCAGTTAGCTTTTGGAGAAGTTATTAACAGAGAGGTTTACTTACCTTTTTACCCCTGCCTTGTGGGTGTTGACTCATTGTGCTCATGAATGGTACAAATAATTGTGTCTTGTTACGTTATATTTGTGTATAATCGTATCTTAGTTAACAATACTCACTAAGGGCAATTACTCGAGCGAGCATTGCCCTTAGCGAGTACCTGCCCTCTCGGAAGAAAAGATTCGGCTGCAGACAGGGAGCAGCGGGGGGGGAATGGAGGGGAGATCTTCACAGGCACCTCTGGTGCATCTCACCTATTCAATTCACATGCATTTTTTAAAAAGGTTGCTACTTTTCAATAGGTGGTGCTGTGAAAGCATTATTGTATCACTGATTTGCAATTCAAATTAAGAAAGAAAAGTCATAGGACTAAAATAATGTGAATGCCACACCATTTGGCCTAGGGCAGAATTACAGCTAAATTTCCTCCATAGCTCTTGCATTAAGTTGATCCAGTGCTTTTTCTTGAATTTGCTTATATGAACAATTAAGAGACTGCTGAATGCCAAGCAAAACAATTCATGAAACTGGGGCAAATCTATGGTCTGCAGACTAGAATTTCTTTTTTGGGGGGAGGGGGTGGTAGAGGATGTATGGAGGTTTTTTTTTTATTTTTTAACCACTTATTACAAAGTGATAATACACACATGACTGGTGGGCTTATAACAATGCAGTGGTGTTTATAAATGATGCTGAAAAGTTTGCATTCACAGAAGGAGAGACCTGCCTGAGAGCCCGATTGTCCATAGAAAAGGCAGAAACGGTTTATTAGTAGAGATGAGCGAGCACGCTCGGATACAGCAGTTACTCAAGCGAGCATCGCTCTTCTCGAATAACTGTTTACTGTTCCGAGTGTCCTCGTTGGGGCAGCGGGGGGCAGGGGGGAGAGGGAGTAACTGCTGTATCCGAGCGTGCTCGCTCATCTCTATTTATTACCTACCAACTCTGCATTCCTAAACTTTGTAAATCCTCTGTAAGCTCCATTTTCATAATATAGCAAGCAGCAATGCTGCTTTCTGTCTTAGTTCTAGCAATCATGTGATTGCTGGGTATATTACTCTCTGTAATGAGGGTTGTTAAAAAAATTTTAAAAAAAACAACAACAAAGAATAGACATTTCAGTTAGTCCGGTCTCACGCAACCAGATTTCAATTACGGATTCCACATGCGTTTGATCACGCTTTTCAATCAAATGCATTGGATTACACAATTCTGCTCACATTAGCGGGTCGGAATTGCATAATCTGCTTGTGAAAAATAGAACTCAGCATGTTCTATTTTACCGCAGAATCCGTAACATACAGCCCATTGTGCTCTATGGTCATGCATATATCTGCAGTCTCGTCAACTACTAATGACACAAAAAATCTTAACAAAAAAAGGTGTACTTTGGTCGTACACGGTACATTACATGGCCATACGCTGGGTCGTGGCAGAGCTCACAGCTAGAATTCACTGTGGGAATCCGCATACGGCCGTGTGAGCCTGACCATAGCCAGTAATTAACTTTACTGTTAAGATTACTATTGGCCAGAATGTGGATGATCAGTTGTCCATCAGATTGTTGATACAATACACATCTAGTTTCATCATCTTAAACAGACAGAAACCTGCCATTGGCCAATGCAAACATATATCCTGGTAAAATCATACAATGCTGTCTGGCCAAGATGGTTAAGAGTTTTATTATATGCGTGGCCAACATTAACCACAGCGATGGTGGTCCCAACCTGACAACCAAATAAATAACCAACCAAACAGAAAAATTATAGCTGTCAAATCTGTATGTACTAAGAAATGCTCAATAAGAGGGAATAAATTGGTTACATTTTATATACTCATAGGTAAGGCTCTGTTGACACTACCGTTAGGTTTTCAATGTTGCTATTCAGTTATGAAAGCAGGAAAACACAATGCTGGATCTGTCCTGTGATAGAAATAAATGGTGTTAAACAGACCTCATTGAGTATATGGAGGGCTGGCTGGCCTCTGGCGGTTTCCCAGATGAAATCCAACAGCATGCTGTGCTATTTTGTCCTTTTATTTTTTTCCTAGATCTGCTCTAGAGGCTCCTAATGGAGCCTCCAATACAAATGTGAATGTAACTGTCATACTGTGGTGGTTCCTGCTTTGTGATGTGGTTTTTTTTTTGTTTTTTTTCTAATCATTTAATTACTTTTTCAAAGTTCTTGAAGTTTCATAAAAACTAATTAGATCTGTATCTAAATAGAATAACGAGTAGTAAAGGCAGATTAGCCATTTTGGAGTTAAGATAAATATAGTAAAAATGACTCTTTGATGGTTGCATATGAACTTTTATTGTACTTGAACTTAGTTTCTATTACAAGTTTTTTACAATTTCACATTGTTTTGCTTTTCATCTCTATTTGTAACTGTATTGCTAGTCTGTACTGAAAGGCTTTCCATATAGTAACATAGTATATAAGGCCAAATGAAGACAATATCCATCTAGTCCAGCCTGTCTATCCTCCTATGTTGTTGAGCCAGAGGAAGGCAAAAAAAACCAAGAGGCAGTAGCCAATTAGCCCTTTTGGGGGAAAAATTCTTTCCCAACTCCCTAATGGCAATCAGACTAATCCCTGGATCAACCCCTAATAGTTCTTACCTGCCTGTATACCCGGATTAACAATTAACCTAAGATTTATATCCTGTAATATCCTTCCACTCTAGAAAGACATCAAGTCCCCTTTTAAACTCCCCTATGGATTTTGCCATCACCATATCCTCAGGCAGAGAGTTTCACAGGCTCACTGCTCTTACAGTAAAGAACCCTTTTCTGTGTTGGTGATGAAACCTGCTTTCTTCTAGACGTAGTGGATGCCCTCTCGTTACCGTCACAGTCCTGGATATAAACAGATCCTGGGAGAGATCCATGTGTTGTCCCCTCATGTACTTATACATAGTTATTTGATCACCCCTTAGTCGTCTTTTCTCCAGGGTAAATAATCCCAATTTGGATATCCCCTCTGGGTATTCCAGTCCCTTCATTCCATGTATTAGTTTAGTTACCCTTCTTTGAACCCCCTCCAGTACTGTAAGATCTTTCCTGAGCAAACTGTGTTTAAATGGATATGCTAGGCAGAGAAAAACTCCTCGCTATTTTTAATTCATGTTAAAAGTGAATGACTTCTGTTTTGATAACACTTCTGTGAGACTGTAATGTCTCTTGCCCCTCACTTCAATGAGCCTTGGGATGACACACTTTGCTAAATTAAAAGGTTCAGAACTTCTGCCCAAGAGTGAGGAAGATAGAAAACTCATAGCAGCACACAATATCTGATCGGCAGAGATTCACCGCTCAGGACCCCCATCGATTAGCTGAGTATAGGTCATCAGTGTGTTAGTCTTGGAAATTCCTTTTAGTCTTTTACTTTTTAACATATGTACCCAATAGTGAGCGGGTTTTCTTTACCCAGAATAACCCTTTAATGTCGGTCCATCTTTGCTACACAATGTCTACCTTCCCCGCGTGTTTTTAGAATGCAAGTTTTTGTTTTTCTTTATAAATAAGATTTAATCCTATAGCTGCACAATTGTTTTAGTCAGCCATGCTTCTTGGTGCCTGAATAAGAGCAAGTATTATTGTGACCAGGGCTATAATAATATTACTGAAACTTTATGCGAGTGTCATAACCATATAATTGGAAAGTAGCACTAGAGTAAAATACATATGACTTGATTAGGGAAAGGGACTTATTTGTATAGCGCCAACTTATTCTGCAGCGTTCTCAGGTAATTTTTATTTATTACCCACCAGCAAGCTGGGTACTCATTTTACCGACCTCAAAAGGATAGAATGCTGTGTCAACCTTGAGCCGGCTTCCTGAACCATGCGGGGATTGACCTCATAACCTTTCAGGTTGTGAGTGAGAGCTTAGGACTGCATTCTGCTGCCTTAACATTGTGCGTCACACGAGGCCCCTAAGATTACATCTTTAATCGACTTTTTCCTTTGTAATATTCGGTGCGGCTCACTACAACTTGTCATATTTGAAAGTTGCTATGAACCAAAAAAATGGTGGGGGTTTCTCTGGTATAGCAGATAAAGCTTCATGTACTCGCTTCAGTATATATATTTTGTTTATTCATATACGTGGTTGGGATGTGTTTGGGGGGGGGGGGGGGGGGGAGGGTTGCAAAATCCCCCAGCCCATCCCGGTTTGCAAAACATCCTGGGATGGGGGTGCAAAAAGATAAGTAAGCATAGGTTCTGCAAAAGTATGTAATACTGATTTTTGTGTATACAGTCGTGGAAATTTTAGTGTAAGGTTTTAAATAATCATGAAGCTTTATTGGTGAGGGGACCGATCCATTAAGAAAAGTACGTAATCAGAAGAACACCAGAAATGTCGGCTGGCTATGACTCTTTAATAGAGATGAGCGAGCGTACTCGGAAAAGCACTACTCGCTCGAGTAATTTATCCGAGTACGCTCGCTCATCTCTACTCTTTAAATATCTAAGAATGGGTTAAGTTGTAAAATGCAAGTTTTTAAACCTAGTCTGTCCCAAGTAACTAGTTGGTGGTATATAATGGTAGGAATATTATTTTTGTATCCGTATAAATAGCAAACGTTTTATTGCTTCCAAGTATCAATTATCTAGTTTTGAGTTTAACACAAGTCATCAAAGGCATTTTAGAATTATATTTTTTTTTCCTGTTTTTTCCTTACTAGGGACCAAACCGAAACTTACTGCTCAATGGGAAATCCTACCCAGCAAAGGTCAGATTAATCCGAGGTGGTTGTCTGCCTCCAGTCAAGAGGAGGCAGATGAACTGGATTGATGCACCTGATGATGTTTTTTATATGGCGACAGAAGAAACAAGGTAGGTCCAATTAACATAGCTAGTTTGAGAACTCATAAAGTTCTAAGACGCAAAGCTGTAATTGTTGGAATGTAATTCTGCAGTCCGCATAGTAGTCATATGGTATTTACATGATAGATGGAGTGATGTTGATTTTAGATGACTGAACTTAGAATTGTAGAAATTTAAAATGTATCCTTTTTGTTTCTTAATTTTTTTGGAATGCAGGTTGATAGCATTTTTAATTGTGACTTATCAGACTGTATTAAACTCTGCTTAAATAATTTTGAAAGTGTCACCCTATGAGGTTCAAAGAAACACCTAAATTATATTTTTAACAGCCAAAATAGCTGTAGTTTTGGTAGGTGAAATAGTAGTAGTGCTATAGACAAACTAGAAGCTTTGCCGTCTCTGAAAAATCTAAGACCAACAATTCACAAAAGTGTGGACCCTATGTGCCGAGCATTTCTTAAAGGTAAGATTAAAGAGTTCCAGTGGTCCAATAGTTGCTAGAGTCATAATTCGTCTTCTTTTTAGTCTTTGTTTCTTTCTCTATCCCTTCACCTTCCTTTATTGCATGTCCATTTGAAATTGATGAGGGTTGCAACTTTCTGAATTCAGTCCTACTAATCAGGCCCATTTACACGCAATAATTATTTCTGAAAATTGGTTCAAACGATGGCATATGAGCGATAATTGTTGTGTGTAAGCGCTGTCATCGTTCATTCTTTGGCTGAACGATTATTTTAAGATGAGCTTAAAATCCATCTTTCAGCTGGAGAGAGATAACAGGGACCACACGCTGTGTTCTGCACAGGAGTCTGAGATTACATTGTATTCTGCCAACAGCCCATGCGAGAACAATGGAGCTGTGTGCAGAGCTAAGACCACATACTGTGCTCTAAAAACAGCTCCTGAAGGCCCTTTTACATGTAAATGAAGCTGATAAAGTGTTAATGGACATTAGTGTCCATTAACACTTTATGCAAAACAATCGCTAAAATTGTGAATCTTTCAATCGTTTGAAAGATTGTCTTTGCATGTATATGGGCCTTAAGACAAGCTACATATCACCGCTTTCTGCTAGATCTTTTTGTAGTACAATACATTTGCCTTTGTGTTTCTTGTACGATAAAACCATCATTATAATGGTTCTCAAACATCATCTATTTGTGTATCTTATTCTTGTTCATAAACTATTAAAGAAAATTGATGTGCTTCCATTATTCTTATAAGCCCCAAAATCGTAATAGCGAAAAAGTCTTTGCAATTGATGATAAAGGGTATATGTAGTACCAATTTGATAATTTAGATGCAAGTACTGCCACACTTTCCCAACGAATAGACCAATTAAGCAAAAGAGGCTGCCCTGGACATGTTGTATGGAGGTCAAATGCACTTGCTTCAAGGCAGAAAGTGACAAACGTGGATTATTAAAAATAGCTGTGCACCACTACACTATATACAAAATAGGCTATAACGATAAACCATTTATAACTAGGCAATCAGTGTATACTTAAAAGTAAAGGCAGGGTCAACTCCCGGGTACTGGTGTTCCTTGGACAGGCCATACTTATGCGGGATGTTAAAAATAAATTTGCTTCCCAGCTGCATTTGAAATGGATCTAGTTACTGTGTGAACCTTGTTGAGTTATCTGGTGCCTTCACATTTAGAAAAGGTATCCAACAACTTACCCTGCCTCTCCTAATCTCAACTTTTAAGGCCCATATACATGCAAAGGATGAGAGAAAAGGTATATCATAAATTTGTGAAAATGAGAAAACAGCACAATTCCATCTCACCCAGCAATCAGTGACTATAATATGTAATATTGTAATGCTCAAGAAAGTCATCCAGGCCCCTCTTATATACTTTTATCGAGTTTGCTATTACCACTTCCTCAGGCAGAGAGTTCCATAATCACCCTGCTCTTACAGTAAAGAACACCCTTCTTTGTTAGTGTAGAAACCTTCTTTCCTCTAGACACAGAGGATATACCCTTGTTACTGTCACAGTCCGGGGTACAAATAGATGATGGGAGAGATCTCAGTTTTGTCGCCTTGAAATATTTATACATAGCCATTAGGTCGCCCCTCAGCCATCTTTTTTCTAAACTAAATAACCCCAGTTTTGATAACCTCTCTGGGTTTTGTATTCCACTAATTCCATTTATTACTTTAGTTGCCCACCTGTGAACCTGCTTTTTGACCTCTTTTGTGAATATTAATACCATATTTGCTATGTGCCTATCCTGTGAAACAAACCTGTCAGTACAGAATCCTTAAATATAAGAAATAACAGTCCGTCTATCATATTACTTAACCCTTTCCAATCCACTGTCTGACGTCTGAAGACATTCTGATTGAAGGCTGTACAGCTCTAATGTCGTGAGATGTCCGGCAGGGTATTCTTACCATATATTACTGGCTGCTCTGTTGTCGGGGGCCTCTCCAGCATGTCCCATATCGCAGTACTGGCTTTAGCCAGCAGATGGCGCCATTGTATAATGGCAGAAAGGAAAAGCCCCCTAGGAAACCCTAAACCCAAAATTGGGTTGCAAAGAGTTAATTCCCTGAGACCACGGGGGTGTATGCCATCGGGACCAGGGGATTAAAATAGACTAATCTTTTTAGGGCAGATCTGTACTTCTTCCTGTGTTAAATTGGTGATATTTAGTGGAGAGTTTACGTTATAATTTTATTTTACTCTGAGAATACACTGGACAGAAAACGATTTAATAGATTTGTTTTCTTCTCATCAACTTCTACAATTTTTTCTACATTATTTATTAAATGGACAACACTTTCAATATTAATCTTTAGTATTTATATACCGTATATCGTTGAGTATTAGCCGACCCTAGTATAAGCAGAGTCAATAAGTTTTACCACAAAAGAACAAGTAAAATTTATTGACTCAAGTATAAGCCTAGCTATACTCGACTATATACTAGGTTAAAAAAAAAACGCAATACTCAGCTCCCAGCCGGCGTCTGTGTCCCCGGCGCGATGTTCTCCCCGGCGGTGCGGCAAGCTGCTTGAGAATTCTTTTCGTTGTCATCTACCTGCTTGGATTTGAATTCCCCCGCCATCAGCGCTGTGTAAGTAAGTGCTGTGATTGGATCGAGTGCCAAGAACGCCGGCTGGGAGGTGAGTATTGTGCTTTTTGGGGGTTTTTTACTCTTTTTTTTTTTTTTTTTTTTTTTTATAACCTCACTCGCGAATAAGCTAAGGGGGGCTTTTTCAGCATAAAAAATGTGCTGAAAAACTCTGCTTACACTCGAGTATATATGGTAATTAAGGAACAGTTTAGGATTAGTTTTACTCTCCTTGGCAATAAGTTTCTCTGTCTCCACCTTTGCTGCTTTTATATGCCTTTTTACATAATTTATTTTTTTCTTTTAGTAGATTTTTAGTGCTTCTTCACTGCCTTCTTATATTTTTTTTTTAAACTCGTTTTATTGAACAATATATATTTTGTACATTGCATGAATAAACAACTTTAGTTACATCTTAGGCTCCTGTGGTTATGTGATTACATTTGGATACGTGTTACATTAACATATGCAGGTAATGAATACAGTGTGGTTGTATGTTTGCTCATGGTGTCAGTGGAGGTCCGTAGTTTTCTCGTGTTTTACCTGTTCGTTCCAGGAACGTTTGCTCTTAGTAGGCTTTAGAATCGGTCTTGCGTAAATATTGTACTTGTCGATCCACACCATCTTTCCCATACTTTATCAAATTTTTCTGGGCATTTTCTATTTTTGTACACTATTTTTTCATATGGTAGGATGACATTTACTATGTTCTGCCACTTTGAGAGGGTCGGGGGGCGTCTATCCATCCATCGCAGAGCTACTGCTTTGCGGGCATAAAATAGTGTCTTAGTGAGAAATATCCTGTCGTGGTATTGCCACTGTTCTTCGTCTAGGATACCCAATAGGCATACTGCTGGGTCCTGTGGCACCGGTATACCCATCAGATGAGTTAGGAACTCTGTAATTTCTCCCCAGTATGTGTAAATGTTGGGGCAGCTCCATATTAGATGGTTGAAGTTTGCATTGGGGGCTCTACATCTATGACATTGGTTTGTGGGTGTTCTTTTCATTTTATGGTGTCTGATCGGTGTCAAATAACACTGGTGTAATATATATAGTTGGGTTAGTTTGTTGTTTGCAGCTGGTGATACCTCAGTGTACGTGGACATTGCAGTTTCCCATTCCTCATTGGAGAGGGTGGGTATGAGCTCTCTCCATCTTTCTACCACTGTCATTGGCGTTTCAGGGATCTTAGATTGTAATAGATGGGTGTACAACACCGATACCAGGCCTTTGGGTCCTTGGGTGCGTAGTATACCTATTAATGGATACTGCGAGAAGGGTTGCCTGTGTTCTGGGAATTGTGCAGTTAAGGCGTGCCTGAGTTGTAGGTACCTGAAGAAGCCCCTTCTTGGGATTTGGTATAGTTGCTGTAGCTGCTCAAAGGAGATCAGTACTTGGTTAATATATAGGTGTTCTAAAGTAGTGATTCCTAGGTTTATCCAAAACTGTTTGTCTGGTAGATTCACCAGGTGTGGTAATGCCCTATTGTCCCATAGTGGAGTCTCCAGAGGGGTGTCGTCCTGTTTGGTCAGCAACTTGCATGCCTGCCATACATTAGCTGCAAGTCTATGGATGGGTAGCATCTGTTTAGTCAACAGTCCTGGTTTTTCCAGGAGGATCCAGAGTGATGCCTCCGAGAGGAAGAACATCAGGTGGTGCTCGGAGTTTGGGAGAAAAGAGCCTGACAACCAGTGGCGGATATATCTGAGCTGTCCCGCTAAGTAATAGAGTCTGAAGTCTGGTAATGCCATTCCCGCCAATTCTTTAGGTCGCTGCAATGTATCCATTCGAAGTTTGGCTCTAGTGTTCCCCCAGATGAATGATAGTATTAGGGAGTTAGTTTTTTTGAAGAATTTCTGCGGTACTGTTGTTTCTAGGCAATATAAGTATTTGGGGAGTATTATCATTTTTATGAGATTTATTCTGCCTGCTACAGACAGTGGCAGGGAGCTCCAGGATTTTAGTTTTAGTTGTACAGTTGTCAGTAGGGGGGTGACATTTAGGTCAAGGCTCAGGGTGTGATCTCTGGTGATATGGATCCCGAGGTATTTAAATTGGGGGGTGACTTGTAGTTTGCAGAATACCTCCCCCGTCTGCCAGCTCTCTGGTCTTGGAGGCATGTATGCGGACTGCCTTCTTATTTTAGTAGTTTAAATGCTTTCTTTTTGTTATTTATTGCCTTCACCTTTTATTCCTGTAAGGTATGAACTGTTCACAGTAAGTATTCAAGATATTTTTAAACATTTCCCATTTATTGTCTGTACTCTTATTTCTGAGGACATTGTCCCAGTCAATAAGGTTAACGGCATCTCTAAGCTGAACGAACTTTATCTACCTTAACCTTAGTATTCTCGTAGCTTCCCAATAAAACTCCCTTTTGAAAGACAAATGAAAATTTGCTATAATATGGTCACTATTTTCCAGGTGCCCCTCTACTTTCATTCCTGTTAATCTTTCACGTCTGTTGTCTAATATTAAGTTCAAATGTTCGTCCCTCTAGTTTGGTCCTGTACAAGTTGGGTAAGGTAATCTTTAGTAATTGGCAGAAACTTGTTAATTTTTATGAGTTCCGCAGGTTTCAAATTCCAAGTTTATATCCGGAGAGTTGAAGTCTCCCATAATAATTACCTCATTGTGATTTGCTGCTTCATCTATTTACCTGTTATTTTTGGTGGCATATAGAGAACCCCTATGAGGATTTTACTGTTTTTCCCTCCATGTATTTCTACCCATAGAGACTCCACTTGTTCATCTCCCTTACATATGTTTTTCTGTAGTGTGGGCTTCAAACAGGATTTTACATAAAGACTAACCCCTCCCCCTTTCTGTGTTTTACGTTCTCTTCTGAACAGGCTAACCCTGTAAGTTCACTGCCCAGTCACAGCTTTCATTCAACCAGATCTTATTTATTCCCACTATATCCTCAGACATCATTACTTCCAGTTCTCACTATATTGATCAGACGTCTAGCATTAGTCACCATATAGTTTAGAAGGTTTTGGTTATTTTTTATTTTAAGTGTATCCCTATTACTTGTTCTATCTGTATGCTTCATCAAAAGCTGCACCATCCCTATTAGGATGCAGCTCATCCTTACTGTAGCCAACAGTAAAGTCGGCCAAGTTCTCCAGGACCTCTTTCCTACACCAGCTCTTGAGCCACTAAGTTTACCTCCCTAATCTTCCGCTGCCTATCTGGTGTGGCACGTTGTACAGGTAATATTTTAGAAAATACTACTTGGGCGGTCCTTGCCTTAAGCAACATCTGAATTCCCTGAAATCATTTTTAGGCTAATTTCAGATGGGCGAACACTATATTGAGCCGTGAAACTCCTCCCAAAACGCCTTTCATCGCTTCAGGGAAGTAGAGATTCTCCAATAGGGCTGAAAGCTGCATTAGAGGAACAGCAAGTTTTTCCTCAACAGTTCCTCCTAGTAATCTGTCAACCTGATCCGCGATGTATCAAACTCAAACTCAAGCGCCAGGAAGACAACACACTGTTAGACTATCCCGATCTTTGTGACAGATTGCTCTGCCTGTCCCCCTAATATTTGAGTCTCCCACTAGCCTGCCCTGGTCTCCTATTCCTCTTAGTGGAGCAGGCATCCCTCTGGTGGTCCGAGGCCATGTCGTGCTGCAGCAGTGCTAACCCTGTAATGGTATTCCCCTCATCTGCCAACTTTGCAAACTTGCTGGGCTGTGCCAGTTCAGCACTAGCCTCCCTGGATATCTTTCCTCTATCCCTCCTTCTGTCACCCAGCTAGCTGCCTGTTCATCCTGCACTCCCATACTATACTCCCCTCCCCACATCTTCCCCAGCGAGTGCCTGATCATGCTGCACTTCCATACTACCATCCACCCCCACATCTACCCCAGCAAGTGCCTGACCATGCTGCACTCCCATACTACCATCCACCCCCACATCTACCCCAGCAAGTGCCCGACCATGCTGCACTCCCATACTACCATCCACCCCCACATCTACCCCAGCGAGTGCGTGATCATGCTGCACTCCCATACTACCATCCACCCCCACATCTACCCCAGTGAGCGCCTGTTCAGTGAGCAGCAAACTCCTTTCCATGTTGCCAATGGATCTTAATGTTGTAAGCTACTCATTTAGATCCAGCATCTGGGATTCCAAATGTGCAACGCACTCATATTTTAATAAAGCAGTATGCACCCTCAAACAGCTGTTCAAGGACGGCATACATGGCACAATATATACACTGGATGGCATTATCAATCATGGAGCATATTCTAAATGGGGACTTTACAGATAGATGAGATACAAGTAATATATGCAAAAATTCTAATAGATAAGCACTAATTAAATATAAGTGACTCTTCCAAAGTCCTTGAATCCAAAGTCACTAATCCCAAGTCACGCACTTAAGACACAGTACACTTTAGAAGACAGTCCACTTAGAATACAGCACACACAGTCACTTATGTTTGCTTTAAATAGCACTTATCTGTAATACTTCTGCTCTTCCTCTGTTTGGAAATGTATTTAATTATTTTAATTTATTATTCTAATTTAACTGCAGAGATAAAGACCTGCAGAACAGCTGCTATGTATGTCTATCTGGGTCCCATATTTAGCAGGCATTTCCCTGGTGTGCCAATAGCAAACTCTCTTAAGTTACATTAATTAGTCATGTTAAAATGCTAATTAGTGTCACTGTTTGACTTGTGGCAATCAGCTGATTGCATGGCCAGCTTTTCTTTTAAAAGAGTTTGTCTGCATTTTACTTTACGGCTTTAAAGCGATTGTCTCACAAAAGTAACCCAGTGTCCAGCTTCCCTGTCTGCCCATATATTACCATTACAGCAGCCACTATACAGGAAATATAGTATATAGAGAAACACAGCAGCAATCACTTATCCGACTCCTATATGGGTCCAATAGTATGATGTCACGCCTCTGTTCGGGTTGGATCAAATACCCGCTCCAAGAATAGCAAAAGAAACATATAATCAGAGGCAGCATCCATGGCAGTCCATTTCAGATAAAAGGAACTTTATTCCATGTTGGTCCCACAAGCAGCAATATACAGATGCAGCAGTACAGCAGAAATGACACAGCGACGTTTCGATCTAATGCACTTTGTAATCTACATCGTGCATTAAATATTGGCCATACAGAAGTTATACACTTACCCCTCCGGTGCTGAAGACCTCTGCAGCGCGAGCACGCCGGAGCCGGACAGAAGAGGGCAGACAGCGCAAGCGCGTCTAATCCCGGCAGAAGGCAGCTTTAGTCGGCGCCATGGAGACGGGGACGCCAGCACCGGAGGGGTAAGTGTATAACTTCTGTATGGCCAATATTTAATGCACGATGTATATTACAAAGTGCATTATTATGGCCATACAGAAGTGTATAACCCCACTTGCTATCACGGGACAACCCCTTTAAGTCGCTGATTATTATATTGGTGTCTTTATACTATATAGTGTGCAGGGCATTCATTGTAATGAAATAAATACAGATATATCAGTTTGTAGATTTAAAAAAGCTGTTGAGCTCTAAGCACATGGGCGCTGGGTTTTGTTCTATTGACGTTATGTGCTTTTCATGTCAAAAGTAGCTCATTCTGTAGTGATATTCTTGCTAACAAAACAGTGGGGTCCATCAGCATTCACTGACTTTGAAAATGGATACATCATGTCTGTCATTTCTCTATTAAAAATGAGAACCGTTTTACAGAATTAAAGCCATACTCTCCTTACTTATGTATCAAGGGATAGAAAACAGCTGTTTGTGTGCACCTAGACCTAATAGATTGCAGTGTTTCTCTGTTGGAAAATGGGGTGACAGAAGGTGAGGTAGAGGGAAGAGTGTCAGGGAGGCTACTCCTGAACTGACACACTCCAACAGGTTTGCAAAGTTGACAGATGAGGGGAATGTCATTACAGGATTAGTACTGCTACAGCATCTGCACTGACCACCAGGGGGATGTCTGCTCCACTAAGAGGGGTAGGAGTACAGGGAAGGCTAGACAGGTCTTGGTAGTGGGAGACTCAATTATTAGGGGGATAGAGAGGCAATCTACCACAAAAACTGGGAACATTGAACGGTGTGTTGTCTTTCTGGTGCTTGAGTTTGACACATTGTGGATCAGGTTTACAGATTATTGAGAGGCAATACCCTACAGCCATAGTGCACATTGTCAGCAATGACAAAGTTAGAGGTAGGTGGAAGGTCCTTGAAAACAATTTCAGAGCTAGGATGTAAGCTTTGGGCAAGAACCTCCAAAGAAGTATCTTCTAAAATACTACCTGTACCACTCCAGAAAGGCAGCGGGAGATTAGAGAGGTAAACAAGTGGCTCCAGAGTTGGTGCAGGAAAGAGGGATTTGGGTCCTTTGCTGTTGGCTACAATAAGTAATGAAAATGGGGGGTGGAGTGGTGGGAGCGGTTAGTACAGTTAAGGCCCATTTGCACGTAACTACTATCGCTCAAAATTCATTCAAAAGAACGAATTTGGGCAATAATCATTTAGTGTGAATGCAGGGATTATTAAAATTGGAAAGTTTGTCTTTATGTAAAGTCCTGTTTAAAGCCCACACTACAAAAGGATATATGGAAGGGAGATGAACAAGTGGAGTCTCTAGGAGTAGAAATACATGGAGGGAAAAACAATAAAATAATAAAATCCTCATAGGGGTTCTCTATATGCCACCAAATATAACAGAAGCTACTTAAAATCTATTTCTAAGGCAAATAGATGAAGTAGCAAATCACAATTAGGTAATTATTATAGGGAACTTTAACTAGCCACATATAAACTGGGAAGTGGATCTCATGAAGGAAATGAGTTTCTGCCAATAGCTAAAGACCATTACCTTACCTAACTTGTACAGGACCCAACTAGAGGGACGGCCATTTTGGACTTAATAACTTTTACACCTCACAGAATAACAAGGGTGTAGGTTGGCTGGCACCTGGGAAATAGTAACCATAATATGCTAGATTTCCACTAGTATTTAGGTGGGAGGTTTTATCAGGGAGCTTCAAAAATCTTAAACTTTAGGAAGGCAAAGTTTAATCAGCTTAGAGATGCCCTCATTAACTGGGATAATATGCTCAGAAATAAGATTACAGACAATAAATAAGATGGTTTTAAAAAAATTTCCTAAGTACTATCTGTGAGCGATTTATACCTTACAACAATAAAAGGGTTAGGAAAAGAGAAAACCAATACGGCTTAATAAAGGGCATCCTCTATGTCTAGAGGAAAGAAGCTTTCATCACCAACATAGAAGGAGGTTCTTTACTGTAAGAGCAGTGAGACTGTGGAACTCTCTGCCTGAGGACGTGGTGATGGCAAATTCGATAGAGGAGTTTAAGAGGGGACTAGATGCCTTTCTAGAGTGCTAGGATATAGACATTAAATAACCAGCGGGTTGTTGATCCGAGTCTTGGTGTTGGGTAGGAACTTTTAAACGTTGATCCAGGGATTATTCTGACTGCCATTATGGAGTCAGGAAGGATTTTTTTCCCCAGATGCGCTAAATTGGCTTCTACCTCATTGGTTTTTTTTGTCTTCCTCTCAAGGGGGGGACTATTACTATGTAAAGTTCTTAACACCAGAGAGGACAGTATACGGTTGCAAATGCATTTGGATAAGTTGGGGGCGTTTTTGAATGAAAGACTCCCTGCATCCAAATGTGAAGCGCTTGTTGGCAATTGCGATTTCCGGCTGAGTTTCTCTGCCCCATAACATGCTCACTTATGTGAATCTAGCCTTACAATATTACATGTTATAGCCACTGATTATTTCAGAAGGGTCTGTGATCCGGGGATTATTCTGATTGCCAGATTGAAGTCAGGAAGGAATTCTTTATCCTTAAATGAGGTTAATTTGCTTCTACCTCATTGTTTGTTTGGTTTTTTTTTGCCTTCCTCTGGATCAACATTTGGGGGTAGTAGGCTAAACTGGATGGACCATGTTTCGTTTTTTTTTTCATTCTTGCATACACTGTTACAATGGAATTAATTAGGGTATCAGAGGAAGACACTTTCTATCTACTGAGTGGCTGAAAACTCGCTGACTCAATTTACAAAGACTTAAGGGCCAGTTACACGGGATGGTTATTGCGCAAAATTCGTTCCAATAAATGAATTTGCGCAATCATCATGCACTATTAATTTACAGTTCGCTGGATCGCTGACTTCTCGCTGAGCGATAAGCCAGTGTTGACCTACTTTTCTAAATGCTCTGCATGAGCGCTAACAGCCTGGCATTGATGTCAGCACTCGTGCAGTCGTTTAGATGACTGTCGTCCCGTCTAAATGGGACATAACACTTGGAAATGTTCTTCTTTCATCTTGCATTCCGTCAGGCTAACAAAAGCGACTATTGCTCTACACTGTGGTGTATAATGTGACATATTAGCTTTAGTGTTCCTCTATGATTTGTTGTATATTACTAGTATATATGTACACCTCACTGCATTACTAGTTCAAGTTCCCTGGTTAGATTTTTACATCCATTGGGTCCTAAACAAACCAGAAGACTAGCACTGCATGGCATTACACATGCTTCATGCTTACAAGTCACATCTGCCCAGGCAGGCGGAGAAATCTGGGAGTGATTACTTTGAATTGCAATACTAGAATCAGGTCATGAAAAAGGACATCCTTTTGGGGTTTAAAAGGTAGACCTTTGTTCTAATGTCAGACAACTGCTTTTCCTATTCATCACTTCCTGACTTCTTAGCTACTCTGGGCAGAACTAATTTATAAGGATGAGGTACTGAAGGTATCTTGGGTTGAAGAGGACATTGTTACCTGTCTCCTGTGTTTATGGCAACATACTTTGATAGCCTTTGTCCCCGTATGCCCCACATTATGTAGAAATAGCAGATTTAACCCCTTGATATGGCCATTTTTTGTGTTTTTTAAGTTTTGGTATTTTCTCCCCCAATTTCAAGAAATCATAACTCTTATTTTTCTGTCAAAGTAGCTGTCTGAAGGTTTGTTTAATGTAGAATGTAACATATTGAAAAACGTTTAAACATTTCTAAGTGGAGTGAAATGGAAAAAAAATTCAATTGTGCCAATTTTGGGGGTTAAAGCGTAAAAACAAGCGTGGGTCTTGTTTTCACGGCATACACATTGCGGCAAAAATGACCTGATAACTTTATTCTGTGGGTCGGCACGATTATGATACCAGTTTAAGAGGTTTGGGGTTTTTTTTGCTGTACTACTTTTAAAAAAAAATCTTAAAAGAAAAGGTTTTCTGCTGCCTAAATAGTGGTGTGTGGGCTACTTTTTTGTTAGATGACTTGTGGTTTCTTTTGGTACCATCTTAGAATACATACGAATTTGTAAACGCTTTTTATCACCTTTTTGTCCTTGGAAGACAAGGTGACTAAAAAAGTGCAATTCTGGCCGTGTTTAATTTTTTTCTGATGATGTTCTTCATATGCTATAAATAATGCGTTCTTTTAATACATTGGACTTTAATGGATGCGACAAAACCAAATATGTTTAGGTTTTTTTTTAAAGCTTTTTCTCCCCTGTAACTGCAAGTAAAGCCAAAAAGCCTGCTCTTCTAGTCTCCTTTGACTTTGGTGACGTTATAAGCATCATACACACATCCCCGCGAATTCTCGCGCCTGCACCGTGAGGTCAGATACCGGTACATGCACAGATAAACTGTTCAGTGGGCAGAATGGTGGAGGTTATCTGCGCATGCGCCAATTTCGCAGGCACAGGATTTCACAGCAATGTGTGGTTGATGTCCAAAAAGGCTAGAGGGTCAGGATTTTTGAATTTACATGCAACTACCAGAGAAGGTCCAGCCTGCCCACCGGACCTCTCTGCCTGATTTTACTTTTTTAAATTCTCAGATCATAGCAAAAATATTGTTGGAAAGATAAGATGCTACATTAATCTACCGCTGTTATTGGTTTACACTGAAAACACCATTCAAAAACGCATTAAGGGAACCTACCAAAAGCATTTCACTGCGTTTTTAAATGCATTCCATCATTATAATGGGTGATGAAGTGTGTTAAAACGCACTGAAAAGCACTAAAATAGACCAGACAGTGTTCGAAAATCGTGGCTTTCGAACGCTCAACTGAGAAGCCCCATTGAAATGGTGGCATTGTAAAGCGTTTAGCACAGAGCTTTAGCCGCCGCACTAAACACTAAAAAACTGCGTACGTCAGATTGGCCTTAGGGATTGATATACTTAATTACAGGGGAGTTTGAGGTAGGATGGTCACGTATCAGGCTGATCCTTCTGTTTTTGTCATCTAGTGTTGCTTTGACACTGTTTTATTTGTAATCAGTTTTTACGTTATAGCATGAATAGAAAGCAAGCAAAACGGTTGTATGTACAACTTGTATGATATGCCTGACAGAAAATAGACATCAAAAACAATTAGGTTAACCATACAACGGTGACATTATGACAATACAGCAATTATTGACCAATGAAACCATATTAGTACTCAGTGAATCTTTGATAGCCTGGGGTCAATAAAAATCAATCCAGACTACAATGTAGAGCTGGCATTTAACCTCTTAAGGACATGGCCTATTTTGGGCTTAAGGAGGCAACGATTTTTGGCGGATTTTCATCTCCATTTTTGAAAAGCCATACCTTTTTAACTTTTCTGTTGACTCTGCCCTATAAGGGCTTGTTTTTTTGCGTGGTGAACTGTAGTTTTTGATGGTGCCATTTTTGGGTACATAGACTATATTGTAAAACTTTTTTTTTATGATAACAGGGAGAGAAAAAGCATCAATTCTGCCATAGATTTTTTTTTTTTTTTTACAGCGTTAATCATGCAGAATAAATGACACAATCCATTTTTTCTGCGGGCCGGTACAATTACAATGATACCAAAATTCTTATATTTTTTTTTAAAGATTTTTCCACTTTTCTGCAATAAAACCCCTTTTTTGGAAATTCATTTTTTTTTTCTAAATTGCTGCATTCAAAGTCCTGTAACTTTTTTATTTTTCTATGTACGGAGCTCTGTGAGAGCTTATTTTTTGCAAGACGAGTTGTAGTTTTAATGGTACATACGTCTTTTTTAATGACTTTTATTGCGTTTTAAGGGAGGCAATATGCAAAAAATTAGCATTTTGGCTCAGTTTCTTTCACGCTTTTTTTCCGTGCAGAATAAAAAGCATGTGCAACTTATTGTACACGTCGTTACGGACGCGACGATACCAAATATGTGGTATTTTAATTTGTTTTTACCTTTTTTTTATGCTAATATGAGAAAAAGCACAAAAAAGGCGGATTTTCACATTTTTTTGCATTTTTCTTTTTTGTACATTTCTATTGTCTGTCTTTTTTTTTACACTATTTGTGTCCCTCTGGGGGACTTCCACCACAGCACTGATGATCGTTGTGACTACTGTCCTGCAATGCCTTATCACTTCTTACGGCGATCACAGGCACTGGCAATACAGCATGCTAGTATCTAGCGTCCTGTTGCCATGGCAACCAGCCAAGCTCTCTGCGATTATATATCGCAAGAGCCTGGCAACTTCACAGAGGGAGCACGCTCCCTCTGTGAACCCTTCCCATGCCGCGATCTACATAGATAAGCGGCAGGGAAGGGATTAACAGCGGGAGGCCGGCTATCACTGACAGCCGGCACCCGCTGCCGGATAGCGCGAGATCGCTTATGATCTTGCGCTATCCCCAGGACGTAAGTTTACGCCCCGGTTGCAGGAATTTCCCCGCTGCCAGGACGTAAACTTACGCCCTGAAGCTAGAAGGGGTTAAACAAATCTTAACTTGTATAAGTAAAAATGCAGTGTTAAGCATGCCAAAAAAGTGCAAATGCCATAGGCAACATAAGAAGAAGAGCAGGAAGAAAAGCTAGAAAGAAGCGGAAGTAAGAGAAGAGAAAAAAAATGGAGAGAGAAAAGTCTGCAACCCCATCAATGCCAAGAGACTTGGAGCTTCCTCAAAATTCTTCCATGCGCACCAATGGAAGGAAACCATTTAGGCGCTCCTGTCTTTCAGCTTTAGTTCTTCCATACATAATATGGAATTAAATTCGGAAAGCCATTCACAAGGAAAGGGCATTTTAGTTGTCTTCCAAAGTCTGGGTATAACTAATCTGGTGTATTCCAAAAGGTGTCATAGGAGACCGTTCTTAACTACCGCCAAGGCACCTGATAGGATAGAGAGTAAAGTCATCTGGGAATTATTTGGGATCTGTTTCCCTGTAAAGGTGCTATAAATAAATAAGGTTTCTGCCAAAACACCTTAATGGTTAGGTAACTCCACCAGATATGAAGCCTCTTTCCTTCCCAGATCTCCTGCAAATCTCCAAAGCATTTTAGTACATACTGTGAACATCCAGAGGGAAACAATACCATCTAGCTAGAATTTTGAAGTTTTTCTCTCTAGCCATGGCAAAATAGGCAAGCTTTTAAAACTGCTTCTTGGTCAAGGACCACTCTTAATCATCATCCCATTTACCGAAACAGGGAGCTCTATCAGGATTACTGATGTCAAGTAATAGACCATACATGAAAGACAATCTCATCATCATGTTAGTGGAAAGGAGAAACATCTTGTCAAATTGAGATGGGAGAGGCATCCGAGACATGCTGACCAATAGGGTAGTAACAAAAGAACAAATGTAGTTGCTTATATTTCAACCAAGAGAGGAGTGATCTTTCCCATAAAACCTTTAGGTGATCGAAAGAGGCCTTCCTTTTTCCCATCTACTAATGTCTGTATAAATCTAGGCCGATCTGATCTGTCCCATATTAGAAACTTGGTTCTTGTATACCCTGAAACAAAAGCTGGATTTTGGAGGATAGGAGTCTTTGGCCTAGGTCTGGCGGAATTCTCTTATTTAGCCATCCAAACATCCCAGGCCACCATCATATGGGAAACCAGGAGAGGCCAAGAGTCACTAGAAGGTCTATCCTTCGGCATAATCCAAGGGGCCAGCACAAGATCAACAGGGGATAAAATGTTCCCTATTTGTATCCAAACTTTGTCAGCACTATTCTGTGACCAATAAAGTATTTGTGCCAGGATAGCTGCTTCATGATAAAGATTGAAGTCTGGTAAGCCAATACCACCTGAAGTTTTAGTCTTAGTGATAATCTTTTTGCCAACCTAGGCTGACATTGGACCCCATATCAATATATTGACCACTCTTTGTATTACCTGAAAATAACTGCCAGCAACGCACATGGTGATCATGTGAAAGAGTCATAAAAATTGTGGTAAAATGTCCGTTTTGACCACATTCTTATGGCCAAACCACGGATAGACTGACGCCTATATTTTTTCACATCATCAAGTGTCATCCTCTGCAGGTTGATGTAGCACATGTCGTACAGGAATCCTAATCTTTAGATACAAAATGCTTTGATCTTGAAAATTGAAGAGCCCTGACCTCTGAATTATCCAATGTGATCAATGTCTTAAGCTACTTTTAGACAATAATATCGTTCAAAAGTTGTTCAAATGAGCAAAAGTGAACGATAATCGTTAAATCTAAACACAGGCCAACAATGGAACTACGAACAATAACACTGCAACAAATTTTTTAAAAATTTTTCATAAACGAAACTAATTGATATGTTTCTGTAAAATTAAAATACACTGGTAAAACTGAATAATAGCAGCACGTCTCATTTTCAAGTTATTTAACCCCTTAGTGACCAAGCTTTTTTTTTTTTTTTAAATCATAACTCCTTTATTTATCCATCAATGTCACTGTATGAGGGCTTGTTTTTTGAGTTGTATTTTTCAATGGTACTATTTAATGTGCCATATAATGTACTGAAAAACTTTTTTAAAGTTTTAAGTGGAGTAACAAGTGCGTCTTGTTTCTGTGGCCCACAAACTACAAGAAAAATGACATGATAACTTTATTCTATAGGTCAGTATGATTACTACGATACCAAACTTATGTAGTATTTTTTTTAATGTACCACTAATTTTTTTCAAAGACATTTACATTTTTTTAAATATTTTCTGCAGCACAAGAACTTTTTTATTTTTCCATACACATAGTTGTGCAAGGGCTCATTTCTTGCGGGACGTCCTGTAGTTTGCGTTAGTTCCATTTTGGAATACATACGACTTTTTGATTGCTTTGTATTGCATTTTTTTATGTTTTTATTAGGATTTTGCATATTTTAACACACGTACAAAACATAGTACAAATAAAGAGAATAAGGCAATTATTTGTATCACGCCTCTCTGGGCTAAGGCAGAGATTGATAGAAAGAGACTAGTGCAACAGGATTCAACAAACCAACTCAACATCTGCTTTTCTCTTTTGTGGCTCCCTAGGTGCGGCCCACTATGACAACATGTCATCGTGTCTAATATGGTCACATGTCTTGTTTGAATAACTCAATTCAAAGCTGATTGTGCCTGTCTTTGTGATAATGCCCAATATTGAATAAACAAAAAGAAACAAAGCATAACTAAGGGGGATAGAATAGGAGACAAAGGAAAGAGAAGAGGGGAAGGGGGAAGAAAGTTTTAGGGAGGTTGGGTTGTGCGAGGACAGGAGGAGGGGCGAGCCCACCAAGACTCACCTCGAGTGCCCCAGCTGGCTCCAGTCGTATCCCTCGAGTCATTACGCCTTTCTTCCTGGGTCATGCCCCATCACCATCCTACCGTTAATTGAAACTGTGGTGAGTCACGGTACGCATTCCATAGTGCGCAAACTTGGACGCAGTGTCTCGGTCCTTCGGCTCCCTCGTCTCCCATCTCCTCTATATACATCAGTTGGTTCAGTTCCTGAACAAACTCCAGGATGGGAGGGGTTAAAGTACTACGCCAGTGGCATGGGATAACCGCTCTTGCTGCAGTGAGAAAGTGACGCAACAGCCCTTTTTTGATAGGTGCGAATGGACCGAGGATGATCGACAGCAGCGCCATCTGCGGGGTGGCCTCCACAGTGGAGTGCGATGCATCTTCGTAGAGTTCAAAGACTTTGCTCCAAAAGGGTTTGACAAGTTAACAACCCCACCAGATGTGTAGTACAACGCCCGGAGCCACATCTCCAGAACTCCTCGGGGGTCGAGGGAAAGATGCGATGAATTGTGTCTGGGCATCTGTACCACCTTGAAAGGAGCTTAAAATCTTTCTCCTGCGCTGCGCAGGCTAGGGGTAATTTATGTGCGAATGTGAAGGCCCTTTCCCAATCGGAGTCCTGCAAGCTTTCCGACAGCTCCCTCTCTCAACTCCCTGTATAGCTCGGCAGGCCCGGTGTTAGCCTATCTAGGATGATTCTATAGAGTCGGGAAAGGACCCGAACCGGACGCTCGGATCTCAGAAATAGCTCCTCAATAGGCTCAGGAGGGCTTCCGTATGTGCGCAAGTCTAATTGGGTTCTCCAAAACGAGGCCAACTGCAGGTATTCCATTCAAAGTAGTTTCTGGTCGGGACGGGATATCTGAAGGTCATTAAAGGACGGGAGGCCTCCAGTCCCCATGATCTGACAGCACCTGATGTCCTCCTCTGCTCTTCATTCCAAGAAGCTCCGTCTCTCGCATCCCGGTGGGAATGCGGGGTTGTGGAATATCGGAGTCAATGCTCCTTTGCGAAGTGTCACGTCTCCCTTGGCCGTCCGTCTATCTTACATTTCTATACAGTTTAGTGTCATTTGGGTGTGTGGCAGAGTCTTGGGCCTGACTTCCTTTTTTATCCAGGGTAGTAAGCGCAGATGGGGCCAAATCAGTGCCGCTTCCATACCAACCCACTGTTTTGGGGCTGCGTGGTGATGCCAGTCTATCAGCCTGGTGAGAACCGCTGCTGAGTAGTATGCTTTGAGGTCTGGAAGACCCACTCCTCCCCTGGATTTAGGGCGCAACATAGTTCTGTAACTAATACAACTACATCTCGTTCCCCACACAAATCTGCGGAATACTTGATGTATCTGTTTGAAGTACTGGGCTGGCAGCCTAATTGGCAACGTCTGGAATAGGTATAGGAACTTTGGGGGTCACGTCCATTATCAAAACGTTTATCCGCCCGAACCAGCTTAGTTGTTTAGTGGCGTATCCCTTTAGGTCTTTCGTCACTTTTTCTAGTAGAGGGATGTAGTTAAGATTGTATAGCGCCGAGGTATCTGCTGCTAGTTGGACCCCTAAGTATCGGATGGAGGTTGAGCGCCATTTAAAGTTAAACTGGTCTGCTAGATGAGCTACTTCGCTGTGAAATCACTTAAATGGCCGAATTGGGCAAATTCTTGTAGGATTGCTGGAAATGTAGTGCACAACTGCGATACGAATAGGAGGAGGTCGTCTGCATAGAGGGCCGTCTTACAGACCTGATTCCCAACCTGTAGACCGCGCACGTTTGGGTTGTTCCGTAGTGCCACAGCCAAGTGTTCCATTACGATGGCGTACAAGAGGGGGGACGGGGCATCCCTGTCTCGTCCCGTTTCTGATATGAACTGGGTGAGACAGTAGGCCATTTACACGGACCTGCACTGATGGATTACCATATAGCGCCAAGATCCAGTTTAGGAATTTCGGTCCCAAGCCCAAATGTGACAGCGAGGCACTTAAGAATTCCCAATTGACACGATCGAAGGCCTTCTCAGCGTCTATTGAAAGGAGGCAGAATGGCTGTGGTATGCGATGGGCCTGACTTATCAGGAGGAGGGTCTTGTTAGTGTTATCCCTCGCCTCCCGCCCTTTTATGAATCCCACCTGGTCGTTGTGTATTTGAGAGGGGAGTAAGGGGGCCAATCTACCCGCTAGCACTTTGGAAAATAGTTTAATGTAAAGATTGCGGGGTGAAATTGGGCGATAACTGGAGCACGCTCCGATGTCTTTACCTGGTTTGGGAAGCACTGTGATGTGTGCCATGAGTGATTGAGGGGGGAAAGGGGCTGAAGAGGAAACCTGGTTGAACGCCTCGAGTAGTATTGGGGTAAGGGTCTCCCTGTATTGCTTAAAGAATCGGGGAGTAAACCCGTCTGGGCCTGAGTCCTTTCCGGACGGAGAGGCCTTAATGGCGTCGCTAATTTCTTCTGTCATAAATTCAGCATCCAGGGCTTCCTTTGCCTCCCTTGAAATGCCCGGTAGGGCCGTTTTTTGCATATAGGCTTCTATTTTGGCCTTCCGACCAGTGGGAGTCATGTCAGCCAGCTGTCCTTGTATGTTATAGAGGTCTTGGTAATAAGACCTGAAGGCTTTTGTGATTTCCCTGGGATCATGTTTTTTTGACATCTGTTATATAGGGAACATGTGTGGAGTTCGTTTGATTACGAAGGAAGCGCACCAGCGATCGACCGCATTTATTGGCGTGTTCGTAGGAGTAATGTTTCAGTCTATCCCTAAATCGCAGGTATTTCTGGTCCAGAAGGAACTTCAACTCCTCTCTTGTGTTCATTAGTTCGTTTTGAGTGGATGCGTTTCTAGAGCGACGGAACCCACTCTCTAGGTTCGTTATTTTATCTGGTAAGGAAATGACTTTCACTGCTTTTTCCCGTTTCAGGCGCTTCCCATGTTTGATAATAATCCGGCTCAGTACGCACTTAAGCGCCTCCCATTGTACAGGTTTAGAGGTTGTGTCGATGGCGTGATCGGCTAGGAAATTCTAGTAGGAATGGATTGAAGCTGTGCTCGTAGTTCTCGGAATTCCGATATCGTATAGTCGTGTCCCCCTTGTTGTGGAGGCGATAAGTTGTTGGCATACAGATTGTCTACAGTGTTCTTTGCATTCTGTGGTGTCGCTGCACCTCCATTCTCTATTGCGGTCGGGTTCATTCTGCATGAGTGGATGTGACATATCTACAGTTCGAGTCTGCATCTGGATTGTTGGTTAAGACTCCTATACTAGGGGTCAAGGCGCGGTTAGCGGCTTTGGCTCTGTTACCTTGGGGGGTTGTTGAGGCCATCCTCTAAGGCCTATGTTAAATTGCGGTCCTGGCTGGGGTTGACGGTCCACTTTCCTGCTGCTACCATCAGTATTTATGGTCCCCTGTTCGGGCCCCGAACCTCTTATGCTGTTGGAGGACTTGTCTCTGTCTGCAGGCTCACTGTCAGAGATATTGCAGTCAGTCCCTTGTTAGGGGGGCCACTGTGAGGTGAAGCCGCTATTTTGTGTAGCCGCATGCGCCAGTGAGGGCTGCTGCCTTATGGTGGTGGTAGATTGCAGGAGGGCCCGCAGTGGGGTAAGACTGCCATCCTGTGTGGCCTCATGTGCCAGCAGGGGCTGTTGCGTTGTGGAGGTGGTAGTTTGTGAGGGGGGCCGCTGTGGGGTATGATCACCATTTTGTGTGGCCACATGTGCCTGTGGGGGCTGCTGCATTGTGGAGGTGGTAGTCGGTGACCCAACCTGAAGTTCAGCTGTTCCCTCTGGGTCCAGGGATAGCAGTCCATCTTTGTGCCCCGGGTGCCGCTATGAGGGTGCGCAGACGCTGTGGAGGAGAGGGAGGAAGCCCCTTTCTCCGTCGGCTGCTGTGCGGGTTCGCGCCGTTCTTCGGCTCCTCCTCTGCTCTGCCGCTGGCGCCATCTTGAGACTCCCTCTGCTGCCCTCCAAGCATGAAAGCTTCCAAGCCCCGGCCCGTGGGAGTCCGAGAGTGGGTGATCAGGCGCCGCTGGGGTTTGCCTTTCTTGCTGCTGCCCATCTTGGCTCCTCTGGTGAGGTATGTAGCCGTGCTGCAGGCTATCAGCGCCTCCGGTGTCAGGAGCACTCAGTGTCTGCTGCTGCTCTCCGCCATGGCCAGGCCACGTCCCCGTATTGCATTTTTTATTGGAGACAGAATGACCAACTGAAGCGAATTCCTGGTGTTCCTAATTTTTTTTTTCTAACAACATTCACCATGCTGGGTAAATAATGTGTTACTTTGATAGATCGGTCTTTTCTGGATGTAGCGATACCAAATATCTTTTTTTGTTTTATGACTTTGAGTCTTTAATTTAATCTAACCAGTGACCTGTAAAAACACAGTTCATTAATTACAACTTACTGGTGGATGATCCGCAGCATTTGCGCCACGTGGGAAACATACCCTATATGTTACATAAACCTACCCTTATAGTGTTCAGTCAGCACACGGTGTGTAACAGAGATTGCGAAATAGTTACACAATCACTTTTGTTATTTTTATTAAGCAATATTAATGGCGAGCCTACTGGATTAATTGTATAGGCATATTTCAAAAAATAACACTACAACGGCAATTGGATTACATTATTCCCCATAGTTGAAGAAAACCCTACGTGACAGAAAAAAACTGATATCATATTTGAATTCAGCCCACTAAAGTTACTATAAGCCACCTATCTGCGTATCGGTTACAAAAATTGTGTTGCACAGTGTAGCCGTTCGCTTTTTGCTCGTCCATTTCATGCAGGCATAAAAATAATCCTTGGCTCGTTCACTCATCGTTCGGTTTAAACAGCGCTCATTCAGTCCTTCTTATTAACTTATACAGCGAATGTGGAAAAACTGCACGATTTCTCATTGGAAGGAACCAACTATGTATCTATTTGACTTAAGAGGCTGCATGAGCGAGCAAGCTAGGAATGACGTAATTCGCTAGTTCAAACAATAAATTGGCTCGTCTAAAAGGACCCAAAGTCTTGGAAAGATTCACTTCAAAATTACTCAGAAAGCCAAAACGGTTGAATTCTAGCAAGTCTGAGAGTATATAAGGGGATGAAACATAAAATAGTAAGTCATTGCATAGAGTGCAAATTTGTGGTGATTCTGCCAGTCCTTAAAACCAAGATATTGGGATTTTTACTAAGATTGATCTCCAGGTTCTCCTTTTCGTGTGCCGGGACGTGCTTGTCATGCGCCGTTGTTTATGGTAAATGCCTTTGACAATAGGCCATTAACTCGAATCCTAGCGATTAGCTGAGTGTATAGGCCCACCACATAACCAACAAACCAAAATGATTAAAATTTATCATGTTAAAGTGTGATTTAACCTAATGTGTAAAGGCTGAGGACATCGTTTTCAATATGCTACTTTATTTCTATTTCAGGAAAGCTCGTAAACTGCTCTCATCCTCTGAAACCAAGCGAGCTGCCAGACGGCCTTACAGACACATAGTCATCTGCCAGTCTCAAGCGGGACTTCCAATGCGACACCCTGTCAACGATGAACCAATTGTTATTGAGGACTAATTTCTACTGGAAGTTTCTTCTCAGAATTATACTTGACTTTTACAGTTTGAAAAAGTAAAAACTTTTGCAGCTCTTTGCATCTTTTCAAGGATTCCATGCTTTGTATAAGCATTCAAATCTAAAGACTTTGTTACCCTTTGGTCAATTTTTGTTAACCAGTCATTCCTTCAATTCCCTTTTAAATTGTGTAGATTTTGATTTTGTTTTTATGATTATTTGGAATCTAAGTGACTGGTGTCGCCGACTGAAATGGGAACGTAAGTTGTTAAAGGGACATTTGGACAGATCTTGTTTAGTGTTTAATTTCCCTGAAGTTACAGATAGGATTCAAAAACTTTGTACACTTGAAATAATGTATCATTGCTGATGCCTTTCTTTTTACAAGATGTGTCATTTTACCTTTTGAAAGTGCCATTTGTTTGTTTGTTTTTTTCTCATTACAGTTATAGACTGAATGACAAATCTGTAACTTATGGAATTTAATTTTGAGGTCTTACAAGACATAAATGTGCTTCTTGTGACATGAGTTTAAAGTTATAAAAAAAAAGGTTAAAATGTTTCCATACGTAATCCATTCATTAATAGATTTACGCAGAAACCGTCATGCCAAGATTTTTACAGTATGCTAATTAATATTTTAATCTTAAAATAAATCTGTGTTCATTTTTTTGTACACAATGGAGTCTTACCTGCCAATACCACTTAGTCTCTTAAAGGGGATATTCCATGAATAAATATTCTGTGAGGTCACACAATACATTATTTTTCAATTGGAATCTTGTATAAACCCTGCTCTTGTGTCTAGATATTGCTGCTACATGCCTGTTATGATGATGATCTTTTGATTCTCTCTTAGAACATCTACCCAAAGTTTCCCCTTCTCATAGTCACATGATCAGTTGCTCTGTCCCACTGCACCGATCCTCTTGTACATATAGTGATTCCTGCTTTAGTGCAGGCCAGCCAATAAGATTGTTAAATGTCTCCAAATGCAAAATTATATTTTGCGTCATCTAACAGAATAACTAACTGAATATTTAAAGTAATATTGAACATTGAAAAAGTAAATGACTATCCCAACAATTCCTCCCTTAACCACTTGGTTCCAGCAGTCGGACCCTCAGCAATCCTATAGTATTTTGGGTGGAATAATTCCTTTAAAGGGGTTGTACCACAATTGACTTTTATAACATATCCTATACATAGGTAATACAAGTCTGATCTGTGGGGGTTTCACTACTGAGACCCTCAGCGATCCTGAGAACAGGGGTCCCGTATCATCCTCTTCTCATCACTGTGGGCTCGCTGCACCCTCCTACAGCTCCATTTATTTCAAAGGCGCTATCTTCGGTTGTCCCTTTTGAAATTGAATGTAACAACACTGCGAACACAGGTCTATTCTCCTCCTCGCTGCGGGGGTTGCAAGGAACCTGCAGTGAGGAGGAGAAGGGGACATGGGACCCCTCTTCTTGAGATAAGTGGGGGTCTCAGTGGTGATACACGACCATAGCCATTCCCAAATTAGCATAGTTATGCCATCAAAGGGGAGCACAAGAAAAAAAAAACTTCATAATTGTGCTTGCCTGGAATCTTAGATACTGGGTGACCTCTTCTCTACAAGATGTAATGGTGATCATATGGGTTGTTGCACACCTTATCCGATAAATAAAAGGATACCTCACTACAGGTCCCACTTATGAAACTCTGGGTTGTCAACCGACATCACCAGGCATAGCCACAATTGAATACATTTTTCCCCTGCAGCAGGTCACCCTTTCTGTACAATGCCAATATTGTAGGTGACCATGCATTCAAGGGGGTCAAACTGATTTTCACCTAAGGCCACGTCAGCCTTATAGCTGCCTTCAAAAGGCCAATTGTAATGGAAATACTGTATAGTAAGGGCTTGTTAATACGAGCGTATTTTGCATAGTGTATTTACTAGAGATGAGCGAGCATACTCGTCCGAGCTTGATGCTCGTTCGAGTATTAGGGTACTCGAGATGCTCGTTACTCGAGACGAGCACCACGCGGTACTCGAGTCAATGCCATTTCCTTCCCTGCATGTTTAGCGCCATTTTCTAGCCAATAGACATGCAGGGAAGGCATTACAACTTCCTCCTGTGACGTTCCAGCCCTATCGCACCAGCCTGCAGTGAGTGGCTGGGGAGATCAAGTGACTGCCGAGTATTTACAGCGGTCCCGCCCGCGGCTCGCCTCAGACACACACTGGCAGAGATTAGGGAAGGTGCTGTTGCTCATTCAGGGATAGCGTTAGCATCTTCAAGAAGCCCAACGGTCCTTCTTAGGGCCACATCTGACCGTGTGCATTACTGTTGTGGCTGCTGGGAGCAGTTTTGCACCAAAAATTTTTTTTTTCATCTCGGGCTGTGCAGGCTATTACAGCTATAGCGTTCTCAGTCTGCAGTCTATTATACAGAGTATAGGGACAGTGCTGGTGAGACAGGAACAGTGGTAGTGTAGAATCCTGTCTACAAGAACCGCAACGGTCCTTCTTAGGGCTACCTGTGACCGTGTGCATTTTACTGTGTGGCTGCTGGGAGTTGTAGTGCATCACTATTGCAGAGCCAGACCTTTTTCCAGCCTTCCGTATTATTTTTCTCTAGCTGCAGTTTGCGTTACATTACCGCTGTCAGCCTCCAACTGTACGCAAATAATTCCATAATTATTTACACCGCTCTGTCTGCTGTCAACTTCACGCACAGTGTACGGCGACAGCCACTGATAGAGGGAAAGTCATATACACGCTATATAGCTTGTATTCTTTTTCAAAAAATTTTTAAAAAAGCTCCTTACTGCTCCCTTGACAATGTGCATTTTACCGGTTGTCTGGTGGGAGTTGTAGTGCATCACTATTGCACGGCTAGGCCTGTTTGCAGCCTTCTGTATTCTTTGTTTCTGCCTGGAGTTAGCGTTACAATACCGCTGTCAGCCTCCAACTGTACGCCAATAATTCCATAATTATTTACACCGCTCTGTGTCTGCTGTATTCGTAATCCACCATGCTGAGGGGTAGGGGTAGGGCTAGAGGATGTGGACGCGGGCGAGGACGCAGAGGTCCAAGTGAGGGTGTGGGCACAGGCCAAGTTCCTGGTCCAGGTGAATCGCAGCCGGCTGCTGCGGGATTAGGAGAGAGGCAAGTTTCTGGGGTCCCCAGCTTCATATCACAATTTTTGGGTCCAAGTGGTAGACCTTTATTACAAACAGAGCAGTGTGAGCAAGTCCTGTCATGGATGGCAGAAAATGCATCCAGCAATGTATCGACCACCTAGTCTTCTACGCCGTCCACTGCTGCAACTCTGAATCCTCTCGCTGCTGCTCCTCCTTCCTCCCAGCCTCCTCACTCCATGAAAATGACACATTCTGATGAGCAGACAGACTCCCAGGAACTGTTCTCGGGCCCCTGCCTTGATTGGGAAAAAATGGTTCCTCTCTCACCTGAGGAGTTTGTCGTGACCGATGCCCAACCTTTGGAAAGTTCCCGGGGTCTGGGTGATGAGGCTGGGAACTTCCGGCAACTGTCTCAAGAGCTTTCAGTGGGTGAGGAGGACGATGATGATGAGACACAATTGTCTATCAGTGAGGTAGTAGTAAGGGCAGTAAGTCCGAGGTAGGAGCGCAGAGAGGATTCGGAGGAAGAGCTGCTGGACGATGAGGTGACTGACCCCACGTGGTTTGCTAAGCCAACTGAGGACAGGTCTTCAGAGGGGGAGGCAAGTGCAGCAGCAGGACAGGTTGGAAGAGGCAGTGGGGTGGCCAGGGGTAGAGGCAGGGCCAGAGCGAAGAATCCCCCAGCTGTTTCCCCTCGCGCCAAGCCACCGTGTAGCGGCCAAGGTGTTCAAAGGTGTGGATGTTTTTCAGTGAGAGTGCGGACGACCGACGAACAGTGGTGTGCAACCTGTGTCTCGACCAAGATTAGCCGGGGAGCCACCACTACCAGCCTCACCACCACCAGCATGCGCAGGCATATGATGGCCAAGCAGCCCACAAGGTGGGACGAAGGCCGTTCACCGCCTCCGGGTCGCACCACTGCCTCTCCCCCTGTACCCCAACCTGCCACTCAGATCCAACCCCCCTCTCAGGACACAGGCACGAGCGCCTCCCGGCCTGCACCCACACCCTCACCTCCGCTGTCCTCGACCCCATCCAGCAATGTCTCTCAGCGCAGCGTCCAGCTGTCGCTAGCGCAAGCGCAAATACGTCGCCACGCACCCGCACGCTCAAGCTTTAAACGTGCACATTGCCAAATTGATCAGCCTGGAGATGCTGCTATACAGGCTTGTGGAAACGGAGGCTTTTAAAAACATGATGGCGGCGGCGGTCCCACGCTACTCGGTCCCCAGTCGCCACTATTTTTCCCGGTGTGCCGTCCCAGCCCTACACCAGCACGTCTCCTGCAACATTAATCATGCCCTCACCAACGCGGTTACTGGAAAGGTCCACTTAACCACGGACATGTAGACAAGTACTGGCGGACAGGGCCACTATATCTCCCTGACGGCATTCTGGGTGAATTTGGTGGAGGCTGGGACCGAGTCAGAGCCTGGGACCGCACACGTCCTACCCACACCCAGAATAGCGGGTCCTTCCTCGGTTCTGGTATCTGCGGCGGTCTATGCCACCTCCTCTAAATCCTGCCCCTCCTCCTACGCAACCTCTACCTCTCAATTAAGAAATGTGAGCAGCACGACGCCAGCAGTCGGTGTGGCACGGTGCGGCAGCACAGCGGTGGGCAAGCGTCAGCAGGCCGTCCCCGAACTGTTGCAGGGTCTGACAGAGCAGACCGACCTCTGGCTTTCGCCCCTGAGCCTCCAACCGGGCATGGTCGTGTGTGACAACGGCCGTAAACTGGTGGCGGCTCTGCAGCTCGGCAGCCTCACACACATGCCATGCCTGGCCCACGTCTTTAATCTGGTTGTTCAGCAGTTTCTGAAAAACTACCTGCACTTATCTGATCTGGCAAGGTGCGGCGCGTCTGCGCACATTTCCGCAAGTCCACCACGGGCGCTGCCACCCTGAGGACCCTGCAACATCGGTTTAATCTGCCAGAGCACCGACTGCTGTGCCCACACGGTGGAATTCTACGCTGCCCATGTTGGCCAGGCTGTATGAGCAGCGTAGAGCTATAGTGGAATACCAACTCCAACATGGGCGGCGTAGTGTGAGTCAGCCTCCTCAATTCTTTACCGAGGAGTGGGCCTGGATGGCAGGTCCTTGGAAACTTTGAGGAGTCTACCCAGATCGTGAGCGGCGATGCTGCAATCATTAGTATCACCATTCCTCTGCTATGCCTGCTGAGAAGTTCGCTGCAAAGCATGAAGGCTGACACTTTGCGGTCGGAACAGTAAACGGGGGAAGAGAGTATGTCGCTTGATAGTCAGAGCACCCTCATGTCTATATCTCAGTGCGTTTTGGAGGAGGGGGAGGAGCAGTAGGAGGAGGGGGAAGAGATAGCTGGGCCCACTGCAGAGGGTACCCATGCTGCTTGCCTCTCATCTGTTCAGCGTGTATGGCCTGTGGAGGAGGAGGATCCTGAAAGTGATCTTCCTAGTGAGGACAGCGATGTGTTGCGTACTGGTACCCTGGCACACATGGCTGACTTTATGTTAGGCTGCCTTTCTCGTGACCCTCGCGTTAGACTCATTCTAGCCACTACGGATTACTGGGTGTACACCCTTCTCGACCCACGGTATAAGGAGGACCTTTCCACTCTCATTCCCGAAGAGGAAAGGGGTATGAGAGTGATGCAATACCACAGGGCCCTGGTGGACAAACTAATGGTAAACTTCCCATCTGACAGCGCTAGCGGCAGAAGGCGCAGTTCCAAAGGGCCAAGTAGCAGGGGAGGCGCGGAGATCAGGCAGCATGTTCAGCGCAGGCAGGGGAACACTCCAAGGCCTTTGCCAGCTTTATGGCTCCCCAGCAAGACTGTGTCGCCACTCCCCAGTCAAGGCTGAGTCGGAGGGAGCACTGTAAAAAGATGGTGAGGGAGTACATAGCCGATCGTACCACCGTCCTCCGTGATGCCTCAGCTCCATACAACTATTGGGTGTCAAAGCTGGACACGTGGCACGAACTTGCGCTGTATGCCCTGGAGGTGCTGGCTTGCCCTGCTCCTAGCGTCTTGTCAGAGAGGGTGTTTAGTGCAGCTGGGGGAATCATCACGGACAAGCGTACCCGCCTGTCAACTGCCAGTGCCGACATGCTTACACTCATAAAGATGAACAAAAGCCTGGATTTCCCCAGACCTATCTTCTCCACCAGCGGAGAGCAGCGGAACCTAAAGATTCTTTTCACTGCAGCCGCAGATAAAAGCACGCTTCTCTATCACCGGAAAAAAAGGGGCATTTATCTTTGTCAATCTGTCTCTGACATTAGTCCTCCTCCTGCTACTCCTCCTCCAGAAACAACATGTCATAGCGCTGAACGGCCAATTTTTCTGCAGCCCAAAAGGCTCATCTACCAATGTTTTTACAATTTTTCAAAATTTCATAAGTATTGATACTTTAACATGAACTAATTTTTTCAACAGGGCTGCCTACAGGTTCTGCTACAAATTAAGCAACAGTGAGCTGTATCTTTCAAAAAATGTTTATGAGTTTCACCTGCCCTCTCGGTTGATACATTTTTCAGAGGTACACTTGTACTCTTGGTACACTTATTTTTCGGGCCCACGCCTACACTCTTATCCAACTAATTTTTCCGGCCTTCACCTATGCTCATGGTACCCCAATGTTTCAGAGGTTGCCCTATACTACAGAAATTTTACTGGGGTCTGCCTGCCTATACTTCTGCTACAAGAAAGTTACAGGGGTCTACCACACTGCAGCCACTTAAATGTTACAGGGGTCTGCCTATAGTGCTGCCACTTAAATGTTACAGGGGTCTGCCTATACTGCTGCCACAAGGATGTTACTGGGGTCTGCCTATACTTCTACAGAAATGGTAATGGGGTCTGTGTATATTGCACCTAAAAAAATGGTACTGGGGTCGGTCTATACCTCTGCTAGGTAAATGTTACAGGGGTCTGCCTATACTGCTGCTACAGAAATGTTAGAGGGGTCTGCGTATAAACAATAAAAACATTGAACAGTTTTTAAAAACACACTAACGCAAAAATATAGAAACAATCTTTAAAAATGTACACATGTTAATTTTAAATGGGTGCCTTCCGGCAAAAGGAAAACAACTGTTAAAATCAAGAACTTTGGATTATTATTATTCCTTTTTTTAACACTGTAGATTAGATGCCCTTCACTAAGAACATAACGGTACAATTATTTTTATTTTAAAACGTATAAGGGTTAAAAGCAGATGGATTATAAATGGTCGATGGATCAAACATGGCAGCTGGGTTATTGTCATAAGAGGCAGGAGCCTGAAAATTAGGTTGCAAAGGATATGATGGCCAAACAGGGGCTGTTCCTTGTATGGGGTTTGGCTGGTTAGCTGGGGGCACACTATGAAAATTATTGTTGTTCTGGATTGCAATCTCCTGCAGGTTATTTGACAGTAAACACAGGGGTCTCCCTATACTGCTGCCACAAAGATGTTACTGGGGTCTGCCTATACTGTTGCCACAAGGATGTTACTGGGGTCTGCCTATACTGCTGCCACAAGGATGTTACTGGGGTCTGCCTATACTGCTACCACTTAAATGTTACAGGGGTCTGCCTATACTGCCACGTTAATGTTACAGGGGTCTGCCTATACTGCTGCCACAAGGATGTTACTGGGGTCTGCCTATACTGCTGCCACAAGGATGTTACTGGGGTCTGCCTATACTGCTGCCACAAGGATGTTACTGGGGTCTGCCTATACTGCTGCAACTTAAATGTTACAGGGGTCTGCCTATACTGCTGCCACAAGGATGTTACCAGGGTCTGCCTATACTGCTGCCATGTTAATGTTACTGGGGTCTGCCTATACTGCTGCCATGTTAATGTTACTGGGGTCTGCCTATACTGCTGCCACAAGGATGTTACTGGGGTCTGCCTACACTGCTGCCACAAGGCTGTGACTGGGGTCTGCCTATACTGCTACCACTTAAATGTTCCTGGGGTCTGCCTATACTGCTGCCACGTTAATGTTACAGGGGTCTGCCTATACTGCTGCCACAAGGATGTTACTGGGGTTTGCTTATACTGCTGCCACAAGGATGTTACTGGGGTCTGCCTATACTGCTGCAACTTAAATGTTACAGGGGTCTGCCTATACTGCTGCCACAAGGATGTTACTGGGGTCTGCCTATACTGCTGCCACAAGGATGTTACTGGGGTCTGCCTATACTGCTGCCACAAGGATGTTACAGGGGTCTGCCTATACTGCTGCCACAAGGATGTTACTCGGGTCTGCCTATACTGCTGCCACAAGAATGTTACTGGGGTCTGCCTATATTGCTGCCACTTAAATGTTCTTGGGGTCTGCCTATACTGCTGCCACTTAAATGTTACTGGGGTCTGCCTATACTGCTGCCACTTAAATGTTACAGGGGTCTGCCTATACTGCTGCCACAAGGATGTTACAGGGGTCTGCCTATACTGCTGCCACAAGGATGTTACTAGGGTCTGCCTATACTGCTGCCACTTAAATGTTCCTGGGGTCTGTCTATACTGCTGCCATGTAAATGTTACAGGGGTATGCCTATACTTCTGCCACAAGGATGTTACAGGGGTCTGCCTATACTGCTGCCACAAGGATGTTACTAGGGTCTGCCTATACTGCTGCCACTTAAATGTTCCTGGGGTCTGCCTATACTGCTGCTACAGAAATGTTACTGGGGTATGCCTATACTTCTGCCACAAGGATGTTACAGGGGTCTGCCTATACTGCTGCCACAAGGATGTTACTAGGGTCTGCCTATACTGCTGCCACTTAAATGTTCCTGGGGTCTGCCTATACTGCTGCTACAGAAATGTTACTGGGGTCTGCCTATACTTCTACAGAAATGGTAATGGGGTCTGCGTATACTGCACCTACAAAAATAGTACTGGGGTCGGTCTATACCTCTGCTACGTAAATGTTACAGGGGTCTGCCTATACAGCTGCCACATAAATGTTACTGGGGTCTGCGTATACTTCTGCTACTAAAATGTTACTGGGGTCTGCCTATGCTTCTGCCACATAAATGTGACAGGACTCTGCCTATATTTCTTCTACAGAAATGTTACAGGGGTCTGCCTATACTTCTGCTACTGAAATGTTACTGTGGTCTGTCTATACTGTTACTACAGAAATGTTACTGAGGTCTCTCCAGATGTCTGCAACATAACTGCTACTGGGGTCAGCTTATAACTTTGCTACAGGAATATTACAGGGATCTGTGCATACTATGGGTGCACTAAGTTTTCCCATCGCGGTGTTCTACCTATCTGGCCCCCAAAAAAACAGACTGACTGACTAGGGCATGGAGTGTAGGCCGAAGCCAACATGTTTTTTTCTCTCACGTTACCTCAGCTATCCGGGGCACTGCAATGAGATTTCTTTATGTACCGTCTGTGGGTTTCTGAGAGCCACCCATGCTGTGGGTGCACACAGACTTCCCATAGCGGAGTTGTACCTGCCTGGCACTATGAAAAACACCTAGACTGACTAGGGCATGGAGTGTGGGCCGAAGCCAACATGTATTTTCTCTCACGTTACCTCAGCTATCCGGGGCACTGCAATGGGATTTCTTTATGTACCGTCTGTGAGTTCCTGGGAGCCACCCATGCTGTGAGTGCACACAGACTTCCCATAGAGGTGTTTTACCTGTCTGTCCCCAAAACACTGACAGACTTGGGTAGAGTGCATGTGTTTTCTGCATGTGTTTTCTGGCCAGGGTGAGGAGTATGTGTTCACAAGGTGAGAAGGATAATGGAAAAGTGAGGAAACGAAGATGTCTGTGCGGCAACCACTGCAGCAAGGAGTCACGTTTGGAAGAAGTCTTCATGGCAGTCTGGGCTGAATGGAGATGATGAGGAAAAAAATATCTACAATCAGCTGAGAGTCACTGAATTTAATTGTTATGTAATACTATGTTTTCCTGTATGCACGGTAAGTGCAGACCTTTATATAAAAAATAATATCCATCCTGCAACAGTGTGCTCCTGAGCCAGTGTATCTCGGTTTAGCATGACAAATCTGGGTGTTCTGGGGAACTTCGGTACAAATCTGCCTTATCTTTAAGACCCTAGCAACACCCCTGCCAATTATAGGCAAATAGCTGAAAATAAATAACACAGTTCTTTAATGTAATAGAGTTCACAATTAATTCAACCCCCCCTTAAATTTTAACTATGTGTTTGTATGCACATGCAGGATACTCACACCGTCAATCATAGTGCTAGTAAGGGGTGGTGTGGTGGGGGGTGGCAGCTGCACAGTGACAACTTTTCCTGCACTTCTGGTACTCATTAGGCTAGGTTCACACAGGGCGGTTTTGCTGCGGCCACTCATCCCGGGATTAACCAGCCATGTGGACAAGATTTCTCAGAAATCTCATCCACACGGGACAGCGAATCCGTTGCGGCAAAGCTGGCGCTGCGATGTCCATTCTTTTTTTTTTCCGTTGTGGCCGCGCTCTCCTCTATAGGAGCGCCAGGCCGCAACGGAAAAGCGTGTGGCCAAGTTGCTCCAAAAATCTTGCGATTTTTCGCTGTGGACAAACCGCGAGATTTCCGCCAGGAATCCCCTGTGTGGGAACCCAGCCTTAGACATCAGCACAGAAACAAGGAAAAATCTGCTAACCAACTAACAGAGCCTTCCACGGTGCTCGGATCCTACCTGCACTTGGTTGGAGACATTATAGCAGCAAAAGAAAAATGATTTATCTGCACAAGGAATGTGAATGAGGCCAGTTTCACATAAAAAAAAATCTTCATTTAATTTATAGTTTAATCAGTTTTATTGAATAACCAAATGTAAGACATGACCTTCACAAAAATATGGAATGCAAGTAGCGCACAAAATTGCCCAAATATCAATAATGAACAATAAAACATAACACCTCAATAATGTAGAAACAAACAAACAAACAAGAGCAGCGCGTTTAACATGAAAACAGAGAATAAATACATTTTAATTTTTTTAAGTTTTGTTTTTTTAAATTCCATTAGAGGACTTAAAGGGGTTGTACCATACTTTCAAGCTAGCCCCTATCTACATGATATCCATAGGATAGGTGCTAACTTTCTGATCCGTGGGGGTCTCTGCTGAGACCTCTTCTGATCTTGAGAGCGGGACTTCCGTGGCCCACTGTCCTGTAACTGCTGGAGTCAATTCTTCCCCTGCAGTGACATCATTCTGAACGGAGCGCTGGCTGCACATGCACGGTCAGTGCTCCATTCATTTCAATGGGAGTAACGGAAATACCCAAGCAGGTACGCCGATCAGATACTCAGCAGTCCCACTGAAAGTGAATGGAGCGCTGGTGCAATTGCGCAACCAACAATCCATTCAGTGTCATCCTCATTGCAGGTATGCAGTAACCCCACAGTGAAGAGGAAGGGAGCCATTGGACCCCCATTCATGAAATCAGTGGGGATCCCCAGCAAGTTAGCCTCTCTCTTGTGGATGGAGGATAACTTGATATTCTGGTACAAACCCTTTAAATTTGCAATTGTCTGATTGCTCCTAGAATATACACCAAATTGCAAATTTATCGGCATATTATTAAACCTTGTCACTTGCAGGGCTTGATGGGTAGAAATTACTGACAGGCCTAGAAGCCTTCACTAGGCCCCAGGCTACCATGACAACCACATGACACCCTGTGATATTGTGAAGAGAGACTCTTCTATTGCTGCCCACCCAGTTAAATGCTGTAGTCAGTGCTGACCACAGCATAGAAATTGTTAGACGCCACAGCTGGGTGTCCGCTCTATTTTACAGCCGGCACCTGCTATATATGGCTTAGCTCCTGAGTCCACTCCATGCTAACGGTACTTTTATATGGAATTACATATGTGCCCATCAGCCATCCCATCAATGACTCCTCTGTGTTTACACAGGATTACATATGTGTCCATCAGCCGTCCCATCAATGACTCCTCTGTGTTTACACAGGATTACAAATGTGTCCATCAGCCGTCCCATCAATGACTCCTCTGCGTTTACACAGGATTACATATGTGTCCATCAACCGTCCCATCAATGACTCCTCTGCGTTTACACAGGATTACATATGTGTCCATCAGCCGTCCTATCAATGACTCCTGTGTTTACACAGGATTACATATGTGCCCATCAGCCGTCCCATCAATGACTCCTCTGCGTTTACACAGGATTACATATGTGTCCATCAGCCGTCCTATCAATGACTCCTGTGTTTACACAGGATTACATATGTGCCCATCAGCCGTCCCATCAATGACTCCTCTGTGTTTACACAGGATTACACATGTGCCCATCAGCCGTCCCATCAATGACTCCTCTGCGTTTACACAGGACTACATATGTGTCCATCAGCCGTCCCAGCATTGACTCCTCTGCGTTTACACAGGATTACATATGTGCCCATCAGCCGTCCCATCAATGACTCCTCTGCGTTTACACAGGATTACACATGTGCCCATCAGCCGTCCCATCAATGACTCCTCTGCGTTTACACAGGATTACATATGTGCCCATCAGCCGTCCCATCAATGACTCCTCTGCGTTTACACAGGACTACATATGTGTCCATCAGCCGTCCCAGCATTGACTCCTCTGCGTTTACACAGGATTACATATGTGTCCATCAGCCGTCCCATCAATGACTCCTCTGCGTTTACACAGGATTACATATGTGTCCATCAGCCGTCCTATCAATGACTCCTGTGTTTACACAGGATTACATATGTGCCCATCAGCCGTCCCATCAATGACTCCTCTGTGTTTACACAGGATTACACATGTGCCCATCAGCCGTCCCATCAATGACTCCTCTGCGTTTACACAGGATTACATATGTGCCCATCAGCCGTCCCATCAATGACTCCTCTGCGTTTACACAGGATTACATATGTGTCCATCAGCCGTCCCAGCATTGACTCCTCTGCGTTTACACAGGATTACATATGTGTCCATCAGCCGTCCCATCAATGACTCCTCTGCGTTTACACAGGATTACATATGTGCCCATCAGCCGTCCCATCAATGACTCCTCTGCGTTTACACAGGATTACATATGTGTCCATCAGCCGTCCCATCAATGACTCCTCTGCGTTTACACAGGATTACATATGTGCCCATCAGCCGTCCCATCAATGACTCCTCTGTGTTTACACAGGATTACACATGTGCCCATCAGCCGTCCCATCAATGACTCCTCTGCGTTTACACAGGATTACATATGTGCCCATCAGCCGTCCTATCAATGACTCCTGTGTTTACACAGGATTACATATGTGCCCATCAGCCGTCCCATCAATGACTCCTCTGTGTTTACACAGGATTACACATGTGCCCATCAGCCGTCCCATCAATGACTCCTCTGCGTTTACACAGGATTACATATGTGCCCATCAGCCGTCCCATCAATGACTCCTCTGCGTTTACACAGGATTACATATGTGTCCATCAGCCGTCCCAGCATTGACTCCTCTGCGTTTACACAGGATTACATATGTGTCCATCAGCCGTCCCATCAATGACTCCTCTGCGTTTACACAGGATTACATATGTGCCCATCAGCCGTCCCAGCATTGACTCCTCTGCGTTTACACAGGATTACATATGTGCCCATCAGCCGTCCCAGCATTGACTCCTCTGCGTTTACACAGGATTACATATGTGTCCATCAGCCGTCCCATCAATGACTCCTCTGCGCTTACACAGGATTACATATGTGTCCATCAGCCGTCCCATCAATGACTCCTCTGCGTTTACACAGGATTACATATGTGCCCATCAGCCGTCCCATCAATGACTCCTCTGTGTTTACACAGGATTACATATGTGCCCATCAGCCGTCCCATCAATGACTCCTCTGCGTTTACACAGGATTACATATGTGTCCATCAGCCGTCCCATCAATGACTCCTCTGCATTTACACAGCAGCAATCATCGCTCAGGCTAATTTCGCACGGGTGAGTGCGATATCAGCCTTGAAACTTGGCCCAATGTCTGGCTCCCCTCTGTGTGACTTCGCAGCAGATGTGAATCGTTTTTGGATCAAAGTCACCTCACATCACTTCGAGAAACAATGAGCGATGCGAGAGCACACCCAAAGAAAAGGAATGCTGCAATTTTTTTCACCACATTAGGCTGCCTGCACACGGGCGGAAATCCCACGGCGGGATTTCCGCCGCTCAAAGCCTGCATAGGAGTGCATTACAATACGCACTCCTATGCAGACGGCCGCGGTTTGGCCGCGCGAAATCTCGCGGGGCAAACAAACCGCGGCATGTCCTATTTTTGTGCGGGGCTCGCAGAGCCTCGCACAGAAACGTCACTCACCCGGCCGCTGGCTCCGGTCTGCATATGCGCCGGCACATGAAAGAGCCGGGGCCACCGGGCGCGGGTGAGTACGCGCTCGTCTCTGCAGGTGCTCGGGTTGGGTCCCGCGGCGAGAATTCTCGCCGCCGGATCCGACCCGCTCATCTGCAGGCGGCCTTAGAGAGTGGAGACGAAGATCGTCCCAGACCCCCCTCCCCCGTTCACAGTAAGCAGGCAGTCTTTCATAAGGCCGGCTTCACTCTGGTGATTCGCAGCCAGATGTCGCCTTCACAATCCTTCGGAAATGTCCCTGGATGCGAGACGTTTTCACATGAAAACACTTTCACATCCCTGCGAGGCTGAAGGAATCCCCTAGAGTTGCTGTCACAGCCGTGGCAGTAGATTGTAATGTTCTCCCCTTGATTTCGATGGGAGCGGCGCTCCTGCTGCCAGCCCCATTGAAAACAATGGGCGATATTGCAAACAGAAAGGACGCTGCGCTTTTCTTTCTACACAGCATCACAGGAGTTAAGACATTGCAAATGAGAATGAAACCATTGAAAATCATTGATTTCTTAATCATGTGTTTTCACTCTCGTATTGCAAGAAAATCGCACAATTTTCTCACCAGTGTGAAGCCGGCCTAAGTGGATGGCTGCCTGTTTAGACAGGCCAATTGTCTTTCAGTTTCTATACGTGCATAAACTAAACGCCGACCGATAATCGTATTAATTCTTGGTCGTTCAGTCGCTGGTGGCATTTACACTAAATGATTATTGTTTGGATTCCTGCGATCCAGCGACAATCTCAAGATTATTGACCCGTCTCAAAGGGCCCTTAGTCACCAGTCATCTACTGTACGGGTATGGCGGATATCGGGAAGGGGTTAAATACATAGTGAACCTAAAGTGTGCTTTTACACGGTACGATTTATTGAGCGAACTATGACGGGGAGATAAATTGTTTGCAAATAGTGCAGTCTTCGCATTCGCTGTATAAGTGAACGATCGGTATTTAAACCAGACGATTAGCGAATGAGCCAACTATGGTTTTCATGCTTGCGTGAAATGAGCGATAAGCGAACAAATTATTGTTCCATTGTTGTCCGTCTTTACACGGAATGATTATCGTTTGAATGAGCCAGCAATTTTTTTTAATGATAACTGTTGCGTGTAAAAAAGCATCTTGAAAAATAAATGTGTGTGAAAATGAAAAATGAATAAAAGAGGCAAAAAGAATTATTAGTGCACCGTCTGTGCATGGCAGCCTCGCATTTCTTCTATACACAGGAGCCTGCAAACAAGTATCAAACTGGAGGGTAGAGAAGGGGGTCCGGCGGCCACACTCTCCTCTCTAGCCCCCTTCACTGTCCCCTCCATAGCAACAGCACTTCCCACTCTATAGAACTGCGTTAGGGAGAAGCGTCTCCTCCTCCAGTCCGGTCATGTGATCTTAACACCACGTGACACATCTCCTACGTCATCAAACCTTCAAGGAGCCCCTCCATTCTACTTATAGAGTGACCGTTCTCGCTCCACGTGTGGGGATAATGCTATAAGGTAACTAGAAGGTGACACACAGTACGGGGGCCACAGGGGGCGCTGCTTATCGTGTATATGTCAGTATACAGAGGGCAGAGCTGCCTGGGTACGTGGCACATGTACCTATGGGTTCTGCTCATTATACTTAAGGGGTATAAGGAGACTACAAGTCCCAGCATGCCGTGCACTATTTGCTAGTTATGGGTACAAAGATTTCCAAACCTGTTCTATAAAGGGCCCATTCACACAGCAGTATCCTGGATCAATATTTGTGAACCCAAACCATAAATTGAAACTGCAGAGAAAATAGAAAGATTTCTACCTTTTCTGTACTTTGGACTCCTGGTTTTGGTTTACAAATACCTCCGTCTGAATGGGACCTAAATCTGCGTTCAGATGAGCCTAGTACGGACAAGTGCAGTCGCCTGAACGCTTGTCAACAGACCCGAACTCATTGTGATGTTTTCTTGACAGACTGTTTTTGTGGGGTGGTATGCCATTGCCTTCCGCAGTTTTTTTCACATGAGTGAAAACTCTGCAGATGTGAGGGAAATCGTTGAAAAGCATTAATTTCATAACTCTCACCCACTCTGGCATTGCTCGCAAAACACGTGATTTTCTCGCAAGTGTGAAGGCGTCCTAACACTCTGCGCCATACGAGGCTCATTAGAATTAGGTATTCAAGGTCATTTAAATTTTCTCCAAGTAGAGCTGTGTCCTCAGCATATCGACGATTGTTTAGGTTTCTTCCACCAGTTTTCACTCCATTAAAGTCTAGGGGATTGGAAAACGAATCGCAGTAAATACTTAGTTGCGTGCGCATTCGCTGTGTTCTTGTGCGCGTTTGCAGGAGACATTAAGTGAGCCTGATCGCCTTATTGATTTTTGTTTTGTAGGGGTGAAAAATGCAGTGAATGCATATAAATCATGCATACAAAACGCATCTGCCACAAGAAAACCTACAAAATACTCGCATACGTGTGCGGTGTAAATGGTACTGTTTTTTTACGCACCAAGATTGCATATGGCCATATGAATGTGCCTTAATGGGGATCCGTGAATGGAACAATGAAAGTCAACAGACTTTCATTGATCCATGCACATGTGCGTGTCAATACACACGAGAAGTAGATTGCAGCATGCTGTTTACAAAATCAGTAAAACACTGCAGGGAGACCCACAGCGTTTTACCGATATGGCGGTGGACATGACGCTTTATTAGGCGAAAATCTATGGGAGCCTCACTATGTCAAACTAATGGCACGCTCCACTCTTGCCACCATGAGGAGGGAGGGAAAGTTTGGAGGACAAAGGCCTCTCCCTCTGTCAGGCGATTTAAATGCCGCTGTTTCCCCGACGACAAGACAGGGTCTCATATTAATTTTTGCTCCAAAAATATTTACTTTTTTGTTATATGTATAGCTGTCTGGACACTATTTAACTTGACCTTTTTTTAATTAACTGTAACTTGGGCTTATATTTGGAGTAGGGCTTATATTTTAAGCATCCTCAAAAACCCTAAAAAAAAAATCATTCTGCATCTTCAAAAATTCTGAAAAATCATGGGGCTTATTTTCAGGGTAGGTCTTATTTTCAGGGAAACAGGTAGTTGAGCAGCTGGAATTGGCATTATCTGTGATGCCACCTCGAACATACAGGCTCGGCTCCTGAGCCTGCTCTATACTCGTACATTGGATGCCAAGTGTCAATGTACGGTGGATGTTGGGAAGGGGTTAATAGGTTAACATTAGAGGTACAGTACTTGCAAAGAACAGACACTTGAATATGGTGTGCTGCGCTGTCAGCTTGCTCACTTCATATATCTCGCGATCCACTGCCCGCTCAAGCGGGTTCACCTGCCCCCGGTCCTGGGCTTTAAACAACGAAAATTCCATGCAGGAAAAAGTGTCATCCACGCTTGCTTGCAGAGTAAAATTTGTAATTTTCCTTTATTTAGTCATATTTAAAATTGCCAGGTGTACCCATCTCTAACCAGACGCGTATCGGCTGCACAGAGCCTTCGAACCACTGACGAGGGCTCTGTGCAGCCAATACGCATCTGGTTAGAGATGTGTATACCTGGCAATTTTAAATATGACTAAATAAAGGAAAATTACAAATTTTACTCTGCAAGCAAGCGTGGATGACACTTTTTCCTGCATGGAATTGTTGTTGTACAGTACTTGCAGTGTACTATACAAACCATTGCATATTTGTCTCCTTGTGGGACAAAAAAACCCAATAAGAAGCAGTTTAATAAAAGTTTTTAAAATATGGCTAAATTCACATCTGCGCTGGGGATTCCATTCCATTATGGGAGTAGCTAACGGAATCAGTCTCACAATGAAATCAAAATGTGCCAAACAGCCCTTATTAACTATAAAGGGGTCCATTCAGCCCCCTACATTGGTCCGGCTTTTTTACTGAATGAAAAAGTCCTGCATGCACAACTGTTTTGTCTGGCATTTCATGCCTGATCAGCGCCGGAGGGTCTGAACAGATCCCCTGACACACATGTGAATAGAGCCTAAAAGGATGAAAAATTAGGAAAATAACTTTTTTCTTGTATTAGATACAAAATTCTAAACAGCAAAGAAAAGTAAACCTAATCGGTATTGTTGCATTCATATAAGTCTGAACTAATATAATGGCACGTTTTCTGATGGTGTATTCCGGAAAACCAAAAATTATACAATGTCAAAATTGTGTACTGTTTTTTTTCTGCTTTTTTTTTTTTATCACCCGCCTCCCAAAAAAAGAAAATAAAAAAGCATTCAAATAGTTGCAGGTACTCCAAAATAGTGGCAATAGACTATATCTCACCCTGCAAAATAACATGCACTCACATTGCCCCGTAGACATAAAAATGTTATGGGTCTCAAGATCTAGGCTGGACCTGGGAGAGCCTATTGATCTCGTATATCTGGACTTCTCTAAAGCATTTGACACCGTGCCGCATAATAGGTTGATATACAAAATGAGGCGCTTGGATTGGGTGAAAACGTGTGTATCTGGGTAAAGAATTGGCTCAATGATAGAAAGCAGAGGGTGGTAATAAATGGTTCATACTCTGATTGGACCACAGTCACTAGTGCAGTGCCACAGGGTTCAGTATTGGGCCCCATTCTGTTCAATATATTTATCAACGGCCTGATAGAGGGGCTGCACAGCAAAATATCAATATTTGCAGATGACCCAATTATACAATATAATAAATGTAACGGAGGACAATGTACGGCTACAAACAGACCTAGATAAACTGGGGGCTTGGGCAGAAAAATGGCAAATGAAGTTCATTGTTGATAAATGTAAGGTTATGCACATGGGCAGGAGAAACGGATGTCACCAATATACAATAAATGGGGTACTGATAGGGAAAAGTGATATGGAAAAAGACCCGGGGGTACTAGTGGATTGTAAATTTAACTGGAGCAACCAATGCCAGTGAGCTACTGCAAAAGCTAATAAGGTCTTATTAAAAGAGGTATAGGGGCGAGGGACGAGAACATTATTCTTCCATTTTATATAAGGCACTTGTCAGGCTTCATTTGGAATAATGTGTACAGTTCTGGACACCGGTGCTCAGGAACGATGTAGCAGTGCTTGAGGGGGTTTAATAAATGGAGCGAGGGGACTGGAATACCCAGAGAGGCTATCAAAATTAAGATTATTCACCCTAGAAAAAAGACGTCTATGGGGCAATCAAATATCTATGTATAAATACATTAGGAGACAATACAAGGATCTCTCCCATGATCTGTTTATACCCAGGACTGCGTCGGTAACGAGGGCATCCACTACATCTAGAAGAAAGCAGGTTTCATCACCAACACAGAAGGGAGTTCTTTACTATAAGAGCAGCGAGACTTTGGAACTCTCTGCCTGAGGACGTGGTAATAGCAAAATCCATAAAGGAGTCTAAGAGCGGACTAGATGTCTTTCTAGAGCGCTACAATATTACAGGATATAGACATTAGGTGACCAGCATATTGTTGATCTGGGTCTTGAAGTCAGGTAGGATCTATCAAAGGTTGATCCAGGGATTATTGTGGCTGCCGTTATGGAGTCGGGAAGGGTTTTGCCTTCCTCTGGATCAACAAGGAGGTTGAAACTGTCTGAACCAGATGGACACCGTGCCACATAATAGGCTAATATACAAAATGAGGCAGCTCGGACTGGGCGAAAACGTGTGTAAGTGGGTAAAAAATTGGCTCAACGATAGAAAGCAGAGGGTGGTAATAAATGGTTCGTACTCTGATTGGACCACAGTCGCTAGCGGGCTCCCACAGGGTTCAGTATTAGGCCCCACTCTGTTCAACTTATTTATTAATGACCTGATAGAGGGGCTGCACAGCAAAATATCAATATTTGCAGATGACACAAAATTATACAATATAATTAATGCAACGGAGGACAATGTGCGGCTACAAACGGACCTGGATAAGCTGGGGGCTTGGGCAGAAAAATGGCAAATGAAGTTCAATGTTGAAAAATGTAAGACTATGCACATGGGCAAGAGGAACGGATGTCACAAATATTCACTTAATGGGGTACCACTAGGGAAAAGTGATATGGAAAAGGATCTGGGGGTATTAGTGGATAATAGACTAAACTGGAGTAACCAATGCCAGTCAGCCGCTGCAAAGGCAAATAAAGTCTTGCGGTGCATCAAAAGAGGTATAGGGGCGAAGGACGAGAACATTATCCTTCCATTATATAAGGCACTTGTCAGACCTCACATGGAATACTGCGTACAATTCTGGACACCGGTGCTCAGGAAAGATGTCACAGTGCTTGAGGGGGTTCAAAGAAGAGCGACTAAACTAATACATGGAATGACGGGACTGGAATACCCAGAGAGGCTGTCCAAATTGGGACTATTTACTCTAGAAAAAAGAAGGTTAAGAGGCGACCAAATAACCATGTATAAGTACATGAGGGGACAACACATGGATCTCTCCCGTGATCTGTGTACACCCAGGACCACGACGGTAACAAGAGGACATCCGCTACGATTAGAGGAAAGTAGGTTTCATCATCAACACAGAAAGGGGTTCTTTACTGTAAGAGCAGTTAGACTGTGGAACTCTCTACCGGAGGAAGTGGTGATGGCAAAATCCATAGAGGAGTTTAAAAGGGGACTTGATGTCTTTCTGGAGAAGGATATTACAGGATATAAATTTTAGGTTAATTGTCAATCCTGGTATATAGGCAGGTAGGAACTATTAGGGGTTGATCCAGGGAACAGTCTGATTGCCATTAGGGAGTCGGGAAAGAATTTTTTCCCCAAAAGGGCTAATTGACTTCTGGCCTTGGGGTTTTTTGCCTTCCTCTGGATCAACACAGTAGGATAGACAGGCTGGACTAGATGGACAATGTCTTCATTCGGCCTTACATACTATGTTACTATGTATGACATTGTCTTCATTCAGCCTAACATACTATGTTACTATGAGATCGTGGCGGCAGCAGCAAAAAACCTTTTTTAATGTTAAGAAAAAAAATTCTAATATTATACGTCTGGCTTCACACAGAGGTATTTGCATACAGAAGATGCAGAGAATAAAATCAAATTTGATTTCAATGAATTTGTTCACATTTCTGTATTTTTCTCACGCATTTCTGTTGCGGTCAATGGAGGGGTGCACAATACACAAGGAGGTGAAACGCTGCCTAATTGCGCATGAAAAGGAAGGCTTTAAGACTAATTAGCCATTTCAATTGATGCATCTTTGTTTGCTGTGTGCAAATGAACGTGTTGGGGGCGCAAAAAGTGCAGTGAAATTTGCCAATGTATACATAAAAAGGTCTACCGTAGTGAAGAGGGGATTTAAAGTGATGCGGCATAAGAACTGTAGGCAGTGGTGGTGGAGCAGGGGCGTCATTGTGTCTGTATAAAACTAGTGGAGATCAGTGGAAATGTCACAAAACTGGTGGTGCATATCTAGAAGGAATATAGCTTCTGTGTGTAAGTGTTGTCATGTTCCCATTGCATGTACAGTATGGATGCACCTTACTGTTGTTGCATTGGCCTGATTTCTAGACGTGATGTCTGACATCTCTGTTTTTCACCTAGGTTGTAGTTTGATGTTTTTAGCCAAGTGGATGTGAGAAGATGGCAGGACGGGGGAGAGGTGCGGGCCGGGGGCAGATGACATTTAATGTTCAGGCTATTGGCATTGGAAGGGGCGACACATTGCCACCACCCACCCTGCAGCCTCCTCCTTTGTTTCCTGTAAGTACGACAGATATGTTTTTATAGTCTTTAAATTTTAGGTCTCATTTGGAACTCGGGTTAATCCACCAACAGGAGGGAATATGCGATGAAGTTATCCAATGCAGTCCTGCATGATGTGCGGAGCAACGATCAGCTGGATAGGAAGACATTCCAGCACCAAGCTTCCAGCTTCTAAAATTCTGTGCTTCGTTGGAGAGTGGCATTAAAGGGGTTTTCCACACGAAATACTATTGATGGCCTATCCTCAGGGTAGAATGTAGGTACGTGGACACCGGCGTTTCCACCATGTACACCACAAAGGCAATATTTTGACTCTACCATATAGAGTCTTTTTCAAGACTGAACATCTTGGAGATGCTGACATCCATCTTCCTACTTTCTTGCTGAGGTCTTGGATGGATTGGGGTCATTCTGCCTGAATAGACTGTTGCATGTGTAACCCCCTTAGGGACAAAGCCTGTTTGTGCCTTAATGATCAACTAATATTTTAATTTTTTTCATTGTTGCATTCTAGGAGCCATATCTTTTTTTCCATTTTCCACCGATATAACCATATGAGGGCTTGTTTGAGGGACACATTGTATTTTTTAATTGTATAATTTTTTTCAAGTACATGTAATGTATTGTGAAACTTTTATAAATTTTTTTTCTCAGGGGATTGTAAAAAAAAATTTAGCCTTTTTTTGGGATTTCATTTTCTTGGCATTCGGCATGCAGAATAAGTAATGTGATAACAATCTCTGGTTGGCATGATTCTGGCAATACCAAGTTTACGCGTTTTTTTTTTTTATGGTTTGACATTTTTATACACTAAAAACTTTTTTTTTTTTTTTAAAAAGATTTGCTGTTTTGTTGCCACAATCCAAGAGACCAATAGCATTTTTATGTTTCCATTGACATAGCTCTACAAGGACCTTTTTTATGGGATGAAATTTAGTCTTTATTTATCCCACTTTTGGGAACATGTCAGATTTTGATGACTTTTTATTAAATTCTTTTTTTTTAGAGGCAAGATTAACAATCTGCATGCAAAGTCAATACCAAATTTCTATAGTTTTTTTTAAAACTTTTTTTATGCAAAGTTTTTATTTAATCACTACATTCAAGAACCAGCTGCTTTTTACCGCGAGTACTGTGGTGTTTTGAATGCCGTGGTATAATGCTCCCATTTCAATGGAGTCTCACAGACATGCGTTTGATCACAACGCTGGATGCTACTCACCAGTGCTGTGATTTTTGAGCGCTGTCTGCTCTATTTTTCAGCGTTTAGTGCACTTCACCACCCATCACAATGATGGAGTGCGCAAAAACACCTTGTTTGATCGCAGGGAGCTGCAGCCGAAAGCAAAAGTAAAATGTGTGAGAATAGCCTTACATCTTTCTTTTTTGTCAACAGTGCGGAAAGAATTTTACTTTTTATGGTTCAATAAGTTTTTATTGGAATATGAAGGCATACAATAAATCGTACCAACATAAGGTGTACATCAGGCAATGAAACCTTTTGTAACATGAGCATATTTAAGTTGCACCCACTGACTGCTCCACTCATATGGCTCCGTGGAGACTGTGGCTTATCCGCTTTCATTCCAAACATTTTTTTAACTTTTCTTTAACAGACATAGACTTTCCCCACCTCCGGGTAGGGGTCCAGGAGGTGTGGATAAGAGAGATAGAAAGAGAGGGAGAGGGTGAAAGAGGGGTTAACCAATAGAATAGCTCAGACGAGCTGGGAGGGGGTATGGGTGGGGGGAGGAAGTGGGTACCTCAGGGAGAAGTAGTGACCTTCCTTTTGTAGGTCCAGCTATTTGTTCAGTGAGCTAAGACTTGTGTCTCACCAGGGTGGGCGTGCTTGAACACAAGCTGTTCCGCCGACCTCGGCCCCGTGGAGGGCCTGTGTTCCCTAGCCTCCATATGCGGCGTTATTGGGTAGCCATGAGGCTGCGTCAAATTTGCCTACCGGGAGATCCATTCCCCCAATCCAGATGACAGTCTGAAGTCCAGCCACATCAGGGGTGTCAGTAAGATAAGTAGAAAATCTTCATGGATACTAAAATCCCATCTTTAATTCATCTTGCATAGTAAAATACAACGTTTCGACTGGTGAAACTCCAGTCTTTATCAAGCCAATCTATCTATTTCTACTTATCTTACTGACACCTCTGATGCTGCTGGTTTACTATTTATCTGAAGCAAGTATATTGGATGTGAGGTCCACGTCCGAACGCAGCTTTGCATCTAACGCCCGGTTACAGCTCTAGTGAGTATACTTATTTCTCCTATTGTGGAAGTGCTGCAACAACCTGCTTTTTATCTTGAAGTCCAGCCACGGTCGCCATATTGCGTAAAACCTCCACCGTTACCTCCTCTGCCCTCATTTCCTCGAATCTGGCCAAGGTCTTAATAGCTTCTACCCAGTGGTTCCTTGTGGGCCCCGAAGTGGCTCGCCAGAATCTTGGGATGATCTGCCGTACGGACAGTATGAATAATCTTAGGAGCCCTTTTTTAACGTGGCTCGTGGGTTCCTGAAATATGGATAGTAGTGCCATCTCGGGTGTGAACTCAACAACCGTACCGCACAGCCTGTTGTATAGAGCCTCTACAGCTCTCCATAATGTCGCCACCGGAGGGCATTCCCACCAAATGTGTACCAAATTTCCCCTATTACTTGCGCATCTCCAGCACTAGGTGGGGGATTGAGGGAACATTTTATGCATTCTTTCAGGAGTTGTATACCACTGGGATAGGACCTTGTACTTGAGGTCATGTAGTTTTGAGTGAACTGTGACCTTGTGTGTTAAAGTGAAGGACTTTTGCCAGAGGTCAGCAGAGAAGCCTCTCCCCAGCTCGTCCTCCCAAACTCTCGTGTACCTCGGGAGTTCGTCCCCCATCTCACGATCCAGCATTAACTTGTATAGCCGGGAGATTAAGTGTCCCGGGGCCTCGGGAGACGTGCATAACTCCTCAAAGGGAGTGAGGACCTTGTGTAGACCCGACCCGGGTGCCAGGGCGTCCATTGAGCCCCTCAGCTGTAAGTAAACCATCCAGGCTCCCGGCGGAGCCCTAGTCTCCTTGAAAAACTCCGTTAAGGTTTTAATCCCTGAGAGACCTAATACGTCCCTTATTCAGGGTACCTGGATCATGGGGGTTAGTAACAAGGTTCTGTTATGCTCGAAAGCTGTGAATTGTGGGTTCACCAGAAGTGGGGTGAGGGGTCCCGGAATCGAGATCAGCCTGTCTCGTCTGGCGAAGCCCGACCATGCCTCAGACAGTAGTCTCAGCAACGGGGATACTCTAGGCAAGTCTCTAAGTAGGCCTCCTGGGATCCAGAACATCCCTTGGGTCAGGCTCGGCTCCAGATCTAACTCCATCTCAACCCAGATTTTGGACTTGCTGAGCTTAAGGAGATCAAGAACGCACCTAGTTATATTAGCCTTATAATACAGGGCGAAGTTCGGGAGGCCTAATCCTCCCCTATCTTTGGTTCTAACTAACGTGCTGTGCTTTAATCTGGGCCTGCGCCCTCGCCAAATGAATTTGGTGATTAAGGAGCGTATATGCATCAAGAATTGTCTGTGTAGGCGTATGGGGAAGGCCTGACAAAGGTATAGGAACCTTGGAAGTAAAACCATCTTAACCGTGTTAATTCTGCCACTCCAAGACAGGAATAAGGGGTTCCAATTTTTTAGGTCTTTGTCTAGACTCTCTAGAAATGGTTTGTAATTTAGGTTGAATATGTGGGAGGGGTCGGCGGGGAGCTGGACGCCTAGGTATTTTATGGCGCTATTTTGCCACCTAAATGGGAATTGTCCTTTCAGCCTTTGTTCTTCCGCCCAAGGGACCGTGACGTTCAGAATCTGTGTCTTTTGGAGATTAATTTTAAAGTTGCTGATATTACTGAATCTGTTGAATTCTTGTAACAAGACCGGGATGCCAACACTTGGGCAGGATAGGTAAATCAGGAGGTCGTCAGCGAATAAGGATAGTTTATGCTCCGCGTGTCCTGTTCTGACGCCTCTGATGGATTTGTTTCCTCTGATCGCATTAGCTAACGATTCCATTGTTAAAATGTAGAGGATGGGTGACAGTGGGCATCCCTGTCTAGTTCCGTTATGGATAGGGAAGGAGTCCGACAGTACCCCATTAACCCTCACCCTAGCTGTGGGTTTCGTGTACAAGGCCTTGATTCTCTCTCTCATACGGGGTCCTAATCCCGTGCTCCGCAGGGATGCCTCTAAAAAGCTCCATCTCACCCTGTCAAAGGCCTTTTCGGCATCGACAGCCATGAGACAGAGTGGAGTCCCCGCCTCCCGCGCCCTCGAGATCAAGGATATGGATTTGATGACATTATCTCTACCCTCCCTTCCCGGGACAAACCCCACCTGATCCCTATGGATCAGTTTCGGGATGAAGGGTTGCAGGCGGGTCGCGATTAACTTGGCGAAGAGCTTGATGTCAATATTTAAAAGTGATATGGGCCTGTAATTGCTACAGACTGCAGGGTCTTTTCCCGGTTTTGGCAGAACCACTATGTGAGCCTGCATAGCCTGAGCCAGAAAGGCGCAACCCCCATTCACCGCGTTAAACGCTCCTAGCAACCATGGAGTGATTTCATTTCTGAATATTTTGTAGAACTTGGAGGAAAACCCGTCTGGGCCCGGGCTCTTACCCGCTTTAAGTTCTTTTATTAAACCAGTAAGTTCAGGGGTCGAGAAGTCCTCATCCAAGTCCCCAAGCTCGTCTGTATCCGCTAATTTTGGGGCAAAGCTATTTAGATATTCCGGAGTGGCCTCCTCCACATTGGGTCCCTCTGTTTCTTGTTTGAGGTTGTATAGACGTTGTAGTAAGTGCGAAACACCTCCAGGATCTCGGAGGTCGCGTGACCTACGCCCCCTGGTTTCTGAATTTTGGGGATGTGGTTTATGGGGGCTCTCGGGTGTACTGTTCTCGATAGCCACCTTCCGCTTTTATCCCCGTATTCAAAGGCGCATCTGCGTAGTCTTTCTCCGGCCCCTAGGGACCTCTGATCTAGTATTTGCAGGATTTGATGGCGAATCACTGAGATTTCTGCCTTTGTTACGTCCGGGGGGTGGCCTTTATTAAGGGATTCCTTTGTGTTCAGCTCTCCCATTAACCTCTGTAGCTTGGCTGATCTAATTTTCTTAAGACGGGCCCCATGCGAAATGAATACTCCCCTTATTACGCACTTGAGCGCTTCCCATTTAACCGGGGGGTCTGTAGTGTCATTACTGTGGGTAGCCTCAAAGTCCGCTATTGTTTTTTTGATGTCTTCGACACAAAGCGGGTCATTAAGGAGGTTCTTATTGAGTCTCCATAGGTTCGAGCGTGGCCGTCTACCTAGGTCTGACACTTCCCCATATATTGGGCCGTGGTCCAACCAGAGGAAGGGTCCTATTGAACACGTCGACCTCTGGTCTAGGAGGTCATGGGAGATTAGAATGTGGTCTATGCGACTATAACTATTATGGGCTGCCGAGGGGAAGCTGTAGTCCCTGACACCCGGGTGCAAGATCTTCCACATGTCTGTTAGGTGCATTCTCTCTAACTCCCGTTTCAGTGCCCTTCGTGCTGAGTGTGAGATGGGGGACTTACCCACCGATGTATCCAGATCCGGGTCCATTACCAGGTTAAGGTCCCCTCCCAGTATCACCTTGGATCCGGCTGCGAATGCGTCCAGCTTTCTCAGGGTGGTTATCCCGAACGGAACTTGACCCTGGTTGGGGAAGTAGATGTTGGCAAATGTTAATATTACCCCCGTAACTTCCAGTTTGACAAATACGTAGCGTCCCATCAGGTCTATCTCGTGGTCTACCACAGTATGCTGCAGGGATTTATGTAGCGCTATTGAGACACCGCCTGCCTTTTTTGCAGGATGGGGGACATGGAACCATATTGGGTAGTATCTAGAAGAGAAGCGTGGGACGCTGTCCGCCTTAAAATGGGTCTCCTGCATCATGGCGACCATGATCCCCTTTCTGTGCAGATGATAAAGAATCTGGTTTCTTTTCTCTGGGGTATTGAGCCCCTTGACATTGAAAGTACACATCGATACGTTAGCCATCAGGGGGAGTGGCGATTAGGTGCTTATAGAATCCCGGCATCCACATCCCTTTGGGGTGTTGGGGGGGGGGGGGGGGGAGGGGGAGGGGGAGAGAAAAAGAAGAAACCAGTAAAACATGAGGCTTAGGGCCTCTCAAACTAAACAACAGAGTAGTATGAAATACCATTTCAATATAGCACATAGGCTATAGCCCCTATGGGGGGGGTGGTGGTGGTAACCAACAACAGAGCCGCTTTCCCTAGCGGCTTCGGCCAAATGTCATACGTTATGCAATAAGGGATTAGCATATTACCAGCGTGGCACAATGACGTTTAACGAGGAGTTCTTGCCATACTGGAACCTAGAACAAAAAGCAAACAAGAACCCGACAAACAGACAGGCAGACATTACATCACGTTGAAATTAGACTTTTAATATCAGCGTTTATCTTTGGCTCCCACTTTCTGCCAGGGGGAGTGAAGGGCGGGAGCTAATGTCCCCTCTTGGCGTGGTCAGTCTGGGAGGGCTATCATCGGGAGTCCCAGGGAGCCCAAAAAGCCAGGCAAGTCCCCCAGAGCTCTGAAGGAGACCTTTTTGTTTCCTTTTCGTGCCATCAGTTGGAACGGATACCCCCACTGATATTGGATTTCTTTCTCTCTCAGGACCAACAGCAGTGGTTTCAGCGCTTTTTTAAGCTGCAGTGTACGGCGTGATAAGTCCTGAAGGAGGAGGATGGGGGTACCCTGAAAAATCAGCTCCCCGGCCTCTCTAGCTTTGCGCATTATCATTTCCTTTTCCTGGAAAAAGTGGATCCTGCACAGCACGTCACGTGGTCTCGCCGGGTCTAAGGCTCTCGGGCCCAGCGTGCGGTGGATCCTATCTATTTCAATAAATTTGTCCGCCGGTCTCTGTAAGATGTCATTGAAAAATTTTTGGGCCCATGCCTCTAGCTGATCATTTTCCACCTTTTCGCTTAGACCTCTAATACGCAGGTTGTTCCTCCTGTATCGGTTCTCTAAATCATCCAGGTGCACAAACAACTCTTCAATCTGCGCTGCCTGCGTCTGGATAACTTTTCTATGAGATTCGGTGGTTTCTAGAATTTTGTCTTGGAGATCTTCCATCTCAGTCAGGCTTTGGCCTACGTGGACTATATTTTTTTGTAATGCTGCAATGTCTCTCTTGTGGGACGCCTCCAACTTATGTAAGGCACCATCCAAGTCACCTTTAGTGGGTAAGGATCTTAAATGGGCGCTCCAGTCCCATTCTTCTCCTGTGTCGCTACTGTCTGCAGGGCTGGGCTGGGGACTGCTTTTTTGTCTGGATGTATGTGAATTTCTGTAGGGAGAATCTGAAGGGCTGCTGGACTCACTCCTGTCCCCCCCTCCGGCTGCTCCGCGTAGCTGTGGGCTGCGGGGTATATGGGCCTGGACTGCCCTGCTTGCATTTGCTCTTGTGGTAGTCTCTTGTTATGGGGCATTGTTAGCGGTGAGTGTCTTGCAGGGTCAGAGTCTGCTGTCTCCTGCTCATCCCCCCCCCCTGCTGGGTTCTGCTCTGGGTGTCTGTGGGCTGCAGGGTGAGTGGTTACAGTCTGACCTGTATGCTGCTGCTCCTGTGGCTGTCTGCTGTTCTCCTTCTGCTGCTTTGTGTGGGGCATCTGTGGTGGAGAGAGCTGTGCTGTTTCTGCTCCCGCTGCCTCCCGCTCGGCTCCCTCCGTCTCGGGGTTTTTCTCCCTGTGTGCCCCTGCTTGAGCCCTTCCTTCAGCAGCCGCGCCGCCGTTTCGCGCTCTCTCCCCTCCCGCCGGCGCCATCTTGGATTCAGCGCCGCGGTCCGGAGCCTCTCTTTGCGGCCGTAGAAAATGCTCCAGCCCTCCTCTGTCTCGTCCCAGCGGGTGCCCCGGGGTGCTCTGGGCTCTTCTGCGACCCATCCTGCCTGTTAATGCCTGTTTCTGGTGCCGGTAAGACGCTTTTTCAGGCCGTTGCCGCGGGAGCTCACTCAGAGCACAGCTTCCTCTGCCATAGGCTAGCTCCGCCCCCAATTCGAATTTTACTTTTTATTGGTACCATTGGTTGATCCATATGACTTTTTGGCCACATTTTATTCTGTTTTTTGTAAGGCGAGATTGCAAAAATAGCTAATTTTGCCTATGTTTTTTTTTTGTATTTCTTTTTTCCGCTGCATCTGCGATGCGGATTAAACAGTGTACAAATTTTTTTTTCTGTATTCTTCTGCTGCTGCATTTCTGTAGGTAAGCCGCCATGATCATGGACCCCATTGACATATAATGAATTCCATGGGAGTGTTTGTCATTTTGCAAGAGACAGTAGCATTGCATTTGTTATTGTTAGTGTTATTTTTTCTGCCGTACATCATTAAAGCAGGTTTCACACAGATGATCGTGATTTAGCCGCGAGACAATTGTGGCAAAATCATGTCTTTGCTCTTGCGATTTTTGAGCATCAGCGCCGCTTTTTTTTTGCGCTTGCGATTTTCTCGTGTGTTTTTTTTTTTTAATCTTTTGTAAGCGCGCAAGTCAAAAATCGCAAGTTTGTGCATTGCGATGTGATAAAAAGGAGTCTCCATCAAGATAAACATAGTTGATTAAAAAATCGTAGAAAGATAGGACATGCCGCAATTTTTTTTATCTCTTGCAACATTGCATGAGTGAAAACATCGCAAGTGTGAAGGAAACCATTGAAAAGAATGGGTTTCTTATTTGTGCGTTTTCACGCGCTCTCGTTTCACAAAAAATCGTGGTTTTTTTTTTGTTTTTTTGTTTTTTTTCCCCCTTTTGCCTGGTTGAAACTACCCTAAGGCTTCTTTTTGCTTGTTGGCTTTTAGTTAGGCAGATGCGCATACTCTGCAGTGCACCACCACTTAATATGATTTTTTTCCTCCTCTGCCGTGTGGATGGAGCTTTATATTGACTTCACAATTTTGGGTAAATCTAGAATCCTTCATAGCTACATTTACTATGGGCCTTTTATACAAAGGGTTTTCAAACCTGTTGTGTAAATAAAGGAATTTCCGCAGCGAAAAATATCAACAGCCAATCTGCAGTGGAGTTTGTCACGGATTTTGGTGCAGATTCTCTGCGGATTTCACCCCTTCAGTTGAATTTAAATTGAACAGCCGATGATCGCTGCGTCTAAACGCTCCCTGTTAATTGTTTTACATTGAATTTGAACCACCGAGCGAGAAGTGAGCAATACCCAGCAATGATCTACCTGTCTAAACGGTGACATCACGCGCTCGTGCAGAATGTTGAGCCAATAGTCGTCCCGTGTAAATGGCGCATTCTTGTGTAACATCAATTCTTCTCCATTCCTACAGTCTCTACTGGCTGTCAGTGAATATCAACATTCTTGTTGAGATTCGGAAGTTCAAAACCTTTTGTAGGCCGAATACTAACATATTATATAAATTATTTTCTGGAGACCAAAGAAAAAAGGCCGGTACTACTTCATAAGGAAAGTACCGTTACACAAAAAGACTAACAAACGAGATGTGCCGTGACCATCAATGTTATGAGTAACAATCTTTTTGTACATATACACACAGGTTAGAAGTATTTAAAAGGCCAATAGAAGAGGCTAATGCTAATAAATCAGGGTAGTCAGCAATGAGTAAACCTAATATTAACCCTTTCCAATCCAATTTGTTTCCTGGTTTTCCTAGGGGAGCTTACTCTTTCTCTGCTGTTATACAATGGCGCTATCTGCTGGCTAAAGCCAGTACTGCATGAGGTGACATGTTGGATTGGCTCTGACACCAGAGAGGCTGGCAATATACAGTAAGAGAACCCTGACAGATGTCTTCCAACATCGGAGCTGTACAGCCTTAAATCATAATGTCTTTTGGATTGGAAAGGGTTAAAGAAATTTCCAGGCAGCAGCCACCGAAATACAGCTGGGTCGGAGAGGAAGCCACTGCTCCGACCCCTATGCAGTGGCCTGCACTTGTAATTGCAGGTACAGCTCTCGCTGAAACCAATGGCACCCCAGCCTGCAATTGCAAGTGCAGTTTTTATTGGTTTCAACAAAATCTCTGCCTGCAATTACAAGAAGCGGCCACTACATAAGGGTCGGAGCAGCGGCTTTCTCTCTGACCCAGCTGTATCCCGGTGGGCGCTGCCTGGAAAACCCCTTTAAATTATGATAAATGTTAATAGGTGGTAGCAACCCTCGTACTGACCAAGATGGGAATATAGTTCTGTACCAGGTGGTTGAGATTACAAAAACAGCCAAGCGTGGCTAGGATACTCTGTTTCTGTAACTTGGAGACCTACCTGATTTTTATGTCCTGTCCTGTGGATATGGCATAAAAGTTTGAAATGAGAATAATCCTTTTTTTTTTTTTAAGAGGGTTGTCAGTTTTGATAGTTCATCTCAGTTTGTGGATCATTAGAAGTCCTTCTACTTGAAGCATCCAAAGTCAGATGATCATCCTCTCTTACTTACATCCTCCTGTACCAGGCCTTAGACTTCAAGCCGGTGCCCCTACAGACGGGTGAGGAAGTAGAATATATGCTGGCCTTAAAACAGGAACTGAGAGGAGCCATGAAGAGCCTCCCTTATTACATCAAACCCGCAGCACCCAAAAAAGGTACCTTTTTGCTTCATGATTGAATTCCTAACCTTTTTGAGATCTCTGCTTGCTGTCACTAAATGAGAACACACACCCTCTTTTAGTGATGCTTATGCTCAGTTCGTTACAAGACATCATCCGCATCTGTTTTCAGTTTCTCACTCTTAAACAAAACAGATGCTTCCGTTCATTGACATCAAGAATTAATATTTAAAATGGTGTGAAATTTTCCAATATGCAGTGATTATTAATTCATTTGTCAATAAAACAAAAAAAAACCAAAACGCTAATTTATGAAATGTGGTGCAGAAGTAAAAATTGAACAGTTGTCCATAACAACCAGATTGATTCTTTCGTTCGCAAAAAGGTCTCTGAGAAATAAAAACTGAGATCTGATTGGTTACTGTGGGCAACTACATCGCTTTTTTAGCGCTAAATATACAGTACAAAGTGGAGCAGTTGTCCTTGACAACCAATCGGGTTTCTGCCCTCATACTTACTATTGAGACCTTTTCTATGTTCTCAGGTTCCTCTGACACAACTTGTCAGATTATCAATTTTTATTCCGGGCTATTGAACAGTTATAAAAAAGTGACTTCAATAAGAAAGTCCTCCAGAATGCCAACATAAAATACTGCTAATTTTGTAGCTCCGTGATGGACCATCAGGTTTTAAACCACTGGATGCCAGTGTATATATCACCCACTAAGCAAGGGGTTAAAGGGGTTGTAGCAGAATTTGAAGCTATGCCTTATCTAGAGGACCTCAGCAATCTCAAGAATGGGGATCCCGTGTTCCCTGTCGCCCTCACTGTGGGGTTACTGCACCCCCTGCAGTGCGGATGAGGCTACATGGAGTGCTGGTTGCACAAGTGCACTAGCACTCCATTCACTTTCATTGGGACTGCCAAGGTACCTGAGCGGCACTCACTCGGATATTTCCTTGAGCATATGCTTGGTCCTTGCTGGGGGAGAAGCGACCCCCACAGTGACAGGGGAGTGGGATACGGGAATCAACGGGGGTCTCAGCTTGTTACATTGTTATATAGTGGGGTGAGGACAACCCGGAGGTCATAGATCCGTCACTTCTAAATGGTCGACGGCTACTTCTCTCACTGCCTACGTTTCTCTATTGATTTGGCCTGTCGGCGATGCACGCAGCGCTACCTCTGGTTTCACAGTCTTTTTTCTCCTACTCAGATGTGGAGCGGTACTCCGATAAATATCAGATGTCTGGACCTGTGGACAACGCCATTGACTGGCACCCTGGTAAGATCTTCAGGCCCTATTGTGTTCAATACTGGAAGGTACGAAGGCTCATCGATCTATTCTAGTAATACCGCCAGACAACCAAAAAGTAGTAACTGCGGAGCGGGGCTATAATTGTGGTGATAGAGAAGATTGGGCTGTAATATACCCGACACGGGAGCCACTGTACGGCGCATTGCTCAGGATGGGACTAGTGATTGTTTGTTTATTTTAAGGGGTTTTCACGTGAATCATTTCCATGGCTTGTTAATTTATCACCCATAAATGTCAGATGAGTGGGACCTCAGCCCGTACGGAAAATGACGGTGAATTTGCTCTCAATTATAGTCTATTGGAGATATGAAGCTGAGAACAGTCACCTGAGGTGTCCTATGATTAGAGCGATCTGGAGGGCCCCCATAAGTAGAGCGATCTGGATGGGCCCCCGTGAATCGGTTCGTATATAGTGTTCTGGTGGGTATTGTAATGTGGAGTGCTCTTAGGAATAGAAGTGGGTGGAGGGGCCCTATATTTCCTTCTATAGTGCACACAGGAATGTTTATATGATGTGTTGATGCAGATCCCGGCCGTCATGTTATGTAAATCTCTTTTCTAGATTGGACTCTTTTGCCACGGGAGCTGAAGATCAAAGTGAGGAAGATACAGAAAGAGAGTAAGAGTCTTTTCTACTCTATCCAAGTTGCTCCAGATGACCGGTACAGATTGGTGCTCATTTCCAGGCCATCATAAAGGCTGATTCAGACTCTATGGAGGGGACACTATTGTTCACAAGACCATTCATCCGCCATTGTCTGTAGCATATCATTCTTTCACATGAGATGTGCTGCTGACAATGATAATTTTTTAATGCTGCGTGATCACCCAAAGAATGAGTGTCCTCAGCAAGTAGCAGCCATAGGGGAAGATGCAGGGAGCGGATATTAAAAACACACAGGGGACTTGGCTCAACCAAGTGGATCTCCCTGCACCTTCCTCAGTTATAACAGCTGATCCTATAATTGACTTGAAATTGCTGATAACAGAGGATAATAACAGCCAAAGAGTGACTGTAGTGAATAATAACATTTGAGTCTGCCACTCCTTAGTGGTATATTGTGTTAAACCATTGCAGCATTACATTTACAGGTTCATATTTTCATTTTTCCCTCCCTCTCCATTGGTATATTACTCACAAATTTCTTTTCTTTTGCTCTTTCTGCAGAGTCCACTATCATTCTTCCAAAACACAAGCAGAGGGTCCCGCTGGATAAGGAAGAAATTATTAAGAAATTGGAGGTAGGCTGACATGTTATCGTGTAAAGCTTCTTAAAGTAAACTCGGCACATGTAGCAAGGCTAAATAGGCTGCAGGTAAAAGCACAATAGACTGCAATGCTAAAGTATTGAAGTATATGGTATGAGCGATCAGAGGATCACAAGCACATGTCTACTATGGGGGCTAAAAAGAAAAGTAAAAAATACATTTTTGGTATAAAATAAACATTAGAAAAAAATTTAAATACTATATGTTAAGAACTCCCATTTTCCCAGCCGGTAAAAAGCGATGTGTTTCCACTGCTCAGTGATACAATTTCTACACTCTTTTGCCCACTGGAATCTTGTCTTTCTGTTTCTCTAAGACAGCAATGGCGCTGTTCATTTGCTGTTATAGCCTTAAAGGGGTTGTCCCGCGCCGAAACGGGTTTGTTTTTTTTCAATAGCCCCCCCGTTCGGCGCGAGACAAACCCGATGCAGGGATTAAAAAAAACAAAACAGATAGTACTTACCCGAATCCCCGCGGTCCGGCGTCTTCATACTTACCTTGTGAAGATGGCCGCCGGGATCTTCACCCTCGGTGGACCGCAGGGCTTCTGTGCGGTCCATTGCCGATTCCAGCCTCCTGATTGGCTGGAATCGGCACACGTGACGGGGCGGAGCTACGAGGAGCCGCTCTCCGGCACGAGCGGCCCCATTCAGCAAAGGAGAAAACCGGACTGCGCAAGCGCGTCTAATCGGGCGATTAGACGGCACCATGGAGACGGGGACGCTAGCAACGGAACAGGTAAGTGAATAACTTCTGTATGGCTCATAATTAATGCACAATGTATATTACAAAGTGCATTAATATGGCCATACAGAAGTGCTTAACCCCACTTTGTTTCGAGGGACAACCCCTTTAAGTCTGCTAAGGAATGTCAAGATGTGCATTCATATGTTAGTTGGAGCACCAGCATTGTATTTGGCTGAAAACCTATCATTGATAGGTTGCTTGTGTCCAACAGAATCCAGTTTCACTGTATGCTTTCCCTTCATCACACCTTTCTCAGTACAATGTATGATATCCTGGCTTCGGCTAGTCTAGCACCAATGAATAGGACTTATTGCAAGTTGCTCAGATTGCTGGATTTTCCCATTCAAATGTGAATTTACACTGACACTGATCCACAGAAAACTTGTCACATGATTTTTGCTGTACTCCGGGGTCAGAGGGATAATTTCCATACAGTGTAGTTGCAATCGCCAAAGAGTCGGGGGCTCTAATGAAGGGGCCGTTCTGTGTATATTTAGAGGAAACATTGTAAATGTACCAATTGAGAGTTGAAATTAAAGTTCAGTGATTGATATGCTGTGTGTCTTACAGAACCTTGAGAAGAAAGAAGAGGAGGTGAGCTCCGAGGAGGAGGAAGAGAAGAAGGATGAGGAGGAAGAGAAGGAAGAAGAAGAAGAGTATGATGAAGAGGAGCATGAGGAGGTAAGACTCTGATGTTTGGTGGATCTTATGTAAATTTGAATTTACCATATAAGCCGAGTTTTTCCACCAAAAAATGTGCTGAAAAAGCCCCCCTCCAGTGAGGTGTTTAAAAAAAAAACAAACAAAAAAAAAACACGATACTCACCTCTCAGCCGGCGTCACTCTCCCCAGCACGATGCTGTCCCTGGCCGTGCGGTAAGCTTACTTCATTCTTCTCCCCGCTGTCATCTCCCCAGCTCGTTCAATTTCCCCGCCGTCAGTGCTGTGATTGGATCGAGCGCCGGCTGTGATTGTCCAGCGCTCGATCCAGTCACAGCGCTGGCTACTTCTCCTGCCGCACAGCCGCGGAGTAGTGGGAGATCTTCCCCTCCTTCTGCTGCCAGGAGTTCCCATCCCCGGTGAGCACTGCTGCCGGTCCTCCCCTCCTCCCCGCTGGACAGTCTGCCGGGCCCGAGAAGATAATGGTGAGTGGCTCTGCAGCCCTGGAGCTCCTACTGCGCCTGAAGGAGGGAAGATTCATCCTGCTGTATGTAAGTAGTCTGTCCATATAGAGGGAACATAGCTGTATATATGTCTGTATACTATGTATATATGTATTAATGCCTGTTTATATGTTTGTATATATGTCTGTATACTACACTGTACAGTCTGTGTGCATATGGTATGTATGTGTGTGTATATATGTGTATGTAGTTGCCCACAGTAACCAATCAGATCTCAGTTTTTATTTCTCAGAGAACTTTTTGCGAACGAAAGACTCAATCTGGTTGTTACGGTCAACTGTTCAATTTTTACTTCTGCACCACATTTCATAAATGAGCGTTTTGTTTTTTTTGTTTGTTTTTTTTTATTTACAAATGAATTAATCACTGCATACTGGAAGATTTCACACCATTTTAAATATTAATTCTTGATGTCAATGAATGGAAGCATCCGTTTTGTTTAAGAGTGAGAAACTGAAAACAGATGCGGATGATGTCTTGTAACGAACTGAGCATAAGCATCACTAAAACAGGGTGTGTGCTCTGAAAGCCTGCAAACATAACTTTTGTGATTAGTTAACAAAGGTATTGGTTCGGTAATATTTTACGCCTTTTTATATATACAAGACTCTAACATCACAATGGAAACATTCAAGGCCAAAAACTTGAGTTAACCTAGTCTTGTTCACAAAGTATCAGGGATTGAATACAGACGGGAGTTATATAAAGTAGACAATGAGGGTCTTGCACCGATGCTTTTACGCCAGTTTCCGGCATAAAAAAGCACAAATTTTATGCAAAAATATGCTATTTTTGAAAAGTAGGCGGAACTTGTCAGGAGGGGGCGGGGGTCCTCCGCACCTGTGTTTGTTTACAGGCTGCAGTCACGCAGGGTTTACAGGATGCTGTATTATTGGCTACTGCATCTGTGATGTCCCGTAAACAGGCTGGGGTGGCCTGTAAATGTGACATCGCAGGGGAAACTTGGAGCAGCGCTGCAGGAGTCAGGAGAGGTGAGTATATTCCTGTGAATTATTTTACTGCATGGGAAAGACGTTTTAGTTAAAACCCACAACCCCTTTTTGGGAGTGTTCAAAAGTAGCTGATTTGCTGCAGATTTTGGTGCAGATCTGCAGTAGTTTTTACCATTTGAATTCAGTTGAAAGGGTGAAATCTGCTGCAGACCTGCACCAAAATCCACACCAAATTAGCTGTGTGTGAATACACTTTAAAAGTGTGTTCTTAAACTGCAGATTTGTTGCAGAATTACGACTGCAGAAGGCGTGCCAACAGTCCTCAACAAAGTGTAGTACAGTGTAAGTGAATGGGGTTTTAACAAACCGATTCTAGTCGCGCTACAGATTTCCAAATTCGCAGCATGCTGTGTTGCAGAAACATGGTGCGAATTTTTCTCATTGTGATACTAGTGAAATCCACGACCGTCATGTGTGGATATCGCTGTGGATTTACTTGCATAACATTTCTGTAATGTCTTGCACATACCCTAATGTGTCCGTCCCGTGCAGCATTCCTGCTCCCACCTTTTACTGTTCTCGTTGCAGGAGACGGATTACATCATGTCCTATTTTGACAACGGTGAAGATTTTGGAGGTGACAGTGATGACAACATGGATGAAGCAACGTACTGAAGCCCCTCTTCTATAATGCACCATTGGGACAATTTTAAGGGGTATTTTTTACTTACAGAATTTTACATTTTGTACAGGACTTTTAGCTTTTTCATGTTTTAGAACCCTTTTTCCGTGTTTTTCTCACCCAGCATGGGCGAAATAATTTTTATTTATGGACTGTAAAATTTTATTATTCTCTTAACTATTTGATTGTCTCCAAAGCCAGGGACCACCAGCAGACCCGCACATGGGTTGCTATCCAGCTTTCCTAGAGGCCTGAACTGTTAATCTACTAAGTTATGCAGTAATGCATCTTGCGAGTTACTAGGCAGATTTCATGTTTAGGACTCTGGGAAACTTGTCACCCTGTTTTCCCAGAAATACAAGTAACTAAGAAAGTATCACATCATCTATGACCCTTCAGGATTTAGATGATAACTCCACCTTTTTAAATGTGCTGCCTGAGATTAGAAAAATTGCAGCCCCCCTCCCTCCCCCAAACTCAAAAAAACCAAAAAAAATGTTGGGCATGGGCTGTCTGGTACTGTAGCTAATCTCCATCCAGATACAGCCCATGGACAGGAGCTGTGCTGTTTCCAGGAAAAAAAGCTCAGTTTTTCTAATCTCATTTATCAATTTTAATTTGATGTAAGTCATAAATGAAGATTTTCACCCAAGTAAAAAAAAAAAAGTAGCTGCTCTGCGCTAATTCGGTAAAAGTGAAAATTGTGCAGCTTTTATTCCATTGCTATTAAAAATAACAGATTGGTAGCTTTTGTATTTCCTATGCTTGAAACCTTTTGTTTATCTTATCTTGTCCAACACCCTACTCAATTATACAAACTACACAAGGTGTAGAGAAGAGACAGAGCCTTGGAAATTAATTATAGAGGGGAGTCATTCATAAATACTATCACAGGGGAAAGGACGTGGCTTGAGCATGGCGCCATGAGGAAGCTCTTCTCCTCAACCGGGCACTGCTGCTTCTCAGCTCAGACAGCCGCCAGTAATCCCTAATGCTCATCCGCAGCACAAGAAAGATGGGGAAGAAGAACAGACGCAAGGAACCTGCCTCTGCTACAACAGGAAGCGGTATCTTCCCCACCATCACAGACCGCGGACCTCAGTGCATCACCACCGCACCTTCCTTCAGTGGCTCTCTACCCTGAGCCTTGACACTGGGATCATGAACTTCATGGTGGCAATGCCATACCACTTGCCTGCGGTCCCCCTCTTTAAACCCCGAGGTAGGGACTGCAGATTCTAACAAGGGGCTACTGCGCCAATCCTCAGTGTCTCACCCTTTAGCCCTGTGCTGTTGCTGAGGGATTCCAAAATGGTGTTGCACACTAGAGGCTTCCACCTTCAGCCCAGAGGCCGGGGCCACAGGTTCCAGTGTGGTGTGTCTGTGTCACTCACTTGCAGCTACCTCCCTGGATCCTGTGGTTGGGACACAGGACTTTGAGTGCCTATCTGCTCCTCCAGCCTTTGGACCAGATGTGCAGCTCAACTCTTGCTGCACATACTGCCAGGGCCCTTTCACTAGGCAGGTTGCAGATGGAGGATTGGAGTGGAATTATTCATACATCTCCTAAATTCACTGAGGGACAGAGGCGACTTGGGAGGGTAGATATATATAGGCTGCGCTTGGACTCTTACTGTGGGTGTACTTCCCATTTAAGAGACTCGGACAGCACAAGGTCTTATGAGCCAGTCACAGTGACTAATGTGGAACAGGACTTCATAGCTCCTTCTAGTTCTACCCACTTGTCCATGGGCTCTAACTCCCTATAAGGACCCCTCTATCTCTCTTATGGGGCTCCCACGGCCACTCCTGATTTTGAAGACCTCTGGACTTTTTCCATGCACTACCTACCAAAAAGGACCTAGAGTCCATGATTCAACGCGTGAACTCCAGGCAGGAAAAGGTAATTTAAAACGAAACTCTGTTCAATTGCCCAGCATGTGTCGACTACGGAATGAGCGTATTCGATGGTGGAGGCATGATTGACCAGAATTAAGAAACATTAACTTCTCAAAATGCCTTTAACAAAGCAATCCTGCTCCTAGTTGATGATCAGGAAAATAGGAGTCGAAATAATAACCTCAAACTATGTGGCATTCCAGAGTCCGTCCGTCCCCTCTAAATTTCACAGTAAGGTCACGGTTATTTCAATAAAATCTTGGCTCGAGCCAAGTCAATGGAGATTCAAGTTGATAGGATCCACAGAGTTATGGATCCCGTCACCTTGAATCTTCTGCACCGATGGGTGTCCTGTGCAGAATCCATTTTTTTATAGAGGAGGATGACATCTTACAACAAGCCTGGAGCCCCATAGCCTTTCAGAACACTATGGTTCAGCTGCTCCCGGGTGTCTCCAGATGTACCTTTGGGCTGAGACTCCTACTGAAACCTCTCCTGGGTCAGCTTATGGAACTAGGTGCGACTTACAGATGGGGGTCACCCTTTTCACCCTGTTATACGGAAGGATAGATACACATCCCATTTATCATAGAATAGTAGAGTTGGAAGAGACCTCCAGGGACCTGAGCAGGTCCAACCCCCTGCTCAGTGCAGGATTCATTAATCCTCCCAGACGGATATTTGTCCAGCCTTTGTTTGAACACTTCCATTGAAGGGAAACTCGTCACTTCCCGTGGTATTGTATTCCACTCATTCATCACCCTCACTGTCAGAAAGTATTTTTCTAATATCTATAGAATCATAGAGGTGCCCGACGTGGGGCCAACCCATTTACACTCAGCGAATCAAGCTGCTCAATTTCTGAGTCTAGAGAATCTGTCCATTCCAGATTGGCTGGCTTCTCCGTTTCTTTCTATACAGCAATACTTCCTGCCCCAGTGAAACAGATGAAACCTAACTTTCAGACCCTTGCGATAGTCTCTGAACAATAGGAACAGCCTCCACGCTCTCACTCTGCACCTCTGGAAGAATAAAGGATAGCGTATAGAAAGTCCAGGAGCAGCAAGTAGGTGCCAAGACAATCACATCCTCATAAAGAGGAATAAAGGATGATATTCTTTTTATACGAAGAGCCTTTCCTTTACCACAAGTGTTGAGGGGCTGATTGATTTGAATGACTATGTGGAGCTTGCTGCAGTGATAGGAAGATGGATGTTTGGATCCTTCCACGATCTTCCTTCAGTTTTACTGTTTTGCTCATCATATTTCTGAGAAAACACATTGTCTGTTTGGACGTCATGCCTAGTTGGTCTCAAGTTTACTATCCCTCTTGACTATCTCCTAGGTGAAATGTAGATGTCCCTCCCCCTTAAACAGTTACTGCTCTATATTCGCTTGGGCCTATCTTTTTCTATGTACTGTTGTTTTTTTTCATACCACAAACAGTGTGGTCTTATTTTGGCCTCAGTTGCGGTTGCCCCGGGATGTTCACTAAACTCTGTTTTTCTACCTCTCCAACTAGTCTGGTGTCTCGCAGGCCGCTGCTGGCAGATGTCCGGCTGCCTAGGCCTCACTTATTCTTTTTGCCTGCTCCTGGATTTGCCAGGACCAGTCTCAGGGCCAAGCCCTGTATCTGGTGGTTTGTACCCTTTCCTATCTTTCTTGTTATTTCCACTTCTCTTTTTCATTCTCTTGTCATCTCCTTTCCTTTAATTCTCCTGTATGTTCTACCCTCCCCACCTCCTTTTTCATTTTTCTTTTCTCCCCCTTTTATGGCTAGGACACCGATATGGACACATTTTCTTTGCCACGCTCATTGCAAACAAATCTTTTTAGGAAGCAGCACTCACCGAAAATCCTGCTCTGGAGAGGTTCTGTTTCAGTAGTGACGCAATGATGCAAGCTTCCTGTGAGGACTGGACTGGCGTCCCCAGTAGATCCAAACATACAAAGATAGAGAAGGGAGCAGCATCCAACGATGTTAAACTGAAGATATCAAATGTATAGCAGACACAGCTTGTATGTCTCCAAGTATGGTATCTTTTATTCCCACACACCAATATGCAGCGACGTTTCGACTCACACAAAACAGTCTTTCTCAAGCTGCTAAAACATACAGCATATACCCACATTTAAATAGAAAACTTGTACCAATCACCAAACACCACTCATTAAAAATGCTCTCTTACACCTGTAGCTCACCTTCCCAGTGTTGAGAGCGCACCTGATATTCTGGGACGACCACCTCTCATCACCAGGGCAACGCTAGAAGCAGCGCCATCATTATCCAGAGAGCGGCGATATCCGGGTGTACCGTGCCTGCGCGGGATTAGCGAAAAAACATGATAATTCGGCGGCCATTTTTTTTAGCCCTAGGAATGCAGAGGGAGACATTTACATCATGTGTAGGGTATACCAAATACCGCGAGAGTTCAGCGGCCATCTTGGTCTGCCCAATCTCGATATGTTAAATACTACTCCACAATAGAGTATATGCGGCAGCCATCTTAGGACTCCTACAACTACAGCCATCTGTTGCTGCGGTATCCCTATGTGTATGGTCCAAATAATAATCAATATAGCAGCAACACCCATCGCAGCAATTTCAAATTTGTACATTATAAAAACTTAGGGAGCTCAATTATGCTGTAGGGGTGCATAAAGAGAGTACACAAAGAACTAGTCATATAATGACTGATTGGAGGTAGTCACATTATAAGCCCCATTTATGCATAAATCTAGTGTGGATAACCAATGTCATGTATATAGGTTTAAGAGACCCCAATGATACTTATTGTTTATTGTTATTTTTGGGGCCCACCCTGAGAGAAAAATCATGCTAACAATGGCCCATTCTCAAAACTCATGCTGAAAATATTCTTTTTTTATTGTATACACATCAATAAAGTAAACATATAAAGGGGAATAATGGACTCCGTGTGTCTCCTTATTATATTGTGCGAAAACGCAGCAAGATAGTCCCAATGGTTGTGAAAGAGATGGAAGCCCAGAAATCGATGCGCGCTCCTCAAACCGGTGTACAATCTAAAATAGAGAGCACAAAATGTACATTTTGAACAGATTGATAAAAGAATCAAATTATATCCTATAGCATAACCACAATGTGACTATAGGGTATCATGATGCTGAAGACACCTGGCCTCCTATAAATGCAAAGCAGTATTAAACTCCAAATTTAGGCCCAAAGGCGATAAGGTCTCCAACCTATGGATCCATTCTAATTGCTTACGCTTCAGAGTCCTCTCCCTGTCGCCTCCTCTGATGTCAACTGGGACCTCGTCAATGACTCTGAAGCGTAACTGGCTCGTTGCATGATTCTTTTCCACAAAATGGCGCGGTACGGGGAGATCAATCTTTTTGTTGCGAACGGTACTTTTATGATTCGTAATTCGGGTTTTTATCTGTGTTGTGGTTTCTCCCACGTAATATAATCCGCATGGACATGTAATGATATAGATGACAAATGAAGAGCGGCATGTAAAATGCTCTTTAATTTGATAGGTTTTACCCGTATGGGGGTGATGGAACTGATCCCCTTTCAAGAGATTGCTGCAACATGAACAACCCAGGCGTGGGAAATTCCCACGCCTGGGTTGTGCCAGAACATGTTGGCCCTTACCCCTGTCCACTTTCTGGTAGGAGTGTACCAATTGATCTTTGATATTAGGACCCCTCCTATACGCCATCATTGGAGGGCTAGAAAAGTCAATGATTTGTGGACAGCTCTTCGTCAAAATGGACCAATAGCGCCTAAGGACATTCGAGATCTGTCCACTCATTCCATTGAATGTGGAGACAAATAACATTTGTCCTGTTGTTCCAGTCTTATCTCGTGGGGTCAAAAGTTCTGTCCGATCTCGGGCCCTCGCTCTCTCCGAGGCACCCTCGACTAGATCTTATGGATAGCCCCTTTCCTTAAATTTCTGGCACATCTGCCCAAGTCTCTCATCCACAAACGTTTCTCCTGCAATCCGACAGACACGCAACAACTGGCTCCAAGGTAGTGATAATAAAGTCCGTTTGGGGTGACAACTACCAAATTGGAGCAAGTTGTTGCGGTCCGTCTCCTTGTAAAACAGATCGGTCTCTAGCACTGTTCCTTTTTTTAATGACAAGGACATCGAGAAAATGAATTTTCTCTTCTGAGTAGGTCATTGTGAAGTTCAACTCGGGCAGAATCTCATTCAATGACGCATGAAACAGGTTCAGTTCCTCAATCGTACCTTCCCAAAGACAGAATACATCGTCAATATAATGGCCCCAAAAGGGGACCTTGGACCACATGGAATGTGTATAAACATAATTATTTTCAATCCAGTCCATAAAGATGTTTGCATACGTGGGTGCCACGTTGGACCCCATCGCGGTACCCTGGCACTGTTGGTAAAAAGACTCTTCAAAGAGGAAGTAGTTGTTATATAAAATAAACTCCAACAGTGCCAGGGTAAATTGAATAGAAGAATTTGGTAATTGTGATCTAACGAGGCACCCACGAACCGCATCAATGCCCCTAGCGTGAGAGATGATAGTATATAATGAGGTTAAGGCCGTCACAGATATAGAGTTAAAAAGAATAAATTTTATTAGTAATTAATTTAAAAAGTCAAAGCCTACCAACAAAAAAACAGTCACATAGAACATATAGTGACAGGACAAACAGTTAACATAAAAAGGGAGGATCTTATGGGGGGTAATGGAGGGGGGAGTATATCTACAGTTCCCGTGTAGCCCTCCAGAGGTCCTCAGGAGTCACTTATATAAGATGGTTCACTATCAAGGTAAGTATTTAGTACTTGAGCTGTTATGATTCGCATCCCCTTGAGATGGCGATTGTTTTTTAGTGCGAACCAGACAGCCCTTTTATTTATAAGGACTCGTATGATTTTTAGTATGGTATTCAAATCAGTGTCGCTTGGTGTATTGTTTACACTGTATCATTTCGTGCATTGTTTACACTGTATTCATATCATTTTTGACTCATTTGTTTTTGCTCTACGCGTTTCCCTATCGGGATAGCCGATAGTTCGTCAGGAGCTGGGCAACAATACGCCCCTAGAGAAGTAGGAGAGAGTTTTCTATCAGAAATGATCACCAAAACGATGGCTAAAATGTGCCTGTCACTTTTCAATAAAGAGATTCCTAGATTCCTCAAAATTGCCTCATTTATAAATTGCGCTTGGATTCTATCTGTAGAGTGAATCCTACGTATGCTTGAAACCTATAAGGTCCAGAAAGCTATTCAACTGGATCCTATTGCCTCGCAACTGAATGCCGTATTCGCATTAGATAGTGTAACTCTAAGATAGAGTAAAGTAACTGAGCATCGTGTATTATACACGGCGACGATGCATGTGCAAAATAGCCAGAATTTTGTCCACCTCCAATCGTGTCTCAAGATCCTTGGTGATTTTCGTAGGGTTAACACCAAGAGACCTTGGCTCTTGGAAAAATGACTGTCAGGTTAAACACCTATTAGCCCAGCACAATGATAGCATGCAGGATATACAGCCCCACTTCAGGCTAAGACCTACTAGTAACTGCCACAAGGGCAAAAAGCATTTTAAACTGGCTATAAGGCTTGCATTCAGTAAGGCAGAATTAGCTGTAATAGCTTATAGAGCGAGACAGAAGGTATAGAGCAGGGCAAGAGGAGTGCCAGGAGTGATCTCCAGCAGCACCTGCAGCTCTGATGGTGAGCTGTAGGCATCTGAAGTCCATGTGTGTAGGTCTGGGTTATATATCTATAACTCCTCCCAGTGGGTCGTCCTGTCAATTAGCTAGCCAATCCTAGGGGACAGGGGGTGTGTCTATCATTAGTATACACAGGTCTCTTTTAAGCTGGATGGTTACCTTAGTTTATTCCTTCCTAGGTATATACACGTTCTTCTAGGAATGGATCGGGCTATAGATTTCGCCTCCGATCGTCCTAGGAGTACGCACAGGGTGCCGTTCTAGCGACCATCGGGACGGGACTTCCGCGTTCCACAGTGGAACGCAAGCGTGTGACGTCATAACGTCGCGTCCTTCACGTCGCAGCCGGATCAGATGTTACTAGATTCCGGCTTGGGGCGTGACCGTATGACGCTGTGGGTGGAGTCATCGCGTCCCGCCCACTCTTTGTTCAAACTGAATGGCCGTATTTTGGAAGCGCTGTCGTTATGCATAGGGATACAACTATAGAGGGATGTGCTCCAGGGGTGTGTCCTCAAATGTCATATGTTGTGTATGAATATATGACTCACTCATGTTCCACATTACCTGCAGTCTTGTATACAAGGTAATGTATCGCATCGTGCTCCGGAATCTGAGCTGTATTTAGAAGGATGACTGTATTCAAAAATACTTTCGTTGCATATACGAGCACACTATTGAAGAGGCGTGCCTGGGGGCTTATCCTCCAATCATACATAATGTATGTAGATGTAGTCGTTACGCGTAAGGGCACATTATTGGAGGGGCATGCCTGGGGGCTCATCCTCCAGTCATGCATAATGTATATAGATGTAGTCCGTCTATTACTGCAATACCTATGGTTGTTTTGTTCATGCATAAGACAAACACCTCTTTCTCATCCAGAGTGGAAGTGTATTACGCGTAAAGGCACATTATTGGAGGGCACATCGTTAAGCGTAAGGGCACATTATTGGAGGAGCATGCCTGGGGGCTCATCCTCCAGTCATGCATAATATATATAGATGTAGTCCGTCTATTATTGCAATACCTATGGTTGTTTTGTTCATGCATAAGACAAACACCTCTTCCTCGTCCAGAATGGAAGTGTACTACGCATAAGGGCACATTATTGGAGGGCACATCGTTACGCGTACGGGCACATTATTGGAGGGCACATCGTTAAGCGTAAGGGCACATTATTGGAGGGCACATCGTTAAGCGTAAGGGCACATTATTGGAGGAGCATGCCTGGGGGCTCATCCTCCAGTCATGCATAATATATATAGATGTAGTCCGTCTATTATTGCAATACCTATGGTTGTTTTGTTCATGCATAAGACAAACACCTCTTCCTCGTCCAGAATGGAAGTGTATTTTATTAATACACAGAGAGGGAGAGAGGTTTGGAGCTTATGAGGCACTTATTGCCCTGATTTATAGGGTATGTCAGCCGAGTAGATAGGATATGTGAAGGCTGAGCGTGCATATATACTATCATTCTGTAAATCAGGCCGATTTCGTTATCGCCTCAATTGGCGTCTTTGGAATCGTCTGCTTATTAGCTTTTTAGACCAGGAAGCGGGGAGATAGTATAGTTGAGACTAACCCCAATGGAAGGAAAAAGATGATCCGTATAGATTTAGAAAGAAACCACACCTTAAAATAGAGGTGATTGGTTTCTTTAATGATAAGAGATTAATGTCCTACACATAGAAAGAAAATAATTCATTGGTATTTGTTGCTGATGTTGAGATGTAAAGATGCATTAATGATGCAGGTAGATCGTTGAAGAGGGCTCGAGTGAGATCTCTACCATCATGCACATCAGAATGATGACGGTTGCATTTAAATGTGGTAGGGATGGTCCCGATATATCCGATAGATACAAATCAGGATCAAGATTTCATAGTGATTAAAAAAAGAACCGTTTAGTATCACGTCAGTGAAAGTAGCGTCTTGTCCCTAATTCAGGTAGTTGTTGCTCAAATGGGACAGCTTCGCTTGTACATGTATAGAATTTAAAGAAAACAATTAAAATTTAAAGTGGCATTGAGGCCTTTAGGAGTCAGAGTGTCCAGACGAAAAATCCAAGATGCCTCCTTTTGTAGGAGTCTTTTGTCGATATGGCCTCTTCTTATATTCGTGCGTATCATTTCGATCCCTTGGAATCTTATGGCATTTTCATCTCCTCCATGGACTGTCTTAATATGATCTGCTAAGGGGGTTGATTCTCCCCGACAGATATTCCCTATATGGCCTAATATGCGTCTACGAAATTGTTGCAGCGTCTTGCCGATATAGTTCATCGGGCAGGTACAGGAGGCCATATAGATGATGTTTTTGGACCGACAGTTGATGAAGCATCTGTTGGTATAGGATTTTTTCGTACTGGCACTAACAAATGTATTGCTCTTCAGAATGAAAGGGCATGCTGCGCAATCATGGCATTTAAAAGTTCCCATGGGTTTACTGCTACCCAACCAATTGGATTGTGATACCGGGGGTGCCAAATGGCTTTTCACCAAATGATCTCGTAAATTATGGCCCCGTCTGAAGGTGATTGCTGGTCGTGGTGGAATTACATCAATCAGATCGGGGTCTTTGGTGAGAATGTCCCAATAGTGCCCCAGGATATTTCTTACGTGCTTGTTGCCTGTATCGTAGGTCCCGATAATTCGAGAGATATTAGATGTCTCACGTTGACGAGGAACCAAGAGGGTGTTCCTTGGTTGTTCTTTGGCATATGTATATGCCTTCTCGATGACATCCACTGGATAGTCTCGGTTCATAAAGCGTTGTTTTAATTTGAGGCTTTACAGTTGGAAGTCTTGTATATCAGAGCAGTTCCTTTTAAGTCTAAGGAATTGCCCTTTCGGGATACCTTGTTTCAGGGCTACGGGATGGAAGCTGTCCCATTTGAGCAAACTATTTGTCGCTGTTGTTTTACGATACAGCGTTGACACAATCGACCCGTCATCCTTTTTATGAATGAGAAGATCTAAGAAAGCTACAGTTTTTTCATTGATCTCTGAGGTAACTTTCAGATTGAGGTTGTTGGTGTTGAGTACATTGACGAATTCTTGGAAAGACTCCTTGGTTCCCTTCCACAGAATTAGGATATCGTCAATGTATCTCAGCCATAAGACGATATTGTCAGACCATTGGTCGTTATTGTAGATATGTTTTTCCTCCCACCAGCCCAGGTAGAGATTGGCGTACGATGGGGCACAAGATGTCCCCATCGCAGTCCCCCTGAGCTGGTGGAAGTACTTTGTGTCAAATAGAAAGAAATTGTGGGACAAAATGAATTGTAGACTGTCTAGGGTAAATTGGTTATGTAAGTTGAAATGAGAGCCCCGTTGTTCTAGAAAGAATCCTGTAGCCTTAATACCGCCGTCATGCGGGATTGAGCTATAAAGTGATTCGATGTCCAAAGTGCCCAGCAGTGTATCCGGGCTAACTGAGATACCTTCCATAAGTCTGAGGACATCCATTGTATCACGTACATACGACCTCAAGGATAGAACGAACGGTCGTAGAATTTGATCAACGTATATACTCAAATTTTGAGTTAAATTGTTCACTCCGGAGACAATGGGTCTCCCGCGAAGTGGGTTAACCCCTTTATGCACCTTAGGCAGTGCATAAAAGGTTGCCGTTGTCGGGTGAGATGGAATTATGAAATCAAATTCTTTCTTAGTGATACAGTCTTTTTCTAATGCTTGAACAAGGAGGTCTCTCATTTCTCGTTGAAACTGAATGGTAGGGTCCGATGTGAGAGTTCTATACGTTGTTGTATCACATAGTAGTTCCTCACACATATCTTTATATTGGTCTCTTGTCATGATTACTACATTTCCGCCTTTATCGGCCGGTTTGATTACGAGTTTGTCATTACTTTTCAGTTGTTCCAGGGCTTTGCTCTCTGATTGTGTAAGGTTAGGGCACGTTTTAGGTGGTTTAAACGATTTCAAATCATTGATCACCAGGTCTTCAAAGATGTCCAATTCCGGACATACACTGTGCATATCAACCCTCATATTCTGTAACTTGACAAGAAAGTCGCTCGTATCTTTAATGTAAGAGCGCGCACCAATTGCAAATTCTCGTAAGACCTGATCAAGGAACTTTGAAGGATTATTAAACAGGGAGCCTCTTCCGGAGATTATTGGTCTGCCTGGCGGACTTTCAAGGCGCTTGTGTATTTTTGGTAGGGTATATATACAAGGTACCCTTGGATATTTCACACATAGAAAGTCCGCCAGAGCTTTATCCACAATCCCCAGAAGTAGGGCCTCACCAACCATATTTTGAAGTTGTGTCTGAAAAGTAGTCGTGGGATCTCCACTCAACAACTCATAAACTTTCGTATCGCTAAGTTGGTGCAAAATCTCTGCTCGATATTGGGACGTGCCCATCACGACCACCGCCCCGCCCTTGTCGGCGGGCTTGATCGTGATGGACACGTCCGATCGTAGGTCTCGTAATGCCAATTTCTCCTTTTGATTTAAATTAGTAGGGGCATGTCTACCTATGTTTCTTTTTCTCAGTTGTGTTAACTCTTTTTTAACCAATTTCATATGTGTCCACTGCTGACTCAGTAGTGGGTGGCTGAAACGTGCTTTTACCACGTAGACCAAGGTCCCTCGAGTTGAAACCCGAACTCGGGTCAGGAGGTACAGCAGGCAATTGTGAAGTTGACTTATCTGCAAAGTACGTTCTCAATTTCAACTTTCTCAGAAAACAGTCACAGTCCAGCTCCAGCTGAAACCAGTCAACTGGAGCTGAGGCACAAAAAGAAAGACCCCTTGATAGTACCTGAATTTCCACATCAGATAGTGGACGCTGAGCTATATTTACCACCAAGGAAGGACAAGACGGTTCTTTTGTTAGCTCCGTGTGTTCCTGGATCATGTTATCATTGGACCTTTTCCTCAAACGATTGTGCCGCCGGCCTCCGCGGCGTGTTCTTTTACTGAAGGGGGTCATCCCTTGGATCGCGTTAGAGGTCGTCGATCTAAAAAAGAAGAATACTGGGAGCCCCGATCATTATTATGGCCTGCGACGTCGTCGGTCGAATCAGATCCTGCTGATGTGAACCCAAAGTAAGGTGAGCGATTCCTGCTCATATTCCTCTTCTGTCGTCTATTGGGTCGGGATCTATATTGTTGGTAACCATTTCTCCGCTCCCCTTGCCAACTATAGACCCTTCCAGATCTATAATCGTCTAGATCGCGTTGCCACTTTTGTATTTTAGTAGATTCTATGTCCTTTTTATATTGTTTACATAATTCATCAATTTTCTTCAAAAGATCAGAAAAATCAGAGCCAGTTAATTGAGATGTCAGCTGTGCCTCTATCTCCAATAGAATTTCTTGATGCTTCCTGGTTTCAGCCTGTAAGTATTCAATATTAAGCAATATCACATCGAATGAAAACTTGTTAGCTATTGCTTCATATTTTGTACGGAACTCCATATTGTCCATCATTAATGTCGGTCGGACATTAGTTCGCAACCCCCTAGGGATACGCTTCATGGTAAAGTATTCTTTCAACGTTACCATATGGAGGCCGTATGAAATAAGCTTTTTCTTTTCTGATTCATACTTAGATTGTAAATTATGAATTGATGCAGAGCCCAGGAAAGCACCATCAGTTGCTATGTCCGCCAGTATCCTCGTGGCGTCAGCATCCGTGTATGCGACAGGTGGTGGGAGTTCCGGGACATCGTCACCCGAATTAGTAGATGCATTTGTACCCCGATGTGGTGCACGCTGACTAGAGTCCATCATATAGCTAATTGCAAACAAATCTTTTTAGGCAGCAGCACTCACCGACAAATCCTGGTCAGGAGAGGTTCTGTTTCAGTAGTGACGTAATGATGCAAGCTTCCTGTGAGAACTGGACTGGCGTCCCCAGTAGATCCAAACATACAAAGATAGAGAAGGGAGCAGCATCCAGCGATGTTAAACTGAAGATATCAAATGTATAGCAGACACAGCTTGTATGTCTCAAACTATGGTATCTTTTATTCCCACACACCAATATGCAGCGACGTTTCGACTCACACAAAACAGAGTCTTTCTCAAGCTGCTAACACATACAGCATATACCCACATTTAAATAGAAAACTTGTACCAATCACCAAACACCACTCATTAAAAATGCTCTCTTACACCTGTAGCTCACCTTCCCAGTGTTGAGAGCGCACCTGATATTCTGGGACGACCACCTCTCATCACCAGGGCAACGCTAGAAGCAGCGCCATCATTATCCAGAGAGCGGCGACATCCGGGTGTACCGTGCCTGCGCGGGATTAGCGAAAAAACATGAGAATTCGGCGGCCATTTTTTTTAGCCCTAGGAATGCAGAGGGAGACATTTACATCATGTGTAGGGTATACCAAATACCGCGAGAGTTCAGCGGCCATCTTGGTCTGCCCAATCTCGGTATGTTAAATACTACTCCACAGTACAGTATATGCGGCAGCCATCTTAGGACTCCTACAACTACAGCCATCTTTGCAGATAAGTCAACTTCACAATTGCCTGCTGTACCTCCTGACCCGAGTTTGGGTTTCACCTCGAGGGACCTTGGTCTACGTGGTAAAAGCATGTTTCAGCCACCCACTACTGAGTCAGCAGTGGACACATATGAAATTGGTTAAAAAAGAGTTAACACAACTGAGAAAAAGAAACATAGGTAGACATAGGTAGGCCCCTACTAATTTAAATCAAAAGGAGAAATTGGCATTACGAGACCTACGATTGGACGTGTCCATCACGATCAAGCCCGCCGACAAGGGCGGGGCGGTGGTCGTGATGGACACGTCCCAATATCGAGCAGAGATTTTGCACCAACTTAGTGATACAAAAGTTTATGAGTTGTTGAGTGGAGATCCCACGACTACTTTTCAGACACAACTTCAAAATATGGTTGGTGAGGCCCTACTTCTGGGGATTGTGGATAAAGCTCTGGCGGACTTTCTATGTGTGAAATATCTAATGGTACCTTGTATATATACCCTACCAAAAATACACAAGCGCCTTGAAAGTCCGCCAGGCAGACCAATAATCTCCGGAAGAGGCTCCCTGTTTAATAATCCTTCAAAGTTCCTTGATCAGGTCTTACGAGAATTTGCAATTGGTGCGCGCTCTTACATTAAAGATACGAGCGACTTTCTTGTCAAGTTACAGAATATGAGGGTTGATATGCACAGTGTACTAGTTACCATGGATGTAACCTCATTATATACTATCATCTCTCACGCTAGGGGCATTGATGCGGTTCGTGGGTGCCTCGTTAGATCACAATTACCAAATTCTTCTATTCAATTTACCCTGGCACTGTTGGAGTTTATTTTATATAACTACTTCCTCTTTGAAGAGTCTTTTTACCGACAGTGCCAGGGTACCGCGATGGGGTCCAACGTGGCACCCACGTATGCAAACATCTTTATGGACTGGATTGAAAATAATTATGTTTATACACATTCCATGTGGTCCAAGGTCCCCTTTTGGGGCCATTATATTGACGATGTATTCTGTCTTTGGGAAGGTACGATTGAGGAACTGAACCTGTTTCATGCGTCATTGAATGAGATTCTGCCCGAGTTGAACTTCACAATGACCTACTTAGAAGAGAAAATTCATTTTCTTGATGTCCTTGTCATTAAAAAAAGGAACAGTGCTAGAGACCAATCTGTTTTGCAAGGAGACGGACCGCAACAACTTGCTCCAACGGACTTTATTATCACTACCTTGGAGCCAGTTGTTGCGTGTCTGTCGGATTGCAGGAGAAACGTTTGTGGATGAGAGACTTGGGCAGATGTGCCAGAAATTTAAGGAAAGGGGCTATCCATAAGATCTAGTCGAGGGTGCCTCGGAGAGAGCGAGGGCCCGAGATCGGACAGAACTTTTGACCCCACGAGATAAGACTGGAACAACAGGACAAATGTTATTTGTCTCCACATTCAATGGAATGAGTGGACAGATCTCGAATGTCCTTAGGCGCTATTGGTCCATTTTGACGAAGAGCTGTCCACAAATCATTGACATTTCTAGCCCTCCAATGATGGCGTATAGGAGGGGTCCTAATATCAAAGATCAATTGGTACACTCCTACCAGAAAGTGGACAGGGGTAAGGGCCAACAGGTTCTGGCACAACCCAGGTGTGGGAATTTCCCATGCCTGGGTTGTTCATGTTACAGCAATCTCTTGAAAGGGGATCAGTTCCATCACCCCCATACGGGTAAAACCTACCAAATTAAAGAGCATTTTACATGTTGCTCTTCATTTGTCATCTATATCATTACATGGCCATGCGGATTATATTACGTGGGAGAAACCACAACAGAGGTAAAAACCCGAATTACGAATCATAAAAGTACTGTTCGTACCAAAAAGATTGATCTCCCCGTACCGCACCATTTTGTGGAAAAGAATCATGCAACGAGCCAGTTACGCTTCAGAGTCATCGACGAGGTCCCGGTTGACATCAGAGGAGGCGACAGGGAGAGGACTCTGAAGCTTAAGGAATTAGAATGGATCCATAGGTTGGAGACCTTATCGCCTTTGGGCCTAAATTTGGAGTTCAATACTGCTTTGCATTTATTGGAGGCCAGGTGTCTTCAGCATCATGATACCCTGTAGTCACATTGTGGTTATGCTATAGGATACAATTTGATTCTTTTATCAATCTGTCCATAATGTACATTTTGTGCTCTCTTTTTTTAGATTGTACACGGGTTTGAGGGGCACTCATCGATTTCTGGGCTTCCATCTCTTTCACAACCATTGGGACTATCTTGCTGCGTTTTCGCACAATATAATAAGGAGACACACGGAGTCCATTATTCCCCGCTCACCCACAGCGCCCCCGAGTACTTTTCACCCGAGTAGTGAGATACTCGAAAATCGCGGCGCTCGATTGCGAAATCGCCCTTACCGAGTACGTTCGCTCATCTCTAGGACTCGCTGCATATTGGTGTGTGGGAATAAAAGATACCATACTTTGAGACATACAAGCTGTGTCTGCTGTACATTTGATATCTTCAGTTTAACATCGTTGGATGCTGCTCTCTTCTCTATCTTTGTTTCTTTGCGACGCTCAATACCCATCGTCTCAACTCACCAGAGCAGAGGTCCTCTTTCCTTTGACTCTTTTGGAGGATCCAGACAGCTTTCCTTCAGGAAACCCATTCCGAGGACAGCTCGCCCCCTAGTCTTCGCTCACCTAGATAACAGCTGTGATCTGCATTCGGGCATCATATAATAAAGGCCAGAGCTGTGAGTATTCTCATCTCCCAGGGGAGTACCATGGGAACCAAATGATTGTCACACGGAGAGGGAGGGATGATTCTTATCCGATAAGGGGATATTGGCAGGTCGCACCTTCACCTTTGCGAATATGCACTTGCCTAATTCCAACCAGCTGGCTGCCTTTTAAACAGCATTCTCAGAGGGCGTGTGTGTGTGTGTAATTTTTTTTGGTTTCCTTTTTATATCCATGTGCATTTTCGTGTGGCAAGTGTGTTCATTTTTTAATTTTACTTCTGTTACTTTCTGTGTGCCATCGCTTTTCATGTTCGCAAACAAATCTAAGCAAATAGATTCACTTTTTTCTGCTTTTATGTGTTTTTCTTCTTTTTAATATGATTCCATGCAAACAAAAAAAAGACTGCTAGTGTGCTGGATGCGCTAGGGGTTGATTGGGGGAGCATGCACCTATGTCCTCTGAAGCTGGCACCCAAACCCAGTGAGATACAGTTCACTTGCCAGAAAAATTTGCCCACTTCTGTATTCACTTTCTAATCGGCCTATTAAGAAAAGCTGGCTGTTGTAGTATTTGTCCCGGACATTGTATCGGGGACTGTACGTCTCTTTTGCAATCTTATTCCATATGGGGACACCATGTTATTTTCTATGCAGAAGCAATCATTTTTTTTCCTTGCCAAAGGCCATGGTCATCTACAGCACTGCTCAGTAAAGGCTAGCCCTAAAAGCAGGGCTATATTTAAAACTGGTGCTACCCTAGGCCAGTGATGGCGAACCTTTTAGTGACCGAGTGCCCAAACCGCACCCCGAAGCCATAGCTTAAAAATGGTTTCAGAATGACCATCCTAAAACTCTGGATTGCTTGTGTTTTATATAGACTGTGAGCTAAGGCTCTTAAGTGGCCTTACCTTTTGCCAAACATGCCAGGCTGGCATAAGATGATTATCATCTCCTGTAGATGATGGCAAATCAGCGTAAGGAGTGTCGAGAAACTCGGGGAAAAGGCTTGGTCCAGTATGGAATCTGCATGTACCACAGTAGATTGTATCTAGTTTTATGTTAAATTGCGTAACCCAGTTTAAAGTTCTAATGTTAGGAAAATTGAATCCACCGTCTCTCCTCAGCGTGTTGTAAAACCCAAAATGTTTGGACCTCATTGACCCTAGATATGCTGTCCATACACATAATGAATGTGATTTTCATCCCTGGGGCAGAGGTATACTGGCAACACCCACAACATATACATTCGTTTAGGAATATCACTTATTTTGAGGAGGCTTGCCTGACCCATAAAGGGCAGGGGAAATTTCTCCTAAGTTGCTATGTATTTTTCTAGATTTTTGATGTATTGGAGGATATAGCCCAAGTATAAACTCAGAGAACCCTGGGGATTTTCACACTCTGGTAAAGAGTAGAAACTCTCTTATAAACGTTATTGGGAGTGAAGCAGCCCATGTCGGGTTTAAAGGAGGTTTTAACATTAAAGCTTTGTAAATGGGAGGTTCTAAAGTGTAACTGCTAAGAGAGTCTACTTTTTGAAGATCATCAAGAATTGTGGGGAATGGTTTGTCTGGGATGACACCACAGGATGATGTTGTCCACAAATGCCACTACTTTGGGTGATGGCATCACTTGTTATTTAGTTGTTACCGGTTTTCCCCGAAAATAAGATTAGTGTCTATTTGTTCAAAAAGGTTTAACTTTGTTTACATGTATAGCTGCCTGGACACTATTTAAATTCACTTTTAATTCCCAGTCATTGTAACAAGGCTTGTATAAAAAGTCTGACTTTGACTTGAAGGAATGCTGCCTTTCAATAGGTGGCACTGTGGAGGATTTATTCCATCTCCCTTATTTGCATAGGACTGCACGTCACATCTACTGCAGTCTATCCTAAGAAGTATCACTGTTATATAGGACTGCAGGTGGCATCATTATCTGTCCTAAGAGTTATCACTAGGTTAGCTGTGGTGTTACATAGGACTGCAGGTGGCACCAATACTCACCGTTCAGGTGCCGTTGGGGTCTCCACCGCTGCTTTCGGAGCTTCTGGCTGGCAAAGCATCTAGTGCTAGTGACTGGGATTGAAGTCCCTGCTTCTCAGCAAAAGATTGCTTTGATTGACTAAATCAGCTGAGGGTCAGCCCTCTCAGCCAGCCAGCGAAACTAGAGACAAAATTCTGGCTTGACAGATCAGCGAAACTGGAAACCAACAAAACTAGAGGTTTGACTGTATCTCTCAACAGACAGCATGCTGTTATCTCCAGGGGTGTCATCAGGTAACATTGCAACCTGCTTGCAGTAGTGAAGAGAACAATGCAGCTGTGTGCACATTAATCACACACTGGGCTCTGCAAACAGCTCCTGGATGCCCTTTTACATGCAAATGACGATAAGGTATTAATGGCTATTAACACTATGCAAATAGATGGAAAACTCTTTCAATCGTCTAAAAGATTATCTTTGCATGTAAATAAGCCTTCAGCTATAGCTGCCTGTGAGAATGTCTCTGGAGGGTTGGAGCGCATTTCGAAATTCTAAATAGTTAAGTTATAAATGTGAAAATGTCAACATTAGAGTTGAGCGAACGTACTCTGCCAAGCTTGATGCTCGTTTGAGTATTAGCATACTCGATGGTGCTAGTTACTCGAACGAGCATCATGCAGTGTTAGACTCCGCCCCAGTTTTGGCCCCTCCCTGCTGTGACATGCCTGTTTTGGCTCCTCCCCGCTGCAGCACACACATCAACGGGAGAGAGAGGGCGAGAGAAGAAAAAAAAAAAGGCTTGGGACCCGGCGGCCCACCTACAAAAATGCTCGAGTCTCTCATTGTAGCCAATGGGGTTCGTTACTCGAGTAGAGCTCTCGAATTTTACGAAAAGCTCGACTCGAATAACGAGAACCCGAGCATTTGGGTGCTCGCTCATCTCTAGTCAACATGTGATCGATGCTATTGGAGATTAGCTGGTTTATGTCCTCCTGTAGCAGAGAACGTTCCAGGGGTAAAAATTAGTTGCAGCTACAATACACTTTTATATACTGCAGTCTAAGTAAAAATTCCATTATCAGCATTTTCCTTCTGTCTCAATCAGATAAGGCACTGGAGCCCACGTTTGCAGGTTCTGTTGCAGATCCGGCACAAAATGCCAGAAAAAGGAGGCACTTTTTCTTCCGGTAAAATGCCAGGCACCTGGGCAGAAACCAAAACAATGGGGCCCGTTTGGCGTTGTTCAGTTCCATCATATAACGGAGCCATTCGGCCAGGTGATTCCCATTTCTTGCTCCCAGAATGGAGCAGGAAAATGGAACCTCTGAGCGCTGATGTGAAATCAGTTTAACGCAGGGAATGGTGAAAATAACAGATCTTTTAAAAAGCGATATCTAGAGGACAAGGGAGAGAATTGATACTTCGTTTTGTGTAGGTTCTGATTAAGCAGGAAGTATATATGAAGGAGGCGTCACATAAGTAGTAGCGATAAGAAAAAATTACTGTGCAAATAGAAGACCTGGTATCAATGTTTCAGCATGGATTAAACTTATATTATGAGATACTTATACACTTTAGCCGTAATTATATTAGAATTCCAAGGACACCGGCACTGCTATAGTTGTAGTTGGGGCAGAATTTATGCAGGTTTGAATTTGTAGTGGAGTGTGTCAGCCTCTAGTGGCAACAATGGGAATGGCAGGGATCATATAAAGGTAAAGTTCTGAAGACTAGTAAAAATACAGAACAACAACTCCTCTGCTGATCCCTTATACAGATAGGCAGTTTATGTGTCTGGCAACCTCTAGTGGAAGTGGTGGTATTAACACGGGCTACAATGGAGGTACAAGCAATGTAAGCGGACATGCACAGGAGAATACTAGATATTCCACAACATCTCCAGTGTATTCAAGTACCTTGGAAGCCCTGCATTTTTGTTTGCTAGCTTTGTGTCACATAAACGTATATGTGCATGAAAATTTAACAGACAATACGCAGAAAATAGAACCTATTGATTTCAATGTTTTCCTTCACATGTGCATATTTTGCGGGTGCATTTTGGTCGCAAAAAGAAAAAAAAAACAGCATGTTATATTTCTCAATGCATTTGCACATGGAAAAAAACAAACATCTTGTACTCAAAAGTGCACAAAAAAAAAAAAGTTGTGCATGCAAATATGCAGTGGTAAATGCGCACATACTTGTTGGACACAGGCCTAAGGCTGTTGTGCAAGGTGCCTGGGACACCAAGGTAGAGGAAAGAAAAGAGCTAGCTGGATCGCACCTGTATAGTCTGAGTGCTGATGACCAGCGCTGAGCCGTCCGCCAGCCCCAGTGTTCACAGCAAGCAAGAGAGAAGCTGTTGCCAGGACATTATAGCAAGCTGCAGGAGAGTCTCCCTCCTTCTTGGGCTACAGGATGCTGAACGGGGTGCCTTCTAGCCTCATAGCTGCATGCTGGGTACCACCACATGGTTAACAGATTGCCCTGACAGAGCTAAAATGGCAGCTCTCCACTAGCACCAACGCCCCCTAAGATCTCCCTCACAGGCATTTTTGTACAGCGTTTACTGCAGTGCTGAAACCACAGCACTAAACGCTATATATATTTTTAATTGGGGCTGTTCACACAAAATGCTGCGCTTCAACAGCGACGCATGTTCCATCTGCCCAGCGTTGCCCACTCAAATGAATGGACAGCGATTTCAGCGCTGTCGAAAATGCTGCACAACTTGGTACAGTGTTTTTGGCAGCGTTAAACACACACAAATTTTCAGGAGAGGCGCTTGAAATATAATCCCGACTCTGAAAATCAACCCTAGCTACACTAGATGAGAAAAAAATAAATAAATAAACAAACACTCACGTGGTAAGCACCGTCCGGGTCTCTGCAGCTGCTTTCGGAGCTCCAGGCACTTTTCAGTGCTGACAGAGCATCTCTTGGTGGTAATGGGGATTGAAATGCCCCACATCCAGCAAGAGAGATTGGTTCACCAAGCACTGGCGCAGCCAATCAGAGCAATTTCTTGCTGGAGGCGTGGTCTTCAAACCCGGTTACGATCAAGAGATGCTCTGTCGGTGATGACAAGTGCCCAGAAGCCTGCCGGAGAGAGTGGGAGGGACTCGGACGGTGCCTGCTAGGTGAATATTGCATTTTTTTTCTAGCTTCCTTGGCTGGGTTTTCAGCTGTGCTGGCAACATAGCTGAAACCCCTGGCATGACACAAGCCAGCACTGCCGAAGCTGCAGAAACGCAGCATTGAAAAAAACACTGCGTTTCTGAAAACGCCTGTGTGATGGAGGCCTAAGGCAGAGACTAATGAGCTCAGATGTTGGAAACCTTTCCTACTGCTGCGGTAAGCCATTCTATGTCTTGACAGCAGCTTTCCTCCATGATGCAGGGGATGTTCAGGGAAGTAGCTGGTCTTCTAGCTCTCTCACCAGACCTCAGCTAAGATGTTGTCACCCACAATGCTCCACTGCCGGAACTTCAGTCGTTCATTTTGATGGGAGTGCCAAAAATGGCCGAATACCAGCACTATGCAACTTTAGAAACGCCAAGCATACATATACTACTTCATCCTTTGAAAATGGATCTCTTAACCAGAAAATTAGGCACTTATTTTTGTATGTCAGGTAAGTGAAATATGCCTCAGGCTGCTACAGAACCCAAATTTTACACTTCTCTCCCCCCCTACAGGCCAAGCCAGGAACATACCCAATGAAGGGCATCGGCAGCTCTGATAACTGAATACTCTGTTCAAACATCATGCTATTTGAGGAGTTGTATTCATACCTTCCTTGTCTTTACTACCCTCCATAAAGCTTGTGGACATCCCTCACCAGGTCAAACCCTACCATATATTTAGGGATGTAACTATAGGGGATGCAGGGGTAGCAGTTGTGACCAGGCCCTAGACCCTTGGGAGACTCAAAGGCCCCTCCATCACATAGGAAAACACCAGCATTATCAATAACACATGGTAGGTAGGGGCCCGTCACAGAATTTGCATCAGGGCCCAGGAGCTTCTAGTTACGGCTCTGAATATATTCACATGTACTACCGATGTGACGAAAGAAAAAATATAGACACTTAATTGAACTGTTCCTAGAGGGGGAAAAAATAAAAAGGCACACAATAATGTCAGTGAGTATTGTCAGTAAATTTTATTCAAAGGGAAGCAAGTTCTGAGATATTTATGGTAGATATGAACATTTGAGGTGTAAAGGCATCTTTGCTCCTTTACTGCTACAACAGCCTAACTAGCAATCCATCACTGTAAAGGTTTATTCATGGTAAATGACAGCCCAGCGGCTTCAGGTTACAGAAGATGTGGATGATTTGCAGTGTGATCTCATATTCAGATATTTACTGCCAGAAATATTTTGGAGTAAACCATCAGGAAATGGCTTTAGGATCCCTGCAAGTGAAATGGTTAGAACAAGTTGATTCCCACCACGGTGTGGAGCATTGTGTTATGTCAATGTGCGGCAGGGGGTTTTCTGCAATTAGCAAAAAAAAACAACCATGGCTGCTATAGTCCAGAAACAGCGCCACTCTTGTTCATGGGTGAGGCCCGCTACTGCACCTCATTACTATTCACTTTGAGCTGCAATAGCAACTAGACCCAATTTGTGGGCAAGGCTGGATCAGTTTCTAAAAGTTAGCAGCTATGTTGTTCAAATGTCCTTCTACCCCTTCAACCAAAATATGTTCTGTAATGGTTTTTGAGATGCATATAAATTATGGGGGGGGGGGGGGGATCTGATTTAATTCCATTTAAGCTTAAGGATAACAGAAATTAAAAGTTATTTTGGAAGTGCTGGTGGTTAGATTCTGTCAGTTAGAAAAATCACACTGCAATACATCCAAGAACATTCCTGCGGTGTACCCTTCAAGCCTCTAGGTGGCATTTCACACTATGGTCATATTGGATTATGCAATAATCCTTATATAAAAGCTTTAGATGTGTAGAAAGTCACAGCATACTCTGGTGCATACAGCATTAATCACCTCAGTCTTCAGTTAAGTATTAGATGTCCTTCATTGGCCTAATTGCCATATTACATTCAAATGAGCAATTGCTAAAAGAGAAAACAACGAGAGTCGTGCCGATGCAAACCATGTTCTGCAAGCCTGTGAATCAACACACCACTAAAAATATAAGAGGGCTTCATGAAGAGTGGTCTAAGTCATGAGCAGAGCAAGAAACCCCTTACTAATGGAAGTTATCAAGAAGTTTACGAAGTCACTGGTGTAGTCAACATCCTGTAGAGGAAGAGCCAAAAAGGCTGAACCTGAACCCACAGTAGCCACAGCGAGTCTTATGCTAACCTATTAGATGGCGGATGCTACTAGTTCCTGTCCATCATTTTCACTTACTACTGACATTCTGATGATGGTGTCGGACCCACAAAGCTTAAAAAGAGTGAGTTTGTGCGTTTGCCTAAATGTACAAACTACTACTAAGTCTAATTCTACACAAGTGGAGTGTAAATGGGTGAGCACAAGGAATTCAGTGGTTTTGTCAAAAAAAAAGAATCCAAGTAAAAATAAAAATCTCCATATATGAATAAACCCTCACACTGTTAAATATAAATATAGAAAGTATAAATAGGGGGCAATTATTGTCGGGGCTTTACTGACGCCAAGCTTTCCTTGAACCAAAGCAGTAAAAGGTAAGTGGCTTCTTGTGACGTTAGACCATAGAATTTCCTGGACAGATCATGTAACAGGCAGGGGAACTGTTACAGGGAAAGAAAGTATTAGCAAAAGTGCAAAACCACTTACTGCAAGTAGCTGTCTAAATGCAGAAACTCAAGCCCTTAACGCTCATTCATACATCTATTATCGGAGGTCACTGTTCCCCTGGGGTATACTGAAGAGGATTAATTCCCTTTTAAAAAGTTAATTATCTTACCACCAGTCAAGGAAAAAAGAATGGAGGAAACTCCTACCTCCCCTACGGATGTAGTTAACAAGACCTTTCGGAGAGTGTGTCAGTTTGTTATCCTACTTTATTACATAGTGCATTATGCTGGCGTTCTAACATGACTACACGGCTACAATTCTTATTATTGGCCATGCTCAGCCATATGAAGCTCTCGCTGCAGGTCATGTGGTAGCAGCACAATCCTAGGACAGCTTCCTTTTAACCCATCACTCTCACTAGTTATTCATCTAGCATGTAACACATAAGCAGTGCATTTTCTTATGCAGCTTTTGAAGTACCAAAATCTCTGCCACAAGTGTATTTAAGACTTTTCAAATTTCCTTTTTAAAAGATCTACTCCCTTGGATGTAACATTAAAAATACAAGGAAAAAAATGTAACTTCAAGCTTAGCTTTAAATAATCTGAGCAATAATAAAATAGTAAAAAAAAAAAAAAAAGGGAGAGTAACTGGATGGTTCTCTGCTGGGAAGAGTCGTTGGCACGCGTTAGTGTAGGATATCCAGACACCCAGTATTGAGTAGGAAGTGGGTAGTGTTGAAAAGACGACCTGTGCAACAAAAAGGCTAGAAGTTGGATTTCGAATGTCCGAATATACAGATGGGGAAGTGCTTAACGTGAGACGACCACTGTGCTGCCAGCTGGAAAAACTTCACATCATTCCACTCCACGCCGTCAATGAGCACTAATGGAGAAGGAAACCAAACAGACAGAAAGGGTTAATATGCAGACACGGTAGCCATCAGAGGTCATTCTAACCGATTCTCATTGTGTGCCGTGGGCTGGGCGATTTATCTAGACCCGTGTTCCCTAACCTGTAGCTCTCCAGATGTTGTGGAACTACAACTCCCAACAGTTTAAGGGTGTCAGGGGAGAATTGGAATTGTAGTTTCACAACAGCTGGAGAGCCAGGTTGGGGAGCCCAGATTTAGACCAGTGATCTCTAACCTGCGGCACTCCAGCTGCAGAAATTACACTCTAAGTAAATGTAACCTTGTCAGGGTTCACACCAGGATGGGCGTTCCATAGGGTAATGACGCTTGTTTACCGTTACGTAGCAGCGAGACTAGCGGTGGTGAAATCAGAAGCAGCAGGCCCCAGGACCCCTGGGGGATTGGCCTGCTGTGTGTTGTACAGCACCCTGACCCTTCGTATCCTCAGTACATCCCCCTTATCTGCTGGATCCATTACTGTAATGCAGAGGATCAGTGCGAGGAGTTCTAGCAGCAGCTGGTACTGGGTCACACCGGTAGTCTGAGCACGTCGGCTGTGTGACTCCATCAATTTGCAAATGAGTTGCAGCTTTAGCTCTACATGCCGCCCTCCACGGCCGCAGACTCTGCAGTTAGGGGGGTAACTGCGTCACAACACTATGTTTTACTACACTTCTCTCACTGATGTGTACCAGGTAAAGATGGCGTTATGCTAAGCAGCACACAGAATCTTTCCTGTGTACCTTCGTCCTTCACCTACACGGTGTCGTCCATCCTGTACGCCCCCCCCCCTCCGCTTAGTTCAGATATTAGCGTCCGCCACTCCACCCACACAGGGGCACAATTCTGAGCAGATGCGGAATTTAAGCTAATAGCTTAATAGCTAATCAAAGTGGATTAATCGCCCGACACTAGGGAAGGGCCAGCCTAAATAATACATATCATCAAGAGACTCAGAATTTGGTTATTATAGGAGAACCTCATCAGCACTTCATCCTGGTTAGCCTTCCAAAAATATAAATATAAAAGACTACTTACCTCTGAGCATGTTCTGCTGATGTTTTGCTGTGCAAATCAATCTGCTGATGCCTTCAATACATTGATATTTAGATTCTATGTCTTTGTCTTTAGTCTTTTTAGGCAAAAACATCACTGTAAGTGAAACACAAAAAAAATAAATAAAAAAGTGCAACAGTCACCGGGTCCGTACAGACCGATGTATTAATTCCCCCCCCCTCCCCTCAAAAACAAAAAAAATATGTACTCTATATTTTTAAAGTCTAAAGGGGCCAAATATAGTAAATTGAGTTTGTCTGACTTGGCTCCTTTTGCCATCCATGTAATTCGCATCATATTTTCATCCAACATTCATTCAGATATGTTACGGTGGGGGATTGGGCACATTGCAACTTTTTTTCCTTAAGAACAAAAAAGATGGGTCATTTTAAGTTTAGACAGAAATCTAGCAGCGGTATACTGTCCTCTCCAGTCACAGATCCATCCACATGCGGGCATAAGCGAAATATCTGCTTTGGCCAACAACTTTTAAAAGGTCTGTGGCAAGCCCAATAGCGATTTTAATAGATTTTTAAAAATGTATTTAATATTTCTCTGTGTATGGTTATTCTGTCTTTGGCTCACAATTCCCAGTCATTGTTATAAGGCTTGCTTAAAAAGGTCTAACATTGACTTGCAGAAATGCTACCTTCAAATAGGTAGCGAATTTTTGTAGCAGGATGCGACCCGTGCCCCTGCAGGGACCTGCAGCTCACCTCCTCCGGCGTTTTCTCTCTGCTCTGCGATGTGCCGGCTGGTGCACAACTACACATGCGCAGAGCACAGCCGGCACGTCAGAGGTGACATTTCTGTGCGGGCCTCTGCGAGGCTCGCACAGAAATAGGAAATGACGCAATTTGTTTACTGCGCGAGTTTTCATGTGGTCAAATCGTGGCTGTCTGCATAGGATTATATAAACCAATGCAATCCTATGGCAGCATGCACGGGCGGAAATTCTGCAGGACATCTCACAAAATTTCTGCCCCTATGCATTCACCCTAAGAAAAAACAATATTCTTCCTGACCCGCATCTACAGACTTCTCACTAGCCAAGCTAGAAACCTACTGCACACTGATAAGGGGCAATCACCCCAAAACAGATGTCTGTGTATGATTCTTCTGGTTTTTGCTCACAATGCCCAGTCATTGTTATAAGACTTGCATAAAAAGTCTAACATTGACGTGCAGGGATGTTGCCTTGCAATAGGCGGCGCTGCTGAGGTATTGCTCCATCTTCCCTTTTGAATATATGAATTATTTTCCAGTTACCCATTTATAATCCAGCAATTTAATACGTTGTCTTGTAACATAAATCACAAAGTACTGTCAGTATAACAAGAAACTATGTGGACATAAAAAGCGCAAAATTCTTTGCATAATTTTGGGGTGTAATTATACCTACCACCACCTGAAAAGTGACAGCGGACAGGCAGACTTCACATGAGACTGCCTGCTCTGCCTATAGTTCTCATAGCATTAGGGTAAAAGGACCGCTACATTGAAGAGGTTGCCTGGCTTACATGAATACCCTTCAAATTCTACTAGTACCAGGAGTGCAGAATGGCTACAACATCTCTTGCTCATGTTCCCACATTATATGGCCAGTCACCTGATCTCAATGGGACCTGTGTAATGCTTCATGTCCCTATCCTAGCACTGCAGAATATTGAACAGTTGTTTGGTTTCCGTGCAGGATACAGCCTATCCTGTGTATCTGCGCTGGCCTATTCACTAGCCTATTGCGGTGCGTAATACACACCAGAATAGGTCAAGCTGTGGATTTTTCATGCAATCAAACATCATTTGAACAAATACGCAGTGAATAGAACCCATTCGCGTGCGTATTACGTGAACCAACCCGAGCAGGTCTGTTTACATACAGCCAATAGTCCTGTCTTATAGTGACTGTGACCACAGCAGCAGTTGTGTCATACTACCGGCATCATGGCTCCCATCAGAGAGATAATGTCAGTAGTACGGGCACCTGACTGCTGTGGTCACCGACTGTTTCGCTGCGGTGGTCACTTGGTGACCTGGAGGACAGCGAGACCTAGATTGCCAAAGCAAAGAGAAGGAGAATAGAGTCTTCTTTATGTTTCAGCCCATATGCGGTGATTTTTAAATTTCAATTTTTATTTTAAAATTATTTTTTTTTAATTAAAAGGATATTCCTTTCAAAAATAAAAATAGCTAGCGTTTCCACACAATTCATTAATACATTTATGCAGAAACTGTTTTGTACAGTCTGCCAATTGGATCTGTGTTCATTGTACAGCACACACTAGCTGCTATGGTCCACTTTATCTTACCTGCCAGTACCAATCAGTTTTTTTTTAAAGCATCCCCGTACTTTCAGATGACCGTTAAAATAAGCTGCTGTGTGCATACGGGGAATTACACTATACGTAATCCTGCATTTGTAGGCTGTATCTGTACTTCTCAGTTTTCCCTGAGCGAGTGGGAAGACGGTAGCTACTAAAAGGTCTTCTAAGTACTGCAGACTGAGAAAACAGAATCTGCTATCTCTACAGAGTACACAGAAATACTATGTAGTACTTTATACAATAGTGCTGAGCAGTGTAGATGCGATTTCAGTAACTGACACAGGAACCAGTCAGCAAAATATGCTGTAGCAGCATTTCTGTTTGAGTCTCTCATGTCTCACACTAGCAGTTTGCTCCTCTCTCCATTGACTTCTAAGGGCAGCAGAAGGGAAACACCCATCCCCACTTCCTGTAAGCCATCTTTGGGTCACCATTACTAGAGATTGATTTTACTTGACAACTTGCAGTGGACAGTAAGTTAGACGTAAGGGGGAACCCTAGCAGTCAGCACTTTATTTACCTGAAATGTGTTTTAATGCTAAAAAAAACAAAAAAACTAGCAAAAGTGAAAATCACTTTAGAGCACTACGAGGGGCTGCTGATAAGTCTTTGGCTTTACCCAGAGAGAAATGAGATAGGAAGATGAAACTTTACATTTATTCCACTGCTGTCAACACACGTCTTACATCAGTATTCCAAGTTCTTTAAGCCTTGCAAAAAAAAAAAAAAGGATTTCGGTTGTGCCTCAAACCAGTCATCCGTAGCAGCCATAGCATCAGAAATTGTGTGAAATTTGGTACCCTTGAGGTGTTTCTTCAGGTTTGGAAACAGATGATAGTTGGAGGGAAGTAGATCTGGTGAATAAAGTGGGTGGTCAACCAGCTGGAAGCCTAGCTCCACCAGTTTTGCTGTGGTCGCTTGTGCAGTGTGAGCGGAGGCATTGTCTTGTAGGAACAAGATTCCTTTGGACAGCTTGCCGCGCCTTTTGGCCTTCAGAGCTGCCTTCAGTTGGTCCAAAAGTTCAATGTAATACCTTGCACTGATGATGGAACCCTTTTGAAGGTAGTCCACTTTCACCCCCCACTCCTTATCCCAGAACACAGACGCCATAACTATAGTGGCTGATTTTTGCACCCTGAACTTCTTTGGGCGAGGAGAACCACTGTGCCTCCACTCTTTTGACTGCTCCTTGGTTTCAGGGTCATACAAATAAATCCAGGTCTCATCCATAGTGACCAGTCGATCCAGAAAGTTCTTATCAGTCCAGAAACGCTGACAAATAGACCGTGAAGTTCTCACTCGCATGCTTTTCTGATCTGCTGTCAAACATTTGGGGACCCACTGTGCAGATACCTTCTTCATGTTTGAATGTTCATGGATAATGACACAAACGCGTTCACCAGAAATCCCCATGTCTGCTATTCCTTTTTTTTTTTTTAATTCATTTTATTTTAAAACAGAAATATTTTGCGCAGTACAGAATGAGAAAGGGTTTGTTAGATACATATCAGATTGTACATGGGTATTACGTTGTACTTAGATTGGTATAGTAAATAGTACAATAATTTCTGGATACTTCTTGTTTAAACGTTAAGTTTATTGTTATAAATTTTACCATCATAACCTGTCTGTGCCGATCTTTGGAGATTTGTATAGTAAGGCTCCATGTGTTTGATGATATGAGGAGGGGGGGGGGGGGGGGGGGGGAGAGGAAGGGGGAGTCCAGGGTTGAGAGTTTAGTCTGCAGATAGGGTGGATTGGGTATCTAACCAGAGAGCCCATATCTCCTGAAATTTGTTCGGGCAGCCTCTATTTTGGTAAATGATTTTCTCATAGGAGATTACTGAGATTTACCATTTGAATCCAGTGTGGGATTGATGGGGCTTCGGCAGCCATCCATTGTATGGCTATCGCTTTCCGCGCCAGAAATAGCACCTTTTTAAGGAAAGTATGGGTACGATATGGCCCACCCCTCCTCCAGTAGACCAAATAGGGCTATTTTAGGGTCCAGACCGATGCTAAATGGGGATGGCAATATTGAATTTATGAAATCGATGATTTTGGACCAGAAGTCATTGACTGGAGGGCACTCCCAGATCAAGTGCCAGAATTTTGCTTCCGGTTGTCGACATCTATGGCAGGAGTTTGACGAGGCATTGCCCATTTTATAGAGACGGCTGGGGGTAAGGTAAGCTTGGGCCAGGGGATTTATTGAGTGCCATTTCTTGGATTGTCTGTTTGATTTCATCCAGGGTGATTTGAGCCTCCAGGAGCTCTATCTGCTCTGTGGAGAGTGTTGGGAAAGTCAGGTCCTGTAAATAGTTCAGTATGTCTGCTGTAGAGTCGCTTGTGGAAGAGCTATATAAGTTGGCATAGAATTCCTTGAAACAGTTTGTAATAGATGGGGCGTCCGTCAGTTCCTCGCCATGTTGGTTTTTAATCTTGAGGATCATATTAGTTTGATTTTCGCGTTTAATTAGATTGGCAAGTAAGTGGCTGGATTGGTTTCCCAGTTCGAAATAATACTGTTTAGCGAAGAATAGTTTACGTTTGGTCTTAGTGTATATATGGTTTTTATAAAGGCGGGAGAGGCTGAGCCAGGCTATTTTATTAGCATCTGTAAGGTCAGAAATGTATAGCCTTTCGGCGTCAGATGTCTGAGCTTCCAGTTCTCTGTCAGTCTGGGATGTTGACTTTTTGATATGTGAAATAGCGGACTTAAGGCATCCTCTGATATAGGCCTTAAGAGTATCCCATTTTAGGGCTGGGTGGGTGTTGTTACTATGTGCGTCTAGAAATAGGAGTATGTGAAAAGGCGTTTGGTCATCTGACCCGATTAGTTTGAGCCAGAATGGGTGCGTCTGCTATTCCTTTAGTTGAAATTAGTTGATACTCCAGTATGAGGTTGTGCACAGCATCGATGATCTCCGGAACAACCTCTCTCGGTCGTCCAGGACGTTCCTCATCATTGGTGCTAAAGTCGCCCGTTTTAAATTTGGCAACCCAGTTCCTAACTGTAGAATATGAAGGGCATTGATCCCCCAATGTCTGCGACATATCACCATGAATATCCTTTACGGACTTTCCTTGCAGAAACAAGAATTTTATCACTCCTCTGCTCTAATTTGCTGTAAATATCGCCTTAGACTCCGCCATTTTGTTTTCCCGTATGGCTAGATCACTGCTGCCATAAGCTACAAACACAAAAATTTGAAAACATATATTAAACACATAAGGCTTTTATGTGATATAACATTTGTTACCATTGAAACAAAAAAAGAACACAAAGCCAAAGACTTCTCAGCAGCCCCTCGTATTACAAAGTTTGTTGAAAAGTTACTGATCATTTAAAGCTTTATTTTGGAGCACAAAAGTATAAAAACAGCAAAGTTTCAGCAGACAAGCCTAATTCCTCAAGCTATATGCCAAAATGTTGCTGTTTTCACACTCCATGATAAAGCCTTGAGTACTACATTGGCCGTGCAATGGAGTGGATTCTCTATGTCGATTCTCTAGTGGGTTAGGTAGAACCTCTTTTTAAAGCAGGCATGCCTCGCAGGTACAGACATTATCTTGCAGGATATTAAGAGATTGAAGCATATCAAACAAGGGTAAAGTGTATTTCTGAAATCTACCTGGTTCTCTGAGAACTGACTGAAACAAATGGCTATGATGAATACGGCTTCTGGAGTCAAGGGTGTGCTCTGATATGCAAATCCAGCTGCAAACAATGATATGGTTACCTTTTTTGTTTTTCTCCTTTGTGACAACTGTCATGGACATGGTAGGAGCAGCGGGGACATCGTTACTATTGGGGAGCCTGCTGACCTGCAGCGAGCGAAAAGTGCATTTTAAAGTGTTCTTAGCAGATGTGGATTCCCTTTTCTCAGCCTCTTTCTTCTTCTCAGTGACGGGGGCGACTATCCAGTAATCCAACTGAAGTCCCATAAGCTCACATCCAGGACTTTGGCTGGATTAAAAGAAAAAAAATGTATTAACGTTTTTTGATACCAAAGCCCGCACTTTTTTTTTTATCTTAGCGAAATATGTTGAATGCCATTGACTCCAGTATCTCATCTTGAAATTGTACTGTTACCCCAAGTCTTAAGACAAGTCACTCAACTGCTCGTCTCCTTACATCTTTTTAGAAGACCTGCCAACTCTCCTGAAATGTCTGCTTTAGTGGATACTTTTATTTCCCATTATAAAAAAATTCTGGAGTTCTTCTTAGGATTCTGTTCCTCTGCTAAATGTAAGATTGGACTGACAACTGGGCGTCACCATTCAGTACCTGACACTGTCCAATCAGTGGATATCATAAGACTATGCAGGGACATACCCTACTGACACAAAAATGGAAACACCCAGTTGTCAGTTTATTCAAATATCTTCTAGAGAAAAAAAAACAACACTGAAAAGGGCCATACAATGGCCCAATCATCTTTTATATAGAGTATATACATAAAGCTGTATGAGCCAAGTGTGATACACTTAGTGACATCCATGCTATTAGATCAGGTGGGCTACCCATATCTATGCGATTAGCACATGTATACAGTAGGTACAGAAGTGGTTGTTAATCAGTATTTTGCACCTTGACCCTCCTCCATATAGCATTTTGTCTTTCTGCCCATGTACCCTTGCATCAGTAAATATGTCTTTTGTCAAGTGATTTTTGCATAGCTCAGATGTTTACAGCAATTTTTACACCTTTAAGAGGAATAACAGAGCAACAGCACAAAACAGAGGTCTAAGAAAAGCTGTCCAATTTCTAGCTGTTTTGCTGCTGAAAGCAGAATCCTCATATAATGTGCAGTGGATCAGGTTGGTATGCAGACGGGCTCCTATTTAAGCAAATGGGATGACTCAGCCTTCAGTACCAACCCTGACCACTGCACAATGTATGGAGCTGTTGGTTTCCTGCAGCAAAATGGCTAGAAGTGGGGCAACCCCTTTAAAAAATTTTAAGAAAGGTTAGTGATTTAAAAGCAATTTGTCAGGTTAAACATGTTCATTTATATCCCTTCTTAGTCTGAGCTCAACAGTCCAATGGGTGGTTCTATCATTGACTGACAACTATTTGTGTATGACTGTGCATACATAGTTAGCTGTCAAGCACTGATGGGGCCGCCCATTGAATAAAATACAAGTTCTACTGAATCTTTCCCTATAAATCTATTCATCAGTCTACTCCACTCCTCCTGCTCTATAACATGCCGTCTGCAGTTTGGACAGCGTGTTTGAGCTAAACATTCCCTTTAAAAAAAAAAAAGTGAAAAAAATTTGGTCACGAGCTATGTAAAAATCCTAGAATCGTACATTTTTCACACAGACTACAGTGCCTAATGGGCAGATATTTCCTGATCCATAGAGAAAACTTTTCAGCAGTTATCTTATATCAGCACAGATAGGGTAACAATGAAAGGTAACACTTAAAGATAACACAGGATCCACCATTCACAATAGGCTGCGACTACCTTTTCCCACTCCCTGCAAAATGATCCCTGTAGGGGTTACAGAACATGTATTAGGGGCCCCTCTTTTACAGGATGATTGTTCAGTGCCTTAGTGCCTCAGTCATCCCAGCGATTAGCGCCGCATGCTTTCACATAGGAACAATAATCGCTCACTGAGTGGAGGCAGAGTGCATTGGAGATCACTTCTAGCCATCCGCCTTCATTCAGACTAAACAGGCAGTCAGTCATTCATAGATGGAGAATAGCCTATTTATACAGGCCTTGTTTATTGTTCAGTTTATACAGGCATTAAAATTAAACAGCGTTATTTGTTCAGTCTCTGGCAGCATTTACATACGAACGACCATCATTTAGATTCCTGAGATCTAGTGAGCATCTGAACACTAAGCATCCTGTGTAAGAGGACCCTTATACAATCTCTCATAGTTGCCAATGTGTCCCTCCTCCTGTCCAGAAGTCTGCTGTGAAATGCAGCTAAGGCAAGATGGCTGCCCGTACAGTCATGTACAGACAATAGAATATAAAAAGCTACAATTAGAAGAAAAAACATTAGAAAAATGCAAAAAAGTGTTTCATACCCTTTAAAAATAAAAGAACTACAAGTAGAAGGAAACCATTGTGGCTCAACAAGACTGTAAGGGGGCAATAAACAAAAAAAAAAAGAAAGCGTTTAAACTACTAAAACAAGAAGGCAGTGAAGAAGCACTAAAATCATACAGGAAAAAAACAAAATATGTAAAGAAAAGATCAAAATTGCTAAGGAGGAGGCAGAAAGACTGATGGCCAAAGAGAGCAAAAAGAATCCTCAACTAATCTTCAATTATATTATCAGTAAAAGGATTGGCCCTTTAACAAATAATGCAGGAGAAATTATAGAAGACAATGGGGGGAGGGGGCAAACCTATTAAATAGTTTATTTTCAAGTGTATTTACGAACGAAAAGGAAATGTCATACAAGATGCAGGGGAATAAAACGAACCCCTCGCAAAATATTACATACCTAACACAGGAAGAAGTGCAGAGCCGGTTAAAGAGGATTAAAATCGATAAATTGCCAGACCCAGATGGAATACACCCAAGGGTTCTAAGGGAACTAAGTGATGTGATAGCTAGGCCGCTATTTCTAATATTTATGCATACTATCAAGACTGGGATTGTACCACTGGATAAGCGCATTGCCAAAGTAGTTCCACTATACTAAAAGAGATCCAAAAGAGAGCCTGGTAACTACAGGCCGGCAAGTCTCACTTCAGTAACTGGAAAAATATTCGAGGGGTTTCTGAGAGACGCCATCCTAGAATACCTCAAGGAGAACAACTGAATAACTCCTCACCAGCATGGGTTCATGAGGGGTCGATCATGTCAGACCAATCTAATCAGCTTCTACGATTAAGTAACTTCTAGGCCGGACCTGGGAGAGTCTATTGATCTTGTATATCTGGATTTCTCTAAAGCATTTGACACCGTGCCACATAATAGGTTGATATACAAAATGAGGCAGCTCGGACTGGGTGAAAACGTGTGCATCTGTGTAAAGAACTGGCTCAGAGATAGAGTATGAACCATTTATTACCACCCTCTGCTTTTTGATTGGGCCACTGTCGCTAGTGTGGTGCCACAGGGTTTAGTATTAAGCCTCATTCTGTTAAATATATTCATCCACGACCTGATAGAAGGGCTGCACAGTAAAATATCAATATTTGCAGATGACACAAAATTATACAAGATAATTAATGCAACGGAGGACAATGTACGGCTACAAATGGACCTAGATAAACTGGGGGCTTGGGCAGAAAAATGGCAAACGAAGTTCAATGTTGATTAACGTAAGGTTATGCACGAGTAGGAGAAACGGATGTTAGCAATATACACGAGAGATATAGGGGCGAGGGACAAGAACATTATTCTTCCACTATATAAGGCACTTGTCAGGCCCCACATGGAATACTGTGTACAATTTTGGACACCCGTGCTCAGGAAAGATGTTGCATTGCTTGAGCGGGTTCAAAGGAGGGCAACTAAATTAATACATGGATTGAGGGGACTGAAATACCCAGAGAGGCTATCCAAATTGGGATTATTTACCCTGGAAAAAAGACGGCTAAAGGGCGATCAAATAACTATGTATAAATACATTAGGGGACAATACAAGGATCTCTCCCATGATCTGTTTATACCCAGGACTACGAGGGTAACGAGGGCATCTGCTATGTCTAGAAGAAAGCAGGTTTCATCACCAACATAGATGGGGGTTCTTTACTGTAAAAGCAGTGAGACTGTGGAACACTCTGCCTGAGGACGTGGTGATGGCAAAATCCATAGAGGAGTTTAAGAGGACTAGACGTCTATCTAGGGTGAAAGGATATTACAGGATGTAGACATTAGGTGACCAGCGGGTTGTTGATCTGGGTCTTACAGACAGGTAGGAACTATCAGAGGTTGATCCAGGGATTATTCTGACTGCCATTATGGAGTCGGGAAGGAATTTTTTCCCCGAAAGGGCCAAGTGGCTTCTGCCTCTAGGAGTTTTTGCCTTCCTCTGGATCAACAAGGAAGTTGAAACAGGCTGAACTAGAAGGACATTGTCTTCATTCAGCCTAACATACTATGTTAATAAATATACAGACACACACACACAGGTGATTAATTTGCACTTAAAAGAATGCCACAACAGGATAAGTAGAGAAATGTAAAATTACTTTAATAGTCGACTGATAAAAATGTGAAGGTTTTATGGTCCCCGAATTAGTGTTGGGGCCCTTTATGTTAAGTATTTATTTCTCTACTCATCCTGTTCTGGTATTCTTTAAAGTGCAAATTAATCACATTCATGTCTGTGCCTTGTCATATGTATGTGTAACACACACACACACACACACACACACACACACACACACACACACACACACACACATATCTTTTTAATGGCTGACAAAAGTGTATCTACAAGATTACTTGGTTTCTCTTGCTGGGAACAATCACATTCTGTGGTTTGTATGACTCTTCACTTAACTGCCTGCATACTGTGTGGGTGATCACACAGACATGAGTGAGGATGTATCCCTCAAGGCACTTTTGCAGTCTGTGTATTAGATTATGATCTCCTTTTCTACCTGGGTGAGGAGAATCCAGCTGTAACAGATGGAGAGGACGGTGGGGTTGAAGATGCTTCCTTGATAGCTGGAGACACAGATGGGGGAGTAGATGACAGTATAGTGGAACTGGAAGGAGCAGCATCATCTGAATCTCCTGTAGAAGAGTTCATATTAGTAACATACACAACAGGAAAAACCTACGATCTTTTATTCAGAATTATAAAGAGAGGACTCTACATAAATTCCCAGTCAGGAGTCCACCCAAGATACACAAGCACAGGGGTGAACAACCTTTTCTGGTCTAAGGGCCACATGGTCATACTTAACCACTTTCCAATGGCTGCAAGAGCATTCCCATCTGATTTACAATGGCATATACTTGGGATATACCATAAATGTCTCAATCAAAGGAAGTTACACGTCCAGCACTCCCACTTAACAGGAGAAAAAGGTCAGTTTACTCCAAATCGGCACTCCAGAGAGGAGACAATGCATGCGGCTCTCTCCATTGTAGATGATGGTTGTCAAGGTAACAGCCTGGCATTTCACAAGTCCTATAAACTACAATGGAGAGAGCTGCCTGCATATACGATGGTTCAAATTTATATACTTCTTTCTGGAGTGCTATACTGGTCAAGAGAGTTTAGGCTAATACATAGGAGACCCAGACATGACTACACAGTGCACCCTTAGTGCTTGTCCCAATATATAGGTGATCCAGACATGGCTACACAGTGCAACCTTAGTACCTATCCTAATATATAGGGGACCCAGACATGGCTACACAGTGCACCCTTAGTGCTTGTCCCAATATATAGGTGATCCAGACATGGCTACACAGTGCACCCTTAAGTACCTATCCTAATATATAGGGGACCCAGACATGACCACACAGTGCACCCTTAGTATTTGTCCTAATATATAGGGGACCCAGACATGGCTACACAGTGCACTCTTAGTACTTGTTCTAATATATAGGGGACCCAAACATGACTACACAGTGCACCCTTAGTATTTGTCCTAATATATAGGGGACCCAGACATGGCTACACAGTGCACCCTTAGCACCTATCCTAATATATAGGGGACCCAGACATGGCTACACAGTGCACCCTTAGTGCTTGTCCCAATATATAGGTGATCCAGACATGGCTACACAGTGCAACCTTAGTACCTATCCTAATATATAGGGGACCCAGACATGGCTACACAGTGCAACCTTAGTGCTTGTCCCAATATATAGGTGATCCAGACATGGCTACACAGTGCACCCTTAGTACCTATCCTAATATATAGGGGACCCAGACATCACTACACAGTGCACCCTTAAGTACCTATCCTAATATATAGGGGACCCAGACATGGCTACACAGTGCAACCTTAGTACCTATCCTAATATATAGGGGACCCAGACATGGCTACACAGTGCACCCTTAGTGCTTGTCCCAATATATAGGTGATCCAGACATGGCTACACAGTGCACCCTTAGTACCTATCCTAATATATAGGGGACCCAGACATGACCACACAGTGCACCCTTAGTATTTGTCCTAATATATAGGGGACCCAGACATGGCTACACAGTGCACTCTTAGTACTTGTCCTAATATATAGGGGACCCAGACATGGCTACACAGTGCACCCTTAGTACCTATCCTAATATATAGGGGACCCAGACATGACTACAGAGTGCACTCTTAGTACTTGTCCTAATATATACTGACCCAGACATGAATACACAGTGCACCCTTAGTACTTGTCCTAATATATAGGGGACCCAGACATGACTACAGAGTGCACTCTTAGTACTTGTCCTAATATATACTGACCCAGACATGACTACACAGTGCACCCTTAGTACTTGTCCTAATATATAGGAGACCCAGACATGACTACACAGTGCACCCTTAGTACTTGTCCTAATATATAGGAGACCCAGACATGGCTACACAGTGCACCCTTAGTACTTGTCCTAATATATAGGAGACCCAGACATGGCTACACAGTACACCCTTAGTACTTGTCCTAGTATATAGGGGACACAGACATGGCTACACAGTGCACTCTTCGTACTTGTCCTAATATATAGGAGACCCAAACATGGCTACACAGTGCACCCTTAGTACTTGTCCTAATATATAGGAGACCCAGACATGGCTACACAGTGCACCCTTAGTACTTGTCCTAATATATAGGAGACCCAGACATGGCTACACAGTGCACCCTTAGTACTTGTCCTAGTATATAGGGGACACAGACATGGCTACACAGGGCACCCTTAGTACTTGTCCTAATATATAGGGGACACAGACATGCCTATACCTTGCACCCTTAATACTTGTCCTAATATATAGGAGACCCAGACATGACTACACAGTGCACCCTTAGTACTTATGTTAATATATAGGGGATCCAGATATGGCTACACAGTGTACCCTTAGTACTTATGTTAATATATAGGGGATCCAGATATGGCTACACAGTGTACATATTATATACATTATAATATGTACACAGTGTACATATTATAAACATATTATAATATATTAGGACAAGTACTAAGGAGTACTTGTCCTAATATATACGGACCCAGACATGACTACACAGTGCACCCTTAGAACTTATGTTAATATATAGGGGATCCAGACATGGCTACACAGTGCACCCTTAGTACTTGTCCAAATATATAGGGGACCCAGACATGGCTACACAGTGCACCCTTAGTACTTGTCCCAATATATAGGAGACCCAGACATGACTACACAGCGCACCCTTAGTACGTGTCTTAATATATAGTGGGCCCAGACATGGCTACACAGTGCACACTTAGTCTCCATATTTAAGGAGTATGACATTTTTCATCATTATAATGTGCCATATCATCCTTTTAATCTTAAGAATATCATAAGAAATACAGTAAAATCAATGTCAATTAAAGGGGTATTTCAGTTTACGTAACTAAAAGCCCATTTACACAGGACGAGTGTCGGGCAAATGATGAAAATGGTAAAATGATGCATGAGCCTCGCAGCCTTTTATGCATATGGCTGTGGGATGACAACTTGGGCGATATTCAGTATACTTTTTTATGTCTGGATTAATTCTGTTTTTCAAGATCCCTGGTAACTATTGGTGAATGCTATTACATTATTTGTTGGATTTTATCCAGATTGTTTCCCCGCCACAGCTGCAGGTTTGTTAGAAGACAGTTCTAAACTATAACAAGCCATGCACCTTATTTTCAGCCAAGTACTCTAAACAATGCTTCATTGACTTCCTACAAGCACAGATCTTTAGACGGAGATACATTACGACCCAAAGTACAATAACTGCTCTTTGTAATATTCAAGCGTTAAGATTCCTTTACACAGGACGAGTGTCGGGCAAATGATGCCCAACACTCGTCCCGGTGTCTCCGCGTTCCCGTGCTCCTGCACAGGAGCTTGCAGAGCTGGCTGGGTCACGGAGCAGCCAGCAGGGGGACGGGGCAGTTCAGATTTCTCTCCCTTCGCTCCCCCGCCCCCCTCCATTCAGATAACACAGCGGCCGTTTGCTACTAAAAGGCCGCTCTTTAAACTGCGCAATGAGCTTCATTGCTGATCGTTAATGCTGCATAAAAGATCAGCGATGAAGCTCAGCACTCATCGAGCAGTAGCAACCGGCCTCTGTGTTATCTCTATGGAGGGGGGCGGGGGAGCGAGAGGAGAGAAATCTCCTGCACTGCCCCTGTCCCCCTGCTGGCCACTCCTTGACCCAGCCAGCTCTGCTAGATCCCATGCAGGAGCACGGTAGCGCAGACACACAGGGACCAGTGTTGGGCATCATTTGCCCGACACTCGTCCTGTGTAAAGGAATCTTAACGCTTGAATATAACGCTTGAACATTACAAAGAGCAGTTATTGTACTTTGGGTTGTAATGTATCTCCGTCTAAAGATCTGTGCTTGTAGGAAGTCAATGAAGCATTGTTTAGAGTACTTGGCTGAAAATAAGGTGCATGGATTGTTATAGTGTAGAACTGTCTTCTAACAAACCTGCAGCTGTGGCGGGGAAACAATCTGGATAAAATCCAACAAATAATGTAATAGCATTCACCAATAGTTACCAGGGATCTTGAAAAACAGAATTAATCCAGACATAAAAAAGTATACTGAATATCGCCCAAGTTGTCATCCCACAGCCATATGCATAAAAGGCTGCGAGGCTCATGCATCATTTTACCGCCGTGGGTGCCGGCATACGCAACGTATGCCAGCGATTGTGCACTGCGCAAGACAGTGTATCTAATGCATGCTATCATGCGCAGTGTAACTCGTTTCTTTTTATAAATTCCCCACTCTGTCTCATAACGGCGCTACACATGTGCAAATGTATTGCGTATGTACAGCATTGAATATGCAACCAATAGATAATAGGGCTGTATGAGTAATACGCAGTGAAAAAGAACATGCTGCATTCTTTTTAATTGGGTATTACACGCAATGTACAAAAGCTAATGTGAATGGATCAATGAAAATCAATCTACTTTCATTGACTCCATTCACTGTGTAATCTGTGAAATCATGGTGAAATCACACTTATGGAAATGAGCAGGCATGACTATACAGTAAATATGTGATGTTAAAGCAAAATATCACTTTACCAAACTGAAATTGCCGGAAATATTGCATACTCACCAGAGGTTGCAGACGACTGCTCGACAATACCAACTTTTACCACCTATAAAAACAGATAAAATAACCTTAAGTCTACATATAAGAGGTTCAAAATATGTGCTACAACAGGTGAAAATCATAGAAAGAATATAAGGAATCAGATCAAGTGAGGCATAAAAATCCCCGTACAACACGGTGCAGTCAAAAAAAAAAACTCCAGGCGGATTATAACATATCGCTGGCATTTTGGCAGCACAGCTGAAACTGCGTTGGGAGGTTGCAGCAAGTACATGTACTTTAACCCCTTCCCGCTGCAGGGCGTAAGTTTACGTCCTGGCAGCCTGGTACTTCCCGCAACAGGACGTAAACTTACGTCCTGGAGATAGCGCGGGATCACATATGATCCCGCGCTATCCTGCAGCGGGAGGCGGCTGTCAGTCACAGCCGGCGTCCCGCTGCAACAGCGGGGGGTCATCGGAGATGCCTCCCCCGCTGTTAACCCCTTCCCTGCCGCGATCTAAGTAGATTGCGGCAGAGAGAGACTTCACAGAGGGAGCCGTGCTCTGTGTCTCCTGCCGAAACTCGCGATGTGATCGCGAGAGCCCGGCCTGTCACCATGGCAACAGGACGCCAGACACTGGCGTCCTGTATTGCCTATGCCTATAATCGCTGTGCAAGCGATAAGGCATGGCAGAGCAGTAGCTCTGCCATGCCTTATACCAGCGATCATCAGGGCAGTGGTTAAAGTACCTCAGAGGGACACAAACAGTGTAAAAAAAACAAAGATTAAAAAAAGAATTAAAAAAATGTAAAAAAAAAAGAGTAAAAAAACCCATTTTTTAATGCTTTTTCTCAGATTAGCATAAAAAAAAGGTAAAAAAAAAATAAAATCCCACATATTTGGTATTGTCGCGTCCGTAACGACGCGTACAATAAGTTGCACATGCTTTTGACTGTGCACGGAAAAAAACGCTTAAAAAAACGCTAAAAAACTGAGGCAAAATGCTAATTTTTAGCATTTTGCCTCACTAAAAACGCAATAAAAGTGATCAAAAAAGCCGTATGTACCCCAAAATGGTACCAATAAAATCTACAGCTCGTCTCGCAAAAAATAAGCCCTCATAGAGTGCCGTACATCAAAAAATAAAAAAGTTACAGGACTTTGAATGCAGCAATTTAGAAAAAAAAAAAAGATTACCCAGAAAAAGGGTTTTTATTGCAGAAAAGTGGGAAAACCTAAAAAAAATGTAAGAATTTTGGTATCGTTGTAACCGTACCGGTCCGCAGAAAAAATGGAATCTCATTTATGCTGCATGAGTACCGCTGTAAAAAAAAAAAAAAAAAAAAAAAAAAAAAAAAAAAATCTATGGCAGAATTGATGCGTTTTCTCTCCCTGCTATCATAAAAAAAAAAAAAAAAAAAGTTTTGCAATATAGTCTATGTACCCAAAAGTGCCACCAATAAAAACTACAGTTCGCCACGCAAAAAACAAGCCCTCATACGGCCGCGTCGACGGAAAAATAAAAAAGTTATGACTTTTGATAAACGGAGAAGAAAATCCGCCAAAAATTGTTGTGTCCTTAAGCCCAAAATAGGCCATGTCATTAAAGGGGTTGTCCCGCGGCAGCAAGTGGGTCTATACACTTCTGTATGGCCATATTAATGCACTTTGTAATATACATTGTGCATTAATTATGAGCCATACAGAAGTTATAAAAAGTTTTTTACTTACCTGCTCCGTTGCTGGCGTCCTCGTCTCCATGGTGCCGACTAATTTTCGCCCTCCGATGGCCAAATTAGCCGCGCTTGCGCAGTCCTGGTCTTCTGCTCTCTTCAATGGAGCCGCTCGTGCAGAATGCAGGCTCCGTGTAGCTCCGCCCCGTCACGTGCCGATTCCAGCCAATCAGGAGGCTGGAATCGGCAATGGACCGCACAGAAGAGCTGCGGTCCACGGAGGAAGAGGATTCCGGCGGCCATCTTCACAGGTAAGTATAGAAGTCACCGGAGCGCAGGGATTAAGGTAAGCGCTCCGGTAAGCTTTCTGTACGTCCCTGCATCGGGGTTGTCTCGCGCCGAACGGGGGGGGGGGGGGGGGGGGGGGGGGTTTGAAAAAAAAAAAACCCCGTTTCGGCGCGGGACAACCCCTTTAAGGGGTTAAGACTATCAAGGGCAACCAGAAATTCAGTTCAGAAAACAAACTATGGAAGTTGAACCAAAGGGCCAAAAAAGGTAAAATAAATAAAACTGCTACAAGAGAAAAAACTGTTAAGGACTACACATACATTCTGGGTTAAAAACCCACTTATAACATGACCTGTGAAAACTGCAGCATAGAATATAAGGTCTGATTTGAAACATGCACCCCCATATGTTATGCTGGTATACTTACACCCACAAAAGGTATGAATTTCTGTGAAGAATCCTCATCAGGACTAGAAGAAAAGAAAAAAACTAAAATGACAAAACTCACTGGTAATTTAAAAAAAAATGTTGAAAAGCAATTCCACCCAATCATAAGATTTACACAGTATGATCACTCCACTTGTTTGGAGAGGGCAGGATAAGCATTACCTACACTGGAGTATCAGTCCAGGTCACCAGGGTACCAGTGCTCAGATGCCACCACCAGGGAGTGTTTATACCCAAGCCCAGTAGTGCCCTGCCTGTTCTGTAATTACCACTACATCCCGACAGCCATAGTTGTAGTTTGACAACAGCTGAAGAACTACAGATAGACACCTGGTCCAAGTGCTGCTTAGGGTTTTCAATGTATAAAGTTATCTCGGGTGGAATTGCTTTTTAAGATAAACATGCAACAAGCATAAAAGTTTTAACATTTTTCATGAGGCTCAGACCATCACTGGGTCATTCTCACGTCCTGTATCAAGTTACATAAGACCGGTAACGCTTTATTAGGTTTATCTTTACCATCGTTAAACATGGATGCCATTTCTTCAAAACTTCTGCTTTACAGCCCTCAGCAGAGACATTCTTAGCGGTAATCATTCTTCACAGCAGCGATAGTCATCCACATAGAACAGCCTTCGTTTGCATGCAAAAACCCTTTAAGACTAGTAAAAGGAAAACTCAACTAATGTTGAGGGAAAAAAGAAACTTCCCCTCTGGCCACCTCTGCATTGCTTGCTTACACCAGTCAGGCTCAGCAAGTCTAAAAAAACATTCCTCGCCTGGCAGAGATAAAGTGCAAATGGGGAGATATGTATGGGGCTGGCCAACGGTAGGATTGGTCATGCTAGATTTCAGCATGCCAAATGCTTTGTGCCTACTGGACATAAGCAACTGCCTACAGTCTCTAGTGATGTGGTGCAGCCAAGCTTCAGGAAAATAAATTGACCCCATTATCAGAATACAGGACAAAGCTTTTCCAAATGAGATAACCCCGTTCAAGGAGTTGATGATCCACCTAAACTCAAAACAGTCCACACGCAGCAGCTTCGCAAAATTGTGCCGTGAACCCTCGCCGACACCTCTTAATGTTCATGGCTAGATAGTAGCTGAATTTCAGTGGTCTGTTTTTTTTTTTTATGTACGGCAAACTACTACTGGACTCATCTGCACCAAATTTACTTATACATAGGTGAGATCCAAAGGCTTCAGCTCTCTAAAGCCTACTGTTCAACATAGCTGTAAAAAAACAAAACAAAAATAAAAAAAAAGAATACAAATGTAAAAAGGGGTGGTCCTGTTACTGAACAACCCCCCTTCAATATTATTAAAATAAAGTGAACTATACTTATCCCTCAGCGGCCACCAGTTTCTTGCGCTGCAGCCTGGTGATTGATGTGAGAGGTGACCACTGCAATGTCACATTCCTGAATTCCTGGCATCACAGCACTCAGGATGTGAGTACCGATGGCAGGAAAACTAGCGTCGATGCCGCAGCCTTTCGTTGGCTGCAGAGGTCCCTTGATTTCCTGTCACAGCAATCATTGGGACCCACAGTGGGGCTGCAGCGCTGGATCCCAGTGGCGGTGGTGGCGGTGGATGGGCAAGTATAGATCACTATTATTTTAATACAGGCAGTCCTACTGAAACGTGTTGAGCAATAACTGGACATCATCTTTAAATTAAATTCTTTTAACCACACAGTTACATAAAACAGACCTGTGCAAAACCAGGTCATTCTGCTAGTATTAGATCAAAGTTGTCTGAAAACACTAATTTTAGCAGGAAAAGTGACGAGCACTAAGCAGAACTGAGAATTCATATGTTTTGGGGAGTCGGGGGAACCTACAGGTCTTATGCACATTAGTGCGGAGATTGATAGGGTACACAGGGCTGTATAGCCCCCTGTATATACAGGCTCAGGTGGGCTGTCTCTCTATTGAAGAACATATATGAAGTCTTACAGAATGTGTCTTTTTGTCAGATACTTAAAAGAATGCAACAAAGAATAACGTCTGTGTTCCTCAAATTAGAAATATAAAAAGAGTCACAGTGGAGAGTTTGTGTACCCCAATGAAATCCATACTACAGCTCTGGACGAGAAAAGGCCCATTTAGAGCAATAATCGATGTCTGTAACTGCACTAACATCGTACAGTCTTCGTTATGCTGTCGCTCATCGTTGTCTTTCAGCGTGCTGAAAGACAACAATGAACCTTATCAGGGATTCACAGCGGGATACAGCTGATATTATTGGGTGCTCGGAGCGGGGAACAGCTGGATGCAGAAGACAAGCGGGGACACCCCACTTGTCTTCTGCATTTTCCGCTTGAAGTGCAAGGTGATCGCTCATCTTGAGCGATCATCTTGTGCTGTAAATGACACGATTATCGCTCAAACGTGGTTTGAGCGACATCTTTTGAGCGATTATCATTGTGTCTAAATGGGCCTAAAGACCTGTAAAATGGTCATTTGCATGAGCCCTTTATGGTGTCGTTTCTGGAAAATCGCTGCAGGGACTTGTTTTATTTATTTATTTTTTAATTAAAAAAAGTTTTTAAAAGCTTACAAACTAAAATAAAAACAATTACAAAAAAATCTGAACACAAAAACGAAAAAAATCTTGTGCACTGTTTCTCACCATTACGTTTCCTAACGTGTCATTTACTAAAAGTGATCCTATTAAATCAAACGCCAGCATATTTAATGACAAGTGTGGAGGAAGGAAGCGGAGGGAGGTTTCAGCAGGTTACATTCTGACTCATTCAGGGGACAGAGCAGTAAAAGTTAATTTATTCAGCAAGATGCAAATTGTTTGTTAACAGCAAAACAAACAGAATACAGAGTAGTTGCATTCAAATCCCAAGCTGCTGCCCGTTCTTTTCACCCGCAAAATACATCTGACCCTGCAAGCCAAGGATGACGACAGTATGCAAAGCAGCCAGTCATTAGACTATCAGCCAGTCCCCATTTTTGCCCCCACGTTGCACCCTTGACGATACCCCTCACAAACACTGCTTGCAATTATATCTTCAGTATGTCTGCTAGCAACTCAAACCCTAACATATGCAAAAACACTATATATCTACAAGAAAGACGACCTGTCAGCACCCCTGATGTCCATTTTTAGTAAATAATTCAAGTTAACGTTGTATAACAATTGTGGAGCATCTTTTCCTCGAACTCTATGTTGTGCTGTTCCTCCGTTACTCCTCCTAGAAATGTATTCATTGACAATGGATGTTACCAATTTAGGAGGGTTGGGTGTGTACACTGTTTAACACAGGGCACTCAGTGCTGATAGTGTCAGATTTTGTGGGGACACACCCCTTTGACAAGGAGTATGGTAACACCTAGTTGTCAATCTATTTATAAACTACTAGGAGTAACAGGAACGGAACAATGTACAGGGCTAAGAAAATATGCTGCAGAATTTTTACTGATTTACTAATACAGACCTTTCAGGAGGGGCGACAGGTCGTCTTTAAAGAGCATTTCCAGTCACCTATGAAAGATCTCCTGCCATTCAGAGTCATTATCTTCTTCATATGGTGCAGAGTATACAGATGTTCGTGAAAGTATAGCCAGGTCAATGGGTTTGAAAAGTGATTGCCGTAGGAGCTAGAGAACTGATTTCAGTAAAGTACACACTAAGCGTAATGCAAGTTACACCCAATGGACTTGACTGCAACTCGCATCGAACAGCACATGGACACCAGTCTATGTCTTGTCCGATATACATGGACACAACACATTGACATGCACCGGCATATTCCAATTCTTGTCTGTGAAACCAACAGAAATAGGACCTGCTATGGGTTTTGCTACACGGATCATTGGTCCACATTAAGAAGTGTCCATGTGCAGAGCATCTTAGGCCTATAATAGCGCCATGTGTTGTCCATGGATTACCATGGACAGAACACAGGCCCAAATACAATAGTGTGATGGAGGCCTTAAAAGTTCTATCTTATCAGGACAATCCCTGAGGCCTAAGATCATCATAAAAGGGCAGTAAAAGCTTAAGCTTGGGCCAGCCAGAGAAAACCTCTAGCTGAACACAGCTTCTCCTGGCAAAATGAGTGGGGCACATGAACTGCACCCATGGCACGTAGCCGATTGCTGCGGGAGCTACCAACCTCTCTCACATCTCAAAAAAAAAAAGCAAAAAGCACATAACTGGTAACAAGGACCACACTAAAAAGTTTTCTCCAAATGAAAAAAGGACGTTATAATCTGTGGCTGATCTGAAACTTTGGGTTGTGACAAGCTGCATGATGTGACACACATTCATTTCTCTGGTGTACACCACAGGCACTGGGAACTCAGGGTGCAAATCTTTTTCTTTACAAAATTACTACTACAGGGAATCTGCCATCTCCTAGGAGCTGCCAAGTCTGGGGAGAAGTCTTTTACTTGCCTTTCATGCCGTATCCTCATTTTCCGCAGGCAGTGGCTTTGACGGCAGGCTACTCAGGTGCAAGCATAGAATGAGGAAACTGGTCTTCTCCTTTAATAAGCGTGCTTAGTCGAAAACCCGATGAATTCTATTTTATCCACCAGATGCACTCAACTGTTGCTTTGACAACACAGAGCAGCGAAGTGCAGGAAAGTAGAAGACCTACATCCCCAAAGTCAGCATGTCAGTTCCTGTATTCCCTTAACAGTGGAGTTTTAGAATGCTGCATTTTAAAAGGTGAATTTATTTTTTTGGCTCTTAGTGTACCCCCCAAATTTTTTTTGTGGGACACGCGTCCTTCTGATTTAAAATTGGAACGGAAATTAATTTTGCTGGTCATGCAAAGTGGATGCATACCACATCTTCTCTGCATATCTTCAAACCTCCGTCTGCAGAGGGAATCCCATAACGTCTTTACTCACAGCACAATTCTCTAGCAACCACTCAAATGTGAAAGCAGCACTTCTGCATTGGGAAACACAGTGCTTAGTATGACCACCATGTTTAGGGTTTGTTGCGTCATACTATGGGACCTGGCTGTCTAAGTGAGGCCAATCCTGACGACGGTGCTGTGTGCACAATACCAATACACTAATTTTTTGGCTTGCCCACAGGAAATACTGGGCCAGCTGTGCTCAGCTATAGCAATGTCTAACATATCAATTGTGACTGGAAGTGCTCTTTAAATACTGGAAATTGTAAAATAGGCAATGCATCTCCAGCAAAGCTTGCATGTCATATTAGACAAAGCATATAAGTGCAGCAAGAATAAAGGAAAGCATGGTTACCCAGAGAGGACATGATACCTTAAGACAAAATCAAAATGAAAACTTTTTTTCCTTTTGAGAAAGCAACCATAAATGGAAATAAAGAAAAAAAAAAAGAAAGAAGTAGAAAGAAGTTATATCACAACATTAAACATACAAATGCTTTGTGCTTTCTACCCAGATCCCTAGGAAAATGAAAAAGAAAAGTTTAAAAAAGCCACCAGGACAACGGCCCAGGTTGATACTGCAGGCCGAGTCCCATTAACTTCTGTTAGGACTCAGCTTGCAGTACCAAGCCAGGCCCCTGTATGATGTATGGAGCTGTCTGCTTTCCGCAGCAAAACCGTTAAATGTTGGACAAGCCCTTTAACCCTTTCCAATCCACTGTCTGACGTCTGAAGACATTATGATTTAAGGCTGTGCAGCTCTGATGTTGGAAGACGTCCGTCAGGGCTCTCTTACCGTATATTGCCAGCCTCTCTGCTGTCGAAGCCTATACAATGTTTCACCCCATGCAGTACTGGCCTTAGCCAGCAGATAGCGCAGTTTTATAACGGCAGAAAAAAAGTAAGCACCCTAGGAAAACCAGGATACAAATTGGATTGGAAAGGGTTAATAAGTGCAAATTGGGATTTGACACCCAGGATTTCCCCTAAGTTGCAGATCAAATCTGTCTCGGAACTCCACTGGGTGCTGCGGCCGTATTAATATTTATTTGGGTATGTATGAATATGTGGCTGTAGCTTGTTGTGCAGACAAACCCTTGTACCAAACTGCTAATTCATTTGTCGCTGTACAGTTCATTTAATGGAGTGACAGTTAAGGGGATTTTCTGGTTACATAAAATAGGTTTAAAGCAGCTTAAAATACAAAAATAAGCAGCTTTCAGATTATGCACCAGTCCCAAACAATTCTACTATTTTCTAGCAGGCGTACTGATGTGTTGCACATAAGAAAAACCTCACAAAAGAGTAGTAGCCGACCATGGCCCACCACAGCATCATCACTATGGACCACATACACTGCATAATTGGAAAGTTGCCATTTCAAACCTACTGTGTATCCAGAAAAATCACAAAGTGTCAGTCCATTGTCTGTTGACTTATAGTGGCAATGGAAAGTGGGGAAAAATGCCGTACTCAAGATGCTTTATTTAAAAAGTGATCCAAAAACGCCCAGTATACCTTTTCTGTTTGTAAGTTAACATGGCCTCTGCTATAGGCAGCTGATGTGCACAGTTTGCTCCAGCAATGTACTGAGTAACACGGGAAACCACATCTGGAGGATCTTGTATTGTAGACAGCAAGGAAACATCTGGAGGGCAAAGAGACAACATAGGTTCACAAAGCATAAAGCTTTCACATTCCTTTATCAGTGGATATTTACGCCTCTGCTCGTCCTGTCCTGGCATTGTTTAAAGTGCAATTTCATCATACCATGTCTGTGCCTGGTCATATGCGTGTGTAAATATTATATAATAAATATAAAATTACACACTATATATATATATATATATATATATATATATATATATATATATATATATATAATCGTTACATTTGCATATGTAAACACAGGCATGGTGCACTTTTCGTTTGAACGAGGATTTTAAAGTGAACCTAAAATCCATACTTCAGACAAAGAGAGAGAGGGTCTTTCAATACACCTTGTGCTGTTATCTCCACAGGAGACAGAAGATAACATTGTAATCTTCTGGCAGCTGCAAAGAGAACAATGCAGCTGTGTGCAACTCTGGGCTCTGCAAGTGGCTGCTGGAGGCCCTTTTATATGCAAATGAAGATGATAAAGTGTTAAAGGCCATTAACACTTTATGCAGTTAGACTGTGGAACTCTCTGCCTGAGGATGTGGTGATGGCAAAATCCAGAGGAGTTTAAAAGGGGACTTGATGTCTTTCTGGAGAGGAAGGATATTATAGGTTATAAATCTTAGGTTAATTGTTAATCCGGGTATACAGGCAGGTAGGAAACATTAGGGGTTGATCCAGGGAGTAGTCTGATTGCCATTAGGGAGTCAGGAAGGAATTTTTTTCCCCAAAAGGGCTAATTGGCTTCTGCTTTTAGGTTTTTTTGCCTTCCTCTGGATCAACACAGGAGGATAGACAGGCTGGACTAGATGGACATTGTCTTCATTCGGCCTTACGAACTATGTTACTATGTAATAGATTGCAAAATCTTTCAATCGTTAGACAAAAGGCCCATTTACACACAAAGATAATTTTTCATTTATCTAGTAGAATTCATTTTACTGGTATAACCTGAGGTTTGCGCATCCAGTTTTGTGAATAGTTCCCTCCAAGCTGAATCCTGGAAGAGGTTGTTGTATTTGTAGTCCACAGTACCCAGATATTTGGCTACAGGATTAGACCCTGCCAACGAAAAACACACTGAGCAAACAAACCATTGTTCACAAATTAAAAGCATTCAACATGTATTAAATCTAAACAGCCCAGAGGGATGAAAAGTTTGGCTAAGCCAGGATATAAAGACATTGGGGAAGAGGCCAGCCTCCCAGGACATACACAGGGTTGTGAGTGTTTGGATCTGGGTATTCAAGGACCATTGCTTTACAGAGGTCTGAGTATTAATTTTAGGTTATCACTAAGGAGATTGTATTAAGTCTTTTATGTAATACCGGAAGTGTCCTGGAAGAAAAGTCAGCCTTGTAATGCTAGTATGTGCAAGGATTCAAAAAAATACTAAAGAAAACTTCCAGCCTCGCCAGAGAAGTGTTCCAACAGACCCACCTGCAGCCCCTAGGGACGCGCTCTAGATTTCAGAACAAGCCTTTGCTACTGCAGCAGTAACCATAATGAACATGATGAAGTATAAGGACACCATGTTTAATCCTTGTGATTTCTAGAGAATACTTCACAATGCTAAATGCAAAGCATATGTCCCCAGAGGGGCTGACATTCATTTCTCACACACAGATTGTGTAGGTAACTAAATTTGCCGGTGTGTTCTCTTTTTGGCGTTTGTGGCGTTTCTCCTGTGTTGTCCATTTTCTTCCCATAGATAGAAGAGCACATAATGAGGGTGTCACCAACGTCAGATTTTGCCGAAGGCAAACATTCCAACTGGAGAGTTTATTTGCCCTACTTACCAAATCTGCTGAAGATTTTGCTCATCTTAAAAAGTGTTTTTTCCGAATTGCTTGAGTTACATAAAATCCATCTCCCCTCTCTTGCTGTGTCCCGGGCCCCGATCCAAGTCTCTCCCTCTTAAGTCACTTTTACGGGATGTCAAATGCGCTGCAGCCAATGACAGAGCTCAGCAATAGAGCACCGAGTTCTCTCACTGGCTGCAGCCCCTGTGACGTCCCATAAACTGGGTGGGACTGTACACAAACGCTGGGAGTAGGACTGAGCGATGGTATACAGCAGGAGTGGGGAGAGGAGAGTAAAAGCCTACTTGTTATTTTATGGAGGGGGAGCTGGACTTTTTCCAAATCAAACATTTTGAAAAACTCCTTTCATGCCAACGTCTGATGTAGTCATCTGTGCAACTTACCTAATGGGATGATGAGAAACCGCAAGTATCCTACCCAGTCTGGGGTCTTGTGCGATAGCTGCTCCACGAATAGTCTGAGCACTGCACTGAGGTAATTCTGAGCTCCGGCTACGGCAACTTTCACAGGATTTGGTGGTTGTGAATTGCAATTACAACTAAGAGACAATACAAATAGAATCAGGACTTCATGTAATAGGTTTGCTGTGATCAAATGTTAGAAATAAAGCAGCAAAAATCCAAATCAAGTGTATGATATAATGTTGTAAGATATCACAATAAGCTAACGTGATCCCTTAAAGGGGCATTTATGCCATGACTCAGGGGCCACAGGTGGAGAAGATTGGGAAAACTACTCAGGATAAAGCAAAAGGAACATCATGAGATGACTGACACTTACTATCGCTGTATTCTGGATACTATTGTATTAAAAGCAGCTTGAATATCCGCCGGAGAGCAAGTGCAGACTAAAGGAAGGTCATGTTTTTGCAAGATATCTGAAAGAAGCTGAAAAGTAAAGAGTGATAAATATGTACCACACTGGAAACTGCTTTTCTAATGACAAATTAACTGCATTAAAAATAATATTCTGGTCTGTAAAGTTTGGCACTAGTGGAAGTTATTGAGTTCGGGGCTCTTTGTGTTTTTTTTTTCCTTCTTCAAAATTACTTTTAATGAGATTTTTTCCAGGATTTTCAATTCTAAACAATTTCATGCATTGGGACAACAAACGATACTGTTAAAATCAATCAGCTTTACAGAGAAAAGAAAAGGAAAAGCCAAGCCAAGTTATGGGTTACATTGTCCAATTCACAAGGATCACGTTGCAAGGAAAATCGATAAGGTGAATTCAAACAGATTGAAACGAAGTAACATAGTTTCAAACAGTACAAACAATAGAGCTCTTCATGTTTTTTTAAGTGCAGTGTTCCTTCAGCTTTTTAGGTATGCGGAACATAGAGTAAAAGCAATCTGACTTTGAATACTTTCTTTTTTTTAAAAATCTAAACATGTTCAACACTTCCTCATTGTGACTGAAGTTTTGTTTCTCTGATACACAGATCCAAATCTTCTCCATAAATATGGAGAGGGGGGGGGGGGGGGGGAAACCCCACACATTCTGACTGCCTGTATCCTCCATTATAGAATGTGTAACACCCGTTCATGAGTTGCGTGTGGATTCCAGCTCAGCTCCATTCACTTCAATGTAGATGAGTAGCAATACCACACAACCCATGAACAGGTGTGGTGCAGGTTTTGGAAGGGGGAAAATCAGCCATGTTCTGCTAATTATGGAAAACCCCTTTTAAGCTCCCCCAAGTGGAGGCTAAAGTCAGACAGCTTTAAGGCTGGGTTCACACGGAGCGGAAATCCTGCGTAATGTCCACAGGGTGACCACATGGAAAATCTGTGAGATTTCCGCAGCAGAAACAGAAAGGCAGTTTCAGAACCCGTGCCGTTCGGGAATCTATCCCCATAGAGAGCCCACAGCAGAAACGGCGATACAATTGACATGCTGCGGATTTGAATTCTGCGCGGCATGTCCGTTTCAGTGCGGCTTGGCCGCAGCGTGTAGACGAGATTTTTGCAAACCTCATCCACTTTGCTGCTTAGTCTCAGGCTTAAGATTGCAGTTGGCATTTCTGTGTGGAAAATCCACACAGAAATTCCACGGTAATGCCGGTCCATGTGAACCCAGCCAGCTGTCTATTCTTTCATTCAGGGTGCCTCCGCTGCAGTGAGCGTGTTCCAGACTACTTCAGATTAGGCACTTTGCTTAACTATCACAGACCACAGCTCTTTCCCAATAGAAGTGAGCTAAAATGTAGCCAAGGAGCAAGACTGTAGGAAAAATAACTAGCAGATAATCATCTCTCAACATTACAGACTTGCATATTAATTCTGAGCTCCTGACTGGACGGTCACTTTAATTTTAACTTTTGCTGTATATTGCTCAGATATGTTTTTATCTTCATAGTTAGAGGGGTATTCCCATCTAGGGAATCCTACTGCAATGTATTGCAAATCACAAAGGAATGCATTAACCCTTAAAATGTTTATTTCAAAAATGCTTATTGCAGATATTGATTCCTCTGGTAGTTTACTGCTCGTTGTCAACTAAACAGACTAGATCTTCTATGGAAAGAAACAGAGAACAGTGATAGCTGGTGGCCGGGCTGAAAGCTACTGTGCATGTGTTCCTGAGATCCTGACCATCAGATTTAGATGAAAGAAGTGTGCAAGCATTGGTCTCCTCTGTAATTTATTTTAAACTTCACCCTCTTTACGGCCTGTGCCAATTGGTGGGGATTTCAAATACCACAATGCTTGTTCCTGCCAGGCACTAAGGTATTGGAGGCATAGACCCAATCAGCAGCATCAACTGTGCATTATAAAAGAGCAGAGGATTGTGTGCTGTCCTCCAGTCCACTGCTCATGCCACAGCGATGGTCCTTCCTTCCAATATCCTTGTCAGTCGAACTGACAAGAACAGTGAGGTACTAGGCCCCCCAGATCTCCAGCAGCATGCAACTGCCCCACAGTTACATTCTGGGACAGGTCTCTGACAGGCAGGACAGACGGTGGCCATTTTCATTTAGCCCCTACATAAAATGAGTTAAAGGGGTTTTCCCGCGATGACAAGTTAAGTTAAACACTTCTGTATGGCCATATTAATGCACTTTGTAATATACATCGTGCATGAAATATGTGCCATACAGAAGTTATATACTCACCTTCCCTGCGCTGGCGTCCCCGTCACCATAAGTCCGTCTAATTTCAGCGTCTAATCGCCCGATTAGACGCGCTTGCGCAGAAGGGTCTTCTCCCTTCTGGTCGGTTCGGGCACGAGCGGCGTTCTGGCTCCGCCCCCTTCTACGTGGCATCGCGTAGCTCCGCCCCGTCACGTGTGCCGATTCCAGCCAATCAGGAGGCTGGAATCGGCAATGGACCTCACAGAGCCCACGGTGCACCATGGGAGAAGACCCGCGATGCATCGTGGGTGAAGATCCCGGCAGCCATCTTGGAGGAACAGAAGGAAGAAGTTGCAGAAAGGGGATTCGGGCAAGTAAAATTTTTTTTTTTTACATTTCAACACATCCCTTGGGTTTGTCCTGCGCTGAACGGGGGGGCCTATGCAAAAAAAAAAAATGGATTTGAGATTTTTTTTCTTTTAATTTTCCAAAGATCCCCTTTAATGCAAAGGCCCAGAGAATGCAGAGTCAAAGGAATCCATCCCCATTAATCTTGTTCATCAGCGCTCTAGTGGTCTGCAGCCTGTTTTTCAGTGAAGGACACTTACCTGGCCCTGCCAGTCTGAAGTGTTTATAAGGATAATGTTTTCAGGGAGATGGTCATCTGAAACCAGGATGTGATTTAGTTGATCATACACAGTTTTTCTGGGAATCTAAACAGAAAACAGGTTTAAAGTAAATTTATTGTTTTAGTTGAAATACTGAAAATGTGACAAAAGAGCTAAAGGACAACTATGTAACACATGTGAATGTCCACACCATGAAGTCGTAGACTACATCCATTTTTTTCCTCCATATTTATAATGAAATAGGTTATCACCAGCATTGAGCAGTAGATCTTTAGCAAACTTTTAGTAAATCCTAGTCATGCAATAGACTGTACAGCAGCACATAAAGGTCCTGTTACTCTGTGCTGTTCTATGCTGGTCCTTAGTTACATAGTATGCAAAGCCGAAAAAAGAAATCTGTTCATTCAGTTCAGCCTATTACTCCCACCCACATCAATATTGATCCAGAGGATTGCAAAAAAAAAACCCCAATGAGGTAGAAGCAAACTTTTTTTTAACTTATAACACTGCATCTGAGCAAACCTTCTAGGATATAAGAACCCCCAAAAACTATGCCCACCTTTGGAGGGCAATTTTTTCACTTAAATGGGTGTAATTTGGTCTGAAAATCTTTATTTCAGTAGTTTAATAAAATAATTTTCACAGTTTAGCTTCTGCAGCTTCTACGTATCAGTGTGTATAGTAACTGCACCGTGAATTTCATAGCAATTAAGTCAGTGAAACTGGACTGACTGTTTTGTTTCTCTCCCCTCATGAATGTTCTTATCAGCTAAGTTAGGGCTCATGCCTATAACTGATGCGGAATATGCCTGTGGGCGTACTGCTATTCAAAACAAAAAAGTGCCAGCGAGTGATCAGGTTTTTCCGTGGTCTCGCTTCCTTGATATCAATAGAGCCCTCCTGTGGCATAAATCCGTGGTAAAATAGCGCGATACAGATCCACATGTGTGCATTGGCAGGCAGAAATAGCTTTAACAGAACCTTGCCACTGCGGAAGACACGCAGATAATCTTTGTTGTGATCATAAATTAGCTAATAAGACTGTATAAAGTCTCAGAGGGAGATTTCTTTTGTCATTGATTGCTTAGTTTCCAGCTCTTCTTTTCTCTACTGAACAGAATTTATACAGGGATATTTTGGAGCTGCAGAAGACAAACTTCAACATTTTTTAATAAACCCTATTGCAAAATAACTGTCATCCCAAAATACATTCAAGTGAAAAAACTGTCCACAAAAGGTGTCCTCAGCCTTTAATATGGCGTCCAACGGAACATGCCAAGATTTTTTTTTTCCTTCTCAGGCCTTAGTCAGACGGGCGTTTTTTCGCGCAATTTGTGCATGCGCATGCATCCGTCGATTTTTAAAAACCATTGCTTTGCAATGGTATCGGACACATGAGCGCTTTTTATGCGCTCGTCCGATAAATTATAGAACAGAAATCACAGATCGCACCTATCTGTGATCTGCGATTCCTGTTCTCTTCTCTATATGCGCTTAATGGGACCGGCGGCAGCAGCGCCGACCCCATTGAGAACATATAGAAGACAAATCATTCTTCTCTGCCACAGCTGTAACAGCTGTGGCAGAGAAGAACGATGTTTGCCCATTGAATTCAATGGAGCTGGCAATACGATCGCCCGCAGCGCATTGCTTTCAATGGAGCCGGCTGTATTGCCGGCTCCATTGAATTCAATGCGCTGGACAGCTCCGGCCCGTTTCTATTGAAACGCGGCTAGGAGCAGTTTTTTCGGGCGATTTTTCGGCCCCGGTCACACGATTTGCGGATCCGCATCCGTCATGCGATCCGCAAATCGCGGCAAAAAACGCCCGTGTGACTAAGGCCTCAGTCGGAGTCATACAAAACATGAACCCATTCAGCAATTCATTTTTTATTCTAGGCAACCAAAGATGTTCCCCTCAGCAGTTCCTATGCTGAAGAGAAGGGAGATTAGGAAAAGATGAACTCTGGATTTCTTTAATGTACTTCTAGATGATTGCATACAACTCTTGCAGACTTATTGAGTACTTAAATTTTACCTGGAGATGATTCCGAGTATCAGGTGAACGTTCATTATCAAGGCTATTGGCTCTCTCATTCTGGGGTCGTGATGGTTGCCTTTCTTTCAAGGATGTGCTTCTGCCACGACGTCCCGTCTGCTTTCCTTCCAATCTGTAGAAGAAAAGAAAATAAAACAAAGATTTAGGGTACATTCCATTATAATTCAGGCTGTGTGTTTCGTTTTTGATTAGAGAAAACAAAATAAAAATGGAAACAAACATTTACGGGTTTTTTTCCCCATTGGAATCAAAAGTGGTACCAAAAAAAAACAAAACGTGAATGCCTTACAGTTGTTCCGTTTTTTTGGTTTTTTTTTTTAACTGGAACAATTGCTACAGTCTGACACACTATTTGGTGCAGTAAAAAAAAATAATATAAAACAATTTGAACCGTAGCAAAAGGGAAACTATTCGGTTTAGTTTAGTTTTTCTTTTTACTCACTGAAAGCAATGGGGAAAACATGAAAACGTTTATGTCTGTTTTAATTCTGTTTCTCTGCTCCAAAAACCGAACAGAAAGACTGAATTATAATTGAACACCCTAACGCAAATGTGAATGTAATATTACTAATAATAATCTTTATTTGTATAGCACCAACTTATTTTGCAGCAATGTACCCAAAATCATACCCTTAGGCCCGCTGTCCACGGGCTTTGCAGCCACTGCCCGGGAGCAGGAGCCGCAGACGAATCTCCGCCGGTCAGTCTAATCTGATAGATAGGCTGACAGCGGAGAATTGGGGCAATTCACATGCTGCAAATTGCGCACCGCGATCGGAGAATCGCAATGATTCTCGGCTCGTGGACACGGGGCCCCCACTTTCCATAGCAATGCTATGGAAAGCGGTTTACCGCTGGCAAAATCACTGCCGTGGACAGGGGGCTTTATTCTCCAAGGCTTTCCTGAAATGTGTACCTTCAAAGAAACTAAGCCAGAAGAGGAAACCAGATTTAAAACAAGTTTTGTATATTTTTTTTTTAAGAAACTTTTGAAAAAGCAAATATTGTAATGAACATCTACAAAAAAGTGCTAAAAGGAATCATCATAAAAGGGGGAAGCAGGCACATCAGAACATATATAGCACACCACAGAACTGTGTACAAAATTGCACAAATAAACAGTTATTTCTCATGCAACATACCAGCTTCCACTGTATATTGTTTTTTCTACAAACTGCAAAAACAGGGAAAGCAGATTCCCCAACCAGGGAATTTAGGATAAACAAGGGGTAAAACAAAAAAAACACTCATTCAGCTCGATTAAGAGAAGTAGAAAGGATAAGAACCCAGAAAGCAATTTCTGTTCCAGCCCAGGTCAATTTAAACAGCCACGTATCTATCTCTTCCATGGTTAGTGGACAATCCGCGCAGTGTTCCCACACTATCGAATTTAACAGGGCAACTCAGAGGCAGGTATGTGAGAGTCTATACAAGTGCACCACATTATTGACCACCTGGCTCCAAGCAGGTTTGGTCTGTCGCTAAAGGCCCATTTAGACCTAACGATTCTCGCTCAAAATTCGCTCAAAGCCGTCTTTTGAGCAAGACTCAATGGGTCTAAATGCATGGACATCGTGCAGTTTTCGTGCACGAGTCGTTTCTTGCTCAGTTCTAGTTTTCTTGCATTAAGTTATTACAGTCGGCAGCGCTGATAATATTTTTTTAGCTCGTGTCTCGCTGGTAGTTCACAGCGGGATGCCGGCTATAATCACGGAGAACATTACAGCTGTTTGCTTATGCAGAACAGCTGTATTGTTCGTCGAGCTATAGCAGCGGTGTCACGCTCGGCCTGCATAAGCTCTTTAGTAGCTACTATAGACTATGCAAAGATGATCGCTCAAAGCTGTCACTTAAACTGTTGTTTAAGTGACTTTTGAGCGATCATCTGTCAGTGTAAATGGGGTCTTAGGGTGCTTCCAATTTAACAGAATTACCCTATTAGCATAAAAAAAGGAGTTTATACAAGGTTAGGGGGGGAGAGACATCCACTAGGATATATCAATCAGCAGTCCGAATAGGCATACTTTAGGATGCAGAATTCTTAGAGCCACCAGATGAGATTCCATGAACTCAAGTACATCTCTCCAACAGTCTTGTAAAACATCACGCTCCCAAAACATGTGCGTGACTGTGTCCAAAATGAGCAAACAGAGGACGATTGGCTGAGGAGGATAGACCCATAAACTACAAACCTGAAGGGGTATAATAAATTCTGTGGATAAATTTGATTTGAATATCGAACACTAATTAGATGGCGGCCAGAACCAGCTAATATGTCCCCACCATCCTTTGAGTCTAGATCTGTAATATCTGTCATCTGTTTCAGTAAAGTTTTCTCCTGTAACCGAGCAAAGGGTCATGTTAAGTCGCTATAAAAGCTAGAGAGTGGCTTCACTAAATGGGACATCTGTGCCAGATCTTCCAACAGGGTCAGAAAGAAGGGCATGGTCAGGCCACCGAACTGGGTCCCGATGGTATGATGCAGCTGGTAGTACCTAAAATAAAAATTTGCTGGTTTGTTTAAAGCAAACTACAGCTGCAAAAATATACAGAAGATACCCTCGCTCACAATATCTGAGAGTAGTATAACCATGTAGCCTCCAAAATGCCAATTCCGTAAAGTACTGTAGTTGGGACCTATAAAGGAGTATTTGCAGACCATTTAGCGTCTTCTTCAGGAAACCGATGGAGAACAGTGGACCACACCTTAAATCTCCATCATAGATGTAGGCAAAAGAAATTTAAGAGAAGTAGTACCATTCAACAGTAGCCCCTTCAAGCTCTGGTCTGTACAAACCACCCTGCGATCCAAGTTAATCAGCTGGTTATAGTCACTCGAGGTTAACCACCAGCCACAGTACACTAGCTGGCTGGCTTGTTAATAGAAGTAGAATTGGAGCAGAGTAGTCCCCCAAACCCAAACCACAAATATCTCAACTCCACCAAATCAAAGGCCTGAGCCTGGTCAATAAATACAAGACTGTTTCCCACAATTAGAAAGCTCAAGAGTAGTGAAGAGCCTCCTAAAGGTTCATACCTGTGCTCTTGCCTGGCATGAAACCAGATTGATCAGCATGTATAATTTCCCTAAGAATAGCATTAATAAGAATTGCCAGAATTTTAGCTAGAATCTTGATGTCAGAAAGGAGATGGGGCGACGAGAGCCACAGTCCATTGGATTCTTCCCTAGTGTAGGGATCAAAGCAACTAAGGCCTCACACATAGTAGTTGGATTTAGTAGGAGCTGAAAATTGTGTGTTCTTTTTACACCATTGTGAGGGTTATGAACATGAAAACTTATATATGTATACATTTCATCCATCTGTGATATACGTTTCCGGAGGCTGTAGGCCTAAATTGTACACTCTATTCTGTGTCCTATGAAAAGCTCTGCTAAATGCTTGTACATTTAGGTTAGTACTTAATTACATTAAGTAGAGGTGTAATCTTAAATGTCCATCATGTCTCCAAGATCTTGTTAATCTCGTTACACTGATCAAAAGGTTGTATGGAATGCTTTGTTCTTGACTGCTGTCTAGGTAGGGCATGTGATTAAAATGTAGATTGTGATGATAATCAGGGTACCAGACACGATGTCTACATACAAACAAATAAAGCATTGTTTATAGAGAAGACACAATTATTTACCAGTAAAACAGGTCGACCTCTGTAACACTAGCCTACTGATACGCCTACTATTTTCTGTATAAGAAATGACAATGTACACAATAAACTCAGATTGCTCTAAGACACGACCGTGATGCCTGTGTCTATTGCTTTCTCACGGTGGCCGCCATAACCACCTCTGATTTGGAGCCCCACAGCATATTAACGTAACATGGTTTTATCCCTAACAATAATTGGCGCCCGAACGCGGGGCTTGATGGAACAAGAGGACCACCTACACCTCGAACCCCCCCGGACCCAGATGGGATAAGGAGCCACTCGGAACCACGGATTGACAAAAACTGCGCAGTAAGGTAAGGCTTTATCTTGCCACAATCTATCCGTGCTTCCTGGCTGCTCCTTTCCTGTCCGAGGGGTAAGAAGTGCATGCCTCTTATAAATCTTCAAGCTTTTAAGAATCCATATGGTGGGCTGAATATGCTGTGTGGGTGTTTAACTTTTATTGTCTTTATTTGTTACTTTGCATGGTCAGTGTACAGAATATGAAACCCTCTTGCCAATCTCTGGAAGGCATGGTATAAGTTATACCAGGGAAGCCTAAAGTATTCAGGGGATAAAACCCCTGATGGGATCCTCTTATAAACATAAGAGAAGTAGTAGAGACGAGGTAAAATATGCAGGGTGAGGAAGTACAGAATATTAAACCCTCTTGCCGATCTCTGGAAGGCATGGTATAAATTGTACCAGGGAAGCCTAAAATTTTCAGGGGATAAAATCCCTGATGGGAGCCTCTTATAGGTATAAGAGAAGAAGTTGAGACGGGGGGAAATAAGCAGGGTTGGAAAGTACCGACACTTTTAGACAAGTGAGGAAGTACTGACACTTAAAAAGTAGTAACTGACATGCAAATGTTTTTGTCTTTATGTGTGTGTATAAATGGAAGGACCTGTATGAGAGACTGTGTTATATGGTGTATACTGTCCGGTAACCAGAAACGAAATGAAGCAAAAATGACCAAACGCTGAGCCAGACCACAGGGGGTGGAGCTAGATGATGTAAGGAGATGGGAGGGAAGAACAATAGGAACAGGTCTTGCTCCACCCTCCACACAGTCCAGCCTAGGTGAAAAGTGTGTCTCCATTTTAAGTGGATGTTGGTGTATATATATGTATATTGTGGTAATGTATAGAGTGAAGGTCACTCTTAGACTCCATGTTAAGTCTCTCACTTGAACAAATGGAGTGACCAAAGGAGGGGCATCTAATTTTATTCCTGAGACTAGTTGTGTGAGATAATAGCCCAGGATTACCACAGTGTATATATGTATATACAGATTCGTGGAATATGTGGAATTCAAAAATATTGAGTTGTGTTAATTTGAATATTATTGCATTAAGATATTAATATGAGATAATTGTGTACTTGAAACACCTGATAAGTACTTTAGTCAAATTAATAACAAAAGTTCTATTTAAAGTGTAATTCATTTTCAATTAACAACAGTATTTTATTTGAAGAGTGTACAAAGAAAATAATAATAAAAATAATAAGCCTCTTGGTATACATAAGCCGCCAGCCATTGGCCATACTGCTGGTAAAGAGGATAAGGTGTAAAAGACTGCACAGAAAATAGTGATCAAACAATTGTTTTATGTGTGTGAAAGAATAAAAACAATAAGCCTCTTGGTGTACATAAACCGCCAGCCATGGGCAATACTGCTGGTAAAGAGGATAAGGTGTGGAACACAGCTAAAAAAATTGGCAAATGAATATTGGTCCCCATCCCACTTGTTAGGGTCCCAATCAACTCCTCCTTGGCCACTACAGTATGATCCTTTTATAGTGTCTTATTCTCTTTAAAACGTAATTTGAACTAAGTCTTGCTCCTTGCAGCAATACATTAATAGCGCTGTGAACAGGATTACGCAGAGAGTAATACACTAGTTTGTTTTAAAGGAAAATTTTGATAAACTGATAGTTGAAGAATTTCTTGTGATAATCTGGCATAGTGTGAAAATGTCGCCTTTTAAGAAAATCCGCAATAGTACGAAAATGTCGGTAGCTAAGAACAAAGAAGTGTCCGATGAATTGTTAATTATGCCAGGGTGGAATAAAGCCCCCTATAATATATTGGCCGCTGAGTGGTCGCAGTGTGGTGAATATCAGTATGTGGGTAGAAATGGGCATAAGTTGTATTGTGTTTGTCATTGGGTAGCCTATTCTGAGCGAATTGTGTAAAAACCGTGGTACTAAGAGTTTTTCTTATCTATACATAATTCGCTCATTATTGGAAGTCTGGTGTACAGTAAATACAATCCCAATTTCTACTTCACATATTATCAGTCCGTATAGGAATGAATAAAACCCCCTTAGTGAGTGTGAATTTGCAGTTTAGAAGACGTTTACAGGCAGTGGAACCTGTTATACAGCTTTTGCTATCTGTCTGGAGAAGTTTCTCTGTAGACTAGAGGGCCTACTTGTCTTTGCAAAGAAATGTGAATTGAGAATTGGTTATATTTGGCTGCACAGGAAAAAGCCCCTATGTTGTATTATATTAAATATATATATACTGTTCAATAGCTAAAAATGAAATTAGAAAAGAATTCAAAGCACAGGTATATAATGTTCTCTCATTGTGGGGTCAGTTCCCTCTTCCACCTTCACCCCCGCCTTCATCTCAATTCCAACCGTCTCCTCCTCCACCCTATGCCAAGTCATCCACTCCAAGGTCAAACATTGGACTGGAGGGATGGACCTGCTGGCATTGTGGACAACAGAACCCGGATTGGAGAGAGAGCTGCCCTGCTTGCGGAGCTCCTCGGTGCAAACCGGTTATGCCTATGCTCACTAGATCCTAGGCTAGTGAGTGAAAGCATGAGGACAAGAAAGAGATGCAGGGAGCGGAGGGTGATATAGAAGCAGATGTAAAACAGGGAAGGCAGCGGGAACTATAATCTAAAATTATGTGAAAGACTATTGTGGCACAGATTGGGATAAAATTAAACATAGAGAATTGAGAAGTGGTAAAATATTTTTAATTTGTCTGAAACATTGGGGAAAAAGAAAAAAAAATTGAGAGAATCCTCCTTGTCTCTTTCTAATATCACACAAAGAGAAGGAAGAAAGTGTAAAATTAATCTATGCCCGCCTTTAGCAACGTTTGTCAGATCTGGGATATAGGGGCATAGAAGAGATGGGTAAACATGTACTTAGTATGGCCTTTGTAGAAGGTCTATTGAAATCCCTAAGGTCATAGATAATAAGCCAGAGTGGAGACAGTCTGAATCTCCGGCCCTTTTTCAGACAAAAGGGCATTTATGTAACTGTCCTGCAGGCTTGGACTCCGCCTGAGGGGACTGTGCTGTTGCAATATGTTAATGACTTTCCAGCTTTGTGCTGAGGATCTGAAAACATGTCAATCTGCATCCATTTCTCTTCTAAAAATTTTTTAGCAGAAAATGGCTGCAAGGCTTAAAAAGGAAAAATTACAGCTTTGTAAACAAAAGGTTGTTGTCTAGCTCAAGAAGGCAGACATCTCACAGAACGACGCAGGGCTGCAGTTCAAGCCATTTCTGTATCTTCTTCTGCTGCCAAAGCTTCGCACCTTTTTGGGACTTGTCTCATACTGCCGTCCCTGGCCTTTCATACGACAGCAGTATTGACGCAAAAACATGGAGGACGTCCACGTTCACTTGGGTATTACTCCATGGGATTGGATCCGGTAGCCCGAGGAGCCCCCTCCTGTGTCTGTGCGGTGGCAGCAGTACAAGTAATGGTTGACAAGTCTTCTGAGTTGGTCCTGAACTACCCCCCCTAGTGGTTCTCACCCCTCATGACATCCAGAGTATACTCACTCAAGTACAACCTAAACATCTGTCTCTAGCTCATCAGATAAGGTTGCAATGTGCTTTGCTCATGCCCCCCCCTTAATATTTCTTTTCAATGGTTAACCCGGCTACTCTTCTTCCAATCGAGTATCCTGGTTCAAATGGGGGAGGGGGAGACATAGGTGATCTAATGGGGGAGGGGGAGGCATAGGTGATCTAGGTATTACAGATCAGCTATTTTTAAAAAATTTTTGCAAATAAGAACGTGATCTATTTGGAATAGAATATCAGCATGATTGTCTAGCATTGATGCAACAAGAAAGTTTAAGTTTTAAAGAGTTACTGAAACCCCTTGTTAATACATATTTTGAGTTGTTTTTTTTTATAGATGGTACCAGGGTGATTGACAACTCCACACCAGATATGCAGTGTTCACACAACAAGATCTCTAAAAGCAGAATGCCTCCGCATGTCTCAGCACAAGAAGCGGAACTGAAGGCCCTCACTGAGGCGTGTAGAGTGACAGAAGGTAACCATTTACACTGACTCCTGGTATGTATTCGGCATAGATCATGGTTGCGGCCCAATATGGAAGGCCAGACATTTTTAAACTTCTGTAGGACAACCCATTGAGAATGGTGTAGCAGTGCAGAACCTTATGAAAGCCCTACTCCTACCAGACAAAGTAGCAATCCTAAAAGGTGAAAGCTCATACTAAAGCCAACACTGCAGAAGCAAAAGGCAACGCCCTCACAGACTTCACAGCAAAAGCAGTGGTCCTTAAGCCGTGGAAGAAAAAAGAAAAGAAGATACTGACCGCATAAGTCAGAGACTATGATTTGGACTTTGATAAAAATTTGAACATTGACAGTCACAAGCCAGCAAAGAAGAAAAAGATAAATGGACTAATATGGGAGCAGTAGAACAGGGTGGCGTATGGCAAACAGTCAGTAGAACTTGCCTACCACGATCCCTGTACCCCATGATGGCCCAGCTGATCCATGGAAAGACTCACCTATCAAAGGCAGCTATGCTACTGACGCTTGAGAGAGAATGGGTGGCCCCTGGGTTCTCTGTAACTGCTACATCATTTGTCCAATTTTGCATGAGCTATGCCGTAAGCAACAGGGTAGAAGTAAATTGACCACAAAGGCACTTGCCAGGACCACTCTACCCATTTCAGGGATTGCAAATTGACGACATTCAGCTCCCACGTGTTGGGAAGTATGAATATGTGCTTGTTGTTGTTGATGTTTTTCAGGTTGGAGGCGTACCCTGTTACAAAAGTAAATGAGCAGGTAACCGAAAAGAAGCTCATGAATAAGGTAATCTGCAGATACGGGGTACCAGAGGTTATCAAGTCAGATAGAGGTACACATTTCACAGGTGAAATAATGCAACACTTCATGTCTGCCCTGGGTAACTCCCAGGCATTTGACACCCCTTACCATCCACAAAGAGCCAGAAAACCATTGTGCATTATAATATTTCTCTTCAGGCAATGAAACCCTGCACCAGAGGAAAACGAAAATGGTATGATACCCTATTAGGGGGAATTGGTACAGGTGTAGGGGTTCTGAACTCTATAGATTTAGAGGTGATGAAGAATAAAATGGCTGGGGTAGGACAGGATGTTTCTAGATTGATAAATGTTCAGGCACAATGCATGCCTTCCTTGTTCCTCCCCCGATGTCTTGCATTAGGATATGATAAGGATGTATTAACGCTTTTTAATCTGGTTTTGCGGTTTAAAAGGATTTGTTTGTAAATATGAGTAAATTCATGAACTATACACAATGTAGCCTGCAATATGTATATATGATTCACGAGAGGGACAAAGCGGCCAGATGTGATGACAAATAATGAAAAATTGTGGAGAAATATTCTCAATAATGTAATTCCAGTAGCATCTTGGATACGGCCCGGGGCTGATGGCGTAGAATGCTCTGATGAGTATAGCACTGGGGAAATGATTTTATGATGTAAAGGACACAAGCCTGATGTGTAAGTTTGTAGTACTACCTGTGGTGTTTGGACCGCCTCTATATGCTTTACAATATTGGTTGCCCAAGTTCACAGGTATGATGATTTATAGTGAAAATAAAACCCATGGCATAGAGAACTGTGAAGAAACACTGGATGGCCTAGCATGCGGACGGAGTACAGCCGCATATGAGCCATGTTTCCAGCAGCCTTCAGTCAGCATATGTGATTGGACGGTGTTACCTGCTTCATCTATATGCTGATAGAAGTTGGCCCCCAATATATATGCTTTGTTACCAACCAAACTAAAACCACCAGTATGTATAATCTCACCACTCCATTGTCTGGATGTATACAGAACATGTCGGTGATACATTGATTCACAGAAACTTACACCTTTTTGCCAGATGCTGAAGCAACATTAAGGTACTACTGGCACCCAGATGCTATCCCTATGACAACTCTGACTGTATCCTTGGGTAGAATTGTAAGACTAATGAAAGACACTGAACACCTTCAAAAGAATTTGGATGTTACTAACCTCTCCCTTATGGAATTAGAAAAACATGTATGGGTAGGAGATAAGTTGGTCAGCATAGGTACTAAGATCCAGGTAGACACAGAGTATAACTGGTATGATATTTTTTTTACTGGATGGTCACCTACGGCAGGAAAGATGATGGATTTTATGTTTCACCCTTTACTAATACTGTTTCTTTTGTTCATTCTTTTGAGTGTTTGCAATTTATGGACATTCTGTGGGATACGGAGACAAGCAAATTATCTGGAATCGCTCCCTCTACGATATCGTTAAAACAGTCATACGTAAAAGAGCAACAACAGTGGGGATCCGGCGAAGAGGATAGAAAGACCGGCAAGGGTGGCTTAGCACCCTTGATAGTACCACAACAAAGGCTCTTTTCAAGATGGACTGTTTCAAAATGGGGGACTGTGAGGGTTATGAACATGAAAACTTATATATGTATACATTTCATCCATCTGTGATATACGTTTCCGGAGGCTGTAGGCCTAAATTGTACACTCTATTCTGTGTCCTATGAAAAGCTCTGCTAAATGCTTGTACATTTAGGTTAGTACTTAATTACATTAAGTAGAGGTGTAATCTTAAATGTCCATCATGTCTCCAAGATCTTGTTAATCTCGTTACACTGATCAAAAGGTTGTATGGAATGCTTTGTTCTTGACTGCTGTCTAGGTAGGGCATGTGATTAAAATGTAGATTGTGATGATAATCAGGGTACCAGACACGATGTCTACATACAAACAAATAAAGCATTGTTTATAGAGAAGACACAATTATTTACCAGTAAAACAGGTCGACCTCTGTAACACTAGCCTACTGATACGCCTACTATTTTCTGTATAAGAAATGACAATGTACACAATAAACTCAGATTGCTCTAAGACACGACCGTGATGCCTGTGTCTATTGCTTTCTCACGGTGGCCGCCATAACCACCTCTGATTTGGAGCCCCACAGCATATTAACGTAACATGGTTTTATCCCTAACACCATTCAATGGGGAACTCGTCAGTGGCTGGGGACTTTTATTATGGAAAGACGCAATTGCATCCACTATTTCATCCTCGCTCTAAGTACCCCATCAATATAAGCCACACTACTCCAGGACCGTGTCGGAAATGGAATTTCAGGTAGGTCTTCAATTACTCATCTGACCAGACGAGCCTGTAGGCATACAAATCAGCATAGAAAAAAGTAAAAGTCTGATTAGTCAAGATGGGGTCATCTACCATAGCACCATGAGCACACTGAATAGTTATGTGACAGTGTGGTGTCCTCTCTGGCCAAGTAAGCCAATAGATAGCCATTTTTTTCACCTTGGTCAAATACATGGTGCTCAAAGTAGAAAAGTTGCTTTTTGTAGTTGACCAATAGCAATTTATATTCCCCACAGACCATTAAGAACAGAGTGAGTATCCAGAATGAGGCTTGCTATATAACTCACTTCCGCTGTGGATAGGCCATGCTTGAAATCTAGCCGAACAGCTTGTAGGGATTTCCTGTACTCCGTTATAGCAGAAGCTAAAGGCCTCCCAATACATAACTGCCTCCAGCTCAACACAGTTGTGGACCTCCTGATTGTCCAACCACAGTGGACTCAGCCTCCACGGAGGGCGACACTCACACATCCCAGGATTAAGTACCAATTGTAGCGTGGAGTGATCTGAGATACTTCTGGGGAAATAAGATACATCACATACTATCGGAAGACAGTCTGGGGAGCCAAAGTATAAATCAATACAGTAGAAGTTACCATAGGACAATGAATGACAGGAATAAGTGCTTTAAATGCCACAATTACTCGCAACAAATAAAACGCAGCCCAGTAAGACGTAGGAGTTCTTTGAGTGAGGCAATTCCGTATTGGGTCCAGAACAAGGTTTAAGTCCAACATAATTATAACTGGGGCCTGTTCAAGCATGAGCACTCTATCAAACGCAATATTGAGGACTCAAAAGTGGATACTGACTTAAGTAAGGAGATGACCATGAAAGGTTCCTTGAAAAATAAATTCAAGTTGACCCTGTAACAGATTTCTTGCTTAAAACTAAACTGGGCTGACTTGGCTACTTGGCCACCAGGTTGGTGACCCCTCTAGTGTAGTTAGAATAAGTGCTGTGATAAACAACACTTGTGTCAATGCGTTAGAGCCTACGCGCCTCCAGGAGCAATAAAATTTTGGGTGAATAAGTTTTGAGAAAATTAAACATCAAGCTTCTTAAATTTAGAATTCAGACCCCTGACACTCCAGAGGACCAGTATGGTATATCAGCCACTGATAAAGATATAAGTAGCGGGGCGTGGCCTGGCTATGGGAGAGTGAGGGCGCACGGCACTGAGCTCCGCAGCCGCTGACCTACAGAAAGCCCGCAATCAGCCATCAATTCTCGGCACAAATGCTCAAGAAAGCAGGGAAGAAGAGGGGAGAACCTCCAGCAGCCGTTGGGACCCAGATGAAGCGATACCTGCACGGCGCGGGCGCCGCTGCCCGAGCCACAGCAGAGAAGTCCCCAGCGAACATGGCACCGGAGAAGCACGTGGAGCAGTCACATCAGAGCAGAGGAGAAACAGGGAGCCCGCGCGCACAGGAGTCTCCACACTCCATTAACAAGGTCAGTGCCGGGGACAAGGAGCAGAGACCAGGGGCAGCGCCAGACTCTCCCTCCACACTGGCAGGCAGTACAACGAGCAGAGACTCCTGCATGAGCACAGATAAGCCCTGCAACAGTAGAGGAGAAGCTGACCATGGCAGACAGGAAGAAGCCATGCAGCAAACGTACTGTACCCCCACGGGCCCTATAAGCACCCCAAATAAAGGGATCACAACCCCTGCACACCACCACGCAGCACCCCCAGGAAAAAACCCAAACCACAGACCCCCCTTTCATGTCACAATGACCCCTCAGCTAGAGAACGGAACGCCAGAACGCAAGCTCTCAGAACCGCCTTTAGATGATTCCCAGACCCTGCAGGCGTTATGGGTCATGGTCCGTGCCCTACCAACGAAAACGGACTTAGAATCACACCTCCAACGCCTAGAAGAGAAACACGAACGGGCCATCTCAGCAGTTAATCAGACCGTGCAGACCTTATTGGACCGGGTCACCGCACTGGAACAGGCTCCGAACGAGTCCGCTATGGACGTTCAACAACTTAGCATCACGGTGGAAAAAGCAGCAAAAACTGCTGAGAGACTTAACTTTTCATCTTGACGACAAAGAGAATAGAGGAAGACGCAACAACCTAAAGTTAAGAGGCATTCCTGAGAACGTACCAACAGAGGCGCTACACGAGTACGTGACAGTCATCTTCAACAAACTGCTGCAGCGTCTCGAAGACAGATCCATAGAAATGGACAGAGTCCATCGCCTTTTTGGCGGGTGAACACGGAACCCTAACACCCCGAGGGACGTCATATGCCGCGTCCACTTCTATAGACAGAAAGAAGAGATTCAGCGACTCGCCTGGGAACGGGGCCCAGTGAACCTCAATGGGGCGGAAATTACAATCTTACCGGACGTCTCAAGACTGACCCTCAACTGCCGGAGGCTTATGCGCCCACTACGGGAGGCCGCTCGAAGAGCAGACGCGACATACAGATGGGGGCATCCATTCCACCTGGTCCTTCGCAGGCATGGCCGCCTCTTTACAGTTAGATCCCCCCAGATCTTGAGGGGGCGTTCTCCTTCCTGGACTGGACCGCCCCGATGGACTTTGCCCCTCCGAATGCCTGATTTCTAGGATTCCGTCAGCCCCTAAGGCTCTAATGCCAGTACGATCGCCGGTCCAAGGCCCGTCGCCGGGACATGACACACCGACTAATTTCTTCATTGGAGTGGACTCCCCCGCCTTTCCTACCTCGGGCAGGGAAACAACGAGATGGACGTCATCACTATAACCACTTTCTTTCCTCCCAGAGTAGGACACGCAAATTGCGGCCAAGCGGTTAGGCCAAGCACTTATCTTGGTATCGTAAAACAGAAAACTGTATAAGAGAAGACGTTACCTTTCTTATCTTCCACTGCACGATTTTGGAGTGCCGTAGCGCCGTTTCGGACCCTACGCACTGCCACGTTACCCCAAGTAGGGTCTCAGGGGCACTGGCTTCCCCCAGATATTTGGGGGAACAGGCCCTCTGAATAGTTTATAGTACCCTGCTGGCTCTAGGCTAGCAGTTAAGTTTTTAGTGTACGTCTTTGTCCTCGTGAATTCCCCCCCCCCCTCTCCTTCCCCCACTGATCCTCTTCCGAGGGGCATACCTCTGATCGCAGGGACATCGCAACGGTATCCTACCGGCACACCAATCCCAACTATGTCAAAAATGCCGCCCGATTCTGCTAATCTTACGATTGTTTCCCTGAATGCACAGGGCTTGAACGTTCCGGAGAAAAGGTCCTCCATTCTCCATCTCCGGTGGAAAAGAAAAGCACAAGTGGCCTTCGTCCAGGAGACACACTTCCGGACAGATGCATCCCCCAGGTTCTGCGATACCAGGTTCCCGAACGCTTACCATAGCACGAATCACGAATCCAAATCTAAGGGGGTATCGATCCTCATCGCCAACTCGGTACTGTGGGAGCACGTGGAGACGCGCGCTGATACAGGAGGCAGATTTCTCTTCATCAAAGGTAAGCTGTCCGACACTCCAGTCACACTCGCAACAGTCTACCTCCCTAACTCCAACCAGGTGACTTTTTTTTGGAGAGGACCCTGGAGGACTTAGAGGAGTTCAAGGAGGGCACCCTGATACTGGGGGGAGACTTCAACCTGCCACTAGACCCACATGTAGACACCTCCAGGGGAAGTAGCTGCCTATCGCTAGCTGCGCATCGTAGAATTCGAAAAACACTCCACAAATACCAACTAGTGGACGCGTGGAGGATCCTGCATCCCTCCACCAAAGACTATACATTCTTCTCCGGGCCTCACAACACATACTCCAGGATAGATTACTTTCTACTACATCACTCAACCTTGCCCGCCCTAGTCACGGCAGACATAGGCAACATTACCTTTTCAGACCACGCTATGATCACTATGTCCATAATGCTCCCCAATATGTTTGGCAGAGCATGGCACTGGCGTTTGAATGAATTCCTGATCAACGACCCGATTACTTCCAAAGAAAGTAGCAAGGCACTACAAGAGTACTTCGCTCACAACAACACCACAGATGTAGACTCATTAACGATATGGGAAGCCCACAAGTGTGTCATTCGTGGCTTTTGCATCAGCCTCGGATCCCGCATCAAGAAAGCACGAAACGCACACCTCCAGGGACTGCTCTCACAGATCCAGACACTAGAACGCACCCACAAATCCTCAAGTAATGACAGGGGGACAGAGCTAACCCAGCTCAGAGAGAAAGTACGCTCATTCTGCCTGGGTCGGGCAAAGGCGAATCTGACAAAATGTAAACGCCACTTCTTTGAATTTGGGGACAAACCTAGCCGCACACTAGCCCGTGCACTCCGCACCACCAGATCTAAGACATATATACCACATATCACAAACGTTGGCGGACAGACGCATCATACACCTCAACAGATAGCCGAGGCATTCAGGGACTATTATCAGGCCCTATACAACTCGGCCCCCACCCTGTCAGAGCAGGAGAGGACAGCCAGGCAAGCAAAAATGAAAGACTATCTTCAACACTCAAACTAAGGCAAATTCCCACGAGAGGCCATAAAAGCAATGGAGACCCCGATTACACAAGTAGAATTAGCAAACGCCCTAGCAGACTCCAACACAGGGAAAGCACCAGGACCGGACGGTCTCACACTCATATTACAAAAAATATGCAGAGATTTTATCCCCCCCCCCCCCCCATTTTACCCGGGCATTTAACGCAATTACGTCTGGGAACAAACTGCTAAGGGATACTTTAAAAGCTCACATCATGGTAATACCAAAAGAAGGAAAGGACCCATCGCAATGCCAGAGCTACCGCCCCATCTTATTGCTAAACACAGATCTGAAATTATTTGCCAAAATTCTAGCCAACAGGATTTCCCCATTCCTACAGGGCCTGATCCATGAAGACCAAGTGGGCTTTGTCCCACACAGGGAAGCAAAAGATAATACGACGAAAGCCATAAATCTGATCAACATAGCGAAAAAAAGCTCGCTCCCCATCAGTCTACTCTCCACTGGCGCGGAAAAAGCGTTCGATAGAGTAGACTGGGACTTCATATTTACCACGGTCTCCCACACGGGACTGGGACCTAACATGCTCTCCTGGCTCGCTAGCCTTTACTCCAACCCCTCAGCATCGGTCAAGGTGAACGGCCAGCTCTCCTCCCCATTCACGATCAATAATGGCACAAGGCAGGGCTGCCCCTTATCTCCCCTAATCTTCATCATATGCCTGGAACCGCTATTAGGCCATATCCGCTCCAACCCTGATATTAAGGGAGTCAAGCTGGCAGATACTGAGCACAAGATAGCGGCATACGCAGACGACCTCCTGTTCTTTATTTCGAGCCCACGACTATCGCTCCCCAACCTATTGGCAGAAATAAACCAATACTCCGCCTTATTGAATTTCAAAATTAATTATAACAAATCTGCGGCGCTTAACGTATCACTACCCCAGACCACGGTGTCAAAGCTAGAGGGCTCCTTCCCTTTTTCGTGGAAAGGTGACCATATACAGTACTTAGGAACTAAGCTGACACCAGAGGTCGAGGGACTCTACGCGGCTAACTTTCCAGCACTCCTGAACAGGGCGAGACAGGACCTCAACTCCTGAACGAAAGGCCTATTTTCATGGTTTGGTAGAGGGGCAATCATCAAGATGAATATCCTACCCAGAGTGTTATCATCTCCTCCAGGCCCTCCCTATCCAAATTCCGAAACAATTCTTTCAGCACTTAAATTCCCTGATGACCAAATTTGTGTGGGCAGGTAGACCCACCCGCATCGCACGAAATACATTATCCAGACCAAAAAACGAAGGGGGTATGGGTCTTCCCAATTTTACGCAATACTATCAGGCAGCTCATTTGACATGGATCGTAGACTGGCACAGACACTCAGCATCCAAACAATGGATCACTATTGAACAGCACACTGCGTCAGTCCCGCTTATAGTCCTACCCTGGGCACAAACGGGAATCCCTTTGGAAATAGCAAGACACCCCACGATCGGCCCCACACTGTCAGTAGCGGCAAAAACCTTTCCCAGAACAAACATCTCCCCTAAGCCCTCACCAATGTCCCCAATCCTGGGCAACCCTGCCTTTCCCCCAGGCGTCGAAGACAAGACACTGAGAAACTGGTTCTCCGAGGGCGTGTTCAGGGCAGAGCACTTTATACAGGAGGGCCAATGGCTCTTGGCGGACACACTATTAGCAAGGACAGACAGAGCACAGCTGACACATTGGCGGGCGATCCAAATACGGCACTTCTTCACTTCCCTCCCCCGACCCAACACCTTTACGCGCCCCAAAACGCAATTTGAATCCACTTGCAATGAGGAGGGACCCTCAAGACACACACTCTCCAGAATGTACAACCTACTCAACTCACAACCAGAGACACCGCCCCCGGGATACATACAGAAGTGGGAAAGAGCTCGGGATCAAGTTCTCCACAGAGGAAAGGGAAAGACTATACAACATCACGCACTCTTCCTCAATACCTAGCAAGATCCAAGAGTCAGGATTTAAAATCCTCTCGCGCTGGTACAGGGTGCCCTCCTTCCTCAACACAATATTCCCATCAGTCTCACACTTGTGCTGGAGATGCGGCACAGAACAGGACACGTTGTTGCACGTGTTCTGGGAGTGTCCGGCATTAGCGAACTTCTGGTCCGAGGTCTGGCGGATTATATCAAAGTTCACGGACTACTCAGTTCCGAAATCCCGGCCTTCTTCCTCCTGCATCATAGCGACATACCACTGGTGAGATACAAAAATTCGATAGTGCGCCATCTGGCGAACGCAGTGAAATCTTGTATCCCCAGACTGTGGAGGCAGACTGCGCCACCCACCTTAAACATGTGGCTTAACACAGCCAACTGGATCATGAAAATGGAGGACCTTACTGCATCTCTGAAAGGGACACAAGAAAAATTCAGGAAGACCTGGTACCATTGGATAGCTTTCCAGGGTTCAGAGGAATATCGGCAATTACTCCGCACTTAAGGTATCAAATACCCCGGCCCCTCAATCCCTGTAACTTACTTTCCCCCCACCCCCTGATCCTACTGTTCTCCCCTTTTGTGAGCTGTTTGTAAGTCATCCCTACATGCCCTGTCCTCCTGCAAATGCACGAGAGTACGCACTAGCAGAAGTCCACGACTACAGGTGAAGCAATCGGTCACTTGGCATAACCTTGCTTTGAGACATGAAACCCCCCGGTGATCATCTATCTTCATGCACTCTACCCCTCTGCTTCTGCTCTACCCCTGCTCTATCTTGCCAACGGTTATACACACAACAGTTTGGCAAAGAACGCTAGCGAAACCGGTTCCAGTTATGAGAGAATGACTGTTCTCGCTGTTCTCAGTGCGGTATTCCACCTGAGGAGAGACGAGTGCAGGAGCAATTTAAAACACCACACTACACATAACAGCCAAGACAGGACTATGTAAAGGATGTCCAAGTTATGTTCACCCAAAAGTTTGAAAGTTGTTAAATGAAAATGCCATACTTTTCTGTTACTGTGTCACTGTAATTGAAAATGAAAATTGAAAACGAGAAAATAAAGAATTAAAAAAAAAAAAAAGATATAAGTAGCATAAGAGAACCGCATAACACCATAAAAGTAGTTGCGCAGAAGAGAAAGAACAATGACCAAAACTATTAAACAAAAAGTTACAAACAACAACCCTTTTTTTCCTTCCGTACCCACCCACCCTAAAACCAGACAGGTCTGAATCCTATAACGTGTGTGTGTGTGTGTGTGTGTGTGTGTGTGTGTGTGTACCATGACTGTTACCAAGATAACAGTAGTAGAAAAATTAAAGGAAAATGCAAACAAAACATGGAACTCCCTTAAAGGGGTTGTCCCGTGGCAGCAAGTGGGTCTATACACTTCTGTATGGCCATAATAATGCACTTTGTAATGTACATTGTGCATTAATTATGAGCCATACAGAAGTTATAAAAAGTTTTATACTTACCTGCTCCGTTGCTGGCGTCCTCGTTCCCATGGAGCCGACTAATTTTCGCCCTCCGATGGCCAAATTAGCCGCGCTTGCGCAGTCCGGGTCTTCTGCAGTCTTCTATGGGGCCGCTCGTGTAGAATGCCGGCTCCGTGTAGCTCCGCCCCGTCACGTGCCGATTCCAGCCAATCAGGAGGCTGGAATCGGTAATGGACCGCACAGAAGCCCTGCGGTCCACGGAGACAGAGGATCCCGGCGGCCATCTTCAGCAGGTAAGTATGAAGACGCCGAACCGCCGGGATTCAGGTAAGCGCTGTGCGGGTTGTTTTTTTAACCCCTGCATCGGGGTTGTCTCGCGCCGAACGGGGGGGGGGGGGGGGGGGGGGTTAAAAAAAAAAAAAACCCATTTCAGCGCGGGACAACCCCTTTAATAGGAGACAAATTGGCACCATGGGGGCATTGACAGTCTGGAAAATAAATATATATGGGGCATTAAACATAAGACCATTATTAGAGGAGGTAGTTCCTCCAGAAGAGCTTCAGGATGGGCTGAAGGGGCCCATTGAAGGATCTCACAAAGTTCCACAGCTGTCAAATCAGAATTAGAAATCAATGCTGTTACAGCCAGGTAATCCCATCCTCCGGCTTCTAAAAAAAATAAGGGTGGTTGATCTTAACAACTTTCAGTTTCTCATGATAAAGCATACGATAGCGAGTTGCTTGGAACACAGTAATCTTTTAGCTTTAGCAAACATCTGACTTCTCCTGCGTATGTTCAGTTTGTACCTGAGCATCAAGTGGCTCAGTAGCATCTCCTAGGTCAGACACACGGGTCTCCACCTCAGTGATAAGCTTCCTGAAAGACTGGATATTTGCACGCAGCAGACTGAAGTCCAACCTCAAAGCGCCAATCTCTTCAGTAACTACAAAAAAGCACGTCGCTATTGCTTTTATTACATCCATAATAGTTGGGTTGGCCGCAGAAAGAGCCTTGGAGTCGGTAGATACAGTGGGTTGAAAGTCCACCATAGCCCCAGATCATGCAAACTGCTGCAATTTGTTAGTAAACTTGGTCTGGGGGAATGGAGGCAGGTAGAAGGATGGAAATAGTGGGCTCGGAACATGAGCAATTTTACAGGGGAACTCACAAAAGATGCTTAGTAGTTAACACATCACTAGCAGAGACTCGTGGCAACTGGGTAGCAGAATAGTTGAGAATACACGTTTCTGCAATTATCTGTTGAATACAAAACTAGTCCACTGATTGGCAACAGAGTAACAAATCTTCCAGAGTATGAAGTAATAGAATATAAGCGAACAATTGAACGCAGGTTATCTGGCAGGGCAGTTTAACCCCTTAGTGACAGAGCCAAATTTTGGAAATCTGACGTGTCACTTAACATATCATAACTCCGTAAAGGCTTTGCATATCCAAGTGATTCTTACAATATTTTTTCGGCGCATGTTGTACTTCATTTAGGTGGTAAAAATAGACCCATAGAATTTGTGTATATTTATTAAAAAATGCCAAAAATGGGAAAATTTTGAAAAAAATTGTCATTTTTTTCACTTTTTCAACTGTAATATCTCAAATATGTGCAAACCTACTGTATAAAATTTTTGCTAAGATATATATTTCCATCTGTTCACTTTATTCTAAATGCACGTTTGAAAAACTTTCGTTTTTTTTAACCATTTAGGAGACATACAAATTTAACATTAATTATCAACATTTTGAGGAACACTTTATTTTCCGGCACCAAGCCAAGATTGCAAAGGCTCATAGGTGTCAGAATTATAGATAACCCCACAAATGACCCCATTTTAAAAACTACACCCCTTAATGTATTCACTAAGGGTGGTCAGGAGTATTTTGACCCCAGAGTTTCTTTTCAGGAATTAATGCAATTTAGAGTAGAAAAAATAAAATTTCATATTTTTGCAAATATTTAATTTTTAACACAGGATTTTTTTCTATAGTGCACATGAAAACGAGGATTTACACCTTGAAATGCATACCCCAGTTTGTCCTGTGTTCAGAAACATACCCATTGTGGCCCTAATCTTCTGTCCTTATGCACAACAGGGCCCAAACCGAAAGGAGCAGCAGGTGGCTTTCAGATCAGACATTTTGCTTGAAGGCATTTTAGGCCCCATTGCTCACTTGTAGACCCCTCGAGTGGCCAAAACGCGGAGGACCCCCACAAATGACCTCATTTTGGAAACTAGACCTCTTAGCGCATTAATCTAGGGGTGTACTGCGTATTTTGACCCAACAGTTTTTGAATGAATCAAAGCAAAGCAGAAGTAAAAAAATTACGATTTTTTTTTTTAATCAATTATGAGATTTTAAAAACAGGTTTTTTTTCGACAGCAGACATATGAATGGAGGCTTTCACCCACAAATCGATACCCCCGTTTGTCCCGTGTTCAGAAACATACACACTGTGGCCCTGAACTTCTGTCCGTATGCACAACGGGGCCCTAACTGGAAGGAGCAGCGGGTCGTTTTCAGAACAGACATTTTGGTTGAAGGTGTTTCAGGCCCCATTGCCCACTTGTAGAACCCGTGAGCAACCAAAACGACAGAGAACCCCCACAAATGACCCCGTTTTAAAAACTACACGCCTTAACGCATTACTCTAGGGGTGTACCGCGTATTTTGACTCAACCGTTTTTAAATGAATCGAAGCAAAGCAGAAGGAAAAAAATAACGATTTTTGATTTTTTGGCAATTATGTCATTTTAAAAATAGTTCTTTTTGTACAGCATACATAGGAATGAAGACGGTCACCCCAAAAAGTCTACCCCCATTTGTCCAGTGTTCAGAAACATACCCATTGTGGCCCTAATTTTCTGTCTGGATGCACAACAGGGCCCAAACTGAATGGAGCGTCAAACTTTAAACTGTCTTGACTTTTACGTGATCGCCATTATCCATTGGATAATGGCGATCACATGACCAAAGACCGCTCACCACGGCCCCCTGTAAGTAGCCAAGAGCAAGGAGATTTTAAATTTCCTCTTGCCCTCCCCAGCTTCTGCGCTTGCGTCCGCCATTTTGGCGACGGGCGCATGCGCCAAAACTGGGAAAGGTCCGCGGATAAGAATCCCATCAGGGGACATCGCCGGTGGCCTTATTTAAGTAATTTCACCTCCCCTCACGGATCCGATCCGTGACGGGAGGTGAAAATTGAGCTTTTACGAAAAATTGAACGTGAAAATTGAACTTTTGTGTGATCGCCGTTCTCCATAGTTGTAGTGTACAACATACCCCCTATGAAATCTCCAGGCTCTTGGCTACATTTAGTAGATTTTAAATTACCCCGCCAATCTGCGGCTTTTGACCATGCATCAGCCGTTTTGGCGACGGACGCGTGTGCAGAAGTCGGGCAAGGTCAGCGAATAAATCTGGGGGCTTAAGGTACTTAATTTCATCTCCCCTCATGGATATGATCCATGAGGGGAGATGAAACAAATTTTTTTTTTTAAACTTTTACATGATCGCTGCTATCCATTGGATAGCAGCGATCATGTGACCGGGAACCACATACAGCGGCTTCTGGTGACAGCTCCCTGCTCTCGGCTACTCATACTAGCCAGGAGCAGGGAGTTTTTCAAGGGGAGCTTAAACGTCACTTTTTATTTTACAGCCCATTGACTTTAACGCGATCACCGGTATCCGGCAGATACTGGTGATCGCATGACTGGGGGTGGGGTCCCGCGGCCCTGCATGACAGCTCCATGCTGTCGGCTACCTCCGGTAACCGGCAGCATGGAGCTATCACGTCCTGAGCGTGCAGGGCTTTCATTCCTAGAGGATGCATATTTCTACGTCCCCTAGGAATAAAGCCCATCAAGCCAGGACGTAGAATCCCGATGGGGCCGTCACTAAGGGGTTAAACATGACGTAGGATAAAGTTCTTAGCAAAGCAGCCGCCTTGGATTAAGTCGTACAATACACTCACCAATAGGAAATAGTTCTCTTTCCTGCCGCCCCACAATTCAAAGACTCCAGTACTCACAGCAGGACTGATTCTGGAAGCAACCAGCAAAGCCGGGACTCAGAACCCCTGCTGTGGGGTTGGGGTGGTCTCTAGAGAATGTCAGCTCCTTTTGGAGACGCCCCAGGGCTCCCCACCATACAGAGGCCACAGAAAAGCTTACTCATGGCCTCCCTGCCACAGCAGCAAAGGAAGGATAAGTAAGGCCCCCAAGGATTGCAGGCAGAGGGGATTCTCTCCAAAGATAGTCTTGAAGTGCTCGTGGCGCATCGGCACTGGCAGCAGCAGAGTGGGAGAATGCATTCTGGGTCAGCATCCGGAGAGGAGAGGAGCTCCGGAGAGGAGCTCCGGAGAGGAGCTCCGGAGAGGAGCTCCGGAGAGGAGCTCCGGAGAGGAGCTCCGGAGAGGAGCTCCGGAGAGGAGCTCCGGAGAGGAGCTCCGGAGAGGAGCTCCGGAGAGGAGCTCCGGAGAGGAGCTCCGGAGAGGAGCTCCGGAGAGGAGCTCCGGAGAGGAGCTCCGGAGAGGAGCTCCGGAGAGGAGCTCCGGAGAGGAGCTCCGGGGTCTCGCGATCAGCAGTGGTACCCGATAAGCACTTCATGGCAAAAATAATGGTGGTATGACAGATGGCATCTGGCAGTTCCCATAGCCCGCTCCTGGATGCAGCGTGCAACACCCAGAGAGCCTGCTGCAGGTGATCCCATCTAGACAGCCCGATTTAACAAGCAGGGGTCTATGTCCGGAGGAATATCTGCCATTGGATAGCAGGAATAGAGGCAGGTAGAAGGATGGAAATAGTGGGCTCGGAACATGGGATATCGGGGAGGTACGCTGACTGGGCACTTCTCCCCACTGGTTGGGGACCAAATCAAGGCCGAGGCTTTAGGACCCACTTAGCTCCCTTCCAGTAAAAGTCCTGCAGAGCGCCCCATAGTGGATCCGAACAGACAAGAGGACAGTCCCTTGGTATCCTCAGGCAGTAATGGGGTAAAATCTAATATAACAAGGGATGAGGCTGGATAAAGAACATTAATATCAGGAGCCACACACCCTACACCTCCGCTGTATATTTAATTTTTAGTAATAGGGTCATGATTTAACAAAAAGGTTGAGTAGCATTTACCGAGTAGAAGGTATGATCAAGGATTCGGTCTTCGTTATCTTTCCGCTTGGGGGTAACCTCTCCACGAAAACATCCAGCGTGGAAAGTTCAATATCCTGTGCATCTTGCTGTGTGGTATCCTATAGCAAAAAGAAAAAAAGGAAAAAAAAGGAACAAGGGTAAAATTAAAAATCAGCTGTATAGTTGGCATTAGTCCAAGAGACTGGACTAATACTATCTCACTAGCAAATTTTACAGAAGGCCTATGATGTATGCCTACAGGGCAGTAGAACACAATTAGCACAATCAAGGAACAGGACAATATTTTATCTTCAAACTACAGTTGCAGGTGATAAGGATAAGCAGCATTGGAAATATGGCATACATTACCATGTTTCTAATCTGGTACCTAATACTTCAACATACCGTATCTGCCAAAAGACAGGACAGCCCCAAAGATTGTAAGAGCAGAGATGGAAGGAAAAAGAGGTGACCTTATTAAGTAATAGGTGGCCAAATACTATCAGCCTAGGTAAAAACTATGCCATCCTCCAACTTTACAACTGAATTACTCAAAATGAACGTCTAACTTACCATTTAATTTTTAGGTTCGACATTCTGTATGGAGTCATTTTTAATACAGTGCATCTTTAAAGGTTTTGTTTTTTCCAAGGAAATACTATTGATGATTATCTATCCTGAGGATAGGTTATACGAGTCAATTGTCGATTGGTTGGGGTCTGCCGCTCATGACTCCGGCCAATCAGAGCTGCTCCTGCAGTTACTAGTGCCAGCCACTACACAGGGATGGAGCTGCAGCTTCTGCTCTGTACCCTTGTGTGAGCAGCCCTTACAGTGGGCTCCCAATCAGCCGGGATCCCGAGCAGCAGAACCCAGCTGATCAACTATTGAGGTCATCAATAGTATTTCCATGGAAAACCTCTTTGACAGAGATCTAAATCTCCTCCATAGACAGAGTTGCAGAAGGAACTTGTTATATTTATGTTACAAAGGCAAAGTGCTTATTGTGCACAAGGGTGATAAAACCTATATTATAACTCACAGGGAAGGCCTTGGGGCCAAGTCATATTTCACCAATACAGTAATTGTGTGTATGGAGGTTTGAAAAGTAGCTGCTGTTCAAGCCTGTAGGTAATTACTACAGCGGTTGTGGGGTACAAAACCTCTTAAGTGGCCAAAAGTTGTAGTGTACAACTATTCCTGAAAGAGCAATTGCGGATAGTACCACTGTCCCATTGGCTCCACAACATTTGTCCATTAACTGACGACCCAGCTACATGCCCTTTTACTATTAAAGCTCTCTTCTGACATATTACTTCCTGTCTGGATTCATCAGACAATTACAAGTGTGCCTGGCATGCGGTGCAGCAACTTTACCATTGGTGCACTTGTAAATAGTATGCAGTAAAGCTCCCTCTAGTGGCAGCTGCAGGCAGCTAGAATTGTATCATTTTTCACTATGCAGGAAATTTCAAGCTCTGTATAAGAAACTGTATAAAAATAGATTGTGAAATTATTCTAAAAAACAGAATTTTGGACCGCTTTAGAGTAAAAAGAAAAAAAATAGAATTGAAGTGTGGGCACTTAAAGTATAGTAAAATAACTGTGAAAGCTAAAGGTTTGGTGGAATAGAGGAGACATGCAATATAGAGATGCATTAAGGAGATTTGACTAAAATTAAAGGTTACTGAACTATATCCATTAGGATGTATAAAGCAAAGTGAAGGCTAGACATTACACAAATATGAAAAGTACTAGAACCAAATCTTACTTACCAACGATACAGTTTCAGCTATGGTCTCAGGTGAATGCTTAGGTATGGATGTCCGTCTTTCAGAATCCTCAAGCTGGGCAGATAAATGGAATCGTGTTGAGCACTAATAAAAATGCAGTTGAAAATCAAATACTAAAATGTAACATACTACCACCAGATAGAATAGTTTAATTAGTTTTCTTCTAAAGTGGTTGGGCTATTGAACGACATCTAGTATCACAAGGTATCTTATAACTTTCAGATCATTTGGATGGGTTGTGGGGGGTCCAGACCGCTTTTACCACACCGATTCAGAGAAAGTTGCCCCAGCACGTCCTATAGTTGCTTACGTGCGCCATTGACACATTCATTTCAATGGAACTGCCAGAGATAGCCGATCACTTGAAATAAATTTAAGACATACTAAAGCCTAATCTTCTGGATTGGTGGAGGTCCTAGCAGTCAGATCATTATAGATGTAAAGGTTAACCCCACCCCGCGAGTAGGGGGATAACTTTTAATCACAGCAAACACCCTTTAAATAGACAACAAAACTTTAAGGTGTCTTTTGATATCAAAACCAACCAACTTGCTTTATGGCATTTCACTTACATCAGTGTGTGCAGATTGAGAGAGGTCACGATGAGGTTTCTCAAAGTGGACATTGCTGTTCTGTAAATGGTCAGTGTACAAAAATATTAAAAATGAAATGTTTAGACTGTGTACAAAGAGGTATATACCAGCATACATTAGAAACATCAAATGTTGAAGTTATTTTAAACGCAAATACAGCCCTCCATGGCTAAGTCATCTGTCTACAATGTAGGTGTTCCTATATGTTTAGTATGGCTGAGCTTAGTGGACACTACTAAACAAAGACAGGTAGATCTGCTAGTGTAGGGTCCCATTCTTCAGACTCAAAAATTTTAACTGGTGGGCCATGCTTAGAAATTACTTCTGGGCATTTCCCTGAATTTTATTTATTTATTTTTTTACACCATGGACTTTCCTGAAAAGTCCTGCAGAATTAAAGGGGTTGTCCCGCGGCAGCAAGTGGGGTTATACACTTCTGTATGGCCATATTAATGTACTTTGTAATATACATCGTCCATTTAATATGAGCCATACAGAAGTTATTCACTTACCTGCTCCGTTGCTAGCGTCCACGTCTCCATGGCTCCATCTAATTTTGCTGGCTTCTTGCTTTTTTAGATGCGCTTGCGCTGTGCGGTCTTCTGGCTGGTGAATGGGGCCGCTCGTGCCGGAGAGCTGGTCACCGCCTCGTCATCGTAGCTCCGCCCCGTCACGTGTGCCGATTCCAGCCAATCAGGAGGCTGGAATCGGCAATGGAATGCACAGAGCCCATGGTACACCATGGGAGAAGACCCGCGGTGCACCATGGGAAAAAACCGCAGTGCATCCCTGGGAAAGGACCGGCGGCCATCTTAGGCAGAAGATTTTTAAAACTTCATATTTCGTCGGATCGGTGAGTAGCAAGCGGTTTAAAAACCGCTTTAAATTGCTATTTTATTCCAGGGGGGTGACGGGGGGAATGGGGTAAAGTAAAATTTTGATGTTTGCCGCGAGACAACCCCTTTAAGTCCAAATCCTTGTCACAAGTGATCTGGCATGCTGAATTTCCAGACTTCAAGTTCTATGTATCAGAAATGTAGTTCTCTTGTGAGAGAAATAATCACCTTTCAGATACAATGCAAGATTTCTCTAATTATTTATATACGGTACCTTTTCTTCATAGTTTCAGACTACAGCATTTATACCGGATATTCCCCGTTTCACAGGAGTATGCAGTTTGTGTTCCCTCTACCAAACAAATCTTTTCCTTACCACTAACGGCTCATGGGATTATTTTTCTCATAAAGATGCTATTGCAGCAACTGTAGTTGGTTCACCCAACAGGGCTTTTACTTCTGTTAATCAATGCCTTGGCTTCTTATTTATACCTGACACATGTAACAATAAAAGTATATTGCACATCCATATAAATTGAAACCTTTGTGGAAAGGTTACTGTTCATTAGTATTTTATGTGTACCACATGCAACATCCTGCTCCCTAGTTATAAATGTTCTATATATTGTTGTCTTTTAGGTCTACCTGCACAAAATCATAGAATATGCATCAATGTTTAATATAGAACTATCCACGATTTCTTCTATTTGTACAGTAAAAAAAATAAGATATAAGAAAATCCAATGATAAAAATAAAGTTCTGAAATGTATAGATTGTACAATGGTACAAGCAAGTTTACGCCTCGAAAAGGGCATCTGAATCCAGGACGCCACGCTACTGCAGTAAAGTAGACGGCATGAGCGACCTTAGGCTGCCTTCACACTTGCAATCGTGATATCACTGCCTTTTTTGTTTTTTTTTACTCAAGTGTCAATAGGACTTTCTAATGTTAAAAACTAGAGATGAGCGAGTATACTTGCTAAGGCTAACTACTCGAGATCTCTCTCTCTCCCTCTCCCCCCCCCCCCCCCTCCCCGCTCACCGGCACAACTCACCTGTCACCTGCGCCGGCCCCCAAACCTTTACGGACGAGCGGGCAGGTACTCGGCTAAGGCTCTACTCGCTCGAGTAGTTAGCCTTATCGAATATACTCGCTCATCTCTATTAAAAATGCATCGCACAAAAATTGCGATTTTTTTTTGGGGGGGGGGAGGGGGGGGGTTTAAAAGGTAGTCTTATACGCCAGAAAATATGGTAGTTAAATCAGAGGCATCATCCACGGCAAAAAAAGAAGTAGTTGTTTAAAAGGACACTGTTCCTTGGGACCATGTTGGAATAAAGTGTCCTTTTAAACTACTACTTTATTGCCGTGGATGCTGCCTCTGATTTTACTACTGTTTCAGCTGATCATAATTCGGAGAATAAATGCCACAAATCCATAACCTTACACTGTATAGAAACAACCGCATCGCAGGGATATCTACTTACAGGGCTTGGCAATTCTTTCTGGCTTCTTATGCTGTGCAAGCTTCCAATCTCAGTTTGAGAGCTGGAGTGTGAAAGACCCTCAAAGTAAGGCCTAGAAAAAAGCAAATCTTGTACTTTGATATATTGTGTATACAATAAGGAAAAAACAAAAAAAACAAGCAGCCATCAACCAATCAGTATCAACCAATACCATAAACTAAACACAGTAGAAAACTAGTATCTTATAAAAGCATCAACTTTTGGTAAAAGATAGTCCTTGCCCAAATGCTGCTTTATATTTTGAACATATTTTAGAATACATCTCATACTAGGAGAGGTTTTTCTTCATATAATTTAAATCTGATCATCTTGAAAGTCATTGGTGCAGTCTAATTAAAGTCACTGCTACCAAATGCTAAGATCAGGGTTACGATTTTAAAGACTACCTAATATAGAAGCATCTTTTACAAGCTTCTAGCTAATTGGCCTGTTATATTCCCAGTCTCTGCTGTGCAACATTCAGGCCTCATGTCCACGGGGACAGATCTGCAGTGGGTGACCCGCACGCGTGATCCAAGACCCATAGGGATGCATTTGACATCCGCAGGTAATTAAATTCCGGCGGACGTCATTTTCCCTTGAGGCGCGGATTTCGTGTGCGGGAAAACACCCGCGGCATGCTCCATTTTAGTGCGGGGCTCTCGCAGGCTTCTATTGAAGCCTATGAAAGCCGTCCGGATCCGAGGCACACCCGCAGCTGAATTCCTGCTCTCCGGCGCGGGAGAGCAGGAGTTTAAAAAAAAAAAAAAAAAAAGGAGTGTACAGCGCATGCACGCGGCACTCTGCCGGCGTGCCGACCACGTCCGCCGGGCCGAAGAAAGAAGATACGGCCCCGACGGAGGGCAGATCCGCAGCGTCCGGACAGGTGAGTAATGCTTACTTTTCAGCCTCATGTCCGCGGGAGAGGAGGGACCCGCTGCGGGATTCTGCATGAAGAATCCGCGGCGGGCCTGATTTTCCCCGTGGACAGGAGGCCTCAATGTGGTTGATCAAAGACATCACAGAAGCTCCATCCTTTAGAATTAAAAAATGGAAAAACCCCTTAAACTCAAAATGAAGCTGAAAAACAGTTCGACTGGACACTAAAATAAGAAGCTCCAAAATAATGGAATCCTTCTAGGAGACTAATAGACAAGAACACCAATTGTATCAAATATACCAGTGATTTCACAGCACAAGACTAGAGAACAGACATTAGCTGTCCAGAAGTACATTAGAAACAACAAAGTAGAACTAAAATTGTACAACCCTAAATATATATTATTAATATATACAAAAACCTACAAAAAAAAAAGACAGCTAGACACAGTAAAACACCTAATTATATATGTGACTGACCAAAAATTAGCATAAAAGCTTGAAGCGGACTCCGACCATGCCTGCGGCAGAGGACACTGCGGTTTCCTGTACGGGTCTCCTGCCTGCTGTCCAGGTCTTCTATTCCGAGGTCTGCAGATGCATGCAGAAGCACCGGGGCACATGAGCAGCACTTTTTTGTTTGTTTAACTCCCGCTTTCCCACGGAATCTGCGGCCTGTCCCCAACTGAATTGCGGACAACTACCATTGACTTAACTGAAAGCCGTCCGTGCGGGGTCCGCACTTAAATGGAAAATGCTATTTTTTTCCGAACCAAAAGGTCCGCAAATCAAAGCTGCATGCTTTTTTTCATGTGCGGACGCCCATGTATCCCTATGAGCAGCTTGATTTGCAGATCTTCCGCGCGGGTGCCTCTTGTGGATTCCACAAATCCGATCCGCCCGTACATATATATTTTGCATTTATATTCAGGTGCACCTGTAAATACCTTAATGTTTTGTGATTCATATATAGGCTTTTAGGTGTTTTCACTGTGTCTAGCTGTAATTCATACTATTTATATATTAACTTGTTTTGTGAGCCTTTTTCTTTGTGGTTTTATATTCCTGTGGGGTTCACGGATGGTTGCACATTTTTTTAAGATCTCCATGGTGCCCATCAGTTATTTGGACTAGGCAGTGTACAGCATTGGCTATTTTAGTATATTTTAATGGTAAGCTGCAGATTGCCATGCGGGAAAGACAGCGAAATAATCTTCTGAACTTCAGGGTCAAATTTACATTTCTAAATTAAATGGTCCTTGTTACAGCAATAGCTATTTGCAATCACATTACTTACAGCCAGTTCGAGCTAATGACCAATCAGAATTATACTCTACATTTCTCACTTTAATTTTGGTTTGGGAGTGCTGAGAACACTGTCATCATCTTCCATTTCAGGCCCGCTGTCACTTGGGTTTTCTATATCCAAGATGTCGTACATATCCTCCTCGACCTCTGGCACGTGCTCCCCTGGGTCCTGTTCAGAGTCAAGCACCTAGGAATATTAGTACAGCAGAAATTGAATTTTTTCACTTCAATTTATGTTTGGATAAATCCCATTTCTAGGACTGGCCTTGCAATGCACCATACACAGTGTGACTTGTCCTTATACAAGCCATTAGTCCATTTAACAGAAGGCAGCACCACTTGACATATCCAGTTCTGCTTTATTGCTTCCAGTGGCCTCAGAGTATTCAGATTCCAAACCTGGGATGTAACTACAGCTGAGAATAAGCTATATACTTCTAATATTGTGCCTACTGGAGCAGGGAGCTTGTTTAACCTCTTCCCAATCACACCACGTAAATTAACAGATTAGCACGATGACCCCCTTGCCTACAGTCCCTGAATTTAGGTGCCAAGTTTGCTGGCACTATACACGCCCGCACACAGTGCCGTTAGCAGATCGGGCATTCACAGCCTGACATACCCACCCACTTCCGCATTTCAGTGCTCTCACCTGCTGAAGCAGGCGTGAGGCACGAGAATCCAACTTTTCAGAGTTACGTGCGTGCGCTCTTCTGCACAGGACTATCTGGCTTATAAGGTATCCACCAACCGTGAATTCCGAAGTGTTCTGCTATACACTTACTGACAGAAGTCAAACCTTGCTAAAATAGGGTTTTTAACCAATTCCTGCTATAGGACGTACATTTACGTCCTGCGGCATCGGGGTATGTATAAAGAGAAAAAAAGACCACCACCTATGTAAGTTTGGCATCGCAGTAATCATATTTCATGAGATCGCAGCGAGCTGTGCGGGTGTCAATGCAGCGAGAGCGTTCTGAAAGACCTCAAGGCGGTCTTGGCAGAATGCCTACCAAGCCATGCCCATGGAGTCACTTCATAGACTGCCCGCCTAATAACCCCCCCCCCTTTGCCATATTTATAATAAAAGAATCTAAATAAAACAAAAATACATATTTGGTATCGCTGCGTCTGTCACAGTCCGATCTATCAAACTAACACATTATTTACCCCACACAATTTAAAAAAAAAAAAAAAAAAAGGAAGAACGCCAGACTTGCGCTTTTGTGGGTCAACCTGTCTCCAAGAAAAAATGCAATAAAAGCAATTGAAAAAAAAAAAAAAAAAAAAATCAGATGTACTCCAAAATGGTACCAACGCAAACTACAGGACATCCTGCAAATAGAGAGCCCTTGCACAACTATCTTGACGGAATAATTTTAAAAAAAGTTAAAGATGGTGGCAGAAAATTAAAAGAAAAATTTAATATCTTTGGGGAAAAAAATACAAGCAGCACAGCAAAAAAAAAACACTTTTGGTACCATAGTAATGGTACTGACCCATAGAATAAAGTTATGTCATTTTTGTTGCAGTTTGTGCGCCATAGAAACAAGACGCATGGAAAGATGGCGGAATTTGCTTTTTTCCTCATTTTACTCGACTTAGAATTTTTTTTTTACGTTTTTCAGTATATATTATATGGTACATTAAATAGTACCATTAAAAAATACAACTCGTCCCGCAAAAAAAAAGCCTTCATACATCTATGTCGATGGATGAAAGGAGTTACGATTTTTTTAAAGGGGGGGGGGGAGGGATAAAAAAAAAAAAAAAGGACTGCATCATTAAAAGGGTTAATAGAACTGTGATGTTTTTGCCCACCATGCTGCGAGGCATCAAGTTAGGCGCGGATATACTTTTTCACAATGTTTTAACAACCATAAAAAATAAAAAGGGGAAGATTCTGGCCTCCTATTTTTCATCAGTGGATTATTTGCTGGACTCTTAGCGGGACCTTGATTTGGAGATTCTGGCTGGTTACCGCTTTAATATTAAGCAGTGGTGAGCACTTAATATCATATTTTACAGCTCAATGTGATGTCAGTCATATCTGAAAATGTAGATGTTAATGATATATTGCTCACAACAGGTCTTACCAAATAAGTTGTCAGGCAGCACCTCCCTCACAACCAGTCTATTGACGACTACTCAGATCTTTGGGCTCAAGGCAAAAGTACCAACCAAATGAGAGCAATAAAAGGTCAGCAAGACTGAAAATAAGGGCTGCTTACCTGTCCAATACCTTTGGACACAAATACATTTAAAGGGAGAAACGCTTTCCCCATATGCCATTCTGTGGCTTTTGCTCCCCCCCCCCCCCCCCCCCCGAGTACAAATGAAATCACCATGTAAAACTAAATCGATTAAGCAGCTAAACATTTTTTAACTATAAAAAGAAAAAAAAAGAAAAAGGAGGAAGAAATCCAGGGATAGTGAATAGAGAAGAAATGATGAAAAGATATTTGCAACTACAGTGCAGATTTTCAAAGAATGTGAATTTGGCGTGAAATCTGCACCCATGTCCACAGTGAAGCTCGGCCGCTGTGTGAGCGAGGCCTTAGAACAGGTTTGCTCAGAAAAAGAGCAGCGCCCCATTTACTATAGCTAAAGAACTGAAGAGGAAGGGTTTTGGGTAGAACTATACATCTAAACATCAGTAATTATACGTCCTGAGCGCAGTGTACACCGCGTTACACAGAAAGTTTTATTGCTGAACTATGATAGATACCCCCAAATAATATGCAGGCTTTAGAATACCTCATCAGAAACTTTAAACCTCCGTAGCAGGGCCACCACCTTTTGCTTGAAGTTCTGTTGCTGTAAAATAAGATGATGTGGCATTGATAGTTTTCCATCAGGCACTGGGAGTTTCTTTGTAGCTAAATTTGTATTAAGAGGGAACATTTCATCAACTTTAGGCCTCTTTCACACGGGCAACAGTGATATCTCCGTGAGAAAATCAGAGCTGTGTTCTGGGTAATATCTTTGAGTTTTCCACTCTGCCACAATTCTCCTTCTGAAGCTCTGGCACACTTGTTTGTAGTTTTCCCCCAGTGCTTCCTGGTAAGGGAGTTTAAAAATCCCACCTCCAGGAAGCGCTGGCTCTGATTGGTTCTTGAGTTACGCAGCTCAACCAATCACTGCAGAGCTCAATGAACCAATCACAGCCATTCAATGTGATGTCTGATTGGTTTTCGAGCGCCGCGGGTCAAAGCCAATGCTTTCTGGAGGCAGAATTTTTGGGCCTGCTGACCAGGAAGCACTGGCTGGAGACTGCAGACAAGTGTGCTGGAGCTTTGGCAGAAGTGCGGCAGAGTGAACAGCGCCTGCTAGGTGATGTACCGTTTTTTTTGTGTGTGCTTTTTAATGCAGCTAAGACTTATTTTAGAGACAAACTGTAGGACTTTCTAATGTAAAAGTTGCATCGCACCGCACGATAATCGTGCTTTCATGTGATGCAATGCAACACAAAGGACGGCTCCATTAGGAAACATGGGCTACAAAACATTGCAAATCACAACTGTATAGAGCATACCGCGATTTTTTCTCTTGCAATGTAGCAGCCTACAAAACATTGCTAATGTGAAGGAACCCATTGGAAAGCATGGGCTTTACATACAGGAGATTTCTGGCACTGTTGCATCGCAAGAAAATCGTGCGATTTTGTCGCCTGTGTGAAAGCAGGCTTAAGCTGTATAAACTACATTATGGAGGGAAGGAAGGAGTCCAGGCAGCTGCATTTCATACTCACCGAGCGTTGTCTTCCTGCGCTGTGTCCCCACGAAGTTGGTGAGCACACACAGCATGGCTCATTTCAGACAGCTCTGTGCACGTGTTCTCCTATTCATCTCTATGGGAAAGTGCAGGCACAGAGCAATCGGAAAAGAGTCAAGTTGTGTACGAGTCCACTTTGTGGATACACAGCTCAGGAACGGGCTACCGGTGAGTATAAAGACTCCACAGACTTCCCGTTCCTTAACCCCACTACACTATAGAGCTCAAAGAAGGTGACAGGTTCTCTTCCAAGATCCTACATCTTCTGACAATAAAGCCAATGTTAATATCCACAAAAACATATAGGTTTCAAATAAAAGCATGTTTTCTATACTCTAACGTGCTTAAACGGCATTAACCTTTGGGATGAAATAAGCTTTTTTTAAGCACTAAAATAAAAATGAACGTTTGTAAATTAAGGCACTAAACATTTAATATGAAATTAAAATGATTTATATTAGTTGATTAAAGTGGACATGTCACCTTGGAAAAGTGCGACAAGAGGCAAATTACCAGGCGATGTTCATTAACAAAGAATAGGGAGAGGTGTGCCAGATTCATAAACAGGGGGCTCAACCTCGTTATTTACTTAGTCGTGCTCAGTGCTTTACTGTTAGGCACAGGCCGTTTCTATTTACCGCTCCATGAACAGACTGAACTTGGCCGACTGAATCGCAGCTCCACAATCATTACTGAATTAGACACTACTCGTATTAATGGTTTTAGGAGTTTTTTGTAATGGCTTCGGTACTTTTGATGTAAGAACAGGGCAATCTGCAGCACTATGCTTGCTATCAAAAATACCAGACCCACCACAGGAAACTGACAGACCCCATTCTTAATTAATGTGATCTATCAAGATTAGTTCTTGAATGAATCTGGCATACTTATCTTGACTCCAGTTTGAATGGATGCAATAAGACTAAGACTACGGATACATCAAGGCTTCAGTTGCAAGCACAACTAAAAATCGCAGTCTGCATCACAAGTAATATAAATGATTGTGGTTACATTGCAGCTCTTAAATTGCCATGACCAGATAATCAAAAGGAATTAAAACCTGCTAGATTTCACTGCATTTCTTGGCTGTGTGATATGTGTTACAGCCAAAGTCGGGAGTGTAGCTCCCTCACGTACCAAAAGTAATATAGACACCTGAGCAAGGTAGTATTTACACATGTTAATACTTAGTGGACCTCGTTTGGTCCTAATGGCATAGTATATTCTCTGTGGTGTACTTTCTACTTTTGCCCGATTCACTTCAGCTGCTATTTCCCTGCATTCACCCTGCAAACAGCTGGTGAGTTCTCTCAAAGAAGACGGGCACTGTAATATTTCCTGACCCGATTTTCTAATTTATCCCAAAGCTGTTCAGTGGGGTTCAGGTCAGGAGTCTCTGCAAGCCAATCCAATTGTAGAACGTCCATATTCAAAGGTAAAACTGTATTGGATATGTGACAAGGCGCAGTGTCTTGTTGGAAGTATTTCTTACCGTTCTCAGAGTATTGCCATACTGTCTGCAGCACATTATTGCCTAGAACGTCAGGGTACATTCCCGTGTTCAAGGTTCTTGTCACTACAACCAACAGACCAGGACCGTGCCATGTTAAAAATAAATCCCAAAAGTAAAAATGGGACCTTCGTTGTACTTAAAATGTTGGCGCAACACACTTAGGCCGCTGGCAGACGAGCGGGTCGGATCCGGCAGCGAGAATTCTCGCTGCGCGATCCGACCCGAACGCCTGCAGGGACGAGCGCGTACTCACCCGCGCCTGGCGGCCCCGGCTCTTTCATGTGCCGGCTGCCGCGCAGCCGGCGCATGCGCAGACCGGAGCCGGCGGCCGGGTGAGTGCGTGCTCCGCAAAAAATTAGGACACGCCGCGGTTTGTTTGCCGCGCGAGATTTCGCGCGGCCAAACCGCGGCCGTCTGCATAGGAGTGCGTATTTTAATGCACTCCTAAGCAAACTTTTAGCGGCGGAAATCCCGCGGCGGGATTTCCGCTCGTGTGCAGGCGGCCTTAGGCAAAAGGCGTTCCCCAGACATCCTACACACCAAGGTGCATTCATTTGATTTGAAGATGGAGTAGCGTGATCAGTCACTTCCATAGAATGTTCTTCCATGGCTCATCTGTACAATGACTATGCTCATTGCACCATTATAGACAGGCCAATGCATCTTCTTTGAGAGAGCTCACCAGACGATCATAAGATGGATGACAGAAAACACCAGCTGAAGTGCATCAGACATTAGTAGAAAGTATGCCATGGCCAGTATCTGATGTCATTAGGGCTAACGGAGCCCCACTAAGTATTAATATATGGAAATAAATACCACTTTAGATTTTTTGGTAGGACAGTATGTGACAACAGCCTAAAATCATATTCTGATTAAATTGAATGGCATCATCAACGCATTAGAGACTGGCTACATATTTTTGGAGAACCTAAACTTTAAAAATTGAAAAACTAAGGCCGCCTGCAGACGAGCGGGTCAGATCCGGCGGCGAGAATTCTCGCTGCGGGACCCAACCCGAGCGCCTGCAGAGACGAGCGCGTACTCACCCGCGCCCGGCGGCCCCGGCTCTTTCATGTGCCGGCGCATGCGCAGACCGGAGCCGGCGGGCGGGCGAGCCCCGCACAAAAATAGGACATGCCGCGGTTTGTTTGCCGCGCGAGATTTTGCGCGGCCAAACCGCGGCCATCTGCATAGGAGTGCGTATTGTAATGCACTCCTATGCAGGCTTTGAGCGGCGGAAATCCCGCCGCGGGATTTCCACCCGTGTGCAGGCGGCCTAAGAGGAAGACTTGGTTGTTGAAATGGAATATGGAAACATTTTTAAGAAAACTAACAAAGTGGTTTTCTGCAGAAAAACAGGCCGTTTTAATCCTCAGTAGTAATGCTGTAGATATACACATGCATATATTTGTAATACCACACAAGGAAGTGGCACGATTTATAAAAGAACATTGCCAAAGTGTGACATGTCCACTTAAAACCAAGTTAATCAGCTTGCAGGGATGACAAGCAGCAGTACAGAATAATGGTTGACCGTTTACACCCCTCCAAGTTAGTGTAAGTAATGTAAACCGACCCGAGTTATGGACGTTGTTCTTACTATCGTTCTTCGCTGCTTCTTTGGTTTCCCCACATCATATTCATCATCATCCAGGTCCTGTAGTAAAGAAGCAGTACAAGATAATGAACAGAAGTATACCCATTAATTAAAGGCATACACTTGGCAAAACTGATATATGGTTTTGCCTAGTGCAGAGCCTGAAGAGCTTATCATCCTGCTGTCATGTACCACACTGCCATGTCCTGCATACATGGTAATAAAATGTATCAAGTACAGATGGATTAATTGCTACGGAAACTTGGGAAGCATTCACAATATCATGACAACAAAAAGGGCATTCCAGTAAGGCCTCATTTTCACGGGCGGGTTGGATTCTGCGGGTGGGAGCCCATAGCAGAATCCTACTCTGCCCACGGCAAGAGGACATTACTTACCCATCTGGATCCGCTGCGTGGCTGTGCGGGTCTTCCATCTTCTCCTACCCACATTGCTTTTTTTAATCACCTGCTTTCCCACGGGATCCGCGGACCGTCGGCAGCGTCAGCTGGGGGCGGGCCGTGGATCGGAAGGCTTCCATTGACTTCCCGGGACCCGCAGCAATATGGAGCATGCTGCGATTTGTTTTCCGGACCAAAAGGTCTGCAAATCAAATCCGCATGCGGGCGCTCATGATAGTCTATGGGCGGCTTGAACTGCGGATTCCGCAATTCCATTCTGCCCGTGATCATTGAGCCTAACTGATTATGGAATAAAAGGGACGGTCTCAGTGACAAAATTAAAGGGATTTTCTGACTTTAAAAGATTCTGGGGGGGGGGGGGGGGGGGGGGTAACATAGTAACATAGTATGTAAGGCCGAATGAAGACAATGTCCATCTAGTCCAGCCTGTCTATCCTACTGTGTTGATCCAGAGGAAGGCAAAAAACCCCAAGGCCAGAAGCCAATTAGCCCTTTTGGGGGAAAAATTCCTTCCCGACTCCCTAATGGCAATCAGACTGTTCCCTGGATCAACCCCTAATAGTTCCTACCTGCCTGTATACCAGGATTGACACTTAACCTAATATTTATATCCTGTAATATACTTCTTCTCCAGAAAGACATCAAGTCCCCTTTTAAACTCCTCTATCGATTTTGCCATCACCACTTCCTCCGGTAGAGAGTTCCACAGTCTAACTGCTCTTACAGTAAAGAACCCCTTTCTATGTTGGTGATGAAACCTACTTTCCTCTAATCGTAGCGGATGTCCTCTTGTTACCTTTGTGGTCCTGGGTGTAAACAGATCACGGGAGAGATCCATGTGTTGTCCCCTCATGTACTTATACATGGTTATTTGGTCGCCTCTTAACCTTCTTTTTTCTAGAGTAAATAGTCCCAATTTGGATAGCCTCTCTGGGTATTCCAGTCCCGTCATTCCATGTATTAGTTTAGTTGCCCTTCTTTGAACCCCTTCAAGCACTGTGACATCTTTCCTGAGCACCGGTGTCCAGAATTGTACGCAGTACTCCATGTGAGGCCTGACAAGTGCCTTATATAATGGAAGGATAATGTTCTCGTCCTTCGCCCCTATACCTCTTTTAATGCACCCCAAGACTTTATTTGCCTTTGCAGCAGCTGACTGGCATTGGTTACTCCAGTTTAGTCTATTATCCACTAATACCCCTAGATCCTTTTCCATATCACTTTTCCCCAGCGGTACCCCATTAAGTGAAGATTTGTGACATCCGTTCCTCCTGCCCATGTGCATAGTCTTACATTTTTCAACATTGAACTTCATTTGCCATTTTTCTGCCCAAGCCCCCATCTTATCCAGGTCCGTTTGTAGCCGCACATTGTCCTCCGTTGCATTAATTATATTGTATAATTTTGTGTCATCTGCAAATATTGATATTTTGCTGTGCAGCCCCTCTATCAGGTCATTAATAAATATGTTGAACAGAGTGGGGCCTAATACTGAACCCTGTGGCACCCCGCTAGCGACTGTGGTCCTAGCAGAGTACGAACCATTTATTACCACCCTCTGCTTTCTATCTCTGAGCCAATTTTTTACCCACTTACACATGTTTTCACCCAATCCGAGCTGCCTCATTTTGTATATTAGCCTATTATGTGGCACGGTGTCAAAGGCTTTAGAGAAGTCGATATACGAGATCAATAGATTCTCCCTGGTCCAGCTTAGAGCTTACTTCATCGTAGAAACTGATAAGATTTGTCTGACATGAGCGACCCTTCATGAATCCATGCTGGTGAGGAGTTATTCCCTTAATCTCCTTGAGGTACTCATCGATGGCGTCTCTCAGAATCCCCTCGAAAATTTTTCCCGTTACTGAAGTGAGACTTACTGGCCTGTAGTTACCAGGCTCACTTTTGCTCCCTTTTTTGTAAATTGGAACCACGTTGGCAATGCGCCAGTCCAATGGTACTACTCCGGTCTTGATAGTGTCTAGAAATATTAGGTATAGCGGCCTAGCTATCTCGTCACTTAGTTCCTTTAGTATCCTTGGGTGTAATCCATCTGGGCCCGGTGATTTATCAATTTTAGTTTTCTTTAGACGCTTCCGCACCTCCTCCTGCGTTAGGTATGAGATATTTTGTGAGGGGTTCGTTTTATTCCCCTGCATCTCGTGTGGCATTTCCTTTTCTTTGGTGAACACACTTGAGAAGAAGCTGTTTAGTAGATTTGCTTTCCCTTCGTCATCATCAATGATTTCTCCTGCATTGTTTTTTAAAGGGCCAGTGCTCTCCCTGCAAATCCTTTTGCTGTTTATGTAGTTGAAAAATAGCTTCGGGTTGTTTCTGCTCTCTTTTGCGATCCGTCTTTCTGCTTCCTCCTTGGCAGTTTTGATCGTATCTTTGCATATTTTGTTTTTTTCCCTGTATGATTTTAGCGCTTCTTCGCTGCCTTCTTGCTTTAGTAGTTTGAACGCTTTCTTCTTTTCGTTTATTGTCCCTCGTACCGTCTTGTCGAGCCACATTGGTTTCCTTTTAGCGGAGTTTCTTTTATTTTTAAAGGGAATGAATGGCTCACATGAGGTGATTAGGATCCTTTTGAACTTTTCCCATTTTTCCTCCGTACTGATATTTTTGAGGATGTTGTCCCAATTAATGTTACCGATAGTAGTTCTAAGCTCATCAAATTTTGCTTTACTAAAGTTTAGTTTCTTTGTCGCTCCCTGATGAGGCTTCCTATTGATTGACAGCTGGAAGTTGATTATATTGTGGTCGCTGTTCCCCAAGTGCCCCTCAACCTGCACCCCCCTTATACGTTCCGGTTTGTTAGTTAGTACTAGGTCCAGAATGGCCCTCCCTCTTGTTGGTTCCTGCACAAGTTGGTTCAGGTAATTGTCTTTAATTACTCTCAAGAACTTATCACCCCTGCGAGATTTGCAGGTTTCGTTCTCCCATGTTATATCTGGGTAATTAAAGTCCCCCATGATAATTACTTCGTTTCGTTTTGACACCTCTTCTATCTGCCTTAGTAGTAAGTCTTCAGTTTCTTCTGTTGCTTTTGGTGGTCGATAGAAGACCCCTATCAGGATTTTGTTATTTTTTCCTCCCTGTATTTCTACCCACAGAGATTCCACCTGTTCGTCTCCTACCCCTATATCCTCCCGTAGCCTCGGCTTCAAGTTCGATTTGACGTACAGACATACCCCTCCCCCTTTCTGGTTCCTTCGGTCTCTTCTGAAGAGATTGTACCCCTGCAAATTCACCGCCCAATCGCACTTATCATCAAGCCATGTTTCAGTAATTCCGACTATGTCATAACTTTCATCAGTCATTCTTGCTTCAAGCTCGCCCACTTTACCGATCAGACTTCGTGCATTCGTGATCATACAATTTATATCATTTTTTTTGTTTTTTAAATTTGTTTTGTTGCTATTCGTACTTATGGCTGATCTATCAGTTCTAACTGTACTAACCCCACCCCCTGCTCGTCCCCCATTCCCTTTGCTTGGACCCAGATCGCTAATTACACTGGCTACCCCACTATTTCTCATTTTGCCCTCCCCCCCAGTCCCTAGTTTTAACACTCCTCCAGCCTTCTAGCCATCTTTTCCCCCAGCACAGCTGCACCCTCCCCATTTAGATGCAGCCCGTCCCTACGGTAGAGCCTGTAGCCGACCGCAAAGTCAGCCCAGTTCTCCAGGAACCCAAATCCCTCCTTCTTACACCAACTCCGGAGCCACTTGTTTACCTCCCTAAGGTCCTGCTGCCTTTCTAGTGTGGCTTTAGGTACAGGTAGTATTTCCGAAAAAAAATAAATACTCACCTTCCGAACAGCATCCACATACAGTGCTGTCACTAATCTAATCCCTGTTTATCACTCAAGTGACCACTCGGGCAATCACATACCATTGATGTACAGATCCCTGCTGAGGCCAGTGATTGGCTGAACGGTCATGTTAGCCATGAGCAGAATGTGATGTCTGCAGTCACCTCTGGGTATGGATTGGTGGTGGCAAAAAAGGGTTGTGGGGGGCTTTTTCTTCTATTATACGCCATTATCTGCTGCCTGTAAAAAAAATGTTAATGTTGCAAAACCCCCTTTAATGGTATATCACTAGTGTAAGCCAATGTCCAAACACTGTGATTGCCACTACATTCTAAAATGGGGTAATAGTGCTAGAGAAGTACTGTACCACTTTGTCACCAGTCCGCTCCATTCTGCTTTTTCTGGTGCCCACACAGTTGGCTATGAATTATAGCAGTCTGGCTATGTGGCCTCCAAAGAAAGCTAAGTGAAGTGGATAAGCAGGAAGCACTAGAATGCCTTCTTACCACTTCATTCTAGTGTGCGGAGAGGGGGTACAGCCATCGTAAGCCTACAAACTGAACATCCCAGCGATATATATCACTACTGTCTGTAACGAGACATCCCACTTAATACTGAAAGTAAGGATATAAAAAAAGGTACCAATTTCGGCTCAATATGAATACAGATAAAATACTGACAGTATGAGATCTATAGCGATATAGAAACTTACAGAAACCGATAGATCTATATCAATGAATCAGCTCTGAAAACCGGTAATAGGCATGCAAAGCTTTCAAACTAAAATGGACAAATCTTACCAATGTTTATAGCAGAGCAACCATAATTAATAGAAGAATAGAGTATACTGTGCAAACAGCTCCATTCACAACTCACTGTGCAGAGATGCATTTTCTCTTCTCCCATTTCTACCATATAGATCTATGTGGGGAATTCGGTTATGTCAACCTTTCTGAAGATTTACTTTTTCATATGTTCAATTTCTTGGCTATTACTTAGACATAAGCTTATTATTAGTATATTTATATCCATTTTATTAGTCCTATTTGTGAACACACATCCTCTGCCCACACACTGGGTGTGATCGTATCACAGTCCCTCCCTGGATTTAATTGTCTGACCTATTTTTGCGCCCTATATTCTTCTTGGTTTATTAATAAAGCCTATCTTTATTCATATTAGGGAGTGTGTGTCACTCATTTGGTGTACCTACTTGGTAGTTGCTCTTTGTGCAAGTGACACGCTTATCCTCTTGGTCATACTTACATTTTATGGTACATACAGAACTATGGCAAACCCTATAGGTGAGGAGCAGTCAAAAAAATACTTTTTGTGGTGCCCAAGTAATGCAAATCAACTATGGGACCAGGGACAGACATGTGATGCCCAAAGGAAGCTGCAAAATGTGTGCCCTTTTCAGATGCCCCAATAATCCTTAGAATACTGATAGCAGGCACAGCTAGTTACTTATTACAGGTACTCTGAACCTTGAGCAACTATGGAGAGGCACGGTTGTCACTTCTGCGTAAAACTCTGCAGCACTATGGGGTACGTAATGTATTAACTATCACCTTTCTGGGGAAGTGGGAGGTGACAGTTCTCCCCCCCCCCCCCGCCATCCCTTTTTAAAGTTGTGTTTACTGAACAACCAGAATCCGACAGAAAACTTTCTAAACCCATGCAGAAATCCATGGCTATTCTGCCCTGTCGATTCGCAAAATCCATATGCAGCTTTTCCACGTGAAGTAGTGACTTGTTACATGCATCCGCTTAAAAACACATCAGATAGTAAACGGCTTGATAAATCGGGCCTGAATGTTCACTGGCCTATGCAATTGTTCTAACAAACCGCTGAGTGACTGTCGCCCGATATATGCTGCAGGGAAAAAAAAAAAAACACACTTTTTATGTATATATCTCAGCAGCACACTCCTCGTGGGAGGTGCTGCCGGCAATGCTACTGTATTGGAAACAATCATATACGGAGAGCTGGTCTCCAATATGTCAATGTCGGCCTCTGTAAAGGCCAATTAATCAAGCTTGATCTTCTTGTTTAAATAGCTACTGCCGGCCCATGTAAAAGAGCCCCAAGACAGCTTGTTTTATCTTGTATGCAGCCTAGTGTACAATTGGTCCAATTCCCTCTGCTGTGTACATCAGCTGTCCCCTCCAACTACAAAGCAATCTGAAATAGATTCACCCAAACAGCTGGAAAGCAGATCGGGAGGCGGATGCACCCATGAAGCTAATGGAAACTAAACTATAGATCTTCACCAGTTCTTCTGTCAAAAAACTGCCTGTTAGTAATGTTTGTCCAACCATATCCTACATCCACAGAGTTAGCAGTAAATCATGAAAATCTAATTGCTTTGGTTTTAACATAAGCATTAGAGATGAGCGAGCATACTCGGAAAAGCACTACTCGCTCGAGTAATGTGCTTTATCCGAGTATCGCTGTGCTCGTCCCTGAAGATTCGGGTGCCGCTGTGGCTGACAGGTCAGTCGCAGCGGGGAGCAGGGGAGAGCGGGCGGGAGAGAAGGAGAGAAAGATCTCCCCTCCGTTCCTCCCCGCAGCTCCCCGCTCCATGCCGGCACCCGAATCTTCAGGGACGAGCACAGCGATACTCGGATAAAGCAAATTACTCGAGCGAGTAGTGCTTTTCCGAGTACGCTCGCTCATCTCTAATAAGCATCTAAATGGATAGCATTGTGCATCAATCTCCTAATTGCTGATGTTTTCCATACCTGTCCTTGTACAGCATCATCACTGGCTTCCTGCTCTGAAGAAAAACTTTCATACTCCTCTTCAGAATAATTATCTGCCCAAAAAACAATCAATCAACAAAGTTATGTTTTTCCCCCATAAACTCTGCATTAGACATATCTATCTATGTGACATGCATGATGGAACTGTAATCGTATAGACAGGACTGTCTAGACCACATAGCATTTTGGCCCTGGCTTACAGACGCACCTGTGGATTTTATCTTCTGGCTAGTATTCATGGCACTGTCTTCATGGTCAATCGGCTGACTGGAGAGTGAAAATATCCATATTTCAGCTACCTTGGCAGATGCTTCCTTCATATTGCTAAAAAGGCTTAATACTTGGCTTCCTTCAGATGGATGCTGCATGACCTGTCATACAAATAGGAATCAATCACAACATATCTGTGTATATAGTAGCCAGCCAGGAATCAAGTACTGTGAGCAGGGGGGACACAAACTGCAAGCCTGCTGTAATCTTTGGCAGCTCTCATTAGCCAAATGGCACCACAATGTTTTGTGTGTTTGGGCCAAGATGCTGCCCGTAGACTGAGAAATATATTACGCTGACGGTCACTTTAATTCTTACAGGTCCTGGACAGATCACTTAAAGGACAACATACCCCTCTGTGATCCATCCTGGAAGGATATGGATATTATTTAGGGGAAACACTGAGTATTGTCTTCATGCTCCATGAAAATGAAGGAAGAAAGGTTTAAAAGGGTTATCCAGGAAGGAAAATACCTATTCAGTCTGGGTCCAAGATGCCGGCACTTCCACTTCCGGCCCCAACACTGGGTCAGGTGGTATGTATTTATCAGTGACATCACAGGGGTGGGTTGTTTGGCTCATTCCAATAATTCAATAGCCATTGAAGAGAACGTTTAGTTACCAAAACAGGAGACACAGCCAGCCCCCTGCGATAACACAGACAATGAAAGGTTCATACTATGTGAAACTGTCAAAACTAGGCGGGAAGCGGAGGTGCTAGTCACTGGACCCCGGCTGAATCGGGTATTTCCCTCTCTGGATAACCCATTAAAAAAAAAAAAGGGTAACTGCACTTTTCACAAACTTTTGACAAACAAGGATGACATAGCTTTGATCACTGGAAGTCCCGCTGCAGAGACCCCAGCCGATTGCTTAAATGAATGTACCCCTTTGGCTGTCTTTGCTGCCTGTGGGCTCCTCTCAGCAGCCAAACACAGATGTATAGACTTCTACAGCAGCGGAGAGAAAACAACAGCTAAAGAGACACTGCTACATTTGAGTGATCAGCAGGGTTCGCAGCACCCAAACCCCCACTGATCAAAACTTTTGGCATGTTTTTCTAACAAACATTCTTATCTTTTTTTTTAAAAAGCACAGCAAGGTTAGTTTCACACGGGCGATTACGATTTTGCAGCGTGAAGATTGCTGCAAAACACACCTTTTTTCCTGCAATTTTGAGCATCAGCGCTGCTTCTTTTCGCAAAATTATTACTGCCGCTCAAGTTTTTTTTGTGCGATTTTGCCGCGATTTTTCAGTGAAAGTTAATTGGACTTTCTGATGTTAAAATCAAAACGCAAGTTTATTGCATTGCGATGCAATAAAAAGGAGGCTCCATAGGGAAACATTGGAGATTGAAAAAACACATATTACAGAAAGATAGAGCATGCCGGTTGGGGAGGAAACCATTATAAATCATTGGTTTCGTAATCTGCTTTTTTACCGACTCTCGCATCACGTGGCAAATTGCACGATTTTCTTGCCCGTGTGAAACCACCCTTTCTCTTTAAAGTAAATTGGAAAATCCAAAAAGTCATATCATAGAAAGCAACAGCCATTCTTTTATCAGACAAACTAAAAACCACATGTTATCATAGCTACCTGCTTCCTCCAGTACGTGAGGATTGGTCCTCCACACTGGTGATACTTCATTATGTATAGGAGGAAGCAGGCGGCCACGAGGACAAGCGGCGCTGAATTACAGAATAGTACAGAGAATTCTGAAAGCTTATTTTCATCCTTTTGAAATTATATAACTATGTCCGATTTGACACGTGTGTTGATCCTCCGGTCGGAGGTTCTGTCACAGATCTGGCTTAAAATACCGGAAGGGGATAAAAAACACTGCATGAAACGCTTTTTCTTCTACTCAAAAGCCGCACAGCTGAACAGAAACTAAATGGACCCCATTATAGTCAATGAGGTCCATTCGACGCTGTCTGGTTCCGTTTTAAGACTGAGCTGTTCGGCCGCAGGGATTCTCATTTCCTGCTCCCTGAATGGAGCAGGAGAGCAGAACCCCGAGTGCAGATGTGAAACCACCCTAAATTGATAGAGGTCTGCAAATCCTCCAGCATAATGCATATTATCTCTAAGTCTCTAGATTAGTAGTTCAGGGGTGGTCTATCCGGCTAGTGGGTACACCAATGTATCTGATAAAAAGGAAACCTCCTCTTCTAGGGCTCCTGCACACGGGCGGATTTGATTTGTGTAATCCGGAATCGGTGGCTGCCCCTGGATTCCGCAGGAAATATTGGCATAGCCTCCTATGCTTTCTGCACTAGAGAAATCTCTGCTCATGGCAGAAAAAAATAAATAAAATCACAGTATGCTCCATTCTGTGCCGTTTTCCGCACAGACGGCTTCCATTGAAGTCAATGGAAGCCATCCGTCCCGCGGCTCTTCCGCAGGGAGCATTGCAGAAGGGTCGAGAGATATGAGTCATAGTCTAGTGATGGCGCGGCTTTATCTGTACTGCACATGCCAGCGCTCCTGCAGTACAAAAAAAAGAAGAAGAATCCGGACAGGTGAGCGGGGTTACTGGCCGGGCACAGGGTCGGATCCTGCTGCGGGCTCCTGAATGCTGGATCCGACCCAGACGTGTGCAGGAAGTCTTACTGTTTATAGTCTGGGTAATAAAGAGCAGTGATCACCAAAAACACACATTAAAACAGACTTACCTCAGCCATGTTGATGCATCCAATAGCCAGAGTTTTGTAACCCAGGATTGTTCGATTTTTGTACCTTTTCCTCCTTTGAAGCATTATCTGTAATTTGTTTCCTTCCCTTTTTAAAAAGTGAGGGTACTAATGAAGAAAATGAAAAATATGGTTTTCAACATATGCTTTTGTTGAGTAAATTGTTTACATGCACTAGAAAAAGCTGCTGACCTGTACTTCTAATGGAGGGCTGCCTCGTATCCCAATGTATGGGATAGGTCACCAATAGGAGTCACATAATGAAATAAAGCTATTGCACTGTGTGTGAGAGAGCTGGAGATCTATCAAACTAATTTTTACTGTATACACTTCCATAGAACAATAGTCTACACTACTTCATGCCCTTTTTTGCATGGGTATGCTCATGCCAGCATTCCATTCAATGTGATGTCACCGAGGGTTGGAGAAGCGTGCTGCAGTGACCAGAAGGGACACGGGAACCTCGTTCTCAGGATTGGGGAGACCCCCACCAATGAACAAGTTATCCCCGATCCTGTAGGTAGGGAATAACTTGGAATTCCGGTACAAGCCTTTTAAGGTTTGTGATGGGTTGTTCTCACACATCTAATCTACCCCATGTTTAGCCCAATATGTACCCCAAAACACTTTTATTAGTAAGTTTTAGTGGGCACCCAGCTACCATGTTATGAAGATTCTATTTTGAAGTTAAATAAATGTACACCGCTAAACTTAATGGTACAGCATTAGAAAAATGAGACAGTAGTCAGCTAAAGTAGCCATCAACTCAAGGATCCTATACATAAGACAACGGCCCAGAATACACTGCAGAAGTACCGCATATATGGCCAAAATTATTCTATATGGAAATGCTGGATTGAGAGGAGTGCAAGAAATAGATACCTGCAGCGAAAAAGTCAGTGCAAGATCAGTTTCCACTTGTCCAGTAGGTGGCAGCACGATTTCATGAGAACGAAGAATGCGCTTGGATCCCTAGTAAACAACAAAACTGCAATTAGTTCAAACTAAACATCAGTCGATCCCCGCTATAATACAACTGCAAACACAGCACAGTAATAAAGCAGAGGGACAGAATTGGGTCAGATAATTAAGTGGGTAGAAATGATTCATGTGAAAAGCCAATTCTTCATGGGCAGATGAATGGGTGCAAGTAAGTGAATTCAAGCATGTATAGTCAATTACAGGTAAAGTTATTACATTGCTAAACCACCTTAATAGACTTAGTCATCGCAGCCAAGAGGGTTATCCGAGTTGTAACATCTCCATAGAACTCCTTCCCAATTGAGTAACATGACAAATAGGCAAATACTCACTTCTCTCAGCGGCTATAGGCGGGACTGCAGCTGAAAACACAGAATGGAGCGGGGAATGGGAATCGGCACAGGACATAGTGGGAGCGGGGAGAGGAGAGTATATGCCTATTTGTCATGCTACTCAATAGGGAAGGAGTTGTACCGAGAGGTTAAGCCTCGGACAACCCCTTTAGGCTGGGTTCACATGGGGCGGAATTGCCACAGATTTGCTGCGTTTTGCCGTTGCAGATCCGCAGGGTGGAGAAACTGCTGCGTTTGCAGAGCAAGCCAGTCAATGTATTTTGGCAAAAAGCTGTTCTCACAGTACAGAATTTTTGCACTCTCTGCCGCAGTGCGGAAATGTTGTTGCATCGCGGTTTTAGTAGACACAGCATGTGAATTCTGTGGACTTTTTTGCTGTGTTTTTTTTTGTCCATAGGCCTCAATGTAAGTAGCAAAAACCACAGCTGAAAACGTTGGACATACTGTAAAAGCGCTGTGGATTTCATAACCTGCGAAAATTCAGTGCAGAAAAAAAAACAAAAAACACAATACTTAACAATAAATGCGATAACAAACTATGTTTGTCAGTGGTTTTGCCGCATAAGCAGAAATTCTTAATTTCCGCACAAATTCTGCAGCAGATCTGCGGCAACTACGCCCCGTGTGAACCAAGCCTTAGAGTATGTTCACACAAAGCAGAAATACTGTGGATTTTCCGCACTGGAAAATCCCACAGCAAAATCTGCAGGGTTTTTAGATCAAAAACTGCACCTGATTTCAGGCCATGCAGCACTCCTGTCACCTCCCAAATATTACTGGTACCCATACACCAGGAACTGCAAATGAGCTCCGCCAGTGATGTGTGCAGAGGTGGCACCGCAGCCGATTTCGAGTCAAAATGCGTGCCAATGGTTTTTGATGTGAAAATGCTGCTGAACTTTCCACAGCAGAAAACCCCCAGCATTTCCTCCACATCTGAACGTAACCTTCCGGAAATTTAATTAAGGGGACTTCACATCCAGTACTGGCTTTAGGAGGGGAAGGGGGGGGGCATGTCTGCATCAGAACCTCCATCATAAATGGATTTGGTTGCAGATACTGGAAGAAAACGTTTTGCATGCAGCGTTTTCTTCCATCCAAACACTGGCCAGCTGGGTGGAAAGTTGGCGGGACCCATTTTAGTCAGTAGGGTCCACCCAGCGCTGTTCGTTTCTCTCCAGAATCCCCAATGGAGATATGAAAGCCCCCTTGCATGTGTTAATTCACACCTACGTTAGGGTCAGTGGGGGTTTTCTTCTCTTGGCTCAGTTTTTGTAGGAGAGAAACTGAAGTCAAACAAACTGATCATTTTTTTCTCAGTTGATTTCAATGGGTTATCAAAACAAAAACAAAAAAAAAACTGAATGGTTTTTGTTTTGTTTGTTTTAACCCCTTGAGTGGCACGCCCGGAAATTTTCCGGGACGAGCTCCACTGCCGATAGTGATATAGCACGGAAGATTTCCGGGCTATGTATTACTATGGGAGCTGCAGAGCACAATGCCACCAGCTGTGGCAGTGTGCTCTGCCTGCACAGTCCCACAGAGAACAAAGTAAGGGCTTTAAACAACAGAAGCAGAAGATATTGCCGATCTGCCGGCAATCTCCTGCTTCTAAGTCCTGCTTTGTTTACAGGTTGCCATAGAGACCATCGGCATGTCAGAAGCAAGCCGATGGTCTCTGTGGCAGGGAGAGCTGGTGCTTGGCTGTCAGAGGACAGCTAGGTACCAGCTCTTACAGCAGAGAAAAGAGAAAACCTCTGATCTCTGCTGTGTTAACCCTTTACATGCTGCAGTCTATGTGACTGCAGCATGTAAAGGGCTGTCACTGCAGCATGTAAAGAGCTGTCACCATCAGACCCCTGGAATGTGATCAGGGGGTCCTGATGGGTCCCTGTGGAAGTCCCCTAAATGGACAAAAAAATAAAAAATAAATAAAAATTAAAAAATTTTAAAAAGAAGTTAAAAAATTATAAAAACACTTGTTTCCCTTTACTTTGTAAAAAATCAAAAAGACAAATCACACATGTGGTATCCATGCGTCGTAATGACCCAGAGAAGGAAGTTAATACATTATTTAACCCCTTAATGACATGGCCCCTTTTTTTTCTTTTTTTCCTCCCCCCCCCCCGTTTAAAAAAAAAAAAATCACAACTTGTCCCGCAAAAAACAAGCCCTTATATGGCCATGTCAATGGAAAAATGAAAAAGTTATGGCTCTTGAGACGCAACTGCAAAATTAGTTGAAATTCAATGATTAGATCATTTTAAAAAACCTGCCCTGGTGGGCACGACAGGGTGGTAGGAAACCCGCCACTCAAGGGGTTAATACAGGTGCAAAAATGCATTTGGCTGTGTTGTGTTCCAGTAAGAACACTGAAGTAAAACAGAACTAAAGAACACAATCTGCCTCCGTTCAGCAAATGATCACCACTTCTGTATGTAAGCTGGAGCAGCTGACATGCGTCCAGTATAGAAGGACACTTAGACCACCCAGTGGAAACAGTTGGACAGCTACCTACCAGCAAGTACAGCTGGCCCACTCCTGCAGAGATAAGTGGTGTCAGTACAAGGCACAGACCGGTAGCACCTGCGCCAACACTATTTCTACCCACAGTGCTGTAAGATTAAGTGAAGGATCAACAGTAACATGGGTCCCCCACAAAATCATGCTGAGTCACTGCATTACCCTTTACTACAGAGCGACCTCGATGCTTCTCTAGGAAGGAAAAGCTGCACTTGTCAGTTGACAGCAAAATCTCAGAATTCGTGTGATAATCAAACATCTCTTCACTCCATAAGAAATCTTTGAAGTCTGAATGATGCCACTTACAAGGCGCCCATGCACCTTTAATAGCAGTTGTCAGACAGTTCTCTGACTCCTCCTGGCAGATTCAGCTGATCATGCAAGTGTTGTCAATGGGAAGAGACACAGGAAGCCCCCAAATACATACCTATGAGAGGGCATTAAATAAACAAGGCTCTCATTTTTTAAATTATTTTTTCTAATGCACTTTGTGTCTCTTTGGTGACATTTTGCAACATTTGTTATGTCCCCAATTACCTTCTTCAGCTTGTCATGAAGCAGTTAGATCCAACCCCTGAGCAGTGGCCAGCTTCCATTGATTTTAATGGGACCCTAGTCTGCATCTACCATAGCCGGCCACTAGCCTCAGCTTCCACTCCATGCTCCTCCCTGTGAGTTGTGGCACCCACAGCTGGCAGCCGATCAGCCGGGGTTTGGAGTGGCAGATCAATACTATTGGATGGAAAGCCACTTTAAAGCAGTTTTCAGGGTTTTACGTAAACAACGCTTAATCGCTGTAGAAATAGCGTTTTACAACTGTCCAGAATAGTGTCCATATAATCTATTTCTGTTACGCACCATTTTCAGCATATTTAACGTCAGTGAATACGATTTCTTTAAAGGCCATGTACACCTTTGCACTTTTTTAAATGAATGTGTTTTTGGAAATTAAGACTTTGTAAGAGGTTTCATCAAACATTTCTGATTGTTTAATCAGAAGTCAATGGAGGCCGTCCGAACTGCAGTCTATTCATATTTAAGATTGCGGCTAGGTCGCGGGTACCTACGTAATCACTAAGCGGCGGCGCAGGAAATGCAAACAAAACAAAAAAACAACTGTACGGCGCACGACTGATCGCGAGCCGCCGTGGTCATCCGCATTACAGAAAATTCAGGTACACTGGGTCGCCAGCTGGGCTCACAGTCGCTGCCAGCCTCCTTTATGCAGAATTTGGCCCGGCCGCGTAAAGCCGGCAATACTTTAATGCCGACTCTGGCGCAGCATGATGACACCCGCATACTAACTAGCAGTATATTAGTTACATCTGGATTGCAGTATAAGGCCGCCTGCACACGGGCAGAAATCCCGCGGCGGTATTTCCTGTGGGATTTCCGCCACTGAAAGCCTGCATAGGAGTGCATTACAATATGTACTCCTATGCAGACGGCCGCGGTTTGGCCACGCGAAATCTCGCGCGGCAAACAAACCGCGGCATGTCCTATTTTTGTGCGGGGCTCGCAGAGCCTCGCACAAAAATGTCACTCACCCAGCCGCCAGCTCCGGTCTGCGCATGCGCCGGCTGCCCGGCAGCCGGCACATGAAAGAGCCGGGGCCGCCAGGCGCGGGTGAGTACGTGCTCGTCCCTGCAGGCTCTCGCAGAATTCTCGCCGCGGGACCTGACCCGCTCGTCTGCAAGCGGCCTAAAGCTCCCACACGTCCCCTTCCTGCACTCCCTCAGGACGGTTTGACTGCAGTATAAGCCTCACCAAAAACCACATAAGAAAAGCCATGTGCGTTTCTGCTGTGTCTGCGGCAAAACAAAAAAACAAACAAAAAAAAGCATGTGTTTGGTGCAGTTTTCATTATATGGACTCTAACAAGAGCCACGCTTACAGAAACCAGGCACCCATCCCCACAGTGACAGGAGGGAGAAGCTACTGCCAGCGCAGCAGGCGGGCCAAAGGAGCAGCAGAAAGCAGTAATGCAACAATCACCTGCCCAATTGGCGCGAAGCAAAGTGTCACCAGAGGGCAGGGCTTCTACCAGACGTGCCAGTGCGTGGTACGCTACGCATGCCGCTACATGAGGAGCAGAGATATTTCACTGCAGCCACATAGTGCTGTGGCAGGGTTGGTCGTAAATGGCAACAAGAGTGAAGTCTTTTCAATTACAAAATTTTGGGCACATTAGCGACCATTTTGGTTGCCATTTGGAGCCGTTATAGCACGACTATTAGTGCAGTTAGGGCTTGTTCATGTTGGCATCAGAGATTACATTCTGGATGTCCATTTCTGTTAAACTATAGGACAAAATAGCGCTGCATGCAATGCCATTATATTCTGTAAAATGGCAGATAGAAAAAGGAATGAACTAAGTTACAGTCAAGAGGGTCCATTCGGCGCCATTCGCTTCAGTAATAGGATAGATCTGCCCAGCCAGTGTTTTCAGCTAAGCCCCTTGAAAACAAAGGAAACCAGCGATGCAACGAGCTAGTCATCATTGTGAGCAAAATCTGAAACAAGTGCAGGGAAAGTTACAAACTTTTTGTTTATACAGTCATGAGGTTTTATTCCCATAAAACTGGAAAACCCCCTTTATCCGTGTGGCTGTTTTTTCTCTGCGGGTGTGATAGCAAGTGGTATGCTCTTAGCTTCTCATTAGTACATAATGACTACAACTTAAGGGTGCATTCACACGAACGTATATCGGCTCGGTTTTCACGCCGAGCCGATATACAGTGTCCTCATCTGCAGGGGGGGGGGGGGGGGGATTGAAGAACCAGGAGCAGGAACTGAGCTCCCACCCCCTCTCTGCCTCCTCTCCACCCCTCTGCACTATTTGCAATGAAAGGAGGCGGGACGGGGCCCAGTTACGAGAATTAGCCCCACCCCCGCCCCGCCTCTCCCCATTGCAAATAGTACAGAGGGGTGGAGAGGAGGCAGAGGGGGGGCAGGAGCTCAGTTCCTGCTCCTGGCTTTTCCATCCTCCCCCCCCCCCCCCCCCCCTCCTGCAGATGAGGACGACGTGTATCGGCTCGGCGTGAAAACCGAGCCGATATACGTTCCTGTGAATGCACCCTCCGGCTGATTTAGACAACGATTACTGCTTGAAATTCGCTCAAAAGCCATAGTTTAACCCCTTAAGGACCAGGCCGTTTTATACCTTAAGGACAATACACTTTAGAGATTTTACCCATGTGGTGGTTTTTGCGGCCCTATTTTGTTTCCTTTAGCTATCAAAATTATTTTTGCTGCCTTTTTTTTCCCCCGTAACATCTAGGGCTATTTTTTTTTTTATATCTTTTTCACTAACTTTTTTTCCCCATTTTTTAGTTTTATTGGGGGTAAAAACAAAAAAAATATATATATATATTTTTTTAACATTTCTAGATCTTTTCAAAATTAGTATATTTACGCTAAAATAAAGCATAGGAACGGGTTCCTCATTTTGCTTCCGACGTTTTTGTTTCAAAAGAATTTCATTGAGTTTTCACATTATTTTGATGTGTTACAAAAAGTTGTTCCCCTCGCAGGGGCATATTTAAACATTGTTTATGCATCAAACAGTTAACACGTATAACAAGCTTTAATAGTAAAATGAAAGTATTGTTCCACACAAAATTTAGCGTATTAGCCTGTATTTTTCTAAATCATCCTATTTTTTAATTTTTTTCCCCTCGCCCCCCTCCCCTTTTGCTTTTTCCCCTCTCCTCCTGCTCTTATCGGTATATGTTATTTTGTTTTCTTGGCTATTGTCTGTTTTGTACTTAGTTTTATGTTTCTAATGATGTCCTATTTTCTCCTTGAATAATGCGTTTTATTGGAGCTTCTTCTCCATTTCGTATTTCATGTGGCTTATTCAGGCCCGGTATATCTAGGTATTCCGCCCACGGTTTCCATGTCTTGAGAAATATGACCATGTTGTCTTCTCCCATGGCCGACAGTTTTTCATAAAGCATCATTCTAGATACTCTAGTTTTGTTTTCAGCGAAAGGTTGGGTGATAGCCACTGTGAGGCTATGTGTATTTTGGTCGCCATACAAATCTGTTGTGACAGTTTATGCTGTTGGTTGTTGTACCCTAGAGGTTTATCGGCCAGGAGACAGACAGATGGTGAGAGGGGAAAAGCCTGTTTTGTGGGGACTAGATGTGTTCTGTGTAGGATTTTTACTGCTGATTCTGCGAGGGTTACTTGGTGACTCCCTTTGGCAATGAATGTGCAGCAGTGGTGCCAGCGAGGTAGGGACAGGGAGATACCTAGGTCTGATTCCCAGCGTTGCATGAATGGTAGTTTTACTTCTGCAAGTGGTTTATTCATGCTGGAGTAAAGCGAGGAAATGATGCCTGGTTGGAGTGGTGACCAGAGGCATACTCTTTCGAGCGGCGTGAGGGTTGACTGTGGACTGGTCGTGCTTATTAAGGAGCGTATAAAGCTGTGTATTTGTTGCAGCTCAAGCCATAGGTCCTTTGGAACCGAGTATTTTTCAGCCAATTGTTGTGGGGAGAGCATTTTATTGTGAGCTGTAAAGTGGTGAAGGAGAGTGATGTGTTTGGAGCGCCACCATTTAAAATTTTCTTCTTGGAGACTTAGTGAGAATGCTTGGTTGGGGATCACTGGTGTCAGCGGTGAAATAGGGGATATCAGGTTGTGCTTGAATCTGTTTTTTCTCCATATCAGGAATTGGTGGTGTGTTAGTGGGGCCATCTGTGCTATATTTATGGGTTTCCATTTTCTGTCCCAGAAGATGGTTCTCATGTCTAACGGTCTGATGAGAGAGGCCTCTATGTTTACCCATAAGGGTTTTTTTGAGCCTGCCAACATGGAAGGAATTTGTGTTAGTTGGGCTGCCAGGTAATATTTCTTTAGATTCGGTACCGATGGTCCTCCTATTCTCTTGTGGTAGTGCATTACCTTCTTTTTGATTCTGGGTTTTTTTGTTTCCCCAGATGAAATGGAATATGGCTTTTTGCATATCCTCTAGTTCTCTTGGGGGGATATTTATAGGTAGGCACCTGAAAGGATATAGGAGGCGCGGCAGTATATTCATCTTAACCGAGTTGATGCGGCCTATCCACGAGATGGTGGATTGGCTCCACTTCTGCAAGTCTGTTTTTAGGGAAGTAAATAAGGAGGGGGTAATTCCATTTATATAATGCATCTATATTTGAAGTTAATTTAACACCTAAGTAGGTAATGTAGTGTGGGCTTGCCTTGAATCCAAAGTTTAGTTCTAGGAGTCTCTGGAGGTGTGTAGGGGTGTTGTGTAATAGCGCTTCCGTTTTGTCCATGTTGACTACCAGTCCTGAGACTTCTGCAAAGGAGTCCAGGATTTTTATCAAGTTTGGTAGTGAGGTGAGTGGTTTGGTTAGAGTGAGCAGTTTATCATCCGCGAAGAGAGTGATTTTATATTCTTTATCTCCTGCCTTCACTCCAGATATGTTAGGGCTCATTCTAATCATCTGGGCTAGGGGTTCCATCGCCATTGCGAAAAGGCCTGGTGACAATGGGCAGCCCTGTCTAGTTCCTCTTTGTACTTTTGTTTTGTTTAGTGTGGACGAAGGTAGTTTTAGTTTAGCAGAGGGTGTTGAGTAAAGAGTATGAAGTGCTGTAATAAAGTTCCCCTTTATCCCTGCTTTTCTCAGTACTGCAAAAAGGTAGGCCCACGAGAGGCTATCAAAAGCCTTCTCAATGTCCAGGGCCAGTGTTACTTGTAGGGATTTATGTGACTTTGAGATGTGTATTAAGTTTAGAACTTTTCTAATATTATCTGGTGCTTGTCGGGACGGTATAAAACCTACCTGGTCTTTATTAATTAGGGCGGGGAGGAAGGAGTTTAATAGTTTGGCTAATATACTAGTTAAGATTTTATAGTCTAGATTTAACAGGGATATGGGCCTGTAATTCTTCGTGGAGGTATGCTCCTTATTGGGTTTGGGTATAACCGTTATGTGCGCTTTTAAAAATTCCTTGGGAATTGACTCTCCTAGTATGATATTATTGTAGAAGCGTGTTAACGGAAGGGACAGTGTGGAGATGAATTTTTTATAATATAAGGCCGTTAGTCCATCCGGGCCCGGCGCTTTCCCCGGTTTTAGAGTCTTGATAGTATCTTCTACTTCTTGTACCGTGATATGTTGATTGAGGTGTTCGTTTTGGTGTTCTGAAATCTGCGGGAGCCGAATGTTTTCTAGGTATTTCTGGGGGGCGGAGGGGGATTTCTGGGGCTTGTATTTATATAATTTATTGTAGAAGTCGGAGAATGTGCTGGCAATTTTATCAGGGTTGGAGGTGCATGTCCCACTTTCTCTTCTGATGGAGTGTACTATGTTAATTCTTTCCTTTGGTCTGAGGCGAGCTGCCAGTAGTTTATCTGGTTTATTAGCTAATTTAAAAAATAGGTTGCTTGTGTCCAGTGTAGTGCTTTTTCTGCCTGGGTTGTGTATAATAGGTTTATTTGCAGTTTTGTATCTCTTATATTTTTAGTTAGGGCTATATTGAGTCGCTGTTGGTTAGCTATTTCAAGTAGTGTGAGTCGTCTTTCCAAGGCTTGTACGGCCTGCGATTTTTCTTTCTTCTTGATGGAGGCTATTTTGGATATTTGGCCTCGCATGAAGGCCTTGTGTGCGAGCCAGATCCAGACTGGTGTGGAAGCCTCGTTGTCGTTTGTTCCTATGTATTCGTTTAGGTTGTCTGTTATCTGGGCAAGCGTTGTGGGGTCTTATAACAATGATTCATTAAGTCTCCATCTTCTGGGGATAGATTTGGGTGATGAGCTTATGAGATGTGTGAGGACTATATCATGGTCTGACCATGCGCATTGGATGTGCCTTGACTGGGCAAGTGTGGGGAGTAGGCGAGTTGAGATCAGAGCCCAATCGATTCGGGAATATGATTTATGCGAGGCTGAATAGAAGGTGTATCCTCTATTCGTTCCATGGACCTCTCTCCAGCAGTCCGCCAATGCTAGTTCTTTTAGTGTGGCTGAGATTGATGCTCTTTGTGAAGGGCCGACTTTATCCGTAGTTTGGGTTGAGGGGTCCAGAGTGGGTGAAGTGATCATATTAAAGTCACCCATCCAATAGATGGACGCTTTGGGTAATGCTTTGAGTTTTCTGGATATCAGTGTAAATAGTTTGTAAGGGTTGTTCACCGGTGCATAGGAGTTTACTATCACCATTTTTTGTTCTCGCATCGAGCCTTGTAATATGATAAATCTGCCTTCGGGAACTATTTCCGTTTTATCCACAACATAGGGGAAGGAATTGTGAATGAGGATCGTGACTCCTTGGTGTTTTTTGGCAGCTACTGAGGAGTAATACCTTGAGTATTGCAAGTAATTGGGTGTGGAGGTGGAGGAGAAGTGTGTTTCCTGAAGGCATATGACATCAGGTTTTAATTTAAGGTATTGGGCAAATGCTTTCTTTCTTTTTAGTGGGGAGTTAAATCCTCTGACATTATGTGAAATTATGATGGCCATTTTGAGTAGGGGAGAGGGTGCCAAGTAATTCTACGTTTTTGATATGGTTGTTGGGGGCTCGTTTGGTAACGGAGATTTCGCTAGTAGTGTGTGGAGATAAGTTTCCATATGTTGTGTAACATTGTGTATGAACGATATTATAACAGTTACTATAGAAGTGAACCAATTTGGGTTCTAGGACCCAGAAATCCCAAACTGAGTGTGTCCCTCTACTTTTATAGAGGGATGACACTCGGAGTCTGGTAGGGAGTGGGCATCAAGTCACTCCGCCCCATCCCAGTGCAATAACATCGCTAAATATTAACAGAAGTAACATAACTTAGCCTTATTATCTGGTGAACCATTACAACTTGTGAGTGCCGGTCATCACGCTCGGCATTTCACCGCCATTAACAAATTCTCTTGTACTGTCGGGTATCGAACATGTGTGAAGCTGTCTATGTGGCCCTTAAAGGGCTTCGTTTGACAGTGTAAAGTCCAGGGAGACCTAGAAGTTAGGTGAGTAGGCCGTAAGCTATCCCCGACCCCCCTAAGGGAGCCCGGTATATCCCCAGCCCCCCGACAGTGTTAAACTAGTAAACTTGGGTGATACGTATCTGTCTCCGTCGTTCGGGGGATCAGTTTTCTGTGGTGGTCACTCTGCGGCGTGGATTCCCCACAGTCGTCCAGGATCGGGTTGGTCGTTGTGGCCTGGGGGACCTGGCCGTCTCGTTCACGAAGGGGATGTGTTCTTCCAGCATGCGTTTACCATCTTCCAACGATCTGACCGAGTATGATCTTTGGTTAATGCGTACCAAAAGGGCAAACGGAAAGTTCCAGCGATATCTTATATTTGCTTGCTGTAGAGCTAGGGTGACTGGTCTCAGGGTCCGCCGTTTAGCCAGGGTGGATGGTGCGATATCGGCGAAGATTTGAACGGATGAAGGGACCCCCGGTAGGGCGTCTAGATTGCGGGCCGCCAACAGTAGTTGATCTCGCATTTTGGAATAGTGAACCTTTAAGATTGTGTCTCTTGGGAGATCAGTATTAATCGGTCTCGAAAGGGCCCAATGTATTCTGTCTATACGGAAAGATTAATGCACCACTTGGGGGAAGAGAGCGGCGAACAGGTTTGTGTCCGCTTCTTTCAGGTTGATGACGGTTTCTGGTAGACCCCGGATACGGATGTTTGCTCTTTTGCTTCGATTTTCGAGATCTTCGCATTTTAGTTCGAGAGCTTCCACTCTTTCTGCGTAGTCTTCCCATCTTGTCCTCTCTTGGTCAAGTGCATCTATTATGTCGTCGGTTTTGTGTTTGAGATCATTAGTACGTTGGCCAAGCTCGTTGATCTGTTTAGATATATCTTGCATCGCTCTCTGAACATTTTTTTAATATGAGTGAGGAGCTTGGAATCTGAAGCGGAGAGGTCGGCGGTTTGCGGTGATGCGGGGGGTTCAATGTTCGGGCCATTGTTGCGCGTCTCTTCGTTTTCTGAGTTGGGGGATGACTGTTCCATTTCTGCTAGCTGGGAGAATTGGTTGCTTGAGAACAGCTCTGGTAGTGTGCACTGGGAGGCTGTTTGTCCCTTATTCTGTCTGCTGATCCTTCTGGACATATTGGGTTTTCGGTGTTGCAAGGTCGTTTAGTTCTGTGCTGGATATAACTTCTGTTCTCTTGGTTGGGACCGGGGCAGAACGCAGCTCGCGGCTAGACCTTGGTCATTCCGCTGGCTGCGTATGAACCTAGCCCTGTGTGGTGGGGGGTGACCAGGTGAGGATGGCTCGGTTTGGCGTTGCTTGTGCTCTTAGGTTTAGATAATTTTCTGGTGCCGCTTATAGGGTGACTCTATAGTTGCACTGTTAGGGCTCATGTCCACGGGCAAAATAAGAATTAAAATCCGCAGCGGATTTTAACTCTTCTCCTGCCCGCGGATCCGCACCCCATAGGGATGCATTGACCACCCGCGGGTAGATAAATACCCGCGGATGGTCAATAAAAGGGATTTTTAAAAAAATGGAGCATGAAAAAATCTGGACCATGCTCCATTTTCGTGCGGGTCTCTCGCGGGGACGGCTCCGGCAGGCTTCTATTGAAGCCTATGGAAGCCGTCCGGATCCGCGGGAGACAAAAATCGGGATTTACTCACACGCTCCGTTTCTTCTCTTCGCGCGGCGCCATCTTCTCTTCGTCGCGGCTGGATCATTTTGCTTCGGCCCGGCGCATGCGCGGGGCACGTCACCGACGTCATCATGCGCATCCGCCGAGCCGAAGAAAGAAGATGACGCCGCAGCGAAGAGAAGAAACGGAGCGGATGGGAGGTGAGTTTATTCTTATTTATTGTTATTTTCATCCCTCATGTCCGCGGGGCAGAAGGGACCCGCTGCAGATTCTCCATGGAGAATCTGCAGCGGATCTGATTTTCCCCGTGGACATGAGGCCTTATGGTTTTCTTGTTTGCAGGTTATCCTGCGTTGTGGTACTGCACTTCTGTGCAGGTTCTAGTCAGCAGATTGGGTGCGTTCTTGCACTTGTTATCGCTGGTGGGGGTATTACTCTGTTCCTGCACCTCTCACTTTTTCAATTGTCCTCTACCCGTAAGCAGGGGGGCCTAGGTGCTGTGGTGGATCTGTATTACAGGTCTATTGATTATATGCTGCTGCTGTGGGCTCTGGGTTTTGTTGAGTGCCCCACTGGTTTTCAGGCAGCCGGGGTCTCTTCAGGGTGAGGGGAGAGCGTGGTGTGAGGGCTCTGGGGTCTGCCTCAGAGGGGTCTTTGTGGGGTTGTGCTGTGGTGAACTCGCAGCCTCCCTCCTCTCAGCTGCTTTCTCTCTGTTCCCACTCTGTGGGTGCCCCACTGGATATCACCTATTTGTGGGGTTGTAGTCCCCTCACCTCCTTTCTCCTGCGTCTCTCCGGGTGGTCTCCGGTCCTCTGCAGCTGTGCCCCTGTCTCTGCCTGCCTTCTGCGGGGTTTCGACGCTCCTTTCCACGGCCGGCCTTCACTTCCGGTCGGCCGCGTCTGTAACTTTAGGCCGCAGCTTCACCTGGCTGAGTACGCCCCGAAATCGCGGTTTCGGCCAGCGGGCCGCGGGTGGTCTCTTTTTGCAGCGGGGACTCCGGTGGTGTCGCCGCTGCTATTTTCGGCTGCCGAAACCTGTTCAATAATGCGCTATCGGCGTTTCTTTTTGCGCTCGGCCAGCAGCTCTCTCTGGAGTGTCTCTTCCCGCCGCTGGCTAGCCACGCCCCCCGTTTCCGACGTTTTGATATAGAATGTGTATGGTTTTGGATTACAGGGCTCTAATAGCGACGGTTTTGGTTGATGACTGTTTTTGGGTTATTTTCTTTTTTTTTTTTTTTTTTTTTGTTATTTGTCACTTTTCCACTGTAGCTGGGGCATCCATAGGATCCTCAGTTACAGGGGAAAAAAAAACCTGCAGGGACAATAGTCACTGGCAGAGCTGATAAGGGTCTAGTACGACCCTCCAGCTCAGCTATAGCTCCCGTAGTGAAAGTTACACAGCGCTGTGTACTCGGGGGAAGGAAAAGGCAGAAAGGGTTAAAAAACCCTCCCGCCTTCTCCTCTGGGTTATCAGCTGTTACTAACAGCTGACAACCCATACCGCTCTGATTGATTGCGGAGACGGGAAGTTTAAAGCCCCGCCGTAATCTTACATATGGCTAAGCTTTGAGCCCAGAAGCCGTATATTGACAGTGCCTGGACCTTAATGGGTTAAGCGATCATTGTTGTGACTATCTTGCGCCCGTCATGCAGTTTTCGTTAAAGATTCGCTCATCGTGATCTTTCAGTCCGCTTAAAACCAATCATTTGGCCGTTTGCTTATCGTTTGGTCAAAATGACGTCGTTCAGCGATTTTAGGGGAGTTTTCAATGCAAACACTACACAACGATAACACAACGACTGAAAAGGCCGACATTTTTCAACGATTTTCGTTAGGAAAAAAACATCCGTCTTTAAAAGCAAAACCACCACTCACTTTTATTGTTATAACGCATTACGAGCGATAATCTACTTGTCTAAATAGGGCTTTAGAATCCCCATGTACTTACATATAATCGCCACCGAGTACCCCCACCAGGTGCCATGGGTAAAACTAAAGCCAAATGCACACGGGCAGGTCGAATTCCACATGCAGAAACCGACCGTGCCCGCGGCCAGCATCCGCGCGTACCAGCTGTTTCTTCTTTTCTTCTGTACTGTACAACAAGCTGTTCGACATGCACAGTACAGAATTGTTATTTAAAAAAAAAAAGTCTGCTTTTCCCAAGTCATCCCCTAGCGATGACGCGGAATCTGCGACCCTTCCGCAATGTCATCTGTGCTGAATAGGACATGCTGCAATTTCCCTTCCGCAAGCAGAAAAAAAAATGTCAATTGATTTCTGCTTGTGGATATGGAAATGCGATTTTGTCTAGCAGGTCTGTGGGCAGTATTTTCTGCGGAATCTGAAGGCAGACACCCGCTCCAGAATCTGCAATGCAAATACGCCCGAGTGCATTGGGCCTAAGGCCTAATGTCCACGGGCAAAAGAAGAATTAAAATCCGCAGCGGATTTTAACTCTTCTCCTGCACACGGATCCGCACCCCATAGGGATGCATTGACCACCCGCAGGTAGATAAATAAATACCCGCGGATGGTCAATAAAAGGGATTTTAAAATAAATGGAGCATGAAAAAATCTGGACCATGCTCCATTTTCGTGCGGGTCTCCCGCGGGCTTCTATTGAAGCCTATGGAAGCCGTCCGGATCCGCGGGAGTCCTAAAATAGGAATTTACTCACCGGCTCCGGTTCTTCCCTTCGCCGCGGCGCCATCTTCTCTCCGTCGCGGCCGGATCTTTTTTCTTCAGGCCGGCGCATGCGCGGGGCACGTCACCGACGTCATCCTTCGCATCAGCTGGGCCGAAGAAAGAAGATCCGACCGCGACGCAGAGAAGATGACACCGCGGCGAAGGGAAGATACGGAGCGGGTGAGAGGTAAATTTATTCTTATTTTTAAGCCTCATGTCCGCGGGGCAGGAGGGACCCGCTACAGATTCTCCATGGAGAACGCGGAGCGGGCCTGATTTTCACCGTGGACATGAGGCCTAAAGGAAACCATTTATCCATTTTACCAACTTATACCAAGCACAAAAAATACAATTATAGCGATTTAAAAGAATTTACCTGCATTTTCACAGCAATGACAACTGAAATTAGCTCCTTATCCAGTTCCTTCACAACTAGAAGCTTTTTCAGCGTTAGACTGCAGAGCCTGAAAGACATCAATGGCAAGTTAAAATGGAACGCTAAATGTTGCAAAAAGTTGTGGTCATTAAAATGTATCAGATTCCAATATTTCACTCTAATAATTACAGTCTTCACAAAGTATACTACTAAGGCCGCTTGCACACAGGTGACAAAATAGTGCAATATTTCATCGCGATAGTGTGAGTAAAGACATGTATGTGAAGCCCATGCTTTCCAATGAGTTCCTTCACAATAGCGAGGTTTACGCCGAAGCCATCTTGCGAGAGAAAAAATAAAAAAAGCATGCTCTATCTTCGATTTGTGATTTTTTTTGTAGCACATGTTTCCCTATGGAGCCTCTTTTTTATTGCAGCGCACAAACTTGCGAATTTCATGCTATGCGTTTTTAACACTAGAAAGTCTTATTGACTTTTGTGATAAAAATAAAATAAAAATTGCACAAATTTTATAGCAAGCGGCTGTGATGCAAGAGGATTCTCACATTTACCATTAGCATATCCAAAGTCAGTAACGTCTGAGAGAAGAATATTTCTTTAAGGCTTGGCTCACACAAGTGTGTCATTACAGTGTATTCCGCGAGTGCAATACGCTGTACCCATCTGCCATAGGCGGATATGTTGCGAGACACGCTAGTGTGAGTCCAGACTGAAGGCTCATTCACACGACTGTGATTACGCAGGGCCGTGTGACACAGTGAAAACACATGGACTTTCATTGATCCGTTCACATTAGTAGGTGTACACTGCGTGTAGATAGAGCATGCTGCGATCTTTTTCACACGCTCTCATCAGGCCCCCTGCAAACGGGCAGAAGTTTTCCGGCAGGATTTCCCACAGAATTTCCGCCCGTGCCCACCTGCATAGGATTGCTTCACAAAATGCAATCCTATGCAGGCGGCCACGATTTGTCCGCGTGAAAATACGCACGGAAAACAAATAACGGCAGAGGCGAGACCCGCACAGAAATAGAACATGTCGCGATTTGTTCTCCGTGCGTATTTTCACGCGGAAAAAATCACGGTCATCTGCATAGGATTGCATTTTGTAATGCAATCCTATGCAGACGGGCAGGGGCGGAAATTCTGTGGTGGGATTGTACAGGGCACCTTAGATGTAAATGCACAGCAAGCAAGAAAATCTGATAAATCGTTACATTAATCACTGACTGGATCTTTAATGCAGATCTAAAAATCATTGCTCGCCTGCTACAAATCCTTTAGGCCTCATGTCCACGGGGAAAATCAGGCCCGCTCCGGATTCTCCATGGAGAATCCGTAGCGGGTCCCTCCTGCCCCGCGGACATGAGCGCTGAAAATGAGAATAAATAAGAATAAACTTAGCTCTCGCCCGCTCCGGATCTTCTTTTCGCCACGGCGTCATCTTCTCTCCGTCGCGGCCGGATCTTCTTTCTTCGGCTCGGCGGATGTGCAGGATGACGTCGGTGACGTGCCCCGCGCATGCGCCGGCCCGAAGAAAAAAGATCCGGCCGCGACGGAGAGAAGATGGCGCCGCGGCGAAGAGAAGAACCGGAGCGGGTGAGTAAATTCCGATTTTTGTCTCCCGCGGATCCGGACGGCTTCCATAGGCTCCAATAGAAGCCTGCGGGAGCCCCGCACGAAAATGGAGCATGGTCCAGATTTTTTCATGCTCCATTTTTTTTAAAAATCACTTTTATTGACCATCCGCGGGTATTTATCTTCCCGCGGGTGGTCAATGCATCCCTATGGGGTGCGGATCCGCGTGTGGGAGAAGAGGTAAAATCCGCTGCGGATTTTAATTCTTCTTTTGCCCGTGGACATGAAGCCTTAGTGTAAACAGTCATCCTAACAATTTGCTGAATGGAATGCAGTGGCAGAACGGTTAACAAGAGGAGAGGTTATGTTCAAGTGAATAATTAAAACTACCCAATTATTGCTCATTGTACGTGTATGCCAAGTGCACGGTATGTGACCACTACAATTTATCTGCCTCTGTGAAAAAGCAGGATTTTAGGATTTTTTAAAAATATAAATACAGATCGTGATATTGAAAATAATAAAATAAAATTTAAAAAAAATACACCATACAAAAAAATTCTTAAAATCCGTTAACTACAATGGGTTATTTTCTGATGACACATTCTCTTGTGTCAGAGTGTCATTAACCAGTTTCTTTCTTCCAGTTCCAAAACCGTAACGACCGCGCTGCTGCTCTGCAAGAGGCCGTTTCTACAGGGATGAAGGGAAACACAAATGGATAAAAACAGAAAAAAAAACTAGGTCAGCAGCATCATGGAATCTGCACGCCAACAGGAAAGGCAAAACTAGATTAGGGCAACAATTGTTGTGCCAATTGTAAAGCTAAAAGGAAAAAAGAAAAAAGAACAAAATTGATTTGGAAATTGACTGTGTGACAACAAAAATTTTTTAATGAAAACTGGATAAGTGTCTCTTTATATGAAGGGTACTGATTCATCAAAAATTCAATAAAGCTGAGCGCTGAGTTCTGTCTGAGATCATAACGGCTTAGTTGTATTCTCATTTTGTTATTTTTGTCCTCCCCTTCCAAGAGCCCTAACTGTGTTCTTCTGTCAGTTTAGGCTCTGTGTTTTATATATGCTATAGAACCTGAGAAAAAGTCACCAGGGGGCGGAGCATGAGAAGAACCAACATACAGTACTTTCTACCAAACTGCAGAATTGCTCCATCCCACAGCTGTGACGTCACCACAGGTCCTTTAGCTCACCAGATCTCTGTGGTGGAGGTAGGTCGGTGTCTTCTGTCAGGACTGCTGAGCTGTGTCCAAGATAACGGCTTAGTTGTATTCTCATTGTGTTATTTTTGTCCTCCCCTTGTCAAGAGCCGTAACTTTTATATAGGTTGTAGGACGTCACCAGTGGGTGGGGGAGTGATGTTACCATGGGCAGAGCATGAGAAGCACTCGGGTTAGTCCGGGATTACATGGCAATTTTGGCTGCAGCACATATTGTGTGGCTCAAGATTGCAGTCTAGTCCTGCGACATCAGAAACGAATAGATGCGGGTGCCTTGGAACTTGCTGTGACCCTACTTGCTGGATTTCTTGCGATCCTTTGGTATCAGCAACTTGCGAATCACAAAACAAAGTAAAGCACTTTCATTAGTTTGCAAAACTATAGGGTCTATACTGCTATCTTTGGCCACTTGACATGAGTCACAGCCAAAGTTACCATGCAACCTCAGCTTTGGAACTGTAGGACACTAGAAGTCCACCACTGGCTAGAACAGGGCAGTCAGGCTTCCACCCTGCACTCCACTAGTTTCCCACATGAGCCATGCAGAGCCATTTCTCCTGGAATTTAATGCTGGGTCTGCAATGGGGGCCCCAAAAGCAGCCACCTAGCACAGTTGTGAACATATCCTAAATCAGTGATGGCGAACCTTTTAGAGACTGAGAGCCCGAACTGCAACCCAAAACACACTTCTTTATCGCAAAGTGCCAACACGTCAGGGGGGCGGGACTAATCAAGACGTATGATGATTTTTTTTTTTTACCTCCGCCATTATAAAAAGTACAGGGCAGCTTCAAAATAGACAGTGTGCAGATTTTGACTGCTTTTTAGATGCAGAAATGCTGCAGAATTTGCCATGGTAATTTTCACATGTAAACATACCCCAGCGGTAACAGTGACATCCCATGGCGGCCCCGGCTGTAATAGCGATTCCCTGAGATCCATATACTTACCCACTTTGCTGCTCCTCTGCCTGGCACCGCTAGCAGCGCTGATCCCAGGTGCACACTGTGACGTCAGTGTGCTACCAGACGCTTGCTCCCCCTGCTCTTGTGGAATCTAAGAGGAGACATCAGGGGAAGGGGGAGGAGCATGCTGGCTGCACACTGACGTCACAGTGTGCACCAGGATCAGCGCAGCTGAATGAATGCCGGCTGGGGAGCCGCGGCACCCCTGCCAGTATTCATTATTGTGGTGAGCGGCCGATGGCACTACCACTGGCCTAAATCATGTGCACTGGAATCATTCATCCCACTAATGCTCATTTCAGCCATGACCGCTTATTGTAAACTTATTTAGCTTAGCCAATCAGATGACCTGACTGAACAGTATGTACATTTCAGAAGTGTTGCTCACCCTAAAGAGCAATAGTCTGAGCAATCTGCTCCTATCCAGTGTCTTCAGCGCTCCCTCATCTATTGCAGCACTTCTGTCCAGCAGGCAATTTGAGAAACATGGGGATGGCACTTCCAGCAGACATGCGCAGCATGTATGCTAGATACAAAAGAGAATTTCAATAATTTTATTTAATTTTTAATTTCTTAAACAGAGCTGCAAGACTGACTAGTCGCAAACAGCAACAAGACTAAAAAGTCTTCTCCCTGTTTGCAAATTCTTGGTTGCACTGGCATCCACTTCATAAGCCATCTGAAGCTCTGATATACAAGGAGTATTTATACAGCTTGCAAAGAAGTCTGAGAGGAGACTTAATACCCCGTTTCCCTGAAAATTAAGCTTCCCCGAAAATAAGCCATAGCATTTTTCAGGATTTTTGAGGATGCTTTAAATATGTCCTACTCCAAAAATTTACCCAAGATACAGTTAAAAAACAAGTTAATTTAAATTGTGTCCGGGCAGTTATACATGTAAAAAAGTAAAAGCGTTAGGAGCAAAATTAATATAAGTATTTGTCTTATTTTCCGGGGAAACAGGGTATATCTGAAGGGCTGTTACAGTGCAGAGGGATCAGCCCTATTCTCATTTGCACAAGGAAAGACTAGAAGCAATGGGATGAAACTGAAAGGGAGGAGACACAAATTAGATATTAGAAAAAAAACTTTCTGACAGTGAGGGTGATCAATGAGTGGAACAGGTTACCACGGGAGGTGGCGAGTTCTCCTTCAATGGAAGTGTTCAAACAAAGGCTGGACAAATATCTGTCTGGGAAGATTTAGTAAATCCTGCACTGAGCAGGGGGTTGGACCCGATGACCTTGGAGGTCCCATCCATTTCTATGATTCTATGCGTGCAAGTTCTGTGTTTATCCATCCCAGTACCTCTAAATGCTTCCCATTCTTCATTCTTTTAGGGATTGTTAATGATTGTGCTTTGAGACGCTCATTTCGCAATATTTCCCAACCTTCTTGGACATTTCTGTCCTTAAGAACATCCTGCCATTGGATTCTTCCTATCCTCTTTCAGAGTTCATTAAAATCTGCCTTTCTGAAATCCAACCTTGAGGTCTGAGTCTTCTCAGGTCTTCCTCCACTTTTTATCCAAAATTCAAGGATAGCATGATCACTGCCTCCTAAAGTCCCAGCCACTCTTACTTCCTCAACCATTTCCTCCCTGTTGGTAAGAATTAGGTCCAAGATAGCAGATCCTCTTGTTTTCTCTTCGACCTTTTGAAAGATAAAGTTGTCAACAAGAGCAGATAAGAATTTGTTGGATCCATATCTTTTACCTGAGAGATTCCCAACAAATGTCTGCATAGTTAAAAATCCCTCATGATCACTATATCATGCTTTTTGGAGAGCTTGGCCATCTGATGTAGAAAGATTTCATCAATATCTTGGAGTAATATGGGTTTATTCATAAGGTGTGGTCAAATATAATTTTTTTTTGCAAAAACACAGTTTGCACTTTGCAGTGATTTTCTTAAAATCTTGTTTCGCTGGAACTTAACCCCAGACCGAGTAGCCCATGCAATACCGGGACACTCTCCCAACTGTTTCCGAGGATGTTTGGTTTCGGGAGATATGCTCCACATCTGGTGGTCCTGTCCCTGGGTTAGGAGGCTATGGATTCGAGTTAACTCCCTAATCTATTCAGTCACAGGCCACAACATACACAAAAAACCCTTGGGAGGCGCTGTTAAACAAACGCATCAGTAAACGTCCCCCCCGACTCTAGGAAACTAATCTCCTACCGTTTTCTGGCCACTAAACAAGTTATTGTCCGTTCGAATCGTAAAGCTTCCTTGGACTTTACCGAGGTCAAGGGCAGGGTGGACTGGTATCTAATAAATGAAAAACTGACCTCTATTCTAGCTGATAGGCACGAGAAGTTTTTGAAAATATGGACCCCATGGCTAGATTACTCCCTATAATAGATTCCTATCTAACGCAATTTGATCAATTTTTGCAAATTTTGTAAACAAACCCTTGGGGTAGATTTCCCATTCCGTAGATTTGCTGCAGAAGCAATTTAAAAAGGAGTGTGGACCGGGAAGAGAGGTACCTGGGCTGCGGTGAGAGGATTCTCAATCAAGCCGAAACAGCCAGGAAGCCACCCAGATGATTCTTTTCCCGCCTGGCTCGTTGCTAAAGGGGGTTTCAGTTTAATGGAGCTGAGCTGTTCTCAGGCCACATAATGAAGAATAAGAGGTCTCTGGTCTCAGAAGAGACCCCGATGCTTGAACAAGTGCTACAGTCTCCTCAAACTGCTAAATCGGTAGGAATCCACTAACCCCATTGAATACTGGATGACCTGTCCTAAGGATAGGTCATCAATATTAGAGGCCCGGAAAACCCTCTTAAACTACGTCTTCTCTGAGGGCTCAGTCACACGGGCGCATCGGCGCCCGTGTTACTGCAGCCGGCAGCCGGCCGTCTCTCTGCAGCGCCGGGAGGAAGAACATGTGACCGGCTTCATTGCCGGTCATGTGTTCTTTCATCAGCGCTGGAGAGAGACGGCCGTTTTCAGGTACGCCCGTCTTCTAACTGTCAGTCACACGGGCGCATTGGCGCCGGTGTACGGGTGCCGATGTGCCCGTGTGACTGAGCCCTGAAACAGGTTTCCTTTAGCCACCTAATAAGCAGAGTGTTGGTGGACATGCTTGCTAAGGTCACCCTCCCCAGTTAGGTCTTTGCTCATTGCAGAACAGCCAATAAAAATATGGTATTTTTGTATGCTAGAACTACTGCAAGTTACCTTACGTATGAAATTAAGTCATGGGACGACACTTTTAAGGGAAGTTTTACATATAGTGGTATCAGTAAAAACACAGCTTCTTCTTACCTGCAGGCTTTGGAAATGGTCTTCAAAATATGAAAAAGGGTTGCTATATCTAGAAGCCTTCTGTCACCCAATTACAATAGATGGACGTTTACAAAATTACACCAACACAAAGTAGACATCCGGTAAATAATATATTAAAAGGGGTGTCCGAAGAGGTTTTCCCTGCAAAAACCATGTACTCTATGCAGTAATATACTCACCTCTCATCTCCCGCGCCGCTGCTCGAGTGCCGAGTTCTGTCATTGGTTTGTAAACCAGCTTCTGCCACCTGTCAACGGGAGATCGTGGGGGAGATGCCGCCAGAGCGGCAGCATGGGGCACAGCGAGAGTGGGAAGAGGAGAGTATATGATTGATTGTTATGCTACATGGGGCACATGTTTTTGCAAAAAAAATTAAAAATACTCATACAACCCCGTTATTTTGTGTGGTATAATTGTCATACATGCAGAACACTACTATTAAAAATTGATTTTATTTTTTTCAAATTAACTGGAAATTTCTGATTTTTTTTTTATTTTAAACAAAAACGATATCAACCAAAATGTACCACAGAAAATAAAGTCTCAGAATCACTTGGATAAGTAGAATCACTCAAAAGTTAATCGCAACATAAAGTGACCGGTCAGACTAATGGCGGAAACTGGCCGCAGTGGGAAGAGGATAAGGTGAACGTTCGGCTAGTCACTTTCTATGGAGGCCAAGCAGTAAACCAGGTAAGGTGGTCACTGAAGATTACAAACTGCTTATAATGACATAAAAAGGAATACCATGCAGTAGTATAAAAGAAGAAAAAAAAGTAAAACAACTTTTTAAAAATTCATCAACGACTCCTATTGAAAATGTTCTCCTTCATACACAACTCTGGGTCTTACTTTGCTCTTGTACACTGATGATAACACTATGGCTCACGGCTGGGAAGGGGGGCCGTTTCGGTCAGTCAATGCTTGCTTTGTGCCAAACGTGATGACTTGCATTCCAACCCAATAAATCCGCCTTTGAGCCATCAGGACATTGTTTCAGAAGACATTGTCAGCACATTTTTCCGTAAACCCTACAAGCAGGAGATCTCTAGAAAAGGAGCCGCGTGCCTCGCTTCACAGAAGGAAACTTGTTACAGCAAACCACAAAGTTACACTTCATATCCTTTTTACCATTCACTGAACTGAAACATTCTTGTTTACATTTAGAGACTGAAAACCCACCTTATGGCTCCCACGGGCATTAACCCTTTCCAATCCAATTTATATCCTGGTTTTCCTAGGAGGCTTACTCTTTTTCTGCCATTATACAATGGCGCTATCTGCTGACTAAAGCCAGTACTGCATGAGGTGACACGTTGGATAGGCTCCGACAGCAGAGAGGCTGGCAATATACAGTAAGAGAACCCCGACGGACGTCTTCAAACATTGGAGCTGTATAGCCTTAAATCATAATGTCTTCAGACGTCAGACAGTGGATTGGAAAGGGTAAGATACACAGCAAATCCTCATGTAACCTGCTTATTTGTTGCGGACGTTAAATTCAATTGCCTACGGCCCCCCGCATACGGGCGGGAATTCTGCGGCGTGATTTCCCGCAGAATTTCCTCCCCAAGGCGCCTGTATAGGATTGCATTGCAAAACGCAATCCTATGCAGACGGCCGCGATTTGTACACGTGAAAATACGCGCGGAAAACAAATCGTGACATGCTCCATTTCTGTGCGGGTCTCGCAGAGCCCCACACAGATAGGTCTCTCCCGGCGCCTCGGCTCTGCTCTGCCCATGCACTGGTCCCTGCAGGGGCTCGGGTCGGGTCTCGCTGCGAGAATTCTCACAGCGGGATCCGACCCGGCCGTCTGCAGACGCCTTATATTGGTGTGTGTGATCTGCACAATACAACCAAAATAGGACCTACTGTGTTTCTCATGCACGGCATAGGCCCGTGCGAGCCCTTAGGCTGCATTTACATCTGCGCTGGCGGCTCCGTTCACAGATCAGGCATAAAATACCAGACAAAAAAAAATAGCGCAGCATTCTGGTTGGGATGCTACAAGCCACATAACTACAACGGGGTCTAACAGGGTCCACCCAGCACTGCTCCTTCCAGCATATGCTGGACCTGGGACTTCCTGGGTTTTTTTTGTTCCACTTGAGGACAAAGCTGGAAAAACCGTGATTCCTACTCTGAGGCCTCCATCTCACAGATGTTTTTGAACAGCGTTTAGAGCTGCCTTTTCAGCCCAGCGCTAAACGCTGTACTCCCATTCATTTCAATGGGGCTGCTCACACAAGCGTCAAAACGCTGCACTTTGACAGCGGTGCATGTTCTAACTTTGGCAGTTTTCAGCCGCTCGATGCCCATTGAAATGAATGGGCAGAGATTTCAGCAGTGGTAAAAATGCGGCACTACTTGGTGTCACGTTTTTGGCAGCATTAACCGCACACCGATTTTCAGAGGGGAGGGGGAGGTGCTTGAAATAGAAGCCCTACCCCAAAAATAATTCTAGCTACATTAGATAGAAAAAATAAATAAATACTCACCTAGCAGGCGCTGTTAGAGTCCCTGGCGCTGCTCCAGGCTTCCCGTGCACTGACAGATTACCTATTGCTGGTAGCGAGGTTTGAGAACCCAAGCTCCACCCACAGATTGCTGTAATTGGTTCTTGGCGATTGGTTCTCGGCGCAGGCTCAGCCAATCACAGCAATCTCTTGCTGGAGGCGGGGTTCTCAAACCTCACTACCAGCAATTGTTGATCTGCCAGTGCACGGGAAGCCTAGAGCAGCGCCAGAGAGCAGCGTCCGGGACCCTGACGGCACCTGCAAGGAGAGTATTGCTTATTTATTGCATAACGCATGTCAGCGCTGCTGAAACCAGGCTGAAACCGCCGTAAATGCAGTGTTGAAAAATGCTGCGTTTCTGCAACACCTGTGTGAGGGAGGCCTAAGCAGTGAGTAGCCAGCGATCCAGCGGTGTGTTTTATGCTACAACAAGAAGTCAATGAATAGTAAATGATTTTATTGCATTTACATGGGACAATTATGGCTCATTTTTGTTAATTTGGACAAATTTTAAACAATATTCGTCCTGTGTGATTGGCCCTTAAATCTATTCGTGCAAGTTGTGCGCATTTCACAATAACACCCAAGATTCTCGCCTGTGTGAATTTAGCCTAATGAAGAGTCCTAAAAGTAGCGCTCATTGCTAGCCGAATTACCATAGGTTATGGTGGAATAGATACATCATGAGCTCTGTAATAGCTTCTTACGATGTATCCATTAAACGGACGCCATTCTAGCCTCTGAGTAATAAATAGGCCATGTGCTTAATGCACCCATCAACCACACGCTAGAATGGCATCTGTTTAACAACTATATCTTGGAAAGCTCATGACATACCTAATTGTTACAAGCATCCACTAAATGTATGTTTAACATACTACCCTGTTTCCCTGAAAATAAGACATAGTATGATTTTCCAGAATTTTTGAGGATGCAACATGATTTTTCAGGCTTTTTGAGGATGCTTGAAATATAAGCCCTACTCCAAAATTAAACCCTGCTAACAGTTAATTAAAAAGGTCAATTTGAATAGTGTCCAGGCAGCTATACATGTAAAAAAAGTTAAGCCTTTTTGAACAAAAATTAATATAAGACACTGTCTTATTTTCGGGGAAACACGGTAGATTGACCTGCTGTTCGCTAGGCCAACATAAAAGGTTTGGAAATATGGTTGTAAATGCTTTAAAAGAACTGTCAAGCCGAAACCTGTTCACTGTCCGAGGGGCAAAGGGGTCAAAGTATGGTGAAGAAAAAGCTTGTAGGCTTTTTTTTTTTTTAGATTAGATACGTTTTTTACTGTACTTCATGGGAAGTAGTAGCGTTATTGAAGTATACCGCACAGATGGGCTCCAAAAGGAAATTATGAAGCCCTATAGACATCTATTAAGCAACCAAATACAGCCCCAGGACTACCCATGGACAAATGACAGAAACCCCATTTTCTAAAATCCTTAGGCCTCATGTCCACGGGGAAAATCAGATCCGCTGCAGATTCTCCATGTAGAATCTGCAGCGGGTCCCTCCTGCCCCGCGGACATGAGGGCTGAAATTAGGAATTTAAAAGAATTTACTCATCCGGAGCGGGCGGGGAAAGTCTTCTCTTCCTCACGGCCGGATCTTCTTTTTCGGCCGGCGGATGAATTCGGCACGCCGGCGGCACGTCGCCGACGTGCCGCGCGCATGCGCCGGGCACATTCGCCGAGCCGAAGCAAGAAAGATCCGGCCGTGAGGAAGAGAAGACCTTCCCCGCTCGCTCCGGATGAGTAAATTCTTTTAAATTCCGAATTTTGTCTCCCGCGGATCCGGACGGCTTCCATAGGCTTCAATAGAACCCGCATGAAAATGGAGCATGGTCCAGATTTTTTCATGCTCCATTTTTTTAAAAATCACTTTTATTGACCATCCGCGGGTATTTATCTACCTGCGGGTGGTCAATGCATCCCTATGGGGTGCGGATCCGCGGGCAGGAGAAGAGTTTAATATCCGCTGCGGATTTTAATTCTTCTTTTGCCCGTGGACATGAGGCCTAAAGGTAGTCCACCAGACATTCATAGTACGAAAAAAGTTAAATAAAAGACAGAAAGTGAGGACCACCATTTATTAACTCCAAAACTGCCACCTTGAGGTGTTTCGCCAACCAGCATCATCAGGGAGAACACAGTAGAAAATATTCTTTGGCTGAGTCCACCCTGTGGAATGCATTTCCGCACGTGTGCAGGAAAGAGCGCTTTTCCGTAGCATGCTATGTAAGGTATTTGCTGCAGAATCCGGAGGCGGATGCCCTGCGCATTTGGCCGTGTGCAGGCAGCCCAATAGTGCACCCAAATAACGAGATAAGAAAATGTCATATTAACAGCATTTAACAAAACCGTATCTGAAATACGTACGTAAATACGCCTCCGCTTGTGTGACACAGGTCCTACTTGGTAAAGCAAAAAGTAATTGGAAGCCTTAGCTGCAAGGCGATGGACAAATAGAGAAATTAATATCAGCAAAAGCTTGCTGGAACCCACAAGACTACGCCATTAGGCAAGAACAGCTGATGAGCAAAACGTTAAAAAAACAATGGCTTATTCTCAAGTAGAACAATATAACAAGGCTCGTCTTTATTAGTTTCTGAAGCCAACAACACTACGCCATGTACAGATCCCAAGAAACAATGGCACTTTCTCCAGAAACAAGGAGGAAAGAGGATGCAGCGTCCGCCTGACATTGTGTCAGCTGCAGCGCGCCGACCTGGTCTTGTTGTCAGAACCCAACACATAGCAGCTGGGAAAATAAGATAAGAAAGCAGGTTTTCCTTCAGATTTTACCATAAGCCATCTGTTCACGGCAGACCAGTGACCACAACAAAAATAGCCAAAACTAAATCAACAAATCTGGGAATTCTAAACAAGAGTATAAATTAGTAAATGCACATACCGTATATACTCCAGTATAAGCAGAGTCAATAAGTTTTACCACAAAAAACTGGTAAACCTTATTGACTCAAGTATAAGCCTAGCTATACTCAAGTATATACTAGGTAAAGAAAAAATGCAATACTCCCCTCCCAGCCTGCGTCTGTGTCCCCGGCACGATGTCACCCCGTGCAGTGCGGCAAGCTGCTTGAGACTTCTCCCCGCTGTCATCTCTCTGCTCGGCTTTGAATTCCCCCGCCGTCAGCGCTCTCTAAGTAAGCGCTGTGATTGGATCAAGCACCAATCACAGCCGGCACTCAATAAACCAATCACAGTCATTTAGTGATGTCATCCACCGAATGGCTCTGAATGATCGAGCACTGGCTGTGATTGGCTGGCGCACGATCCAATCACAGCGCTTACTTACACAGCGATGACGGCGGGGGAATTCAAAGCTGAGCACGGAGATGACAGTGGGGAGAATTCTCAAGCAGTTGGGCGCACCGCCGGGGAGACCATCGCAGCGGGGACAGACGCCAGCTGGGAAGTGAGTATTGCTGGGTTGTTTTTTTTTTTACCTCACTTGAGTATAAGCCGAGGGGGGGCTTTTTCAGCATTAAAAAAGGTGCTGAAAAACTAGGCTTATACTCGAGTATATACAGTAATTAAAATAAAATAATTAAATAAATCTTGTACAGCGCCGACTTATTCCTCAGCGCTTTCAAAGTAATTTTTTTTCTTACCCCCACCACCCCAGCAAGATGGATATTCATGTTACTTCGGAAGGATGGAAGGCCGAACTAACCTTCAATCGGCTATCGAAACCATACGGCCATCGAAACCATACGGCCATGAGCAAGAGCTTAGGACTGCATTTCAGCTGCCTTAGTACTCTGCATCAAACTCTTCTGATTAAAATTAAGCTAGCTATTACAGCGACTCATGTTGACAATTCCAAAAAGAAAAACTATAGCAATTTTATAGGAGGGGTTCCTACTGGAGAGCAGGGATTGTGTATTACACCCTGTCGAGGCGATGTGGAAGTACACGGTGGGTGCAGCGGTTTCTCAGGTCAGCTGCTGAACAGTCCCTTACAGTACAGGTGACAAGTGACATTACTCAGTAGCGGTGAGGGGTCAGCGGTCACTTTGTTGGTCATCCCACCTATCTGTTTGGTGTACGTACCAGATAACCCACCTGAACCTAAACATGTCACTTTCACTTACTGCTGTAAAACTTGCTCAATGGGAATGTTGGGAGATGGAGGTTGAGGCCACTTTCAAAGAGCAGAGAAAATCGTGCAACATTTGTGCATTGCGAGAATATGAACCCAATTCTTTTGAATGCAGTCATATGCATGAGTGACTTTTTCCCGCATCACAGTAAAAAATAATCACGGCATGTCCCATCTTTGGGTGTTCCCTTAGAATGCCTTACTCATTTGTTTTCAATGGGGCCAGTAAAGCATTGCTCTGTGTGTGAGGTTCACGCAAGTGCGATGTGAGGCTTCCTATTGAAAACAATGGGAAACACTTGCCAATCCGCCACATCTGCGGGGACATCACATGTTTGCGAGTGCGATATCAGGCAGCGTTTCACTGCCTGGTATCACACTCGCCTGCGTGAAATTAGCCTTACGGCTTTCTCCAGCAGATAAGTCACAAGTTTTGGCACATATGATATCTGTGATAACATTTGCATGGGGCAGAAATGCTGCATATTTTGACTCGTAATCAGCACAGTTGATGTCCAAAGATACAGCGCTCCCCTCCCCTGAAGTCTTCAGCTGTCAATGCACCCCTTCACCTAGTACCCAGCTGCCCGTATTCAGGTGAAAACACTTCTGCATCACCGGACCAGCAGTGCTGTGTTCACTAGAAGCCATTAATGGTGCAGATCTTGACTCTTTTGGATGCGGAAATGCTGCAGAATTTGCCATAAGACATTTCTCGCAGCATTTCGGCACCATGTGAGAATACCCTCAGAAGGGCCATTCCAGTGATTTTTTTTATTCTTTCATTATGCATCTATGCCCCAGTGTATAAAAGTGAGCTAGTGATACCCCGGTTAGTGATTGCTTTCTCTCTGAAACTCCTGGCCTCTTTCTACTAAGATGGTCATGTGATCTCAATTCTGACCAGCTCAGATCTACTTGGGGTTATTTATTCATTTTCTAGTCAAATCCTTAATCTGTGTGATGCTGTTACATTGACCTACCACAGAACCTGCCTAGATGGGGACACAGACACTCCTGTCAGGGTTACTGATTAATGTAACAAAAGGTGAGTCTCACAGCACACTTCCGTATGCACAAAAAAGTGCAGAGGCCACGGTAGATACGTTATGCAACAGCCACTTAAGGGACCACGGATCCTTAGTCCCCAGCGTAGTACATCCAGTAGATAAGCAAATGACAACATCAATGGTGTAGCAAAATATAAAGTTTTATTGCTCCATACAGCAGGCAACGTTTGCCTGCTGTATGGAGCAATAAAACTTTATATTCTTTTGCTACACCATTGATGCTGCCATTTGCTTCTCTAAGGGTTACTGATTAAAGCTCATTCTGCTAACCGTAATAATATAATAATAATCTTTATTTGTATAGCACCAACATATTCCACAGCGCTTACATGGACAGGGGTATACAGAAAGACAAAAGTACAAACATTACAGAACCACGGTTACATAGTAATCAATTGATGGAAACAATAGGGGTGCGGGTCCTGCTCCAATCGAGCATACATACTATAAGTAATGGGGTGATACAGAAGGTAAAGGGGCTGGAGATGTGCGCGGTATGGCGATGTAGAGAGTGAGCGATGTTATACACAGACAATGGTCAGACATTTAGCCGTGTGACGGCAGAAGCAGTATGACTGCAGGAGTGGTTTATGATGGCTAGCAGGGATTGCAGTCAGTAGGTCAGAGAGCATATTATCAGATGAGGTTCTGGGTGGCAGACCTCAACTTATAAGCTATTGATAACCTATTCATAAGAGAAGCCATCAGTAGTTCAAAAGTGGACAACTCCTTTAAACATCTAGCATTCTTACATAACACTGATGATTTGCTAATAAACTAGACTGTCTCTGCAGAGGAGCCACTTACTTTCCATCCTCATTCTTAGGACAGCTTCACACTAGTCTGTTAGGAGTACATTTACCTGCAGGTAATATGAACAAGAGTCCCAACCCAACTGCAATTCGGTATTGTTGCATCTTGTCTCCACCGGAACTAGGGGGTGTAGACGTGTTGGGCTGGCTCACTGACAGTGAAGGGGCAGGTGACATCCCCAGTGAATTTGCTGATGCAGGAATGGCCCCCAGCACTGTATTGCTGCGCTTCCCGGCCTCATTGATGTTGTACTTAATGTTGTATTGCCGATGCCGCTGGCAAGGTTCGACTTGGTGTACCGTTATGTCCCCTGCAGCCTCATGTGCGTTTCCCCATGGCACCTCCAGGAACTTTTCTAGGCTGACTCCCATCATTCCCCCTCGCAGCTACTGTAACTTACCCCGCCGCTGGCGCTTGTGCCGTTACGCCTCCTGCATAGTTAGTGTCCCCACCGCTGTGCTCCCCTCCTTCTGCAGGGCCGCTGAAGACGCCGCCGATGGTCTCACAGTCCCCCGCTATCACACTCTGCGCCAGAGTTCCCAACACTGTCTTTCGATGCTCCTGCAGCGCCGCTTAAGACGGCACTGGTCTCAGGGTCCTACGCTGTCACTCTTTGGGACCGGAATAAGTTCTCTGGGAGCGCATAAAGAACACCCGGAAAATCATATGCTGCTTGAGGAAAAAGGGGAAAGCTGACCAACAGCGCTCTGCCGCAGCACACTGTGGACGGGCAGCCGCGTAGTGTCACCGTCAGCCTCCACAGACTGCTGTCCGCCATCAGTGTGTTAGCAGCCAGCCGTGCAGAATCGTCCATGCTTAGCTCAGCCAATCGGCAGCTAGAAGCCTGGCAGGGGCGTTCCCTCCTGCTAAGGACTGTCAAACCCCTGACTTCCTGTGTCAACAAGATATACCAGTACCCTGCAGGTCTACTGACACAAAATCAGAGCATCATAGGGATCGATAATGCTAATGTAAAGCAAAGGCGTGTGTCAGCAGCACCAGGAATAACCCAATCTGGGTAGGGCCACAGAATGCAACAGCTAGAGACAGTCCAAACCAGCACTCCCACAGAAGTCCACCTAATATAAAAGAACATTTTTGCAGCATGCAGAGGTGCTATATAAAACGTATTTTTTTATTCTCCCCTTACGGCCGAAATGTTGCCGCCTCTTTGTTATGTGAGAATAAAATATGTTTTATATAGCACCTCTGCATACTGCCAGAATTTTTTTTTTTATACTAAAGGGATCTATAATGCTGTCAGTTTGGTTCAGCAGACCCAAAGATCGGCTGGGTATAAAACGCACCCATAATATTGTGTGAAATTGCTCTTGATAGGGTTATCTGGGCATAATGGAAAAAAGAAGTTGAACAGCTCAGAGTGCAGCACAATCATGCTGAACGGAGAGGAGGCCAGGCATGACTCTTCCGCTTCATTGAATTCAATAGGAGTGCCAGGAATTGCCCAATGTTTGTACTTAGCCATTTCCAGGATTCCCATTGAAATGAATAGGGTAGCAGAGAGCATGCACAACCTCCGCTCCATTCATGTGGGAATCTTATGACCCCCTTCTTGGGATATGTGGGGTCCCAGTGTTTGGATCCCTACCAATCAACGCTATTCTCTATCCTTTGCATAGGGGATAGGTTGACAAAACTTCTTTAACCCCTTGACAAAGGATGTAGTTGCAGGTTCTCCAGCATTGGGGTTTGTATGAAGTGAGAGAGTCGATTCCGCTGCATAATACTGGCTATTTGACAGACGACACCTGCTGGCGACTGCTGTGATCAGTGCTCCTGCTGATCGCAGCTGTTAACCCTTTCCAATCCACTATCTGATGTCTAAAGACATTATGATTTAAGGCTGCACAGCTCCGATGTTTGAAGACGCCCGTCGTGTTTCCCTTACTGTATATTGCCAGCCTCCCTGCTGTCGGAGCCTATCTAACGTGTCACCTCATGCAGTACTGGCTTTAGCCAGCATATAGCGCTGTTGTATAACAGCAGAAAAAAAGAGTAAGCCTCCTAGGAAAACCAGAATACAAATTGGATTGGAAAGGGTAAACTCTTTATATGCCTCTAGCGATTCTGGCAGCGGTATTTAAATACCACAATAGAAGTTCGAAGGTCGCAAATGCCCCCAGTGATGAGATTGTGAATTGCCATGTATTTCTGCTTATACAATGCTAGAAAAAATAAACTGCAATGCTAAAGCATAGCAGTATATGGTATAAGCAATCCCACAATTGCAAATAAAAATAAGTGAAAATTAATGATTTTAAAAAACAATTTTTTATTTTTTATAAACATTCATAATAGGAAAACAAAACAACCAACCACTCAACCCCCCCCCCCAAAAAAAAACCCTAACATATTTGGTACTGCTGCATCCATAAGAGTCCGATCTATAACAATAGCAAACTATTCAGCTCACGCCAGAAAAAAATACTATATCAGAAAAGATAGGTTTTCTTGTAGTCTCCAAGATAAAAACGTAATAAAAAGGGATTAGAGATGAGCGAGCACCAAAATGCTCGGGTGCTCGTTACTCGAGTCGAACTTTCAGTGATGCTCGAGAGTTCGTTTCGAGTAACGAACCCCATTGAAGTCAATGGGCGGCTCGAGCATTTTTGTATTTCGCCGATGCTCGCTAAGGTTTTCATTTGTGAAAACCTGGGAAATTCAAGCAAGTGATGGGAACGACACAGAAACGGATAGGGCAGGCGAGGGGCAACATGTTGGGCTGCATCTCAAGTTCCCAGGTCCCACTATTAAGCCACAATAGTGGCAAGAGTGAGACCCCCCCCCCCCCCCCCCGCACTGTCAGCATAAAGATCGTTCTCCTCTGCCACAGCTGTAGCAGAGAAGAACGATGTTAGCCCATTGAATTCAATGGAGCCGGCAATACAGCTGGCTCCATTGAAAGCAATGGGCTGCCGGCGATCGCGGGATGAATTGTCGGGAAGGGCTTAAATATATAAGCCCTTCCCTGCAATTCATCCAGAAATGTGTAAAAATAAAAAAAATATATATTATATATACATATACATACACACACATACATACATACATACATACATATATATATATACATACACATACATACATACACACACACACCTGGTCCCGGCAGACGGAGTTCAGCGCGGCCAGCGGCAGTCCTCCTGAACTGCTCTGAACAGCTGTGAGTAGTATTCAGCAGCCGGGGATTTAAAATCCCCGCCTGCTGAATGACCTGCCTCTAATTGGTCACAGCCTGACCAATCAGAGGCATATTCCACTCACACACCCATTCATGAATGGGTGTGTGACTGCTGCCTCTCATCTGATTGGTCCCGCTGAGCCAATCAGAGGCAGCAGTCACACACCCATTCATAAATTCATGAATGGGTGTGTGAGTGGAATCTGCCTCTGATTGGTCAGGCTGCCTTTTTAAATACTTTAGTTTTAAAAACTGGATAGTACAGCAATAAAAATACATAAATTTGGTATCGCTGCAATCGCACTGACCTATGGAATAAAGGCATGTCCTTTCTACTCCACCGCAAAAACACCCCAAATATTGCAAGGAAAGGGGGGAGGGGTGGGGGGTTACCCCATTTTTACTCCACCTAGAAATTTTGTTTTGTATAAAAAATAAAGTAGTACCATTGAGAAATACAAACTCTTCATGCAAAAAAAAAAACAAAAAACAAAAACCCCCAGATAGCTACGTCACAAAAAAATAAGAGTATCAAGTTTTTGCAGATGAAAGGGGGAAGACTTTTAAAAGGCGGCTTCCTTAGGGGTTAAGAATGGAGCAGATCTCATCCAAGCCACAAAGATGTACAGCATGTACCACGAAGTTCTGCAATGCAGAAGACAGAAAACAACACCTGCCGTCACCGAGGAGGACATTCTTCCAGGGACGCCATCCGCTGGTTACAGAGAAACCCATCCAGAGCCACAAGAATCCCAAGAAGCAGCCTCCTGGGTTACAGAGGGGGTCATACACAACCCCTACAGGAACCGATTAGAGAAACTGATGCAGATCTAAAATTCAAGTTTTACAAAGCAGGAGTTTTACAGTTCTTAGGCCTCATGTTCACTCGCACGCATAGATTCTACAGCTGAATACCGCAGTGGTATCCATGCTTGGCTGCAAACATGGAGAGGAAAAGAAAGTTTCTTACCTCTCCGGCTCCAGCGTGGGTCTCCTCTGAGCTGGCCGGATCTTTTTTCTTCAGCACGGCGGATGCGTGCAGGAGAGGCACCCGACGCACGCATCGTACTTTCTTTTTTTTGTATTTTAATCTCCTGCTTTCCCATGGATATGTGGCACAGCCACAGTGACATCTGCGGGTGTACCGCGCATCGAACGGCTTCCATTGACTTCAATGGAAGCCGAACCTGCGGGATTCGCAGGAAAATGGAGCTGGCTGCGATTTCTTTCCGTATACATCCGTATGCTTTTACTTGCCGCACAGGAGCCACGCATTTTATGATTAAAATCTGCCCGTGGACATTGGGCCTTAAAACAAAAAGGAAAAATACATAATTCTCCTCAAAATCAGGTCTAGACAGGGTACCGAGCAACAAATCGCTCATTAGTTGCCAATTGCTACATTTCAGCTAAAAGAAAACAAAGAAACTCTCGCTCAGTTTAAACAGGCAGTCATTCATCTGAATTCCAACAGATGGAGGCCGGTGTCTTGGAGAGAGATTTGACACGCTCTACCTCCATTCACTGAACGACTATTGCCCATCAGTGAGAAGTCTTGGGACAGTCCCTTTAATTTTGTATAAATGTTGTGCACTTCTGTGTCATTATTTTATAAACATGCCCAACAGAGGAGCATCTGCGCTCCAAAAGCTTGCAAATATAAAAGGTGAATGTGCACGGGTGGAAATTCCGCTGTGAGGTTTCCTGCAGAATGTCCGCCCATGCACGCTGCCATAGGATTGCATTGGTTTATGCAATCCTATGCAGAGAGCCGCAATTTGACCGCGTGAAAGCTCGCATGGTAAACAAATCACGGCATGTCCCATTTCTGAGCGAGCCAACCAGCACATCGCAGAGCAGAAAGAAGACGCCAGAGGAGGTGAGCTGCGGGTCACTGCAGGGGCACGGGTCGCGTCCAGCTGCGAAAATTCTCACTGCAGGATACGACCTGGCCGTCTGTGTTCACCCTAACTTTTCTGGTTATTCAATACAAGGTATCACTCCTACTGTTGTCTTCCTCGACACCTAAGGCCGCCTGCACACGGGCGGAAATCCCGCAGCGGGATTATCCACGGGATTTCCGCCACTGAAAGCCTGCATAGGAGTGCATTACAATATGCACTCCTATGCAGACGGCCGCGGTTTAGCCGCGCGAAATCTCGCGCGGCAAACAAATCGCGGCATGTCCTATTTTTGTGCGGGGCTCGCAGAGCCTCGCACAGAAGCGTCACTCACCCGGCCGCCGGCTCCGGTCTGCGCATGCACCGGCTGCCGGGACATGAAAGAGCCGGGGCCGCCAGGGGCGGGCGAGTACGCGCTCCTGCCTGCAGGCGCTGGGGTCTGGTCCCGCGGCGAGAATTCTCGCCACTGGATCCGACCCGCCCGTCTGCAGGCGGCCTAAGGCCTCACCCAGGCGTTTGCAGAAATGCAGCGTTTTTCAATGCTGCGTTTACTGCGGTCTCAGCAGCGTTGACATGCATTATGCAAGTGTTTTGGTTGTATTTTCAGCTGGAAGTTGAAAAAAAAAAAAAAAATAATACACAAGAAAAAAAGAAGCACTACTCATCTAGCAGGCGCCTTCTGGGTCCCTCCTGCTGCTCTCCCGCAGGCTTCCATGTAGTCCTCAGGGCCAACAGAGCATCTCCTGCTGGTAACAGGGTTTGAAAACCACACCTCCAGCAAGAGATTGCTCTGATTGGCTAAGCCAGCACTCGGTGCACCAATCAGAGCAACCTCTTACAGGAGGCAGGGTTTTTAATCCCCGTTACCAACAAGAGATGCTCTGTCCGCGCTGACAACTGCAAGCAAGCCTGCCTGAAACCACGGAGAGCAGCTGGAGGGACCTAGATGGCGCCTGCTAGGTGAGTACTTTTATTTTTTTCCCAGGTACTGTAGCTAGGGCATTTAGCGCTGTCAAAAGCACGGCACCAAGTTGTGCCGCATTTTCAGCAGCGCTGAAAATTCTGCCGTTTGCTTTCAATACTGTGAAATCGGTGGCGGACGCCCACTCCAGTTTCTGCAATGCAAGTCTTCCATGTGCAGCCGGCCTTAGAACCTTTTGTTGCATATATTAGAAGAGGATTATAACATACAGATTGATTTTTTTTTTTGTAATTTGTCTAAACTAAAAATGAAAAACACAAATTGCATTTTCTCCAATACATCATCTACAAAGCTAGAGTAAAAGAATTACAAGAAGAAAAGGTTGTTTTTTGACCATTTTAATTCCTCTTTTTACTTAGCTGGTAGGTAATGAAAGTGAGAACCATCAACATGTGATTACAGAACTAGTTCCAAAAAAATACCCACAAAAGCAAAAACAAAAAGCATGTCCACCATGACCGGCATTACCCTGAGGTAAGCAGCGCTAGAAAGCTCACAGCACAGCATCAATACCACCGACTGCAGGATCAGATACTGCTCAAAACAAACACCAGCAGGAGAGAAGAAAGTCTACTGGAATCTCATAGAAACTCACAAAATTTTAATGTAAAGCTTAAACTAGAGATAAAATCAGCCCCCCCTTCCCCTTAGATCACTGGAGCGGCCCTGCAAGCAAAGTAATAAATAAATGCCTGCAAAGCATTATCTGTCTGGCACACATGTCAATATAGATATACATATCTATGCGTTAGCCTCAGCATATATATACGCTTATTGTGTTACAAAAAAGGGAGGCTCTAGTACCCTGCTGTACCGCCTCTACCTTGGATACAAAATGTGATACGGGTGGGCATGAAGGCTCTAGTACCCTGTTGCACCACCTCTGGCTCGGATGTAAGATGTGATACGGGCGGGCCCGGAGGCATACAAGTTCCATATGGTATTCTGCAGTATATTGCTCCACATTTGCCGTAACTGAGCCTCTAGATCATGGAAACATATAGGCTGTTGAAGTCGATGTCTCAGATTGTCCCATACATGTTCTATTGGCAATAACTCTAGAGACAGGGCAGCCATGGAAGTGTGACAATGTTGTGGAGACATTCCTGTGACACCTTGTGTGTGCGGCCGAGCATTATCCTGCTGCCTCTTAGAAACTGCCATGAGAAGAACACATGTGGCTGCAGGATGTCCTGAACATATCGCTGAGCTGTCATTGTCCCTCGTACCACTACTAGGGGTGACTGACTGTAGTATGCGATGGCCCCCCAGACCATCACACCAGCAGTGGGGGCACTGTGCTGCTCAACAGCGAAGGCAGGATTGAGGCGCTCACCCCTAGGTCTCCAGAAACTAACTCAGCCGGCGTCAGAGTCCAAAATAACCTGGATATGTTGCTGAAGACAACCCAATTCCACTGCCTAGTAGTCTAGTTTTAAGGTTCACGACATCACTGAAAATAGAGACAATGGTGGGTGAGTGTAAAAGGGCAATACGTGTAATAGGCACAATGAGACTCAAGGCCCTTTTGCACGCAATGATTTTTGCTAAAACGAACGAACAACTGCACGAATTGACAATTTTTTGCATAAAATTAGAGTACAGATAATGCCTTGAAATCATCTGTTTCTCTCCTTAGCTAAAGTAAACTAAAGTACGAGTTGTTTGCTCAGGCGGGTATGTGTTTATGCAAGGGATTTTTTGGGCAGCAGGATTCCATTGTCTTCTCCTGCTATTAGTAAACAGTGTACTCATTATGTATGTAAGGTAAACAGAATGAGTACATTGTTTACGCCCGTCAAATCGTCAAGCGGCTCAAAAGACTGAACAATTCACACTGAAATGGAACAAATTTTTAACTGCCTTAAGACTATTTTTATGCCGGCTAAAAAAACAGCCATAAACAAACAGCGCACGACTGCCCGAGTAAACATTTAAAGCTTATTGAGCAAATTTGTTTGTTTGAACAAATTTTGATTGATAATAAACTGGTGTGTAAATGGGCCTTTAATGTCCTTCAGCTAAGCACCTGGTAAACGTGAAGCCCCCACCGATGTAAAAGCAGCCTTAGATCAATGAACGACCAGAACAAAAGAAGTCAGAGGGGCCTTTAAGAAACAAAAAAAATCGTCCAGACCAACTTAAAGGGGTTGTCCCGCGAAATCAAGTGGGGTTATACACTTCTGTATGGCCATATTAATGCACTTTGTAATGTACATCGTGCATTAATTATGAGCCATACAGAAGTTATTCACTTACCTGTTCCGTTGCTAGCGTCCCCGTCTCCATGGTGCCGTCTAATTTCAGCGTCTAATCGCCCGATTAGACGCGCTTGCGCAGTCCGGTCTTCTCCCTGGTGAATGGGGCCGCTCGTGCCGGAGAGCTGGTCCTCGTAGCTCCGCCCCGTCACGTGTGCCGATTCCAGCCAATCAGGAGGCTGGAATCGGCAATGGACCGCACAGAGCCCACGGTGCACAATGGGAGAAGACCCGCGGTGCATCGTGGGTGAAGATCCCGGCGGCCATCTTGCTAAGGTAAGGAAGAAGTCGCCGCAGCGCGGGGATTCGGGTAAGTACTAAACGTTTTTTTTAACACATGCATTGGGTTTGTCTCGCGCCGAACGGGGGGCCTATTGAATTTTTTTAAAAAAACATTTTGGCGCGGGACAACCCCTTTAAGAGATGAACTCTCACCATGCAGGAAAATAAAGCTCATACATCAAACACAGCTGAAGATGAGAAAGAATTTCACATGCCCAAGGCAACTGAAGAATGATTCTCAAAAATAGGATCAATGTCTTGGAATGGACAAGTCAGCACCCAGACCTCAACGTATGAGCGAGGATATCGGAATTCTGCTGAACATTTGACGGGCTACCAAGAGTACAGCTCACGTATCTCTACATATCAGGCTAGCTTCAAACCACAATTTTGCATCCTGTTGGAAGGTATTTGTTTTCTCTTTTGGGATGGCAATTTTACCATTAAAACAGGATACAAGGAGACATAAAAATAATGCAGCTGCTTTTTCTATTCCGTTTTTTCCCCATACCAGAGAAGTTAATGGCAATAGGATGCAACGATAAAATAATAAAGAAGACTTACAAATCCAGAGTGCCATCATCCCAAGTCTAATTTAGGCCTCTTTCACACAGGCGACAGCGATTCCACATCTGTGTTTTGTGCAATAGCGCTGTGTTTTCTCGCGGAGATATTGCGATTTTGTAGCGCCCTTTTGCCGGAAATAACCTGAACAATAGTTTCACTAGCTTCACTGACATGCATTCAATTCATGCTGGTTCACAATTGATTTCAGGCGCGCACACACCTGCTTAACCAAATAATGCTCCTATCTTGTGCATACGAAGAAAAGAGATTTGCTTCTGCTATATAAACCGTTCAGGGTTCTGGATAGATAAAATGATTGCCAGTGCGCCAACATTGCCAGACCAAGACCGGGCTCAGACGAGAGTAATTCACAAGAGACACGTGCGCGGCACATAGTGACTACGCAATGACATTGCATACTTTCTGCGCGCTGCTGACCGCCATGCATTATCTTGGCGTGTGTGTGTATGTAATACGCGCCAAAATAGAACATGCAGCGATTTTCCTTGCACATGTACTTTGCACAATTCGTGTGAGCAGCAGATTGCTACAGCGTACGCCACGCACAAAGCCAGAGCACAGAATACGCTGTAACAATACATTCGTGGAAGTGCCCTTAGGAGGCAAAGTCGCTTACGTTTTTCTTTTCCCTCTTCAGCTGGGTTTAGGTAAATTAAAGGCAAATATCTTAGTATTCAGTATATCTAGTATTTACCCATCCCATCACTAGCGCATACAGAACTGCATTGACGTTATGTACAAGAGATTATAGTTGTAGTCAAATACTCAATTAGGTGAATTTATAGTTAGGACTGTTCTAAAATAACGTACAATGGGGTCTTCTTGTAAACCTGATGGACAAATCCTACTTTTCTCAAAAGTATGGGAAGAACATTGAATTGGAGGTAGCAAGGTCGAGCCTTAAGTCTTTTGTTCCATGTGCTGGAATTCACTTGTCTAAGCTGCATTCCAGAATATCAAGTCGCATTCCCATGTGCGTGAGTGCGAGGAGGAGGCTGAAAAAAACTTTATATAGTATCCAAATTCCGCAACCTACAGTTTTTCTGCATTTACCTCAGGATATAGCCATAGCTTCAAAATATCCTGGACACAAGGGCATGAATATTGCGCCAAATTTATTAAGAGGCATGCACTACTTAATAAACTCGTTGCGTCTTCCTACGGTGCATGAGGCGCAGTCTTAGTATAAAATGTGCCCATAAGGGCTTATTCACACGAGCATATATGGAATCCAATGCATCAGATCACACAGACGTATTCCCGCAGCATAAAGGCACCCGGCAGGCCAATATAGCGCCAGGCACTTTTACGTCGGGCAGCAAAGATAGTCCTAGAACTATCTTTCTGCCCGGAATACATCGGCCGCTGCATAGACTCCTATAGGAGTCAATGACAGAGGCCGGAGAAGGGAGGTGGGAGGGAGTTTAGCAGCGCGACTGCTAAACTCCCTCCCCCTTCTCTCTGGCTGTTTGCAATGGGAGGGGACGGGGCGGAGGTGGAGCTAAACTCGGCCCCACTAATTACAAACAGCCAGAGGGGAGGAGAAAGGAGGTAAGCCGACGAGAGGGAGGGAAGGTGGAAGACAGCTTAGCAGAGCCAAGCTGTCTCTCCCCACCCAAGGGCATTGCAGCCTTGGTGTACATGCACCGGGCCTGGGCCGTCTGAAAGTGCGCACAAACTTTAGATTTGTGCGTGCGTTTTTACATAGTAACATAGTTTGGACTCAAAGTCCCTGAAATCATTTCTGAGGGCCCTCCATTGACCTCTAACTTGTTCATTGGTGCCAACGTGCACCATGACCGCTGGATCCTCACCAGCCCCTCCCAGTAATGTCAATCCGATCCACGATGAGTCGAACTCGAGCGCCAAGAAGACAACACACTGTTCGACGATCCCGGTCTTCATGGCAGATTGCCCTATCTGTGCCCCTTATAATGGAGTCCCCCACCACTAGGACCTGTCTAGCTTCCCCATCTCACTGGAGCAGTCATCTCCCTGGCGTTCAGAGGCCATGTCGTGCTGCAGTGGTGCTGGCTCTGTAGTGGCATCCCCCTCATCTGCCAATGTGGCAGACTTGTTGGGTTGTGCCAGTTCAGGACTAGCCTTCCTAGTTCTCTTCCCTCTACCCCTCCTTCTATCTGTCACCCAGCTGGCTGCCTGCTCCCCCTGCTCTTCCGTACTACCATCCTCCTCCACCTCTACCCCAGCGAGTGTCTGCTCAGTGAGCACCAAACTCCTTTCCATGATGTCACTGGCTCTCACTGTTGCCAGTTGTCCATTTAGATCCAGGATTTGGGCTTCTAAAATGTTCGACGTGCACGCATCTTGCACAAACATTATGCACCCTCGATCGGCTAATCAAGGAATGTATACATTTTTACGGTGCTGGTGGGTGCACATAAAAACACCTACGGCCGTGTGAAGGAGGCAGAAATGTCAATAAAAACTACAATTACAATTGATGCCGATACATTCTGTATTTCAGGATATACAGCAATATTTTCAATCTGGCTCTCACTGGGCATTAAGAGTCAGATCAACTAATCGCAAAACAAATCAAAAATAATTTCAGAAATGGGCAAAAAAAATATTAGAGTGGAGCTGGTGTTCTATCATTTTTCCCAATAAAATGTGTTTTTTGTTAAAGGGATTGACCATTTGTAAACTACTCCTAGAATATTCTCAGGATAGGCCATCGGTGGAGATCTGATGCCCAAGACCCTCCACTAAGGATGAGCGAGTATACTCGCTAAAGCACTACTCGCTCGAGTAATGTGCCTTAGCCGAGTATCTCCCTGCTCGTCCATAAAGATTCGGGGACCGCCACGGCTGACAGGTGAGTCGCGGCGGGGAGCAGGGGAGAGAGGGCGGGAGAGAGGGAGAAAGAGATCTACCCTCCGTTCCCCCCCGCTCTCCCCCGCAGGCACCCGAATCTTTAAGGACGAGCAGGGAGATACTCGTCTGAGGCACATTACTCGAGCGAGTAGTGCCTTAGCGAGTATACTCGCTCATCCTTACCCTCCACAGATCAGCTGTTCTCTGGACCAGTGTGCTTGTGCGCCAAGTCACATTCTGCAGGAAGCAGGCAGCTCCATTCCCACTGCGGTGGCCTGGCTTGGTATTGCAGACAGTGTCCCATTCATTTCAAATGGGAACTTAGACTGCAATACCAAGCCAGGCCAAAAGTTCCTGCTGAAACCGCTAACTACTGGGGGTTTTGGTGGCAGATCCCGATAATCTACTATTGATTAGCTATCCTGGGGGTTGGCCAAGAATAGTTAATGGCTGGTCAACTTCTTTAATCAGTATAGAATCACATTGTGTTATGCGGTAAGGCAAGTCACTGAATTAAAGAACTGGTACGAGATAAACTGAAGGTAATTTTGTGGGGAAACGATATCCTAGTAACTACATAGCTTAATTTACCCCGTGGTCAGTATTGCTTAGTGCAGAAGCACAAACATATCCACAGAGCAGACAAGATGGAGGTCTTGGGTCATTCTGCTACCCGATTAGACACTCAAGTTTCAGTGTTTATTAAGATCCACGTCTGGTTCTAAATACGTATATACGTTAGAACAAATACAAATGTGATCATGTATATGTTTTACTATAAATAGGTCTTTAGATTTGTTCCATTATTCCTGAGGAAGAACCCCGAGTAGGTTGTAAAGCGCACAACATCATGTATTTTTGTTCTCCATTACAAGGTATTATCTCTACAAGATTACTTGGTTTCTCTTACTGAGAACAATCGCACTATTAAAAAATGTAATTACAGTCATGGGTGACTTACCAAGTATCTGATAACCGTGGAGAAGTGCTAGAATAGCTGCAGTGTGTGCAGAAAGCCTCTGGAGATTCCATCTAGTGCATTCTGGTGTAAGACGACAGGAGCTATAACCTTACAGAGGATCAGCAGCCCAGTGGGTCACCCGGTTTATCTCTACAGTAAAGTCCTAAGGAGCATTCTAAATAGTGACAGACCACCATACACATTAGATTACACTTAGTGGATCCCACTGACAATCTAATGTTTATGGTGGCCAAGAGGGAAGGTTATCCATACATGTCTAAGATAGAAAGCCTGTATGGAGGTTCTTCATGTCCACTGTATGACGCCTTTACATAAAAGCCCTTTGTACAACATTAGAGGAATATAACGAGGTACATTATAGCTATATAGATTCCCTATAACTCATTATGGCTCCAAGCAACTCAATGGCTGGAAATCACCACTTTGCATAATTGCTTAAAAGGAGTTGTCCAGCTTTAAGCCATTGATGGCCTATTCTCAGAGGATCGGCAGGGTCTATTACCCAGGGCCCCTTGCCATTCAGTGGTATCCCGGGGTTGTGTGCTGGTGCATGGATCCAATCTGTGCAGGAAGCCAACAGCTCTGCTTATTGGAGCGTCTGGTTTGGAATTACAGGTCAAGTACCCATTGAAGTGAATGGAAACTTTGCCTGTAATACCATGTCAGGCACTACAGTGTGAATGGAGCAGTATCGTGCACAGGTCAGTTTCATGCATGAGCACACTAGTCTGGTGATCAGAGAGAGGGATCATTTAAAGCGGTCAAACATCCCATTTAAATATTAAAAGATAATATTTTAAAGGAAGCCTGTCACCAGATTTTGGGCTACCAACTGAATACAGAGGTTGTTGCCCAATGATGTGAAGAATATAACGGTAACCATTTTATTTTCCAGTGTGACTCTAGTCGTTCCATATAGCCCGGTCTTTGGGACATGCGTTATATACAACTGAGAGTAGCACTGTCCGAAGGACGTTCTCGCGGTATCTGCGGTCCAGTTGTATTCCTACAAATCGCTGATGAAACCCTGTCCATCAAGTACTTCATGACTCTGCCAGAGTCCCCGCGCTTGAGCGGCACCGAACGAGCTGGAGTATGCACCGTGACCTTTTCGTGGCCGGACTGTCGCCACGCACTGGTACAAAATAGCGCTGTGTGAATAGGATTAACCCCTTAGTGACGGCCTCATCGGGAAACTACGTCCTGCCTGAGTGGGCTTTAATCCTAGAGGACGTAGAATTATGCGTCCTCTTAGGATTAATGCCCCTCAGGCTCTGGACGTGAAAGCTCCATGCTGTCGGAGCCCGCAGGTAGCCGATAGCATGGAGCTGTAATCCCGGGCTGCGGGTAGTCCCCCCCCGGGCATTGCAATCGGTGCTATCCAATGGATAGCGCCGATCGCAATAAAGTTTAAAAAAAAGTTTAAAAAGTTAAAGATTCAGCTGCCCTGATGGATCGGAGCCGTTGTTGTACCCTGAAACGCAATGGGTGTTCCTACCATTATAGGCCTTGGCATGTGTCCTGTAAGTAGATTAGGGCCACTATGGGTATGTTTCTGAATACAGCACAAACAGGGGTATCCATTTTGGGGTGCAAATCTTCATTCATATGTGTGTTGTACAAAAAAAAAAAAGTTTTTAAATTGACACAATTGCCAAAAAAATGAAAATCGTAATTTTTTTCCCACTGCTTTGCTTATATTTATTTAAAAATTGCATGGTGAAAATTCGCAGTAGACCCCTAGATGAATTCGTTAAGGGGTCTAGTTTTCAAAATGGGGTCATTTGTGGGGGTTCTCTACGGTTTTGGCCGCGCAAGGGCTCTACAAGTGGGCAATGAGGCCTAAATCACCTTCATGCAAAATGTCTGTTCTGAAAGCCACCGATTACTCCTTTCATTTTGGGCCCCTTCATGCATCCAAACATACGATTAGGACCACAATGGGTATGTCTCTGAACACGGGAGAAACAGGGGTATCCATTTTGGGGTGCAATTCTTCATTCATGTGTGTGCTGAAGAAAAAAAGACGTTTTTAAAATGACAGAATTGCCGAAAAAAAACAAAAATTACAATTTTTTCCTTCTGCTTTGCTTGAATTCATTCAAAAACTGTGGGGTCAAAATGGGCAGTACACCCCTAGATAAATTCATTAAGGGGTCTAGTCTTCAAAATGGGGTCATTTGTGGGGGTTTTCTATGGTTTTGGCCGCTCAAGAACTCTACATGTGTGCTATGGGGCCTAAAAGGCCTTCAAGGAAAATTTCTGCTCTAAAAGCCACCGACTACTCCTTTCATTTAGGGCCCCATTGTGCATCCAGACATAAGATTAGGGCCACAATGGGTATATTTCTAAAACAGGACAAACAGGGGTATCCATTTTGGGGTGTCACTCCTTATTCTCATGTGCACTATAGAAAAAAAATATGTCTTTAAAATGACATATTTTCAAAAATGTAAATTTTTATTTTTTCTCTTCTAAACTGCATTAACTCCAGAAAAAAGCACTGTGGGTTCAAAATACTCATAACCTCCCTCAGTGAATACATTAAGGGGTCTAGTTTTTAAATTGGGGTCATTTGTGGGGTATCTATCAATCTGACAGCTATGAGCCTTTGCAATCTTGGCTTGGTGCAGGGAAACAAAGCGTAACTCAAAATGCTGAAAAGTAATGTTAAATTTATACGTCTCCTAAATGGTTAAAAAAAAAATAAGAAAGTTTTTCAAATGTGCGTCCAGAATAAAAGCTAACTGATGGAAATATATACCTTAGCAAAAATTTGTGCAGTATGTTTGCACATATTTGCGTAATTAACAGTTGAAAATGTGAAAAAAAAAGACAATTATTTCAAAATTTTCTCAATATTGGCACTATTAATAAATATTCATAAATTCTATCAGTCTATTTTTTCCACCTATATGAAGTACAACATGTGGCGAAAAAACAATGTCGGAATCACTTGGATATGCGAAACCTTTACGGAGTTATGACACGTCAGATTTTCAAAATGTGGCTCCGTCACTAATGGGTTAAAGAAGTGCGAGGGTTAAGCTAATTTAGAGTAATAAGCTATAAGATCAGCAAGAGGCTATTTAAATTAGTGAAAGCTCCTTTGCACTCTCATTCATATATAATTCACAAGTTTAGTGGGGAAGCGTGAGGCTCGCCTCGAAGTTTTCAATTATTAATAGAATTTTTTTTTTTTCAGACAAATTCTAACATTTAGGTTGATGCTCTAAATGTATTCCAAGCCAGCAGATCGGTAGACGCATTAACGAAACCACCAGTCACAATGACCTACGTAATCATGCCCCTCCGCACCACAGGGTTGAGGCATAGATTCGGCTAGAGGAAGCCTATAGGTAGGTCACAGGATATACAGCAATTCACGGTTCTAAGTCACCCAAAGGACTCCTGAGATTGCCAGTAATTAGGACATAAGAGGGGCCTCACTTCTATATGTCACATGGATTTTTCCTTCCCATTGAAAGCAGCTAGGAAGAAACAGGAGGTTTGTGGGTTTCATAGAAATTTGCCTAGAGGGCAAACACAAAGCTGGGACGGTGTGCCAAGTTGGCATGATGGAAGAATTAAAAGGAAGAGAGAAAAATTTGGCAATTTACCATCAACAATTGCTTCTTAATTAAACTTCCCTTGCATGAAGCGGGTTTGTTAAGACGATGAATCTTGCGACAATCAGATTGGTTTTATTGAACGACTAAGGACTCGTTTACACAAGTGCTGGAGCTTCCGTTCTGAACCGCTGTTACAAATTTCTGCTAGAAAACAGGATGAAATAGCGTTGCAAGCAGTGGTACTCCATCATGTGAACTCCGACAATATGGAGGACTGCTGGCCGGAAATCCAACGGACCTCATCATAGTCCATTTGACGCCGTTTACTTCTGTCATAAGCGGGAACTGTTTGGCCAAGCGGTGCAGTATTCAGGGAAATCCTAAATGCTGATGTGAACGAGCCCTCAGGGGGCAAGAAATCTGCTGCACACCGCAAGGATAAATCCAGGCAGGATTGACACGCAGGGCGGATTTTTAATCTGTACTATGTCAATCAAGCCCTCCCTCACACATGCGTTGCGGTAAGAGACGCAATTTAAATGTGGGCACTTTGCCGCGATTTCACTTTCAGACGAAGGAGCCGTGTCTGACAGCAGAGTTTAGCATACCCGATGATTGAGGAGGTGCACTAAATGGGCGAAAATAGAACAGACACCGCTTGAAAATTGGGGTGCTGGAAAGCGCTGCATTCGAGTTGCTGTTTAGGCGGTCCTATTGAAATCAATGGGAGCGTGATACCGCAATTAGTGCAGTACTAGAATCGCCATGCTAATCGCAGTACAGATTCTCCTGCGTCGTCGCTAAGCGATGATGTGGGTGCATGCAACCTTGTATGGTATATAATCGCAGAGGGGCGATGGGTTGCCATGGCTTGTCCTAGATGGGAATAATGTTAGTAAACTGCAGTACTGAAGTACTTTGGTGTGTTATCTGAGCAATCTTGAGATTACAGGTTCAAGTCCCCTAAGTCCGCCTGCAGATGGCCGGGTCGGATCCCGCTGTGAGAATTCTTGCAGCGGGATGCGGACCCATGCCCCCACAGAGACCTGTGGGTCACCTGCTCTCGTCATCCCCCATCTCGGCTATGCACCGGCTGCCGGCGCATGCGCAGAGTGGAGCCGGCCCGTCACCAGTGAAATAGAACATGCCGCGATTTGTTTTCCGCGCGTGTTTTTACGCAGCTAAATCGCGGCTGTGCGCATAGGATTGCATCATCTAATGCAATCTTATGGCAGCGGGCACAGGCGCTTCTAGTCAATGCTCTCTTTGCCTCCCCGCTGCTGATGGACAGGGCTCTGCATTATAGGCATATGGGCGCTGGATATAAGAAGCCATAAATAACAAAGGAAGAGCTTGAAAACTCCGCAGCTGTTTGTTACGCAATAAACAGTAACACCTGTACAGAACCATCAGGCGCCTCTACAGCTATTTACCATTTACTTAGAAAAATCACTGAGAAAGTCCCTTCTGTATCAGCAGAACCGACAAACATCGGAGAAGTTTTATTGCAGAAAAAAATAAATCACAGAGACTTTTCACATAGAGAAGTTAGAAGATCCTTCAGTCCGACATATTGAGAGCAGCAAGAGGACTGGGTATCCACCTGTATCCAAAACCCTGCCCACCCAATAGCCGAATGATCTTGCCAGCAGTATTGGCAGGCTCATGTTCCCATTGGTGGCTGATGCATGTGGTCACTGATACCCAACCTTACTAGTTGTAAGTACTTTTCCTTTCGTAGTCATCAATATAGCAATTGTCGATCATTCAGTTGACAACCCACGTATTAGCAGTAGGCTGTCAGTTGTATATGGATAGATGCTGCAGATAGAAGTGGAATGGGTTAGAAACTAGAAAGCAACTAGCATGATGGGTACCGGCACATCCCTCCAGGGCGCATATTACTGTTTTCAGCCGCACTTAAGCAGCGCTGCTGATTAGAGCCACCTGATTGGCTCTTCGGCACCATGTGACTACACAGCGTGCACGCGGATTGCCTTCAGCAGCTGTGTGCACTACACACTACAGTTAAGCAGCCGTGCACTACACACTACACATAAGCAGCACGGGGTTAGGGTTTAGGGTTAGTTTTAGGGTTAGGTATAGGTTTAGGGTTGGGTTGGGTTTAGGTATAGGTATAGGGTTAGGTAACCCTAAACCTAACCCTAAACCTAGCCCTGTGCTGCTTAACTGTAGTGTGTAGTGCACGGCTGCTGAAGGCAATCCGCGTGCACGCTGTGTAGTCACGTGGTGCTGAAGAGCCAATCAGGTGGCTCTAATCAGCAGCGCTGCTTAAGTGCGGCTGAAAACAGAAATATGCCTGCAGGACTGTGCAGGGTAGCTGAGCGCCTCCTTAGCTGGAGGTTGTACTACCAAATTATTCAGGAGAGCAGAGCCCACGGGACTTCTTTAATGTGTTAAGAGAACGGTCACCGGCAACACGTGCCATCCAGATTGTCTGTCCATTCAGGGCCATAGCCCATAGGGACTGCCTAAGGGAGAGGACCTCATGTGACATATGGCCCCAAATGATTTTCACTGGTCACTAAGAACACTGTAGGCATTAATAAGGGGCAATTTTGTATACTACAGTTTTTTTTGTAGTTAGGGTATCTTCACATGACCTCTCACATTATGTAGGGGTTTTGTGTGTGTGTGTGTGGGGGGGGGGGGGGAGATACTATTCCTCCTTTTAGACTTACATTAATGGCCTCTCATGTAACCAAGCAAAACCCTACTGTGTACTTAAGCACAAGAGCCCTGAAGGAGCTGTATGTACATGGATAGTGTGGTTGGCTTACATCCACATCATGTTGCAAGGCCTATTAGAGGTCAGATATTGACTCATGGGTAGTAGTTACCATTTAATAGGCAATGCTGTGGAGGCATAACATTACTGGTGTTCAGCGGATCCGTTATGGCGGACATCTTCCTGGGAACGGGACACAACTCCTAGATGTAGAAGAAATCTACTAAAACAGAGGACTGTAGGTCCTGGTTTTTGGTGGTTTCCGGCATTTTGCACCAAAAAGAATAACATGGTGGATCCCATTTTCAGGCTTTCGGGTGCAAACCATTATGGAACCCGTGATTGTAATCTGAAACATAATCTTAACAGGCCCGTCAATGGTCACCGCACTTTGATCTAACTTATGTGACAGCCAATGTGAAAACCAGCAAAAGTGCAAATTCATTTATTTGCCTAGGGCTGCCTGTCCATGGGCATTTTTGCATTGCGTTCTCCGCAGCGATAATCTGGAAGTGGGGAACACAGTGCACGCTTTTCATAGCTTAGCTATGGAAAGTGCAGCCCCCGTCCACAAGCGGAGAATCATAGCGATTCTCCGCTCACGACCGGCAAATCGCAGCATGCTGCAAATTCCCGTGATGAGCCTGTCAGACAGGCTCACTGCAGAGATCAGGCTCCTGGCTCCTGCTCCCAGGAGGCGGCTGCCACAGCGGAGATCGGCCGTGGCCTATCGCAACGCCCGTGGACAGGCAGCCTAAAGAGACATTTGTGTTGAGAAATCCCTCTAATTGAGGGCCACTAGGTGTCTCACTTCTGTCTAATTTTATGTTCACAGTCTGTCAAGTGAAGTTGGTCTCCAGTAAAAGAGGCATAAACACATAAAAGGAAGTGTGTGTATGTGGGAGGAAAGAAGTTGTCTCACACTGCTCACAGAAGTCTATGGAGAGGGGAGTAAGAAGCTACTACAAAGGGAGAGAGGAGCAAAGAAACTCACTAGTACGTTACTGCAGCCAATAGTAGCAGTGCACTGAGCTCCCGCCCCCTCCCCACCTCCTCTCCGCCCCTCAGCACTATTTGCAATGAGAGGCAGCGGGACGGGAGCCAAGTTTCGAGACTTAGCTGCGCCACCGTCCTGCCCCTCCCATTGCAAATAGTGCCGAGGGGCGGAGAGGAGGTGGGGAGGGGGGCGGGAGCTCAGTGCACTGCTCCCGGCTCTACCAGCCTCCTCACCCTGCAGAGAGGGGCGCCGTATATCGGCCGGCGTGAATACGCGGCTGATATACAGTAGTCTGAATAAGCCCTAAGGCTGATCATTCTCTTTCAGCATGCTGAAAGAGGACGATCAGCGATTCCTTAACGAAAACTGCATTATGTCAGTGAAGTTAGACACAACAATTATCACTCAAAAGACGGCTTTGAGCGATTTTTGAGCGAAAATCGTTATGTCTAAATCAGCCTTAACACCAATTTAGAGACCACAAAACTTTCACATCCCTTATCAGTGGACTAATTAAGTATACTTCTCTACTCATCCTGTTGTGGTATTGTTTTAGGCCGCCTGCACACGGGCGGGATTTCCGCCACTGAAAGTCTGCATAGGAGTGCATTACAATACGCACTCCTATGCAGACGGACGCGGTTTGGCTGCGCGAAATGTCGCACGGCAAACAAACTGCGGCATGTCCTATTTTTGTGCGGGCCTCGCACAGATACGTCACTCAACCGGCCGCCGGCTCCGGTCTGCATATGCGCTGGCTGCCCGGCAGCCGGCACATGAAAGAGCCGGGGCCGCCGGGCGCGGGTGAGTACACGCTCGTCTCTGCAGGCGCTGGGTCGGGTCCCGCGGCGAGAATTCTCGCCACCGGATCCGACCCGCTCGTCTGCAGGCGGCCTTAAGTGGAAATTAATCACACCATGTCTGCCTTTTTGTATGTATGAGTCTTCGGATCTATTCCATTATGCTTGAGGAAGAACCCAAAGTAGGTTGGAAAGCGCTTAATAACATTATGTATTTTTGTTAACCATTAAAAGGTATCATATCTACAAGATTACTTGGTTTCTCTTGCTGGGAACAAGCACATTTTCCTCTACTGGCTAACACAGTACCAACCTTTTTTTTTTTTTACCTAATGTACACTAGCCTGTAGTGTCGGAGACCTTTTTTGTCTGAATGGAAGGCACATTTCAGGTTTTATGTAATCGAGTATGCAGATTTCAAAAATCAAGACGAAAAAAATTCTCTGAAAACCGGAAAAAAAAAAATGTTTTGGTTTTTGAAATCAGCATACCCTATTACATAAAACCTGAAATGTGCCTTCCATTCAGACAAAAAAGTTCTCCGACACTACAGGCTACCCTATTCCCATATTTTGACATGCAGAATACCAGGATTTAGGCACGGATCCGCCACCTAAATTCTGACAGAATCTGCTGATGTTCCACCAGTAATACAAGTGAATGGGCCACTGCATCCTCTACTCACTAAACTCTGTAAAACAGCATGAAAAGGGAATGGCCTGAACTTTATAATCCAAAGCATGTTCGTTGCTGCTCCAGATTCAACAAGGAAAAGCTGTGGATTAGCTCCATTAAATTACAGTTGGGCAAATCCCAAGTGCAGATCCTCTGGCACATCCACGGTTTTAGCTTTGGATGTCTGCCATGGATTTTCTGAAAAATCCACAACAGATCTGCTTATGGAAGATTCATGCCAAGGGAACATGGAATAAAGCAGCGCTGCGTTTGGACCTGATGGCACGGCTTAGGATCAGGATCAGCCTCAGAACCAGGGGGTTAATGAACTCACACTGGAGCTGCTAGCAGCACATACTGTGTACATAGATTTGGGCAAATGAAGAAGAATGTTGATCCAAGGATCTGTCTGCTGATCAAGGGTGTTTCTATCTTCACCCGAATTAACAAGGATTTGCAGGTCTGAAAAGCTGACCTCAATACAAAATACTATATGATATATGACTTTCTGACCTTTAGGTTCTCAGACTTTATGTAGAAAGGGCAATGTAGTGGGGGGAAAAGTTATTGAAACTGACTCATACCACCTTCCTATCTGACATTACAGTTTGACAGTGACGACATACTAGATTTATGTAAAACAAAGAACAGAAAGGTACTTGGATTAAAAAAAAGCACTACTTCAGGTAAATGGGGCTGAACCGCAAGAATTTTTTTCTAATCACGGTCAACTACCTTTAGCCTTCATATAAGACGTTCCTGTATGGTGCCGTTCTTGTCAGGGCGATTGCCCTATTGGACAAGCAAGGCGATGTAGGTTAATAGGGCGATACTATTTTTGCATAACTTTTACATACTTTTGCATCCATGAATGGAGCTTTATCTGCTTTTATTTGCACTTAATTCTATAATAGTAAAAGTTATGTTCTAAATCCTGTATTTTTCCAGTGACTGCCATCAATAGGATAAAAGCCGTAAAAAACAGACTAATTTTACCCTGTGTGGATTGGCATAATGCAGGCTCAAATGCAGAGTTCACTCCATGCGTGGCGAGGGTCTGCAGTCTCACAGTCGGCCGTGATCAGGGATAACTCCAATGTCGGCTGTTAACCAATTAGATGCCACTTAATTCTGACTGCAGCTATTAAATGGCCTGACAAAGGGAGGAAACTGCAGGCGGCTGTTCACTCATCGCAACAGCCATGGAGGTTTGCCTATTACGCCCTACCTGTGGCAAGACTTAAAGCCCAGTGTTTCATGGCCGAGATAAGAAACCCGTGGCATTTTCCTACCCACCTCACCGGGTGTTACAGGAACAGCCAAGGTGGCACACTACGCCGTTTCTAGACGTGGAAGTTATGGAAAACACTGCACCGTGCTGCTCCCGTAATGCCCATTCACTTCAATGAGAGTTACAGAAAGTGTGTAAAGATGCCACCTCGGCAGTTTCCACAGCATCCGGTGAGGCGGTCAAGAGGCAGTTGCAGGTTTGTCATCTCAGCCATGAAACATTGAAATGGGACCACCCCTTTGACACAAAACTCACACAACCCCTTTAGGCAAATCCTGAACAATGTCGCCTACGCTGCACTACATCACTGTTGGCATCATAAATCCCCTGGCTGGCGCTGCATCCCTGTACAGTAGGCCTGTGAGCGCCGGCAGTGCAATGCTTACCATGTGCAGCAACAAAACCCCTGGTGACACCCACCAGGCATGGTTACTGGTAAAGCAGTCATAAACCATCTGACAGACCCCCTTTACAGTGACCCTCTGGTCCCAGGAAATACTCTGTCATGAGGGTAAGGGGTAGGGGTGGAGTATACCCTGTTCCTCCGATCGGACAGTTCCTGGCCCAGTTTTAAGGTGTTGGCAGTAATTTTCTAACTACCTAACACATTGCCCTCAGATCAGCTAGCGCTCATCACGTGAGCAGTGCTGACCAATAAGAGAGCACATAAGTAGATTAAAAGTCACTTAATACCTTCAGGACCAAGCTGTTTTGCACCTTAAAGGATCGCAGGATCACCGGGTCACATAGGGCTCAACAAAAAGTAGAAGCATAACTTGCACTATGTACCCGGGAAAAGAGAAGACAAAAGAGCTTAAAAACAGTTTCTCCCTTCTCCTCCGGAACCTTAGCTGTGTCTGACAGCTGAGGACCCAACCTGCTCCTGCTTAAATGCAGAAGCAGAGGCTTTAATCCCACGCTATACATCTGCTATCGGGCAGGATTAAAGCCCAGGACCAAGTGTCGTATATTTAACACGCTTCGTCCTTAAGGGGTTAAGGCTGGGTTCACACAGGGCTGATTTGCAGCAGAAGGTTGGTAGTGTTAAGTAGTCAGAAGATTTTAGTGTGCGATCGGAGAGAGATCAGCACAGAACAACAAGTAATTAACCAGCCTCTGGTCTCGGGACTGGAGGGTCACTTTAAGCTTCATATTCAATGACTGCAAGCAGAGATGATAGAAGTGTGGAGAGAATTCATATAGTTAATAGAACATTTTACTATACAATAACATTTATAATAAGATCCATCATAATCTCCAACTATAGTCTAACAATCACTCCGCTCAAGCAGGTCAGTGGCGCGGCACGGGAGTGTGAAAGCCACGCAGAACTACCGTCACTCCTATCCCATGACTAGAATAACCCGTCAGTGGGCGGCTGGCAGGAAGGATCGCGGCTACAGTCCCGTCTGTCATCTCTACCTGTAGAGACTCTAAAGAATGCTTTCCACAGTGCTGATAAGTCGCCGCAGCAAACTCAACTTGTCAAGTCCCTTTAATGTCATGGCTCAGCCTGCAGCAATACAGAACAGAGGAACTATCCCAAACTACTGGAAAACTTCTTAAGTCACATCACTACACACTCAAGATGAGCAGATCCCACACAGCTTCATATCCTCGTGTCCTCCCATAATCCTCTCTCCTGGGTATTTATACCTGTGCTCACATAAGCCAAACAGCCAGCTGTGATCCATGTCCGATCATTAATAATCCCCATGATACTTACATGCGGCTGCTCCCCCCCCCCCCCCCCCCCAACTAATCTCTAGTGAGCTCTCTACAGATTTACACAGCCGGATGCAGTTCGCGGCTGGGAAACTGGGGCGCAACTAATGGAAAGCGCATGGATACTGCACGTTGCACGCCCCGCGATTTGCATGTGCAAAAATTCTGATGACCCTAGTGGCCATGCTAGCGGACCTCTATGTCTAATCCAGGACCCGGGAAAATGCACAGACAGCCGCAGCAAAATGTGGAGGAGCGCCATACTGCTGGAAGTAACACACTGATGGGAATATGAGAGCCGGTAACTTCTGAAAGGACTTCTCACCATTAATGGGAAAACAACCCGCTGATGTCAGACCTCGTCAAACTGCTAGACGGCGCGGCGGTGGAGTTAGTGCGCCCCTCTCAGGCAGTGATAGAGTAACATGAATGAGGCTCCAGAAATTTCACTGGTTTGGGTGAAGCAGATCCCAAAGTCCACGAGATCCATCGATCTGTGGGGGTTTCAGGTGACAGATCGCTATGACAACACGTCACATGGTGTTCAAAACATAAATACTGACACATTTTACTAATATAGTAACTTAAATATCTTCACTGTCACAAGTTCCATCACAAGACACATTACTAAAAACCTTGTCAGCTCTTCCCAGCAGATCGCAGTCACACGCTGTAACACGAGCGCGCTGATCCCTCTGCCAATACCAGACGCCCCGTAGATCCCCCTGCTCACGCCGGAAATTGTGCCCACACCCTGTATATCCCCCTGCACAAGCCGGAAATCGTGCCCGCCCCCGAGGATCCTGCCAGAAAGCATGCCCGTGCTCAGAGGATGCCCCTGCCCACGCCGGAAACCGAGCCCTTGCTCCGAGGATGCCCCTGTATGCGCCCGCGAGGATCCCTCTGCCTATGGCAGAAGGTGCGCCCGCGAGGATCCCTCTGCCTATGGCAGAAGGTGCGCCCGCGAGGATCCCTCTGCCCACGCCGGAGAGCGCGCCCGTACCCCGAGGATCCCTCTGCCCACGCCGGAAGGCGCGCCCGTACCCCGAGGATCCCTCTGCCCACGCCGGAAGGCGCGCCCGTACCCCGAGGATCCCTCTGCCCACGCCGGAAGGCGCGCCCGTGTCCCGAGGATCCCTCTGCCCACGCCGGAAAGCGCGCCCGTGTCCCGAGGATCCCACGCCGGAAAGCGCGCCCGTGTCCCGAAGATCCCACGCCGGAAAGCGCGCCCGTGTCCCGAAGATCCCACGCCGGAAAGCGCGCCCGTGTCCCGAAGATCCCACGCCGGAAAGCGCGCCCGTGTCCCGAAGATCCCACGCCGGAAAGCGCGCCCGTGTCCCGAAGATCCCACGCCGGAAAGCGCGCCCGTGTCCCGAGGATCCCACGCCGGAAAGCGCGCCCGTGTCCCGAGGATCCCACGCCGGAAAGCGCGCCCGTGTCCCGAGGATCCCACGCCGGAAAGCGCGCCCGTGTCCCGAGGATCCCACGCCGGAAAGCGCGCCCGTGTCCCGAGGATCCCACGCCGGAAAGCGCGCCCGTGTCCCGAGGATCCCACGCCGGAAAGCGCGCCCGTGTCCCGAGGATCCCACGCCGGAAAGCGCGCCCGTGTCCCGAGGATCCCACGCCGGAAAGCGCGCCCGTGTCCCGAGGATCCCACGCCGGAAAGCGCGCCCGTGTCCCGAGGATCCCACGCCGGAAAGCGCGCCCGTGTCCCGAGGATCCCACGCCGGAAAGCGCGCCCGTGTCCCGAGGATCCCACGCCGGAAAGCGCGCCCGTGTCCCGAGGATCCCACGCCGGAAAGCGCGCCCGTGTCCCGAGGATCCCACGCCGGAAAGCGCGCCCGTGTCCCGAGGATCCCACGCCGGAAAGCGCGCCCGTGTCCCGAGGATCCCACGCCGGAAAGCGCGCCCGTGTCCCGAGGATCCCACGCCGGAAAGCGCGCCCGTGTCCCGAGGATCCCACGCCGGAAAACGCGCCCGTGTCCCGAGGATCCCTCTGCCCGCGCCCGTATCCCGAGGATCCCTCTGCCCGCGCCCGTATCCCGAGGATCCCTCTGCCCGCGCCCGTATCCCGAGGATCCCTCTGCCCGCGCCCGTATCCCGAGGATCCCTCTGCCCGCGCCCGTATCCCGAGGATCCCTCTGCCCGCGCCCGTATCCCGAGGATCCCTCTGCCCGCGCCCGTATCCCGAGGATCCCTCTGCCCGCGCCCGTATCCCGAGGATCCCTCTGCCCGCGCCCGTATCCCGAGGATCCCTCTGCCCACGCCAGAAAGCGCGCCCGTATCCCGAGGATCCCTCTGCCCACGCCGGAAAGCGCGCCCGTATCCCGAGGATCCCTCTGCCCACGCCGGAAAGCGCGCCCGTATCCCGAGGATCCCTCTGCCCATGCCGGAAAGAGCGCCCGTGATCCTCCTGTCCACGCCAGAAAGCATGCAAGCCCCGAAGATCCCTCAGCCCTCGCCAGAAAGCGCACACACACAGAGGATCCCTCAGCCCTCGCCAGATAAGCGTTATCTGCAGCGTTATATCACGAATCGAGACTTCTGCACCCCAATACAATCCCTCCCCCCCATAAGGCCCCTCTTACACGAGCGGATAAAGAAAAACTAGTTTTTTTACGCATTTTACTGCACTTTTGTGCGCGCTTGAAGGCAATTTCATTGCGGATTTTTGCAGACAAGCAGCTGATGGGGTCACTACTTTTTCTTTCCCCCCATCGCTGGCTTTCCATGTGCCAGTCCATGTATAAACACAATCCTCACCGTTTCGTCCCGGTAAATACCGCCCGTGCGTCTCACTTATAGGAACGACCAGCAACGGATCTGCGGTATGAACTGGCGGCACGGACGGACATTATTGTCAGGGCAGCAGGGCTACACGGACCCTCAGTGACCCCCTGGATTTGGAGCCTCCATACAGGGGAGATTCTATACAGACCCCTAAGGAGGCAGCCAACATGTAAACATGCTAATAAGCCCCATCTACTCGTCCGCAGGGACCCCAGAGAAACTATGTGCCCCCTGTCACATGACCGCCTCCCCCAGCGGAACTACAGCGCCATCCTGCGCTCACCTGGGAATACAGCTGGGACTGGAACCATCTATCTCCCAAGTGGCGAACAAGTTCATGGGCACCGGCCTGTTCAGCGGCCCCGGGAAGCTCAACCTCCCCTTATCCGCCATCGTCTCCTCCCGTGCAGCAGAAGGATGTTGCCTGCCTCAGGGCGGAGGACACAAGCGGCTCCTCCGGTCACATCTCTCTCCTCTCCCCTCCACTCCACTCCACTCCACTCCTCGCCCTCCTCAGGCGCGTCCCCGCCGCTCCGTGCCCGCGCCCGCAAGCTGCTCCCACCAAATACCTTTTTTTGTCAGTTTTGAATAACACATGCTTTATTAACAACGCGGGCAGCGAGCAGTAAACAATATAGTGCGGGGACGGTAAGCCACGCCCACCGCAGCGCGCTCCCGGTACGGCTTGTGATTGGCTGCGGCAAGTTCACGGCTATTATTATCCGAGGCGACGAAATCATGTAGGGAACATTACTACTACTGGGGCCACTATGGGGGACACTACTACCCCGTTTCCCTGAAAATAAGACACAGCATGATTTTTCACAATTTTTGAGGATGCAAAATGATTTTTCAGGCTTTTTGAGGATGCTTGAAATATAAGCCCTACTCCAAAATTAAGCCCTGCTAACTGTTAAAAAGTCAATTTAAATAGTGTCCAGGCAGCTATACATGTAAAAAAGTTAAACCTTTTTGAACAAAAATTAATATCAGACACTGTCTTATTTTCCGGGAAACACGGTACTACTGAGACCACTGAGGGGACACTATTACTACTGGGGCCAATATAGGGGACACTATTACGACTGAGGCCAAAATAGGGGACACTATTACGACTGAGGCCGTTGGGGAGGTCACTATTACAACTTGGGCTGATATAGGAGACACTATTACTATTGGGGCTAATATAGGGGACATTGTTACTACTGAGGCCACTAAGGGGACATTATTACAGTGTTAGTGTATCTTGACGCCACCGGAAGTACTGGTGGAGTCAAGATACAAGGAGTTTGACAGGGGGTTGCCGCCCCCTCATCATGATTGGCTGTCCTGCATTCTCCCCATATTGGCCCTCACAGGTCCTGTAGTCAGCGGCGTCTGCAGTGGAGGAGACGACGCTCGGGACTTATCAGCGCTGAAGGGCATCGGAGTACGCCGTGGAGGAAGATGACAGCGCTGTTTGTGCACTTCACAGCCCTGCTGTGTGACGGAGCGGTAAGCAGCGGCTCTCAGCGGCTGCCCGCCGACGTTCAGAGCGGTGTTGTGCACCAGAGCGCCGAGCGCAGGTGTTGAGTTAATGGCGCTGCTGTGAGACGCAGCGCTAAATGGCGGCGCTCTGCACTTAGGAGGTATGGATCGCTGAGCGCTGGAGAGCAGCGGGGGCGACGGGGTGAATGTATACTCACCTAGGAAGTTTCAGTGTCCGGCATGGCCAGCTGCTGTCAGCCAGGAGCAGGAGGTGTTTGGGGCGACGAAGGTTCCACAAAGAGAGTAGCAGCGGGCCGCTACAAGCCATTGGAGCTGAGTGCGGGGCCAGCAGCAAAAACTGTTAAGCCGAAAAAGGGGGCGCCAGGGACAATGAAAGTGGGATGCTGGAACGGCGGCTACAGTAAACGTTGGGCCAGAAGCAGGACCTTGTGAGCCACAGAAAGGGGACAATGACGTGCAGCCAATCACGAAGAGGGGGCAGAAACTCCCTGTCAAACCCCTTGTATCTTGACTCCACCACTATTTCCGGTGGCATCAAGATACACTAATACCCATTATTACTACTAAGGCCACTATAGGGGACACTATTACTACTGGGGTAACTATAAGGGACACTATTACTACTGCGGCTGATATAAGAGTCACTATTACTACTGGGGCCAAAATAGGGGGTCACTATTACTACTGGGGCTGACATGGGGGACTCTATTACTACTGAGGCCACCGGCTGACCCTCACTACACAGGCAAACCCCTTTTTGGGACCCACCAATTGCTTGTATATTTTCAACACCAGCCGAAAGCGTTTTCTTATGCTGATCATGTACTTTATTAAATAAAAGTAGTTTTCCACACCTTTGGTCACTTCCTACCTGCTTTAACCTGCAGTACCTCCACCATTGAAGTTACCACTCTACTCTCTTCACCACTTATGTAGCTTCATTGTTCACAACAAAAACGACCATACACGTTTTGCTCCATTCCTCTCTTTCCTCCTCGTCCACTATTACTACTGGGGCTGATATAGGGGACACTTTTACTACTGAGGCCAATGTGGGGGTCACTATTACTACTACTGCTGCTGATATAGGGAACACTATTACTACTGGGGCCACTGTAGAGGTCACTTCTACTACTGGGGCTGATATAGCGGGCACTATTACTACTGGGGCCACTGTGGAGGTCACTATTACTACTGAGGTTATATAAAGGACACTATTACTAGTGAGGCCACTGTGGGGATCACTATTACTACCGGGGCTAATGTAGGGGACACTATTACTCCTGGGGCTGATATAGTGGACATTATTACTACTGAGGCCACTGTGGGGGACACTATTACTCCTGGGGCTTATATAAAGGACACTATTACTACTGAGGCCACTGTGGGGGACACTATTACTCCTGGGGCTGATATAGTGGACACTATTACTACTGAGGCCACTGCGGGGGTCACTATTTCTACTAGGACCGCTTTGCATGTGGCAGCATACTTCAAGCCGACTTAAGGTATGTTTACACGTAGCGGAAATGCTGCTGAATGTCCGTAGCAAAACTGATTTTGATTGGAAAACAGCCGTGTATCCGCAGTTATTTTCATACTATGCAGCGCCCTCCCCCCCCTTCCCCTCATCTCTTCCAAAGGATTTCCACTGTCAGCGCTCCACGGCTTCCCCAAACCAAAGTCGGGGAACGCTGACAGCAGGAAGCTTTTGGAGAAGGTGAGGGGGAGCGCCACATAGTATTTCCAGTCAAAATCCACAACAATGGTTCAGATTTTGACTGTTTTTTGGATGCAGAAATGTTGTGGAACTTGCTCCCTTTTTATGACGATTAAGGTAAAATCATACGTTGTGATAAGCCCTGCTCCTGACCTCACCCCTCTGTCTGGATTTGACCATGGGGAAATCTGAACACCTTAGTGAAGAGGAAAGAACAATTACCTGGCAACAAGAGTCTGGTCTCAGTATGGCGTCATTGGGTGATGCAATAACGCTGCAAACTTGAGGTACTAAACTCACCATGCTGCGCCGTTAAAAAGGAAGTGTAGCTCTGGACTCCAGAATGATATCACATCGTGGAAGGAGTTCCTTGATTTGTCTCAGTGATATCTACAAGAAGATAGCAAAAAACCTAAATACTAAACATTTGTGAAAACTGGTGCAAAGAAGTGTGAAAATTTTCCTTCCCAAAATGTTGCAACATATGGCTAATTAATAGCTTCAAAATGATCAAAAACACATTTGACAGGATAGAGCGGCTCGTGAGAATTACAAAAAGTCTAAAATCACTGATGTCAAACATCAAAAGACTTATTGGTAGCGTCTTCAAGTTGTCTCACAAAACCGGATTTGAATTGCGGATCCTGCACTTGCCATCCGCGTGGACAATCTGCGGTAAAATGTGGGCATTGAATGGCATGTATTTTCAATTTTTCCTTCACACTTGCAAATGTGAATTGCGTATTCTGCGAGTTGAAGAAAAATCGTAACATGCTCTATTTCACTGCGGGCCTCCCACATGTGGAAATGCTGCTGTTTGGGGGAAAGATGGCTGTCACTCTGAGTCTACAAAGAACATCAGTGACAACATGATATTTGATACACAAGTGCCAATCATACTCCTTGAAGATTTCACTAATAATGCCAAACTAAATTTACACGCTTTAAACTTTATAAAAAAAACACATTTTAACCTGGATTATCTGCAAACCAAATCTCCCACGACTCTGGGGGGTACAAATATAAAGTTACATTTCACCCATAATATTGAGGTCGATCTCGTCCCATCATCATGTTACTTCTACCACAGACTCATTATACCACAATGTTGGAAGATGCGGAAATTTGTTTAGAAGTAAGAAATAAAATATCAAATCTCTACGGACTAGATCATTTATTTTGACAATACCAGCGAGAGCTGAGCAGCTCCATTCAAAGTGACATCACTGCAGGGGGGAGAAGCGAAACCCCCCTCACGCCTCACACTGACAGGAGAGCAGACTATGGAAGTCCTTTTCCCAAGATTGGCGGGTGGTCTCAGCAGTGAGTCCCCCACAACCAGGAAGTTATACCTTGTTCGATGGATAGGGGCTAACTTGAAATTCTGGTAACAGCCCTTTAAGCTACTTTGTTAATAACAGGTAAACCGGAATAGAGCGGTCTCATAGTTAGGTCCGTTGTATTCATGAGGGTAATACCCCACCTACCTCTCCGTACAACTTACCGTCACTGTATGCGTTTAAAGAGACTCTGTTACCTACATTTAGCCTCATAAGATAAGCTTAAGGGCTGAAGGTAGGTGACTCACTGAGTCCAGGGATGTGTGTCATACTTACCTTCCCTGTCGTTACCCCGGTGAGAGAGATGAAAGTCACAACTGCAATGTATTGATCGTCGCTGCTAAGTAGTCCTCTCATTACAAAATTAGAACGGGCGGACTACTTAGCAGTGCCGATCAATGCACTGAGCTGTGGCTTTCAACCCTGACACGGGGAAAACAACGGGATAGGTAAGTATAACACTTACATCCCTGGTCTCAGCAGGTCAACTACTTTCAGCCCATAATAAGCTTTTTTATAGTGCTAAAAGTAGGTGACAGATTCCCTTTAAGTGCTATACTTGGCTGTTCCATCAGCCCCGTAGACAGTGAATGACATGGCACCGCACATGCTTGAGCTCCACTCCATTCATAATCCGTAGGACACAGAATTCTTGTCCTAGTGAGCAGTAGGGCCTCCACCGATCAGACAGCTATCCTGTGAATAGATTAGTGGCCATTGTGGAGAAAACTCCTTTAATGATACATGGCTCCAATCCACTGCTTCCCTCCCTACAGCCAAGGTCTGATGGACACAGCTGAGCAGCATGTAGGTGGTTGTACGGTAGCGCACAAGAGTCCAGTTCAGTACTAGGGAGCTCCAGGGATGAAACTTGGCACAATATGTCAGATATTCTCCCCAGAGGCGATGCAGATTAAATTGGTGGCTTATGGCGATACAGTAAGTCTCCATAGGTCTCCACATAGTACAAAGCCGTAATAGGGCAGAATTAATGGCTTCAAAATGATCAAAAACACATTTGAGAGGATAGAGTGGCTCATGAGAATGAAAAAAGCCCAAAATCACGGCCCTATCATGGCTGCCCTATCACGCCTTTGTAGTACTTGGCTGCATTTCAGCTTTGTAAGGCCGCTCTCACATCTGCGTTAGGGCTCAGTTCTGAGTTTCCTCCTCTCTGCTCCATTTTTGAAGGACAGAAACTGAAAAAAAACTGAAAAAAGAACATTTTTTTTCCTCAATGATTTCAATGGGATTTAAAAAAAAAAAGGTAAGCGAAGGTAAAGGCTTCCAAGTGCTTCCATTCTATCGGGTTTCTGTTTTTTGACAGAAAAAAAGCGGAGTCTGCATTATTCTTCTGTCAAAAAAAACAAAAGCCCAATGGAATGAAAGTGAACTGATGCCTTTCTGTTTTTTAAACCCCATTGAAATCAATGGGGGGAAAAAAAGGTCTGCTTTTTCCAGTTATATTTCGATTTCGTTTCTCCAAAAACAAAGCAGAGAGACGGAAATTCGGAACTGAGCCCTAAACGCAGGTGTGAAAGCAGCCTAAAACATGTATGAAGCCAAGGGACTAAAGATACAATACTTGCTTCCTGCCAGATGGTGGCGCTAGCTAGATATAGTGTTACATAGTTCCCACTGAAAGAAATAGAAGCAATATAAATAAATATGCAGCAGCTCCCCCTAGTGGCAGATGCCATTAGCCTCTACTGGATAATTGTCTGTTTAGCCTGGAGATTCTCAGACCATATAGTAAAGGAATCGGCTATCCCATTATTATCTGAATACTTAACCTGTTAACAATATCATGCTTTGTTTGCCATTCATACCCAAAGTAAACATTTTGCTGAGTTTCCCCCAAATGGTGTCCTGAACTCAGCTGCACGGTTCCAACTAATTCTATACCCATAAGAAATTACACTTACATCGAGTCAAATGCTGTATTACCTTGCAGTTCGATTTTGCAGCATTTTCTGGATTAGTAATGACCTCTGACCAACATCTTTGTAAGCGAACGCTACTTATTAGCAGCAGTGAGCACAGCTGCTTGCTGGGAGATGTAGTCTGCCAGGCTTTAATGAGGCCACGTGGACAGAAATTCTATTAACTGATCCATGCAAAGAAGACACAATTATGATAAAATGAATGGCCTGTCCAAAGATTGCATTCATACTGTGTGTTCTTGGTGAGTTTTTTAAGCATTTCTAAAACGCAGGTAAAGAAAATAAAAATATTTTAAAAACACATGCATTTTTTTTTGCTGCAGTTCAAAAACACACCAAAAACGCTGAGCGTCAACAAACCTGAGAGTCCATAGAAACCTCGTCTCCAATAATGCTGGATGTGGGTATTCATTGTCTGGTGACTTCGGCTGTGCATATTCAGTAACCACATACGTTTTAAAACAAGCTTTTAAAACATTTATCTTTTCGTACAAAATAAAAGACCTTAGTGCGCTTCTCACCATAAATCGCACCCGCTGTCTGTCCCCTTGCATGTCTTAGAAAAATACCCTATTAGGATAAGGACAAATCCACATGCAGCAAATTTGCAGTGCGAATCCACATTCACCTTCAATTTTGCTGAAATATTTACAGAATGTTCATCCGCCATCTATATGAAGTTCTGCACAGTTTCAGCTTGGTGTATAGCCTGGTTGAGGCTCTAGAGCCATTTACATAAAAGTCACTCTTCTTTTGCAGGTCGTTTCGAAAAAATGTGCAAGTTTGTGGTACCACTGTTCCTGATTTAGGCAAGCTAACTCAATGACACTTGGTGAACTTGGTCAATGTTTTGTGTGGAATTCGAAAATGTTTAAGGCAGGGCTCTCTAATAGAGATGAGCGAGCATACTTCCGAGCGGGGAGATACTCGCTAAGGACAATGCTCGATCGAGCAATTGCCCTTAGCGAGTATGCTTGCTCATCTCTACTCTCTAAGCATTGGTTTGGTGGCTTATGATTTCCCTTCTAACTAGGGTTCCTATGGATGCCCCAGCTACAGTGGAAAAGTAGTACATAAAATAAAAATACAATGTGAATGACCCCGAGAGGTTTTATTTGACATCATAGGGGTCAGAGATGGTACAAAAAATTGTTACAAATATAAGTAACAGAAAAAAATTACAGAATAAAATAAAAATAAATACATAAAAAAGCAAATGAACCAGAAGATTGGAAAAGGCAAATATTGTCCCGATCTTTAAAAAAGGGAAGAAGGGAAATCTAGGAAACTACAGGCCTGTGAGCCTGACTTCTATACCAGGAAAGATCTTTGAGCAAATACTAAACGGCATGTATGCAAGTACTTGGATAAAAATGGAGTAATTAACCAGAACCAGCATGGGTTTGTAACAAACAAGTCATGCCAGACAAATCATGCCAAACTAATTTCCTTCTATGATAGTATCACTGACTGGGTTGATCAGGGAAATGCAGTGGATCTAGTATATCTTGACTTTAGTAAAGCATTTGACAAAGTATCTCATACCATACTTATTGAAAAAATGATCAAATATGGGATTGATAAGGCAACTGTTATGTGGATTCACAACTGGCTGAGTGATCGTAATCAAAGAGTGGTCATAAAAGGCTGCACATCCAAGTGGAAGAATATATCAAGAGGAATATAACAAGGCTCTGTCCTAGGCCCAGTGTTGTTCAACATTTTTATAAATAATCTGGAGAGGGGAATTGATGGGAAACTGATCAAATTTGCCGACGACACAAAACTAGGAGGGATAGTTAACACTAGGGAAGAGAGAGAGTATTCAAAAAGATCTAGAAAAGCTTGAATAGTGGGCAGCGACTAACAGAATGGTATTTAACAACCAGAAATGCAAAGTCCTACATATGGGCAAGAAAAAGCACATACAGAATGGGAGGAATTGGACTAAGCAGCAGCACATGTGAAAAAGAGTTGGGTATACTAATAGATCATAGACTGAACATGAGTCAACAATGTGATGCAGCAGCCAAAAAGGCAAACACAATTCTGGGATGTATTAAGAGAAGCATAGAGTCTAGCTCACGTGAGGTAACTATCCCCCTCTACTCTTCCTTAGTCAGACCTAATCTGGAGTACTGTGTCCAGTTCTGGGCACCCCACTTTAAAAAAGACATAGACAAACTGGAGCAAGTTCGGAGAAGAGTTACCAAGATGGTGAGCGGTCTGCAAATCATGTCCTATGAGAAACAGTTAAAGGATCTGGGAATGTTTAGCCTGCAAAAAAGAAGGCTGAGAGGAGACTTAATAGCTGTCTACAAATATCTGAAGGGCCATCACAGTGCAGAGGAATCAGCCCTATTCTCATTTGCACAAGGAAAGACTAGAAGCAATGGAATGAAACTGAAAGGGAGGAGACACAAATTAGATATAAGAAAAAACTTTCTAACAGTGAGGGTGATTAATAAATGGAACAGATTACCACAAGAGGTGGTGAGTTCTCCTTCAATGGAAGTGTTCAAACAAAGGCTGGACAAATATCGGTCTGGGATAAGTTAGTGAATCTCGCATTGAGCAGGAGGTTGGACCCGATGACCCTGGAGGTTACTTCCAACTCTCCCATTCTATGATTTTATGACCCACCTCCAACACCAACCAAAACCGTCGCCATATTCGCCGTGTAATCTAAACCTATACAAATTATATATCAAAACGTCTGAAACAAAATGAGTAACGCATTTCCATACTTTGTTTTAGCGTGAGTATACTAATTTAAAAAATAAATTATAAATTTTAAAAATTCTTTTTTTAGCTTTTTACCCCCAATAAAATTAAAAAACAGGAAAAAAAAAGTCAGCCCCATATGCCACGGGGAAAAAACGCTGCAAAAATAATTTTGGTAGCTTAAGAAAAAAAATAGGGCAGTAAAACCACCACATGGGTAACATTCTTAAAAAGTATCTGGTCCTCAGGGATCAAAACACTGTGGTTCTTAAGGGGTTAATAAATAATGTAGGAAAAATTGTCGAGGGCGATGAGGAGAAAACAAGTCTATTAAATAGCTTTTTCTCCAATGTATTCACAGAGGAAAATAAAATGTCAGATGAGATGCAGAGTGATAGGGCATCAAAGGTTGATCCGTAAGGGTCCGCCACTCAGGATCCCCACTAATCAGTTAATTGTCGGGCCGCTGTCAGTGCGGACAGAGCTAGAAGCTGAAAGTACTAACCGTATTGCAGCAGCCTGGTTTGGTACAGCAGGCACAGCCCCTACTGAATTCAATGTGAGTTGTGCTTGCAGTACCAAACTGGGCCACTGCTATCTTGACAGCGCTTCAAGTGCTGTTGGCTCAGCAATCAACTGATTGGTCGGGATCTCGAATGGAAGACCTTTGCTGATCAACTATTGATGACCTATCTTGAGGGTAGGTCATCAAGAATTTAGACGGGACAAATGTCGGGCAAACGATGCTTGACACTCGTCCCCGTACATACACGCTCCCGTGCTCCTGCACGGGAGCTTGTATCATTGGCTCACAGCGGGGCAGTAGGAGCAAATTTCAGTTCTTGCCCCCCCCCCCACGCCCCTCCTCATTCATTTAACATAGTGGCCGTTTAATACTGAACGGCTGCTATTTACACTGCACTGTCATAGTTAAACTCATCGCTCATCGTTTATGCTACATAGAGATAAATGAGAGTGTGTGCACACTGAGATGGCTATTGAGTATCAAACACCACTCCCCAAACTCCTTGGACTCCTCGGACTCCCCGTTCCCTCACCTTACAGCCCCATAACTTAGTTTATGGGGTTGAAAAGTAATGTTCCCTGAAAGGGAGCTGTCAAATTGAATGCATATTTCAGCAAGGATTCCACTCCTAAAACCACATGAAATCCATGCAGCTGAATGGGACTTCTACGAAGAAGTAAGTGGCATGTCACTTATTTCAGATGAAAATGCTGATGATTGCCCCCCATTGAACGGCAATACGTCAATCACAAATGGGATAATGAGACAATCTGCTGCAAACCCACAGCAGAAAGCTAAGAATACACCCAACAATTTCTGTAGTATTTTACTCATAACGTGGACATAATATTAGAAAAATGGGCAAATGAGTCCTAAAAAAATGGGACTCTCTCACTCTTCTCAATTACCATCTGCCAACCACCAGTTACTGCAAATCAAATAAATGGCCTTCCTTAAAGTGGTTTTCCAGCTATGAGCTATTGATAGCCTATCTTTAGTGTCAGGCTTGGAACACCCTCTATGCCTGGTAAAACAAGCAAAGGATTTAACCAACATATATGTGTAAGTAATTCACGGAGAGAATGCAGCCGCAGCAATAATGGGGTTAAGAAGCCATTTCTCTTATGACCAGTGAGCTCCTTTTTAAAAAAATGTTTTTGCCCCCCAGAAGGGCACCGTTTTCGGACATTATAGAAAGGCATAATGCCCCGTTAATTCCCTGGAGCTGCAGGAAATACATTTCATACCGGACAGGTGATTCTACAGTAGAGATTCGTGTCGCCCCGAGCAAGAGGAAGCTCTCACACTATTCCTTTCATCCAATCTACAGATGGAAAGAACACCAGATTGTAACTCTGCTTTATCTGGACCGTCCACTAATGTAATATGCCATCACAGATATATATGTGGGGATTATATTACATTGTAGGGTGCAGCCAGAAACCCGTCTTACTGTTATCAGCAAGAACCCTGTCCAGTTACAATGCATACAAAAACATACAAAAATGTCTGTATGACCGCATAGGACACATGGACAGGGGTGACATCTTCTGTTATGGACTGTACTGTTCCTCACCTCTCCCCAGCCTGCTGGATGCCACCCGAATCAATCCATTGATTTCAATGAGAGCTGCATCTTCATTTACAAGAACACGACCACTATACAGGGTCTGGAGCAGCGGCTTCTGCTCCGACCCAGTGTATCCGTAACAGTGGGCGCTGCTTGGAAAACCCCTTAAGGAATTTTCTTTAGCATAGTTGACCTGGGTACCTGAGTGCATATTTCTTAAAATATTTCCCTAAAGACATCTCAATGGATTTTAACCCCTTAGTGACAAAGCCTGTTTGCGCCTTAGTGACGGAGTCAAATTTTGGAAATCTGACATGCGTCGTTCAACATAGCCTAACTCCGTAAAAGTTTTGCATATCCAAATGATTCTGACATTGTTTTTTCGCCACATGTTGTACTTCATTTTGGTTGTAAAAAGAGACCGATATAATTTGTGTATATTTATTAAAAGTACCAATATTGGAAAAATGTTGAAAAAATTATCATTTTTTCACATTTTCAACTTTAATATCTCAAATATGTCCAAACATACTGTACAAATTTTTGATAAGATATATATTTACATCTGTTTACTTTATTCTGAATGCACATTTGAAAAACTTTTGTGTTTTTTTAACCATTTAGATGACGTACAAATTTAACATTACTTTTCAGCATTTTGAGGAACAGGTTGTTTTCCTGCACCAAGCCAAGTTTGCAAAGGCTCATGAGTGTCAGAATAATAGATACCCCCCCAAATGACCCCATTTTAAAAACTACACCCATTAATGTATTCACTGAGGGAGGTTATGAGTATTTTGAACCCACAGTGTTTTTTCAGGAATTAATTCAATTTAGAGGAGAAAAAATAAAATTTCATATTTTTGCAAATATGTCATTTTAAAGACATATGTTTTTCCTATAGTGCCCATGAAAATGAGGATTTACACCCCAAAATGGATACCCCTGTTTCTCCCGTGTTCTGAAATATACCCATTGTGGCCCTAATCTTATGTCTGGATGCACAACGGGGCCTAAAATGAAAGGAATAGTCAGTGTCTTTCAGAACATAAATTTTGCTTGAAGGCGTTTTAGGCCCCATAGCACACTTGTAGAGCTCTTGAGCAGCCAAAACCAAAGAGAACCCCCACAAGTGACCCCATTTTGAAAACTAGACCCCTTAGCAAATTTATCTAGGCGTGTACTGCCCATTTTGACGCCACAGTTTTTGAATGAATTCAAGCAAAGCAAAATGAAAAAATTGTGATTTTTGTTTCTTTGTTAATTCTGTCATTTTAAAAGCAGCTTTTTTTGTACAGCACACACATGAATGAAGCCTTGCACCCCGAAATGGATACCCCTGTTTCTCCTGTGTTCAGAGACATACCCATTGTGGCCCTAATCTTATGTCTGGATGCACAACGGGGCCCAAAATGAAAGGAGTAGTCGGTGGTTTTAGAACATAAATTTTCCTTGAAGGCATTTTCGGCCCCATAGCACATTTGTAGAGCTCTTCAGCGGCCAAAAGCAAAAAGAACCCCCAGAAGTGACCCCATTTTGAAAACTAGACCCCATAATGAATTGATCTAGGGGTGTCCTGCCCACTTTGACCACACAGTTTTTAAATGAATTCAAGCAAAGCAAAAGGGGAAAAATGTGATTTTCGTTTTTTTGGGCAATTCTGTCATTTTAAAAACTGCTTTTTTTGTACAGCACACACATGAATAAAGCCTTGCACCCCAAAATGGATGCCCCTGTTTCTCCCGTGTTCAGAGACATACCCATTGTGGCCCTAATCTTTTATCTGGATGCACAACGGGGCCCAAAATGAAAGGAGTAGTCGGTGGTTTTCAGGACATAAATTTTCCTTGAAGGCGCTTTAGGCCCCATAGCACTTTTGTAGAGCTCTTGAACGGCCAAAACTAAAGAGAACGCCCACAAGTGACCCCATTTTGAAAACTAGACCCCATAACAAATTTATCCAGGGGGGTACTGCCCATTTTGACCCCATAGTTTTTGAATGAATTCAAGCAAAGCAAAAGGAAAAAAATGTGATTTTCGTCTTTTTGGCAATTCTGTCATTTTAAAAACTGCTTTTTTTGTACAGCACACACATGAATGAAGCCTTGCTCCCCAAAATGGATACCCCTGTTTGTCCCGTGTACAGAAACATACCCATTGTGGCCCTAATCTTTTGTCTGGATGCACAACGGGGCCCAAAATGAAAGGAGTAGTCGGTGGCTTTCAGAACAGAAATTTAGCATGAAGGTGATTTAGGCCCCATTGCCCACTTGTAGAGCCATTGAGCGGCCAAAACGACAGAGAACCCCCACAAATGACCCCACTTTGAAAACTAGTCTCCTTAATGAATTTATCTAGGGGTGTAATGTGTATTTTTACCCTACAATTTTTGAATAAATCTAAGCAAAACAGTAGGAAAAAAATTACAATTTTCATTTTTTTGGCAGTTGTATCAATTTAAAAACAGGTTTTTTGTACAGCACACATAGGAATGAAGACTTTCACCCCAAAATGGATACCCCTGTTTGTCCCGCTTTCAGAACCATACCCCTTGTGGCCCTAATCTACTTAAAGGACACATGGCAAGGCCTGTAATGGAGGGAACACCCGTTGGATTGCAGGGCACAACTGAATACATTCTAGGCCCCATTGCCCACTTGTACGGAATAAAAATTGACATCTTAAAAAAATCCCCCCACCCCCCACCCACACACACTCCACGCCCTTTTCGGCATTCCTAAAATCTTAGATAAAAGTAATAATGTGAACTGTGTAGTATTTCCGAAGACGAGGGGTGATTACGGAGGCTGGTTGGGATGGGTACATGGGGCAACAAAAACGTGTATCACCCCTCCTCTCATGCTGTTTGGGGGTATTTCGTGACCTCAGTAGCGGGAATAGGGTGGCGCTCTGTCAGTCTCCGTAAGTTTGCTGAAGTACGGCGGTCTCACACAGAAGACGCTTAACAAGCTGCTCCTGGAACGGCATGAAGGCGAGCGTTCCCGAGGCTTCTTGTAAAATACGTATTACAGGTAGCGGTCTGAATAACGCCAGGCTCACGCAGCCGTAGGTGGAATTCGCTTGCGGAGGCCCGCAGAGGATCCCAGCTGTGAGCCCTGCGTACGGCCGCGTAATGTACTGCGCATAACTGCCTACTCACACAGGCGGTCATGCGCAGTACACCTTTTTTTTGTTTGTATTTCCCGCACCGTCGCTTAGCGATGACGCGGGTACCCGCAGCCCGTACACAATGTAGTTGCGTATAGGCTGCGTGTATATCCATGACCATAGAGCACAATGGGCTCTACGTTGCGGATATCCGCGGTAAAATAGAACCTGCTGCGCTCTCTTTTCTGCGAGTGGATTACGCAATTCCGACCCACCAATGTGAGCGGAATTGTGTAATCCAATGCGATTGATCTGCATATTACCGCGGATCAAACGCATGTGGAATCCGTAATTTCTATGCGGTCATGTGAGCCTAGCCAAAGGTAGATCGCTACCTTTTTATCACGTGACCGGCGACCATTCAACAAAGTCACTGCTCCAGGCTCTCAGCGACCATTGGTCACTGAGAGCAAGGAGATTTTCAGTTTCCTGGGCTCCTCGACTCCTGCGCATGTGTCCGGCATTTTGCCGGCGGTCGTATGTGCAGAATCTGGGAAAGTTCACGGAGGAAGATCGCGTCGGAGTGCAAATACGGAGGCCTCCGGTAGAAAGTTTCATCTCCTCTCACCGATCGCATCGGTGAGGGGAGATGAACCTTCACCTTTTTTTTACTTTTACGTGATCGCCATTATCCATTGGATAACGGGGAACACATAATCAGAAACCGCTCACCGCGGCCCCCGTGAAATCTCCAGGCTCTCGGCTACATTTTGTAGCCAGGAGCAGGGAGATTTTAAATTACCCTGGCAATCCACGGCTTTTGCGCTGCGCCTGCCATCTTGGCGACGGGCGCGTGCGCAGAAGCTGGGGTAAGGTCAGCGGATAAATCCGCGGGCCTTACGTAAGTAATTTCATCCCCCCTTACAGATATGATCTGTGGGGGGAGATGAAACGTAAGCTTTTTAAACTTCTTTTTAACTTTTTTAACCTTTTTTTTTTACTTTTTAAAACATTTTTTTTACTTTTTAAAACTTTTTGTTTTACTTTTTACACTTTTTTTACTTGAAATGATCACTGCTATCCATTGGATAGCAGTGATCATGTCCCCGGTGAAATCTCTCTGCTCCTGGCTACACATGGCAGCCAGGAGCAGAGGGATTTTAAATTTCCCGGGGCTCGAGCCCCTCTGTGCACGCGCCTGATGATTGACATCGGGTGCGCATGCGCAGACAGGGACTTCGGGTCCCAGGACATCGGCGGACCTGAGGTGAGTATTTTCACCTCCCCTTATGGATTAGATCCATGAGGGGAGGTGAGTATTTTCACCTCCCCTTATGGATTGGATCCATGAAGGGAGGTGAAACTGTAACTTTTTAAAAACTTTTTCGCGATCACCGCTATCCAGTGGATAGCGGCAATCGCGGGCCCGGGGGCCGCTCACCATGGTCCCCGGTAACATCTCCTGGTTCCCGGCTACCTTCAGGAGCCGGGAGGCAGGAGATTTTAAATTTGCTGGGGGCTCCCGGGCTTCTGCGCATGCACGTGACGTCATCGTCTGGCGCGCATGCGCAGAAGACCGTCGGTGGGTCCGGGAGGACCAGATTTCCGGGGGACACCACGTACAAGCCGGGTGAGTATTTTCAGCCGCCCTGATGGATCCGATCCATTAGGGCAGCTGGATCTTTAACTTTTATTGACTTTTTAAAAACTTTATTGCAATTGGATAGCGCCGATCGCAATGCCGGGGGGGGGGGGGGATAACAGCTCCATGCTGTCGGCTACCTGCGGGCACCTACAGCATGGAGCTGTCACGTCCTCAGGCAAGTGGGCATTAATCCAAAGAGGACGCATAAAACTACGTCCTCTAAGATTAAAGCCCACTTACTGAGGACGTAGTTTCCCGATGGGGCCGTCACTAAGGGGTTAAAGGTGTTTTCCAAAATATAAAATTGCTTCACAACCATTCTGTCCTCCCTGGTTATTGTTGACCAGGACATGTGACTGCTGCAGCCAATCACTGACCCCAGTAGTGATCTTCTATAGCCAGTGATTGACTACAGCAGTCACATGACCTGGTCAGTAGTAACGAGGAACGACAGAGTGGTTGTGAAGCAATTTTAAGTCATGGGAAACTACCTTTAAGTCCTGGATATGTTAGGATCCTCACATGACATTATATTTCTGTATTCTCATTTTTTTTTCAACTTAGACCACAGTGAGTTCAATTAACCGGTGAGTAACTGGGGGTTCTGGGGTTTTCCAAGATGTATGTTCTGCATAAAATCCAGTTCCCCTGCTATAAAATAACAAATAGGCTCACCTCTTGGCGCTGTGTCCTGTGCCGCCATTAGGTGTTGCACCCACCGTTTGTATACAGGCTGCAGTCCCACCTGGTTTATGTAATGTCACAGGAACTGCAGCCAATGACAGAGCTCAGTGCTCGATCACTGAGCTCTGTCATTGGTTGTAGCACCTGTGATGTCTTGTAAACAGGCTGGGGAAGCTTATGTGACGTCAGAGGGGAAACCCTGAGCAGCAACGCGGCACAAACCAGGGCGAAGGGAGTATAAGCCTACTCCTTATTTTATGGCAGGGTAGCTGGATTTTATGTAAATCCTGCACCTTTGAAAACCTCTTTAAGTAGTTTAAATTAGTCTGAACATTTCATACGAAGTTTGGCATTTTGGCACATTTTTAAATTTACTCATTAAACTTTACCAAGAGCTAAAAATAATCAGAGATCAAAGTAATTCTGCATAATTCATACTCATTCATAATTCATAGTGGCTAACATATAAATAACACTGTGCAACACAATTTTTGTAACCGATGCGCAGATAGGTGGTACATTGTAACTTTAGTGCGCTGAATTCAAATATGATATCTATTTTTTTCTGCCACGTATGGTTTTCCAATTATGTGGAATAATGTAATCCAATTGCCGATGTATTGTATTTTCTTGAAATCTGCCTATATAATTAATTCAGTAGGCTCGCCATTAACCATTAATAAAAGGAATAACAAAAGTGATTGCGAAACTATTTCGCAATCTCTGTTACACACTGCATACTGACTTAATACTATAAGGGTAGGTTTATTTAACATATAGGGTATGTTTCCAGATGGCGAAAACACTGCGGATCATCCACCAGTAAGTTGTAATTAATGAACTGTGTTTTTACCAGTCATTGCTTAGATTAAATAAAAGAATCAAAATCATGAAACAAAAATACATGTTTAGTATCGCTGTGTCCGTAAAAGTCTGATTTATCAAAGTAATGTATTATTTACTATGCACGGTGAACGTCGTCCGGGAAAAAAATTAAAGGGGTTGTCTCAAGGCCACAGTGATTTTTTTTTATTGCCCAGTCCCCCTTCTTAAGCATACATTACTATGCAGCAGTGTAAACGGCTTTTAAAGCAGGTTTCTACTCACAGTTCTGGTGTTTCAGCAACTTATAAAACTTCTTCCAAAGATGTCCGCCGGTTCTTTTCCCAAGGATGCACTGCGGTTTTCTCCCATGGTGCACCGCGGGTCTTCTCCTATGGTGCACCATGGGCTCTGTGCGTTCCATTGCCGATTCCAGCCTCCTGATTGGCTGGAATCGGCACACGTGATGGGGCGGAGCTACACGATGATGCGTAGAAGGGGGTGGAGCCAGAACGCCGCTCGTGCACGGACGAACCAGAAAAAGAAGACCCTTCTGCGCAAGCGCGTCTAAAAAAGCAAGCAGACAGCGAAATTAGACGGAGCCATGGAGACGTGGACGCTAGCAACAGAGCAGGTAAGTGAATAACTTCTGTATGGCTCATATTTAATGCACGATGTATATTACAAAGTGCATTAATATGGCCATACAGAAGTGTATAACCCCACTTGCTTTCGCGAGACAACCCCTTTAAGAACGCCAGCAAATTGCTTTTTTGTTCATTCTTCAAGAAAAAATGCAATAAAAAGTGATCAAATGTATGATCACATGTATTCCAAAATGGTACTAATGCAAATTACAGGACGTCCTGCAAGAAATGAGCCCTTGCACAACTATGTGGATAGAAAAATACTAGAGTTATTGCGCACAGAAGATAGCAGCAGAAAATAACTTTTAAAAAAACTAAATATCTTGGAAAAAAATAAAAGTAGTACAGCGAAAAAAAACTACATAAGTTTTGTATTGTAGTAATCATACTGACCCATAGAATAAAGTTATCATGTCATTTCATTTTTCTTGCAGTTTGTGGGTCGTAGAAACAAGACGCACCAAAAGATGGTGGAATTTCAGAGGTTTTTTTTTCATTTTACTCCACTTAGAACTTTTTAAACGTTTTTCAGTACATTATAAGGTACATTAAATAATTGATACAACTTGTCCCACAAAAAACAAGCCCTCATAAAGCTATGTTGATGGATGAATAAAGGAGTTGGTGTTCCGTCTCTGAATATTGCGAAACCCGCACGCTACCGAGCTATCCTCCCACATATGGTGTTTCGGATGCGGGCAACGAATTGACACCAGCGGCTAACACTGCATGTAAAAGCCGCTGGTGCCCTATCGAAAAAGACTGCCGCAATGGAGGACCTGGTGCGACAGCTGGTTCAGATATCTTTACAGCAACAAAACGCGCAGGCAGAGACAAGGCAGATGCAACAAGGATCTAATCGCCTCCTAATAGAGCAAATGGCAACTCTGCGAGAGGCCGTGGTGATACAATGGCCGGCGATCACAGCAAGCCAGGGCGCCCACCCCCAGGGGGCCCAAGGAAGACAACCATCCGCAAGGGCCTCAGTGCAAGCGGTGCTGCAGAAGATGACCGACGACGTGGAAGCCTACCTTCACATCTTCGAGAGGATTGCAGAATGAGAAGGGCTGCCCTTGGACCAGTGGGCAGATGTCGTGGCCCCTTTTCTATCAGGGGAGGCCCAAAAGGCCTATTACGACCTGAGTGAATTGGACTCCCGTAACTACACCAAGCTGAGGGCTGAAATCCTGGCACGACTGGGAGTGACCATACAGGTGCGTGCAGGCCGGGTACGTGCCTGGAGGTACTTGGAGAGCCTACCACCGCGCTCCCAAATGCATGATTTGATAGACCTCGTCTCCAAGTGGCTTCAGCCAGAGGACTGCACTCCTGCGCAAATGGTGGAGAGGGTCGTCTTGGATATCTTCCACCGTTCCTTGCCACCTGCGGTACAGCGTTGGGTGGGACAGGCTGGGCCAACTGACGGCAACCACCTCGTGAACCTGGTTGAGAGGTATTGCGCCACGGAGGAATTGTTACAAGCCTCTACGAGACGGGGCCGCGCCAGAGAGGAAAAGGGTCCCCGTCGAGATGGTAAGACTGTACCATATTCTGCTCCCAGGGGGCCTGTGTGGAAGAAGGGAGGCGAGCCAGCAGTTGGCCCACACCAGGGCGCACGAGAGCGGGAGCCCGGACGCCTACAGTGCTGGCGGTGCCACGAATGGAGTCATGTCACGGCACACTTCCTCCTAGGCTCCGAGCCCATGGACTGCAACTCCGGGGCGGGGGGTCTCCCTATACGCACGCCCCGCCTAGCCGCCGAAAACCTGTCCGAGGATGAGCCGCAGGTATGTTCAGTGAACATTGGGGACTTCCTGGTACAGGCTCTGTTGGACTCCAGGAGCCTTGTGACCCTGGTACATGGTTCATTGGTGAACTCAACCTCCTACAATGGAGGCCAAGTGGGTGTACTGTGCATCCACGGGAACACTCGGGAATACCCCACCACTACCGTACCAATAGCCACCCCTTGCGGCATCACTACCCACGAGGTAGGAGTGGTTAAGTCCCTAATGCACGAGGCTATAATCGGAAGGGACTTTCCACTGTTCTGGGCCTTGTGGAGGAAAAGGACTTCGGACAATAAGAAAGTGGTTGATAATGTTGTGCATCAGGGGGTAAGCCCTGAGCCGTATGACCCGGACACGGCTGGGCCCGCAGTCGGGGTGACCATCGGTGACGATGACGATTGTCCCCTAGCTGTACTGGCTGTTGACACTGAAAGCCCGGCAGACGTCCCTGCCATGCCGGAACTTGAGGTGTCCCGTGAAAATTTTGGGTCTGCTCAGCTGAAAGACCCAACGTTGATCAGGGCCCGTGAGGCCGTAACAAAAGTAAACGGGGTACCTCAAACTCCAGGTGGGAGAGAAGCATACCTGTATATGGCTGTTAACAATGACATTTTGTACCGAGTGGATAAGGTGCGCGGGGAAGAACTGGAACAGCTAGTGGTACCCCAACCCTATCACCGGGTAGTCCTCGACCTGGCTCCTAAACATGTGCTTGGAGGTCATCTGGGGGCGGAAAAAACCCGCAAACGAGTGTTGCAATGGTTCTATTGGCCCGGGGTACATGAGGAGGTTAAGCGGTATTGCGCCTCATGCCCTATATGTCAATTAACGGCCCCTAAACCTCATTTCAGAAGTCCATTGGTGCCCTTACCCATTATCGAGGTAACCTTTGACCGGCTTGCCATGGATTTAGTCGGCCCAGTAGTGAAGTCCGCTAGGGGACATCAGTATATACTGGTCATTCTAGACTATGCCACACACTATGCCATTACCCGGAGGCAATTACCCTGAGAAACACCTCCTCCAAACTCATTGCCCGAGAGCTGTTCCAGATGTTCTCCTGCACTGGTGTCAGGACAGTGTCCGGGATATGGGGGTCCCTGAGATATCCCGCAACCCCTGTCCCTGCCTACTTGCCCCCCTGGGCTAACCCCCAGGGCGACAACTGGGCGACGGTCCCTACCCTCACTAGGGAAGCGGGACACGGGAGACAAACAGACACTGAGACAAGCAACGGTAGAATGGTCAGACAATCCGGGTAGGCAACAAGAGGGTACGCAGTACGGAGGGGTCAGGCAAAAACGTAGTCAAGTCCAAAAGCAGGTGTCAGAAAAGCCGAGGTCACAAGAGCAGTCAGGATAACGCGGGTGCAGCTGGAGAACCAAACTAACACTGGCGAGGCCTGAGAGGAAAACACACCTATTTAAATGCTGTCAGCGCTCCCGCCCCAGAAGCTGATTGGGGCGGGGAGCCTGACAGCAGCAGGGCTAATCAGGGCGGTGCTGGGGACACGCCCCCAGTCTAGCTGCACAGACAGTTACTAGGGAAGCCAGCCTGGTAGTCAGGACACTAGAAGCACCCGCTGCCTCCCTAGCAACCCGGCGGCGACCAGTCTTACAGCGGCCCGGGGAGATCACAAGAACCGGGGTACCTCTGCGCCGCGCTCCTGTACCCCGGGTGGCCGGACCGGTGGTGCGGGCACGGCGGCCCCGAGAGTTGCCGGTTCTGACAGTACCCCCCCTTCTACGGGGGTACACCGGACCCCCATGGCCAGGTGCGGGCTTAAGCGGGAAAGCCCTGTGGAATGCCTGGACTAGGCGTGGCGCATGAACGTCCCTGGCAGGGACCCACGTCCTATCCTCAGGGCCAAATCCTCTCCAGTGGACCAGGTACTGCAGCCCACCTCTAACCCGTCGGGCATCCACAAGCCTTTCTACTTCATACTCCAGTTCCCCCTGTACCAGAGAGGGAGGAGGCGGGTTCTGGGTGGGGAGAACTGGAGTCACATACTTCTTAAGCAAGTTCTTGTGAAAAACCTTGTGGACCTTCCAGGGGTCAGGAAGTGCCAACTTATATGACACCGGGTTGATAACCTGAGAAACCGTAAATGGGCCAATGAACCGAGGAGCAAGTTTCAGGGAGGGAACCTTAAGTCTCAGATTCTTAGATGATAATAAAACCTGCTCCCCGACCACAAAAGGTGCAGAGATAGTACGTCTTTTATTTGCGTATTTACGCAGTTTCTCTTGGGAACCCTGAAGGTTCTTACGAACCTGGGCCCAAACTGTGCACAGTTCTTCGGCGGATATGTCGGCGGCCGGATTGTTCGAGACCAAAGGAGTAGAAAGCGAGAACCGGGGATGGAACCCATAGTTACAAAAAAAAGGTGACAGTTGGGTCGACGAGTTACCATGGTTGTTAATAGCAAATTCGGCGAGAGGTAAGTAGTTGGCCCACTGATGCTGGTTATCAGAGACAAACAGTCGCAGATACTGGATAAGTTCTTGGTTCATCCGTTCCGTTTGTCCGTTACTCTCGGGATGGAAAGCGGAGGAAAAGGACAAATTAACGTTTAGATTTTTACAGAAGGCTCGCCAGAAGCGAGCGACGAACTGAACCCCTCTATCAGACACAATATCCTCGGGGATCCCATGTAACCGAACAATCTCCTTGATGAACATCTCAGACAAAAGTTTGGCGTTAGGCAACTTGCCAAGTGGAACAAAATGAGACATTTTGGAGAAACGGTCAACTATTACCCAAATGACCGTATTCCCCAGCGAGGATGGCAGATCAGTAATAAAATCCATGGACAAATGGGACCATGGCCTGGACGGAATGGGCAAGGGCAGAAGAGGCCCCTCAGGACGTCTCCTGAGGTTCTTCCCCCTTGCGCAAACCGGGCACGCGGACACAAATACCCGTACATCCTTGGCCATGTGCGGCCACCAATAGAGTCTGGCCGCTAACTCCAGAGTACCCCTGATACCGGGGTGTCCAGCTAGGACTGAAGCATGTGTCTCCTCTAACACTTTCAATCTCAGTGACAACGGGACAAATAATTTGCCTTCCGGAAGGGCTTCAGGAGCAGATTGTTGAGCGGCGTGAATGAGAGGTGAAAGGTCGGAGGAGACAGCAGCGAGGACCACCCCAGGGGAGAGAATGCTCTCAGGCTCCGGCTCGGAAGGTTCCGGAGAACCAAAACTCCTAGACAGGGCATCAGCCTTGACATTCTTAGAACCGGGTCTATAGGTAACAACAAAATTGAACCGAGAGAAAAACAAGGCCCAGCGGGCTTGCCGAGCATTTAACCTCTTAGCGGAATCTAGATAAGTGAGGTTTTTATGGTCAGTGAGTACCGTAATCTGGTGATGGGCTCCTTCCAAAAAATGCCTCCACTCTTCGAAAGCCCACTTAATCGCCAGCAATTCCCGGTTGCCTATATCATAGTTCCGTTCGGTGGACGAAAACTTCCTAGAAAAATAGGCACACGGTCTAAGGTTGGTGAGAGTGGAGGGACCTTGGGACAGTACCGCTCCCACACCAAACTCAGAGGCATCTACCTCCACCACAAAAGGACTGGACAGATCCGGTTGTACTAGGACAGGTGCAGACGAGAACGCCGCCTTTAGGGTATTGAAGGCCCTCAGAGCCTCAGAAGACCAGGTCCTCACATCTGCCCCCTTTCTGGTGAGGTCCGTAAGAGGTTTAGCCACCACGGAGAAGTCTTTAATGAATTTGCGATAGTAGTTGGCGAAGCCGAGGAAGCGTTGAAGGGCTTTCAACGACCCTGGCTGGGCCCACTCCGTGATGGCCTTCACCTTTTCAGGATCCATCTGGAAGTCGCATGGCGTGATGATATACCCCAAAAATGATATCTTTTGTACCCCGAAAACACATTTCTCGAGTTTAGCAAACAGCTTGTTATGTCTGAGTCGAGCTAGCACAGTCTGAACGTGAGTATGGTGACTCGGCAAGTCGGAGGAAAAAATCAAAATGTCGTCTAGATATACAACCACGAACACCCCCATGATATCCTGAAACACTGAGTTCATGTACCCCTGAAAAATGGCGGGGGCGTTACACAATCCAAAAGGCATAACTAGGTATTCAAAATGCCCGAGGGGCGTATTGAAGGCGGTTTTCCACTCATCCCCCTCCCGAATGCGGATGAGGTTGTATGCTCCCCTGAGATCAAGTTTAGAAAACCATCGGGCACCAGCGACCTGGTTGAGGAGGTCAGGAATGAGTGGAAGAGCATACTGGTTTCGGACTGTGATTTTATTTAGCTCTCTATAGTCAATACAGGGTCGGAGACCCCCATCCTTCTTCTCAACGAAGAAAAACCCGGCACCCACCGGGGATTCTGAGGGCCGGATGTGCCCCTTGGCCAGGCTGTCCTGGATGTAGTCCCTCATGGATTCTCTCTCTGGAACCGTAACGTTATAAATGCGGCCCTTAGGAAGTTTGGCCCCAGGAATCAAGTCTATTTTACAGTCCCATTCCCTATGAGGGGGCAGAGCTTCAGATAATTGTTTGGAGAACACGTCAGAAAACTCGGAGAGGTATTCTGGTAGGGGGCTCCCCTCGCAGGTGGAGATTCCCACCTTCACCGCACAAAGGTGGTTGGCACAGCGGGGACCCCACTTTACCAGTTCCAACGTGTCCCAATTTACTACCGGGTTGTGCTCCCGGAGCCAGGGGAGGCCTAGGACGACGTCCACAGACAAATCTCTCATCACTAGAAAGGTGCAGGTTTCCACGTGTAAGGCTCCTATAGTAAACCTTACTTCAGGGGTCACCAGATTAACCACCCCTGCTTGCAAAGGAGTGGAGTCCACTCCTGAAACCAGAATCGGAGTTTCTAAACGTAACAAAACCCCGGACAGTTGAGCAACGAAATTAAAGTTAACGAAATTAGCTGCAGCCCCCGAATCAACAAAGGCTTGCCCAGTACGGTGGAAAGCATGAAATTCTAGGGTGCAAGGCACTAACATTTTGGACAACACAGGGAGTACCTTGGCTCCTAGACAGTCCCCCCGATAACTGCCTAGGAGCGGGAGTTCTTCCTGCCGTGGCTTCTTAGCGCAGGTAGCAATGCGGTGACCCGGCTCCCCACAGTAGAAGCAGAGGTTCTTCTTCAGGCGGTGTTCCCGTCGTTGCTCGGGGTTCACGGCTCCCAGCTCCATGGCCTCGGTGGTGGGAGGGTAAAAGGTCGGGTCAGTCGAAGAAGTAGACGTGGGGAGTGGGGTGGTCCGAGCGGCGTGTCTGGCCCTCAAACGTCGGTCGGCTCGAATAGCCAGCGACATGGCTTGCTCCAGGGTTTTAGGCTCTGGGTGGGCCACAAGTAGGTCCTTGAGACCCTCAGACAGACCGGTCAAAAATAAGTCTTTTAGGGCGGCATCGTTCCACCGGGATTCCGTACAATGTTGACGGAATTGGGAACAGTAGTCCTCCGCCATCTTACAACCCTGGCGCAGGGCCAGAAGTTTGGAGACTGCGTAGCCCGCCCGGTCGGGTTCGTCATAAATTTGACCCAGGGCGAAAAAAAAGGCGTCAAGGGATAGTCGGGCTGGAGAGCCAGCTGGTAGCGAGAAAGCCCAATTCTGGGGCTCTCCCCTCAGGCGGGTAATTACGATTCCCACTTTCTGGTATTCAGTACCAGAGGAGTGGGGGCGGAGATCAAAGTAGAGCTTGCAGCTCTCTCTAAATGCAAAAAACTGATCTCTCTCTCCGGAGAAGCAATCCGGAAGCGTGGCTCGAGGTTCTGACATCGTTCCTGGAGCGGACGAGGGCTGCATGGGACCTGCAGCTGCCACTTGTTCCCGTGGCTGCAAGCGGGCTGTTAGGTCCTGGGCAAGGGTCGTAAGGACCTGGACCTGGTTCGCTACAGCCGCCACGGCCTCCATCGAGGGGCTCAAAGTTGCCGGGCGGATGCAAGGGTCTGACCTTAGTTCGGCCAGTGTTACTGTCAGGACAGTGTCCGGGATATGGGGGTCCCTGAGATATCCCGCAACCCCTGTCCCTGCCTACTTGCCCCCCTGGGCTAACCCCCAGGGCGACAACTGGGCGACGGTCCCTACCCTCACTAGGGAAGCGGGACACGGGAGACAAACAGACACTGAGACAAGCAACGGTAGAATGGTCAGACAATCCGGGTAGGCAACAAGAGGGTACGCAGTACGGAGGGGTCAGGCAAAAACGTAGTCAAGTCCAAAAGCAGGTGTCAGAAAAGCCGAGGTCACAAGAGCAGTCAGGATAACGCGGGTGCAGCTGGAGAACCAAACTAACACTGGCGAGGCCTGAGAGGAAAACACACCTATTTAAATGCTGTCAGCGCTCCCGCCCCAGAAGCTGATTGGGGCGGGGAGCCTGACAGCAGCAGGGCTAATCAGGGCGGTGCTGGGGACACGCCCCCAGTCTAGCTGCACAGACAGTTACTAGGGAAGCCAGCCTGGTAGTCAGGACACTAGAAGCACCCGCTGCCTCCCTAGCAACCCGGCGGCGACCAGTCTTACAGCGGCCCGGGGAGATCACAAGAACCGGGGTACCTCTGCGCCGCGCTCCTGTACCCCGGGTGGCCGGACCGGTGGTGCGGGCACGGCGGCCCCGAGAGTTGCCGGTTCTGACACTGGTATTCCCAAAGAGATCCTTACCGATCAAGGAACTCCATTTATGTCAAAAGTAATGAGAGAGATGTGCAAACTTCTAAACAACTGCGTACCTCAGTATATAACCCGCAAACTGACGGCCTGGTCGAGAGGTTTAATAAAACTTTGAAGAGTATGTTAAAAAGGATAGTCAGCCAAGATGGGAAGAATTGTGATTGTTTGTTGCCAGCCTTGATGTTCGCAATACGTGAGGTTCTCCAATCCTCCACAGGTTTTTCTCCGTTTGAACTACTGTATGGTAGACACCCACGCGGTCTCCTCGACCTCGCCAAAGAAACTTGAGAAAGTGAACACACCCCCTACAAAAGTGTGGTAGAACATATTTCAGTAATGCAGGATAGGATAGCAGCTGTCATGCCCATTGTAAATGAACACTTGGAACAGGCACAGGTGGCACAGAGTCGAGTCTATAACAGGTCGGCCAAAGTCAGAACCTTTTGTCCGGGAGATAGGGTGTTAGTTTTGGTGCCTACAGTAGAGAGCAAGTTCTTAGCCAAATGGCAGGGGCCCTATGAGGTGCTGGAGCGCATAGGAGAAGTCAATTATAAAGTGTACCAACCTGACAGGAGAAGTCCGGAGCAAGTATACCATGTGAATTTGCTCAAACCCTGGAAAGAACAAGAGTCTCTGGCAGCGGTAAATGCGCCGAGCAGCCAGGTTTTTGTGAAGTCCATGGAAAAAGCTCCTGAAGTAGCTATCTCAGGGTCCCCATCTAAGGTACAGAAACAGGAGGCAAAGGAGTTGGTACTTCGAAACACGGATGTATTTTCGGAACTACCGGGGCGTACGTCAGTAATCAAACATCACATCGTCACGGAACCCTACGTAAGGGTCCGGCTGAAACCCTACAGAATTCCTGAAGCACGTATACAGGCTATATCAGAGGAAGTAAAGAAGATGTTGGACCTTGGGGTAATGGAAGTGTCAAAAAGTGAATGGTCTAGTACCATTGTCCTGATTCCTAAGTCCGATGGCACCTTGAGGTTTTGCAACGACTTCAGGAAGTTGAACGAAGTCTCTAAGTTTGACTCCTACCCGATGCCATGAGTAGATGAGCTAATAGAAAGGCTAGGACATGCTTGGTTCTTCTCTACCTTAGACCTGACTAAAGGGTATTGGCAGGTACCACTTACCGACGAGGCCAAAGAAAAGACTGCCTTTTCTACTCCCGAGGGACTCTTCCAGTATGTCTGCCTACCTTTTGGGCTACATGGGGCCCCAGCTACGTTCCAAAGAATGATGGATATCATCCTGAGACCGCACCGTCGGTATGCCTATCTGGATGACATCATTATATTTAGTACTGACTGGGAGAGTCACTTGGCCGAAGTACAGGCGGTAGTTAATTCCCTCAGGGATGCAGAGTTAATGGCAAACCCCAAGAAGTGTACGTTGGGAGTGGAAGAAGCACGTTATTTGGGGTACATAATAGAACGAGGAGTTATCAAGCCCCAAATTAATAAGGTAGAAGCCATCCAAAACTGGCCCCAACCATTGATCAAGAAACAGGTAAGGGCATTTCTAGGGATTGTAGGCTACTACCGCAGGTTCATCCCTAACTTCGCCACCATAGCAGCGTCCTTGACAGAGCTAACAAAGGGAAGAAGTTCCACCATGATCAAGTGGAGTGACGAGGCTAAGCAGGCATTTCGGAAGTTAAAGACAGCCCTGTGTAGAGAGCCGGTCTTAATTACTCCTGACTTCAGCAAAACATTCGTAGTACAGACTGATGCGTCTGATGTAGGTGTGGGGGCTGTCCTTTCCCAAGCGGTTGGAGGTGAGGAGCACCCAGTTACCTATTTTAGTAGGAAACTTACCCCCGCAGAGAGAAATTATAGCATTGTGGAACGAGAGTGTCTGGCGATACAGTAGGCTTTAGAGTCCCTACGGTAATATCTGCTTGGACGACATTTCAGATTGGTGACAGACCACTCCCCGCTCACCTGGATGAGTCAGGCCAAAGAGTGAAACGCTCGGGTGACGAGGTGGTTCCTTTCATTACAAAACTTTAAATTTAATGTAGAGCACAGGGCTGTAAAGCTACAAGGAAATGCTGATGCATTGTCCCGAACCCACTGCTTGATTAGTAAAAGTGTTCATCCCTACAGGTTCGAGCAGAGGGAGAGGGTATGTGAGGTACTGAGGGGCGTAGTGGTGGACGGTCGCTACGTCGCCCCTAGGTTCCAGTATTATGCATAAGGGGACTGGAGGAAGGTCATGTCCCGCTCTCGGAGACGTAAGAAACCAGGAGCGTAATGTGGTCTCCAGCAAGCCAGCAAGCAATTGATGGAGATCTGTTCTTTAAAATATCTGGGCCTGTTTTTTTTGGAATGGATGGCAGGTTGGTAGTGGGGCCATCCATTCCACCTCCTCCACTCCAGGGTGTGGGCGAGCTCAATCAGCCCAGGTGCTGAGGCTGAGCCAGATCAAGTGTGCACATAAATAGCAGGTGCACGGACACAGGGTAGCTAAGATGGCTGGTGGACCCTGGCAGCCTGTGTGACCGGCTGGAGATAGAAGCCCTGCTGTGCGCTGCACCTGCTAAGTGATACCTGATTAGGCCGGGACAGCCTGATAGCTGGATTTTGGACTATTATTTGTTTGCCTGAAGCTAAGGTTGGACTTTTATGTTGCTGTTATAAAAATAAATGCAGGTCATGCCTGCTTTTGGACTGCATCCGCTGGTGTTCCGTCTCTGAATATCGCGAAACCAGCACGCTACCAAGCTATCCTCCCACAGTAGTCTCCATCAGACAGAGCTTCTACTATGCAGCCATAGGCACTCTGCATGCCACTCCATATAACACTGTCTTAGGGTTTATTTACATGGCCATATTTTCAGGGCACGTGCGGTCCTTGTAGTCCGTGGACAACACACAGCCCATAATAGCCTACAAGGCTATTAACCTGTACAACTTTGGTTCATGGGGAAGAGGAGGAAATGCCTGCTTGTCCTATTCTCGCCCATGACGTCTGTGGGGTCTGTGGAAATCCGACAGCACATAAACGGGTGTCTGTCTGTCTGCGGTCAAATGCAAGCTATGCCTGAGTCTCTCGGGCATAACTGGTATATGGCTGTATGAATCTAGCCTTATGGTGTCTTCAAACTGCGAGAAAATCATATGAGATTTGTGCGTTGCGAGACGCACAGATAAGAAACCTATTCTTTTGAATGGGTTCATTCACCTTAGTGATGTTTTCCTGATTGCACCACTATGCGATGCTATGCAGACAAAAAAATAAAATCACAGCATATTTAATTTTCTGCAATATCGCCCATTGTTTTCAATGGGGCCGGCAGCAGCAGCAGTGTCGGCCCCATTGAAAACAATAGGAGAACTCCACGATCTTCTGCCACGGCTGCGGCGGGGATTCCCTTCATCACCGCACTCAGGCAAAGCTATCCTTACATGCAAACGCCTTGCATCTACGAGTTTCACATGGACGGCGAGGGTGATTCATCGCCCTCACCCGCCAGTATAAAGGAGCCCTTAAGGAGATCTTCTATCCTACAAGTTAAGGTTTGCTGGAAGAACATCTGCATAATAAGCCTCGGATGCTGATCCCATATAGAGTGGACAGAAAAAAGGACATGGTGGTATACTAGGGTTCCAGTAACTGCTACAGGGAACTGCAATTGTCATCCATTTTAGCTCTCATAGGGCTACGTTTTCTGTCACTCAGTCATCTTAAGTCTTCCTCTACATAGTAACATAGTTTGTAAGGCCGAATGTCCATCTAGTCCAGCCTGTTTATCCTCCTGTGTTGTTGATGCAGAGGAAGGCAAAAAAAAACCCAAGAGCAGAAGCCAATTAGCCCTTTTGGGGGAAAAATTCCTTTCCGACTCCCTAATGGCAATCAGACTAATCCCTGGATCAACCCCTAATATTTCCTACCTGCTGTGTAACCTAATTAACAATTAACCTAAGATTTATATCCTGTAATATCCTTCCGCTCCAGAAAGACATCAAGTCCCCTTTTAAACTCCTCTATGGATTTTGCCATCACCACATCCTCAGGCAGAGAGTTCCACAGTCTAACTGCTCTTACAGTAAAGAACCCTTTTCTGTGTTGGCGATGAAACCTGCTTTCCTCTGACTATCTTGTAACATATTTGTGGACTAAACAATGTTTTTTTACGCATGTATTGGCATATCTTACTGTAGTTTCGTGCTAGAAAGGCATGTTCATTTGCACACGGTAAAGATGCACCAATTGAAATAGCTAATTAGTCTGAGTTCTAGTTGTGTTTTTCCTGCGCAATTATGCAGCACTTCACACATCTAGTGTATTTTGCACACATTTGCACATCCACATTGACTTCTATGGAGACTTTTCCTCCATAAATGTGCAGAATAGAACATGGTGTTTTTTGTGAGACTGAAATGCGCAGGAAAATATGCGCATGTGAACGAACCCATTGAAAGTAATGGGTTCTATTCTCTGCGTATTGCGTGCAAATACGCTCGTGTGACACTGGCCTAAGGGTGGCCATACACAGAGAGCTGTGGGCTAAATGCTTATTTGACCCACCGTGCATATGTTCTGAATGTGGAGGGGAGAAAGTAGCTGACAGACACCTCAGACAGCAGCTTATCTCCCCGAAAAAATAAGGATGGGGCAGTTGAGGCCCCTATATACATTATACAATTGGGTGAGTGCGGCAGATATGTAGCTAATGTTTAGTTGCTCCCTAATGTTGCATTCAGATGGAATGATTATCATTCAGGTAATCGTTTAAATGAGCGAAATCAAATGATAATCGTTCAGTTTAAATGCAAGTCGACGACTGAACAAGAATCGTAAGATTCTCATTCGCCGTTCAATTTCAGCCAGCATAAAAACCATCGCCGACTCGTGCACCTCCTAAGGAGAAATCACACCCTTCCTGACTCACGTCTATAGGCCTCTTACTAGCCAAGCACAGTGTGCAATATGTAGTTAATAGAACCTATTGAGTTCACTGGGTTCGTACACATTTACATATTTTGCACATGTTATTGTTGCGGGAAAAAAAGATAGAACATGTATCTTTCTGCGTATTTGCACATCAAGGTCCCCAAAGAAGTTAATGGGGGTGCGCAATACACAAGGAGGTGCGTTAAACACTGCATAATTCCACTGTAAAAGTATCACATTGGGAGTGTATAGCAGCAAAGTGAATGATGAAGCTGCTGTGGACTGTGGGGCGCGGTTTAGAGAAGAAAGGATTGGACGACTGGGAGTAGAAGGGATTGAGGGATGAGTTAGACAAAGAGAGAAAGAGGAGGAGCGTGGCATTCTTGGATCAAGAAGAAGAAAGAAGAGGACACCCACCCGCCCGCCTAAGGAGCTGGGGGACGGATTGCGGTTGCTTCAGGAGTTACGGATTTGGAAGTCGTCACAACTGGAGGGAAGTTTGCTTTCCATGCCAACAATGGTCAGGAGAAGGCAGTTTTTTCAAGCCCAGTTAACAAGGGGGCTTTCTTAAGCCTCGTCTTTGGACTCAAAAAAGGTTAGTCTTGTTGGGGAATACATTAATTAATACAGCCTAGCCCACTAAAAGAGCCAGACTTGGTGTAGTGATCTGTTATTGGAAGGGTGCGTTTGTTTGCCATGCGCAAATTGCAGCGTCCTGTAGGGTGACCTCGGACACATGGCAAATGGTGAGGAGCTGGGAAGGCAAGATGCTGGCTTGTCACGGAAGCACTTAACATGCTCCCTCCCAGAGGGATACTCACGGGCAGGGCAGCGCTGGGCCCCATAAACATTAAGACAGGTGAAGGGATTGTCACGGGTGATGCCACTGTTGCGGTACCCACCAGCATGAACATCTGTGGAGAAAATAATTGAGCCACGGACAGTAATATAGTACGTTAGGACCCCAGGAACGGTCAGGGCGGTCTCATAGTTAGGTCCGTTGTATTCATGAGGGTAACACCCCACCTACCTCTCCTCTCAATTGACTGGCAGCCACGGTATGCGTTTAACCCCTTAGTGACGGCCCCATCGGGATTTTACGTCCTCACTAAGTGGGCTTTAATCCTAGAGGATGTAGAAACATGCGTCCTCTTAGGATTAATGCCCACTTGGCTGAGGACGTGACAGCTCCATGCTGTCGGTGCCCGCAGGTAGCCGGCAGCATGGAGCTATCATCCTGGGCTGTGGGCAGCCCCCCCCCCCCCGGCAATGTGATCGGCGCTATCCAAAAAAAGTTTAAAAAAAGTTAAAGATTCAGCTGCCCTGATGGATCGGATCCATCAGGTCAGATGAAAATACTCATCCGCCTTCTCCGGGGCCTTCTGCGGTGAAGGAGTCCTCCCGGACCCGCCGCTGCTCTTCATGCGCAGAAGCCCGGGAGCCCCCGGCAAATTCTAAATCTCCTGGCTCCCGGCTCCTGAAGGTAGCCGGGAACCAGGAGATGTCCCCGGGGAACACGGCGAGCGGTCCCTGGGCCCGCAATCGCCGCTATCCAGTGGATAGCGACGATCGCGAAAAAGTTTTTTAAGAAGTTTTTAAAAGTGTCTGTTTCACCTCACCTCAGGGATCGGATCCATGAGGGGAGGTGAAAATACTCACCTCAGGTCCGCCGTGATGTCCTGGTCTCCCCGGACCCGAGGTCCCCTTCTGCGCATGCGCGACCGATGTCAATCATCGGGCGCGTGCACAGAGGGTCTCGAGCCCTGGCAAATTCAAAATCCCTCTGTTCCTGGCTGCTATGTGTAGCCAGGAGCAGAGGGATGTCACTGGGGACATGATCACTGTTATCCAATAGATAACAGTGATCATTTAAAGTAAAGAAAGGTGTAAAAAGTAAAAAAAAGTTAAAAAAGCTTACGTTTCATCATCTCCCCCCACAGATCATATCCGTGAGGGAGGATGAAATGACATACCTAAGGCCCCTGGATTTATCCGCGGACCTTGCCCCAGCTTCTGCGCACGCGCCCGTCTCCAAAATGGCAGACGCATGCACAAAAGCCATGGATTGCCAGGGTAATTTATAATCTCCCTGATCTTGGCTACAAAACTTAGCCAAGAGCCTGGAGATTTCACTGGGGGCCACGGTGAGTGGTTCCTGATCACGTGTTCGCCGTTATCCAATAGATAATGGCGATCACGTAAAAGTAAAAAAAAGGTGAAGGTTCATCTCCACTCACCGATGCGATCGGTGAGAGGAGATGAAACTTTTTACCGGAGGCCTCCGTATTTGAACCCCGACGCGATCTTCCTCCGTGAACTTTCCCGTATTCTGCACATGCGACCGCCGGCAAAATGCCGGACACATGCGCAGGAGTCGGGAAGCCCAGGAAACTTAAAATCTCCTTACTCCCAGTGACCAATGGTCGCCGAGAGCCTGGAGCAGTGACCTTGTTGAGCGGTCGCCGGTCATGTGATAAAAAGGTAGCGATCTACCTTAGGTGCGGGAAATACAAACAAAATAAAGGTGTACTGCGCATGACCGCCTGTGTGAGTAGGCAGTTATGCGCAGTACAATACGTGGCCGTACGCAGGGCTCACAGCTGGGATCCACTGCGGGCCTCCGCAAGCGGATTCCACATCCGGCCGCGTGAGCCCGGCGTTATTCAGACCGCTACCTGTAATACGTAATTTACAAGAAGCCTTGGGAATGCTTGCCTTCATGCAGTTACAGGAGCAGCTTGTTGAGCGCCCTCTGTGTGTGACCGCCGCACCTCAGCAAGCTTACGGAGACTCACAGATTGCCACTTTTTACACCCCATACCTGCCGCTGAGGTCACGAAATACTCCCCAAAAAGCATGAGAGAAGGGGGAATACCCGGTTTTATTGCCCCATTTACCCATTCCAACCAGCCTCCGTAATTACCCCTGTCCCCTGTCTTCGGAAATACCACACAGTTCACATTATTACTTTTATCTAAGATTTGGGGAACGCCGAAAAGGGTGCGGAGGAGGGGGGAATTTTTCTAACGTGTCAATTTTTATTCTGTACAATTGCGCGATGAGGCCTGGAATTTATTCAGTTGTGCCTTGCAATCCGATGGGTGTTCCCTCCATTACAGGCCTTGCCATGTTTCCTGTAGGTAGATTAGGGCCACAAGGGGTATGTTTTTGAACACGGGACAAACGGGGGGATCCATTTTGGGGTGAAGGTCTTCATTCCTATGTACACTGTACAAAAAAACCTGTTTTTAAATTGACAAAATTGCCAAAAAAATGAAAATCGTAATTTTTTCCTTCTGCTTTGCTTAGATTCATTCAAATACTGTGGGGTCAAAATACGCAGTACACCCCTAGATGAATTCGTTAAGGGGTCTAGTTTTCAAAATGGGGTCATTTGTGGGGGTTCTTTATCGTTTTGGACGCTCAATGGCTCTACAAGTGGGCAATGGAGCCTGGAATTTATTCTGTTGCACCCTGAAATCCAACGGGTGCTCCTTCCATTATAGGCCTAGCCATGTGTCCTGTAAGTAGATTAGGGCCACAAGGGGTATGGTTCTGAACACAGGACAAACAGGGGTATCTATTTTGGGGTGAAAGTCTTCATTCATTTGTGTGCTGTACAAAAAAAACAGTTTTTAAATTGATACAACTGCCAAAAAAATGAAAATTGTAATTTTTTTTTACTACTGCTTTGCTTAGATTTATTCAAAAATTGTAGGGTAAAAATACACAGTAAATCACCTTCATGCTAAATTTATGTTCTGAAAGCCACCGACTACTCCTTTCATTTTGGGCCCCGTTGTGCATCCAGACAAAAGATTAGGGCCACAATGGGTATGTCTCTAAACACGGGAGAAACAGGGGTATCCATTTTGGGGTGCAAGTCTTCATTCATGTGTGTGCTGTACAAAAAAAGCTGTTATTAATATGACAGAATTGACAAAAAAACAAAAATCACAATTTTTTCCTTTTGCTTTGCTTGAATTCATTCAAAAACTGTGTGGTCAAAATGGGCAGTACACCCCTAGATAAATTCGTTATGGGGTCTAGTTTTCAAAATGGGTTCATTTGTGGGGGTTCTCTTTGGTTTTTGGCCACTCAAGAGCTCTACAAAAGTGCTATGGGGCCTAAAAAGCCTTCAAGCAAAACGTATGTTCTAAAAAAACCACCGACTACTGCTTTCATTTTGGGCCCCTTTGTGCATCCAGACATAAGATTAGGGCCATCATGAGTATGTCTCTGAACACAGGAGAAACAGGGGTATCCATTTTGGGGTGCAAGTCTTCATTCATGTGTGTGCTATACAAAAAAAAGCTGTTTTTAAAATCACAGAATTGCCAAAAAACGAAAATCACAATTTTTTCCTTTTGCTTTCCTTGAATTCATTTAAAAATTGTGGGGTCAAAATTGGCAGTACACCCCTAGATAAATTCGCTAAGGGGTCTAGTTTTCAAAATGGGGTCATTTGTGGGGGTTCTCTTTGGGTTTTGGCCACTCAAGAGCTCTACAAAAGTGCTATGGGGGCTAAAACGCCTTCAAGCTAAATTTATGTTCTGAAAGACACTGACTACTCCTTTTGTTTTGGGCGCCGTTGTGCATCCAGACATAAGATTAGGGCCACAATGGGTATATTACTGAACACGGGAGAAACAGGGGTATCCATTTTGGGTGTCAATCCTCATATTCATGTGCACTATAGGAAAAAAATATGTCTTTAAAATGACATATTTGCAAAAATATTAAATTTTATTTTTTCTCCACTAAATTGAATTAATTCCTGAAATAAAACTGTGGGGTCAAAATATTCATAACACCCCTCAGTGAATACATTAAGGGGTGTAGTTTTTAAAATGGGGTCATTCGGGGGGAGTATCTATTATTCTGACACTCATGAGCCTTTGCAAACTTGGCTTGGTGCAGGAAAACAAAGTGTTCCTCAAAATGCTGAAAAGTAATGTTAAATTTGTACGTCATCTAAACGGTTAAGAAAAACACAAAAGTTTTTCAAATGTGCATTCAGAATAAAGTAAACAGATGGAAATATATATCCTATCAAAAATTTGTACAGTGTTTTTGGACATATTTGGGATATTACAGTTGAAAATGTGAAAAAATGACATTTTTTCAAAATGTTTCCAATATTGGTACTTTTAATAAATATACACAAATTATATCGGTCTATTTTTGCAACCAAAATGAAGTACAACATGTGGCGAAAAAACAGTGTCAGAATCACTTGGATATGCAAAACCTTTACGGGGTTATGCTATGTTAAACGACGCATGTCAGATTTCCAAAATTTGGTTCCGTCACTAAGGCGCAAACAGGCTTCGTCATTAAGGGGTTAAAGAGATTCTCTTACCTCCTTTTAGCCCTATAAACTAAGTCTAAGGGCTGAAGGTAGGTGACCCGCTAAGTCCGGAGATGTGTTATACTTACCACCCCTGACGTTCCCCCGGTGAGAGAGATGAAAGCCGCTGCAATATATTAACCGTTGCTGCTAAGTAGTCCACTCATTATAAAATTAAAACGGGTGGACTACTTAGCGGCGCTGCTCAATACACTGAGTGGTGGCTTTCAGCCCTGACACGGGGGAAACAACGGGGTAGTTAAGTATAGCACATCTTCCGACTCAGCGGGTCATCTACTTTCAGCCCATAATAAGCTTAGTTTATAGTGCTAAAAGTAGGTGACAGATTCCCTTTAAGTGCTATACTTGGCTTTTCCATCAGCCTCATAGACAATGAATGACATGGCACCACACATGCTTGAGCTCCACTCCATTCATAATCCGTGGGGCACAGAATTCTTGTCCTAGTGAGCAGTAGGGCCTCCACCGATCACACAGCTATCACCTATCCTGTAAATAGATTAGTGGCCATTGTGGGGCAAACTCCTTTAACCCTTTCCAATCCACTGTCTGACGTCTAAAGACATTCTTATTGAAGGCTGTACAGCTGCGATGTCGGAAGACGTCCGTCAGGGTATTCTTACTGTAGATCACTGGCCGCTCTGTTGTCGGGGGCCTCTCCAGCATATCCCATACCGCAGTACTGGCTCTAGCCAGCAGATGGTGCCATTGTATAATGGCAGAAAGAGAAAGCCCCCTAGGAAACCTTGAATCTAAAATTGGATTGCAAAGGGTTAATGATACATGGCTCCAATCCACTACTTTCCTCCCTACAGCCAAGGTCTGATGCAGGAGTGTAGCTAAAGGCTCATGAGCTCAGGTGCAAAAGTTTATCTAGGGGGCCCCAACTTCTATTAGCCTCCTAATGCAGAGACATGACTTGAAGCTCCTGGGCCCCAATGCAAAACCTGTACCAGGGCCCCCAACTATAATGCTTTATTCACAGTGCTGGGCTTCCTATATATAGAAGAGAGGCCTTATGGGCCCCCTAATGCTCCTGGGCCCGGGTGCAACCGCATCCCCTATAGTTACGCCAAGACCTGATGGACACAGCTGAGCAGCATGTAGGTGGTTGTACTGTAGTGCACAAGACTCCAGCTCAGTACTAGGAAGCTCCAGGGACAACACTTGGCACAATATGTCAGATATTTTCCCCAGAAGCAACGCAAATTAAATTGGTGGCTTATGGAGATACAGTAAGTCTCCATAGATCTCTATGGCTGCCCTATCACGGCTTTGTACTACATGGTGCACTTCTGCTTTGTAAGGCTGCGATAGGGCTCAGTTCTGGGTTTCTGTATGTCTGTTCCGTTTTTGGAGGACAGAAACTGAGATAAAACAGAAAAAAAAAGTTTTTTTCTTCATTGATTTCAACGGGCTTTCAAAAGAAAAGGAAAGCGAAGGTAAAGGCTTCTGTTTGCTTCCATTCTGTCGGGTTTCTGTTTTTTGACAGAGAAATAGCGCAGTCTGTATTATTATTCCATCAAAAAAACGAAAATCTAATGGAATGGAAGCAAACTGATACCTTTCTGTTTTTTTGAAACCCCATTGAAATTGGGGAAAAAACAGGTTATTTTTTTTCAGTTTCATTCAATTTCTGTTCTCCAAAAACAAAGCAGAGATAGAAACTCTGAACTAGCCCTGAACGCAGGTGTAAAAGCAGCCTAAAACATGTATGAGGCCAAGGGTCTAAAGGTACAGTTCTTGCTTCCTGCCAGATGGTGGCGCTAGCTGGATATAGTGTTACGTAGTTCCCACTGAAGGAAATAGAAGCAATATAAATAAATATGCAGCAGCTCCCCCTAGTGGCAGATGCCATTACCCTCTACTGGAGATTTGGCTGTCCCACTATGATCCGAATACGTAACCCTTAACCCTTTCCAATCCACTGTCTGACGTCTAAAGACATTCTGATTGAAGGCTGTACAGCTTTCGATGTCGGAAGACGTCCGGCAGGGTATTCTTACTGTATATTACTGGCCGCTCTATTGTCGGGGCCCTCTCCAGCATGTCCCATACCGCAGGACTGACTCTAGCCAGCAGAAGGCGCCATTGTATAGTGACAGAAAGAGAAAACCCCCTAGGCAACCCTGAATCCAAAATTTGATTGCAAAGGGTTAAAGCAATATCATATTTTCTTTGCCATTCACACCCAAAGTATACATTTTGCTGGGTTTCACCCAAATGGCACACTGAACTCTGATGCACGGTTCCAACTAATTCTATAACCATAGGAAATTAAACTTACATCGGGTCAAATGCTGTTTAAGGGCTTATTCACATGTCCGTATATCGGCCGGGTTTTCACACCCGGGTGATATACGGTGTCCCTTTCTGCAGGGGGAGGAGGCGGGCCAGGCCGGGAGCAGTGCACTGAGGTTCCGCCCACTTTCCGCCATTCGCAACTATTTGCAATCGGAGGGGGCGGAACTTAACTCCGCCCTGTCCCACCCCTCTTATTGTAAACAGTGGCCAGGAGCGGAGAGGAGGCACAGAGGGGGCGAGAGCTCAGTGCACTGCTCCCGGCCCAGCCCTGCAAGAGGAAGCTGTATTACCTCAGTCATGGCTGCTGTGTGAGCCATTTCTCTTATGACCAATGAGCTCCTTTTTGAATATGTGTTTCTCTCTTCTCCCCCCCCCCCCCCCCAGAAGTGCACCGTTTCCGGGCATTATAGAAAGGCACAATGCCCCATTAATTCCCTGGAGCCGCGGGAAATACATTTCATACCGAACGGGTGATGCTACAGTAGAGATTCGTGTCACCCCGAGCAAGAGGAAGTTCTCACACTTTTCTCTTAATCCAGTCTACAGATGGGACCACCAGATTGTAACCCTGCTTTATCTGCTGCTGGCAGACGTGGACCATCCACTAATGTAATATGTCATCACAGATATATATGTGGGGATTATATTACATTGTAGGGTACAGCCAGAAACCTGTCTTACTGTTATCAGCAAGAATCCTTTCCAGTTAGAATGTATACAAAAACATACAAAAATGTCTATATGACCCCATAGGACACATGGACAGGGGTGACATCTTCTGTTATGGACTGTACTGTTCGTCATCTCTCCCTGGCCTGCTAGATTCCCCCCCGACCAGGGGCATAACTATAGCAGGGCAGAGTTTGCACCTGGGTCCAGGAGCCTTTAGGGACCCATAAGGTCTCTCTTCTCAATATGAAGGGACCAGTACTATAAATTAAGTATTATAGTTAGGGAGTCTTGTGACAGGTTTTGCATTGGGGTCCAGCAGCTACAAGTTACGTCTCTGGAGAATGGAAACCAGTGAGAGTCTGCAGCTGCGTAGTTTGCCATATGGTTAACGCAGCCCTGAAAACCCAACTATAAACCTGCCTATAACTTGTATACAACCTCTCATCCCCGACTTCAGATTGGACACTCGTAAATGTGTTTGATAAAGTATTTATGGGGCTCAGTCTAATAAATAAAGTCTCAGACCTTATAATGTCATATATACATTACTGTGCCAATTTACAGCCCCAACAATAACTCACACCATGACCGCTTATTTATACGATCCTCCTAATGTTTCTAAATGACCCACTTCTAGCATTTCACACCTCCGAATAATCCATCACTGTGAATGAATTCCTTTGGTGACTTCCATAGAAACATCTCCTCCCGATACACCCAGATCTGCACTGGCAAGGGCACTGCCTATTGTAACCTATAGAAATACACATCAGGCATCTAGATGGACACTTATTGAATAGAGCAAAAAATGACCCCTCACAAGGCTTTATTATTCCTGCCATTAGTACAATTTACTGTTTATTCCACACAACTGCACATTTTCTAAAACTCCCGCAGTTTCTGATGAACTATGGGCACCGCTGCCAACCCATAAATGAAGCGCCAACCCTGCCCCATCTACTAATAATGTGGCACTGGAAGAACAAGCCATGAATTTCTTCATGTCTGGGCACTGGACCATCATTTATGGTGCCCACATCACTGTGTATATGGCAGAGCAGGGCACTGCCAATCACATGCCCGCAGCAGCTTCCATGACCTTTGTCCTCCATTCGGCCATTTCAATGGTGAATAGCAGCAATTGGATCGACGGCTACTGGATTGCCAAAAATGACGTCCACCGGACCCAGAGGAGATGGAGATAAACGGAAGAGAGAAGAGGAGAGTGTCAGCGTACTCACGGAAAGAAAGAAGAAGAAGAGAGGAGAGAATATCATAATAATAGAAGATGACGAGCCAACACCGGGCACCAGCCAGGACCCCGGAACATCAGACTCCGGATTTTTTTTTGAAAACTCCTTTTTATTAATCTTTTCATGAATTACATACATGGGTAATTGTTTCAAGAGAATTTACATATAAAAGCGCATCCTATGTATTTCTTATGCAATAAATTTACATTTTTTAAACCTTTTTTGTGCATATTCTTCTCTATGGTTTTCACAGGTATTTCGTCTTTCACTTCTAACGCATGTAGAATTTTACCCGTTTTCCCATAGTATTCCTTCTCCTATATATTATAACCTTTATTAACCAACAAAAAAGAAACAAACATTAAGACTCGTTGTTGATATAATCTGTCAGCAAACCAGTCCGCACATTAGGTCTCATACGATCAGCTTCTCTCACGACACCCTCAATATTCCCAAGCTGTTCATATCGTTCTGGCCATAGGACCATGTTGTGTTGATGAATTGTGTCATGCATTCTTTAACTTCATTGGAGTTAAGAAACTTCTCAATGAATTCCCTCCATTTTTTGAAAAATTTTGGGGCTTGGGTTTCTTTCCATTTTTAAAAGGTATTTTAATTGTTGTATGACCTCTTCTATCCCCAGAGGTTTAGCCTGCAGCCAGCTATTGAGAAGACATCTTTTACTAATTAGGAGTATGGTATTGGTCATTGTGGTCATTTTTGTCTGGTCTGGCAGTATGTGAAGTATAAATGACTGTGGCGTTAGCTGAAGGAATTGACCTCCCATATCTTGTATCAATTTTTGGGTTTCTGTCCAAAATGTATTAATCTTGGAGCAGTGCCAGATGCCATGTAAGAAGTCCGAATTGGGCGATGAACACCTCGGACATGCTTGTAGCCTTTCTGGGCCATTAGGGTTTTGGGGTTTGTTGAACCCGTAAATCTTGGGAAACTAATCATTTTGATTAAATGGGATCTGCCCAAGAAGGAAAGTTGTAGGTTGCTCCATTTGTCTAGTTCTTTAGTAATTTTAATTATTAAAGGGGGGTAATTTAATGAGTAGAGGGATTCTGGTCTTTTGCATATGTGTATTCCCAAGTATCTGATGCTGCTTTTAACTATATTGACTGGGCAAATTTTGAAAGATGTATCTGCAAGTTTGACTCGGGGTGAAATATCTAACAGGTCACATTTCGTGGTATTGACTTTAAAACCTGAATTCTCCCCAAATGCTTCTAGTAGATCGAACACTCGGGGCAAATCTGTGAGTGAACGGCCCAGTGCCAGCAGAATATCGTTGGCGAATAACATGGTTTTGACTGTTTTCTTCAGTATTTTAATACCTTCAATTTCTGTAGAGCTCTCTAAGAGTCTTGCCAGGGGTTCTATTGCTAAATTGAATAAGAGTGGAGATAGTGGGCACTCCTGTTTGGTACCCTTCTGTAGGGGAAATTTTTGGGAGAGAAAGCCTGGTGTATATATTTGTGCTTGCGGTGAGGAGTATAAGTTCCACAAGTAGGAGGAGAAGGGGCCTCCAAAGCTCATTTTGTCCATTACTGTTTTTAACCAAGACCACCGGACATTATCAAAGGCCTTTTCTCATCTATTGCGAGAAGGGCCGGGGAAGGGTGGGACATAGGTGTATTTTAATGTCGTCTAATATTGTCCGGACTTTACGTATATTCGTAATGGCTGAGCAGCCTTTTGTAAAGCCAGCTTGTATTGGGGAAATTATCTGGGGCATAACCACAGCTAGGCGGTCAGCTATAATTTTCGCCATCAGTTTTAAGTCTGTGTTGATTAAAGATATTGGTCTGTAGGATTTTACGTCCATAGGGTCTTTTCCCGGTTTGGGCAGCAGTTTGATATGTGCTGTGTTCATTTCAGAGGAAATGGGGCTGTCTTTCATATATCCATTAAACAAAGTTTCCAGCAATGGGGCTGTCTGGTCTATTCGTATTTTAAAGAATTCTCCTGTATATCCATCCGGTCCTGGGGCCTTGTTGTTTCCCAGATTTGATATACATTCTTTAATCTCCATTAGGGATATGGGGGAGATTAATTCCGCCTTTTGATCTTCGGTCAGCGAGGGCCAGGATATATTTGAAAACATGTCAATTCTAGAGATGAGCGAGCACCAAAATGCTCGGGTGCTCGTTACTCGAGACGAATTTTTCGCGATGCTCGAGGGTTCGTTTCCAGTAACGAACCCCATTGAAGTCAATGGGCGACTCGAGCAGTTTTGTATATCGCCGATGCTCGCTAACGTTTTCATTTGTGAAAATCGGGGCAATTCAAGAAAGTGATGGGAACGACACAGAAACGGATAGGGCAGGCGAGGGGCTACATGTTGGGCTGCATCTCAAGTTCCCAGGTCCCACTATTAAGCCACAATAGCAGCAAGAGTGGGCCCCCCCCCAACAACTTTTACATCTGAAAAGCCCTCATTAGCAATGCATACCTTAGCTAAGCACCACACTACCTCCAACAAAGCACAATCACTGCCTGCATGACACTCCGCTGCCACTTCTCCTGGGTTACATGCTGCCAAACCCCCCCCCCCCCACGACCCAGTGTCCACAGCGCACACCAAACTGTCCCTGCCCAGCCTTCAGCTGCCCTCATGCCACGCCACCCTCATGTCTATTTATAAGTGCGTCTGCCACAGGAAAAGCAGGCACACACTGCAGAGAGTTGGCACGGCTAGGCAGCGACCCTCTTTAAAAGGGGCGGGGCGATAGCCCACAATGCTGTACAGAAGCAATGAGAAATCCAATCCTGTGCCACCTCCATCTGGAGCTGCACACGTGGGCATAGCAATGGGGAACCTATGTGCCACACACTATTCATTCTGTCAAGGTGTCTGCATGCCCCAGCAGACCGCGTTTTTTTATATATAGTCACAGGCAGGTACAACTCCGCAATGGGAATTCCGTGTGCACCCACAGCATGGGTGGCTCCCTGGAACCCACTGGCGGTACATAAATATATCCCATTGCAGTGCCCATCACAGCTGATGTAATGTCGTGCTTAATGCAGGTGGGCTTCGGCCCACACTGCATACCCCAGTCAGACTGGGGTTCTTTAGAAGTGGAAACAGATGCATTTACAACTCCCTGTGGACCCACAGCATGGGTGGGTGCTAGGAAGCCACCGGCGGTACATAAATATATCCCATTGCATTGCCCAACACAGCTGAGGTAGTAATGTCGTGCTTAATGCAGGTGGGCTTCGGCCCACACTGCATGCCCCAGTCAGACTGGGGTTCTTTAGAAGTGGAAACAGATGCATTTACAACTCCCTGTGGACCCATAGCATGGGTGGGTGCCAGGAAGCCACCGGCGGTACATAAATATATCCCATTGCATTGCCCAACACAGCTGATGTAACGTCAGCTGTAATGCAGGTGGGCTAAAAATTAATTTGATTACACTGTAGGCGAGGGCCCACAAAAATTGCTGTATCAACAGTACTAATGTACATCAGAAAAATTGCCCATGCCCAACCAAGAGGGCAGGTGAAACCCATTAATCGCTTTGGTTAATGTGGCTTAATTGGTAACTAGGCCAGGAGGCAGCCCAGTTAAAATAAAAATTGGTTAAGGTGAAAGTTTCAACGCTTTAATGAGCATTGAAACGTGTAAAAATTGTTTAGAAAAATTATATGACTGAGCCTTGTGGGCCTAAGAAAAATTGCCCGTTCGGCGTGATTATGTGAGGTTTCAGGAGGAGGAGCAGGAGGAGGAGGAGGAATATTATACACAGATTGATGAAGCGAAAAGGTCCCCGTTTTTGATGGGGATACAGAACGATGCTTCCATCCACGGGTGCAGCCTACGTTTTGCTTAGGTATCGCTGCTGTCCGCTGGTGGAGAAGAGAAGTCTGGGGAAATCCAGGCTTTGTTCATCTTGATGAGTGTTAGCCTGTCGGCACTGTCGGTTGACAGGCGGGTACGCTTATCTGTGATGATTCCCCCAGCCGCACTAAACACCCTCTCTGACAAGATGCTAGCCGCAGGACAAGCAAGCACCTCCAGGGCATACAGCGCGAGTTCAGGCCATGTGTCCAGCTTCGACACCCAGTAGTTGTAGGGGGCAGAGGCGTCACGGAGGACGGTCGTGCGATCGGCTACGTACTCCCTCACCATCCTTTTACAGTGCTCCCGCCGACTCAGCCGTGACTGGTGAGCGGTGACACAGTCTTGCTGGGGAGCCATAAAGCAGTCAAGGGCCTTAAAGAGTGTTCCCCTGCCTGTGCTGTACATGCTGCCTGATCTCCGCGCCTCCCCTGCTACCTGGCCCTCGGAACTGCGCCTTCGGCCACTAGCGCTGTCGTATGGGAATTTTACCATCAGTTTGTCCGCCAGGGTCCTGTGGTATAGCAACACTCTCGAACCCCTTTCCTCTTCGGGTATGAGAGTGGGAAGGTTCTCCTTATACCGTGGGTCGAGCAGTGTGTACACCCAGTAATCCGTAGTGGCCAGAATGCGCGCAACACGAGGGTCACGAGAAAGGCATCCTAACATGAAGTCAGCCATGTGTGCCAGGGTACCTGTACGCAACACATTACTGTCCTCACTAGGAAGATCACTTTCAGGATCCTCCTCCTCCTCCTCCTCTTCCTCCTCAGGCCATACACGCTGAAAGGATTACAGGCCAGCAGCATGTGTACCCTCGCCAGTGGGCCAAGCTGTCTCTTCCCCCTCCTCCTCATCTTCCTCCTCCTCCTCCTCCTCACCGCGCTGAGATATAGACAGGAGGGTGCTCTGACTATCCAGCGACATACTGTCTTCCCCCGGCTCTGTTTCCGAGCGCAAAGCGTCTGCCTTTATGCTTTGCAGGGAACTTCTCAAGAGGCATAGCAGAGGAATGGTGACGCTAATGATTGCAGCATCGCCGCTCACCACCTGGGTAGACTCCTCAAACTTTCCAAGGACCTGGCAGATGTCTGCCAACCAGGCCCACTCTTCTGAAAATAATTGAGGAGGCTGACTCCCACTGCGCCGCCCATGTTGGAGTTGGTATTCCACTATAGCTCTATGCTGCTCATAGAGCCTGGCCAACATGTGGAGCGTAGAGTTCCACCGTGTGGGCACGTCGCACAGCAGTCGGTGCACTGGCAGATTAAACCGATGTTGCAGGGTGCGCAGGGTGGCAGCGTCCGTGTGGGACTTGCGGAAATGTGCGCAGAGCCGGCGCACCTTTCCGAGCAGGTCTGACAAGCGTGGGTAGCTTTTCAGAAAGCGCTGAACCACCAAATTAAAGACGTGGGCCAGGCATGGCACGTGCGTGAGGCTGCCGAGCTGCAGAGCCGCCACCAGGTTACGGCCGTTGTCACACACGACCATGCCCGGTTGGAGGCTCAGCGGCGCAAGCCAGCGGTCGGTCTGCTCTGTCAGACCCTGCAGCAGTTCGTGGGCCGTGTGCCTCTTATCTCCTAAGCTGAGTAGTTTCAGCACGGCCTGCTGACGCTTGCCCACCTCTGTGCTGCCACGACGCGCGACACCGACTGCTGGCGTCGTGCTGCTGCTGACACATCTTGATTGCGAGACAGAGGTTGCGTTGGAGGAGGAGGAGGAGGAGGAGGAGGGTGGTTTACTGGAGGAAGCATACACCGCCGCAGATACCACCACCGAGCTGGGGCCCGCAATTCTGGGGGTGGGTAGGACGTGAGCGGTCCCAGGCTCTGACTCTGTCCCAGCCTCCACTAAATTCACCCAATGTGCCGTCAGAGAGATATAGTGGCCCTGCCCGCCTGTGCTTGTCCACGTGTCCGTTGTTAAGTGGACCTTGCCAGTAACCGCGTTGGTGAGGGCGCGTACAATGTTGCGGGAGACGTGGTCGTGCAGGGCTGGGACGGCACATCGGGAAAAATAGTGGCGACTGGGAACTGAGTAGCGCGGCCGCCGCCGCCATCATACTTTTGAAGGACTCCTTTTCCACAACCCTATACGGCAGCATCTCCAGGCTGATAAATTTGGCTACGTGCACGTTTAACGCTTGAGCGTGCGGGTGCGTGGCGACGTACTTGCGCTTGCGCTCAAACACTTGCGCTAGCGACGGCTGGACGGTGCGCTGACAGACATTGGTGGATGGGGCCGAGGACAGCGGAGGTGAGGGTGTGGGTGCAGGCCAGGAGACGGTAGTGCCTGTGTCCTCAGAGCGGGGTTGGATCTCAGTGGCAGGTTGGGGCACAGGGGGAGAGGCAGTGGTGCAAACCGGAGGCGGTGAACAGCCTTCGTCCCACCTTGTGGGGTGCTTGGCCATCATATGTCTGTGCATGCTGGTGGTGGTGAGGCTGGTGGTGGTGGCTCCCCGGCTGATCTTGGCGCGACAAAGGTTGCACACCACTGTTCATCGGTCGTCTGCACTCTCAGTGAAAAACTGCCAGACCTTTGAGCACCTCGGCCTCTGCAGGGTGGCATGGCGCGAGGGGGCGCTTTGGGAAACAGTTGGTGGATTATTCGGTCTGGCCCTGCCTCTACCCCTGGCCACCGCACTGCCTCTTGCAACCTGCCCTGCTGCTGCCCTTGCCTCCCCCTCTGAAGACCTGTCCTCAGTAGGCGTAGCAAACCAGGTGGGGTCAGTCACCTCATTGTCCTGCTGCTCTTCCTCAGAATCCTCAGTGCGCTCCTCCCTCGGACTTAATGCCCTTACTACTACCTCACTGATAGACAACTGTGTCTCATCGTCATCGGCCTCCTCACCCACTGAAAGGTCTTGAGACAGTTGCCGGAAGTCCCCAGCCTCATCCCCCGGACCCCGGGAACTTTCCAATGGTTGGGCATCAGTCACGATAAACTCCTCTGGTGGGAGAGGAAGCACTGCTGCCCAATCTGAGCAGGGGCCCGAGAACAGTTCCTGGGAGTCTGCCTGCTCCTCAGAATGTCTCATTTTCAGTGAGGAGGCTGGGAGGAAGGAGGAGCAGCAGCTAGAGGATTCTGAGTTGCAGCAGTGGACGGCGCAGAACTGTGGGTGGACGATAGGTTGCTGGAAGCACTTTCTGCCATCCACGACAGGACCTGCTCACACTGCTCATTTTCTAACAAAGGTCTACCGCGTGGACCCATTAAATGTGCTATGAATGTGGGGACGCCAGAAACGTGCCTCTCTCCTAATCCCGCAGCAGTCGGCTGCGATACACCTGGATCAGGAGCTCGGCCTGTGCCCACACCCGGACTAGGACCTCCGCGTCCTCGGCCGCGCCCACGTCCTCTAGGCCTACCCCTACCCCTCTGCATGCTGTATTACCAGTAATGCAGAAACAGAACGCTGTAATTAAATGTTCCGCTTATTGGCCTGTGGTTGGAGGCTGACTTCGCTTACGGAACGCCAGGAAATAATTTGGCGCACGCCTGCTGTAACACTTAGCTGCCTGCGTATTTATTTGTAGAACTACTACACCCAGCACACACGGACCCAGAACACTGAGCAGCACAGTGACAGGCAGGCCAAATAGATTTTTTGCCCAATATTTTTTTGAAAAGGACCACTGCGTATATTCAATCAATAATATATGTCTTCTGGCCCTGGAGTGTGTGACAGAACTAAAGAGTGTCGCACTGTTATTAACTGCAACAGAGCGGTGATTTCTGAGCCAGGAAATAATTTGGCGCACGCCTGCTGTAACACTTAGCTGCCTGCGTATTTATTTGTAGAACTACTACACCCAGCACACACGGACCCAGAACACTGAGCACAGTGACAGGCAGGCCAAATAGATTTTTTGCCCAATATTTTTTGGAAAAGGACCACTGCGTATATTCATCAATAATATATGTCTTCTGGCCCTGGAGTGTGTGACAGAACTAAAGAGTGTCCACTGTTATTAACTGCAACAGAGCGGTGATTTCTGAGCCAGGAAATAATTTGGCGCACGCCTGCTGTAACACTTAGCTGCCTGCGTATTTATTTGTAGAACTACTACACCCAGCACACACGGACCCAGAACACTGAGCAGCACAGTGACAGGCAGGCCAAATAGATTTTTTGCCCAATATTTTTTTGAAAAGGACCACTGCGTATATTCAATCAATAATATATGTCTTCTGGCCCTGGAGTGTGTGACAGAACTAAAGAGTGTCGCACTGTTATTAACTGCAACAGAGCGGTGATTTCTGAGCCAGGAAATAATTTGGCGCACGCCTGCTGTAACACTTAGCTGCCTGCGTATTTATTTGTAGAACTACTACACCCAGCACACACGGACCCAGAACACTGAGCAGCACAGTGACAGGCAGGCCAAATAGATTTTTTGCCCAATATTTTTTTGAAAAGGACCACTGCGTATATTCAGTCAATAATATATGTCTTCTGGTCCTGCCTACACAATTCTGTCCCTGGAGTATTACTGCAGGGAGCAATGCTCTGCACAGCCGATATACCAAAAAAAAAAAAAATGTGCAACACTGCAAAAAGCAGCCTCCACAGTACTGCACACGGTTAGATGTGGCCCTAAGAAGGACCGTTGGGGTTCTTGAAGCCTACAATCACTCCTAACACTCTCCCTGCCTAACCACCACTTCTGTCCCTGTAGTATTACTGCAGGGCGCAATGCTCTGCACGGCCGATATAGCAAAAAAAAAAAATGTGCAACACTGCAAAAAGCAGCCTCCACAGTACTGCACACGGTTAGATGTGGCCCTAAGAAGGACCGTTGGGGTTCTTGAAGCCTACACTAACTCCTAACACTCTCCCTATAGCAGCTCCGGCACCAACAGCACTGTCCCTCAGCTATGTCACAACGCATCTGAGGCGAGCCGCGGGAGGGGCCGATTTTTATACTCGGGTGACACCTGATCTCGCCAGCCACTCACTGCAGGGGGGTGGTATAGGGCTTGAACGTCGCAGGGGGAAGTTGTAATGCCTTCCCTGTCTTTCAATTGGCCAGAAAAGCGCGCTAACGTCTCAGAGATGAAAGTGAAAGTAACCCGAACATCGCGTGGTGCTCGTTACGAGTAACGAGCATCTCGAACACGCTAATACTCGAACGAGTATCAAGCTCGGACGAGTACGTTCGCTCATCTCTAGTCAATTCCTGTTTCTGTACCCGTCTGTGTGTGAGAGTAGAGTTTTGAGTAGAAGTTGAAAAATAGGCGATTGATTTCTTGTGGGTGGGTTTGCATTTTCCCGGAAGTGACTTTTAAGCCCATTATATTAGATCTATGAGGTGGCCCCTTGCTAAATTAGCCATTATTTTCCCTGCCTTATTTCCATACTTAAATAGTTTTGCCTCTTTGCGCGAGTATAATAGTTGTTCTTTTTTATATAGCCATGATTCATATGACTCTTCTGCTGATTTCCATTTTTGTTTGTTGTGGTCATTTGGATTTTTTTGAAATTTAGTGTATGGGGTGCGTAACTGTTAACTATAGTGGCTTATTTTATCTTTAATGTTTCTTTTTAGGGAGATCACATATGCTATTATTTTGCCCCTGATTACCGCTTTGGCCGCATCCCATAGCAGTTGGGGGTTATTCACGTGTGCTTCGTTGTCGTACACGTATTCTAGCCACCATCCCTTTAGTAGGGCACAGAAGGTTTCATCTTCGACTAAGAATGTTGGGAATCTCCATATATAGTCAGTACCCCTTGGTAGTTTCTCGCTCAGAGACCATATCACAGGGGCGTGGTCTGAGATTACTATCTCGCCTATGGATATATTAAGTGTTCTTGGTATCAGTTGGGGTGTCACAAGCATGTAGTCTATCCTGGACTATGAGGTGTGCGCGTGCGAGAAATGTGTATATTCTCATCCCTCAGGGTTAAGTTCCCTCCAGGTATCTTTGAGACCGGAAGCGCGCATAAAGTTTTGTAGGTTGGAATCTTGGTACCTGGTGCTGTCAACCCTAATACCCTGATTGCGGCGGTCCTCTGTCGTTTTGATTGCCGCATTGAAGTCCCCACCCACTATCCTATGGGTCTCCATGTCAGTAAGTAGCTTATCAGATAATTCTGTCAAGAATTGTTTGTTGTTAGTGTTAGGGCCATACACATTGTAAATACTAAATTTTTCTGTCCCCACTTTTATCTGTAGATGTATAAGCCTCCCCTCTGTGTCATGCCATTGATCCTGTACTTCAAGATTTAGGCCATTTCTAATGAGAATCAGCACCCCTGCTTTTGAGTGTACTGATGGAGATCCGTACACTTCTCCTACCCAGAGCCTTCGCATACGGAAGAAATCTTCTTTGGTGAGGTGGGTTTCTTGGAGCAACGCTATAACTACTTTAAGTCTTTTGAGATGTCGGAGAACAGCCGATCGCTTGTGGGGTGATCTAAGACCTTTAACGTTCCATGATATAATTTGCATGGCTAGGAGAATTCTGGTTATAAGCTAACGTCGAGTGGGCCAGACACCACAAATCACGTCAACGAGTAACAAAATTTAAATTCTAACCTTTTAACTAAAACTTTCCCCTTCTCTTTGGTGCCTTTTTTGTGCGTCTTGTGATTAACGCCAAGGTAGCCTTTAGTTGGGCACCAAGAAGGAGGTAATATGCTTTCTCCCTTAGGGTAAAACGCCGAGCGTAGAGCCCTAGGAAGAGTGCATAAGTTGACTTCCTTTAATTCCACTGTCATCATCCTCTTTGCTCCCTTGTGGATCACGATATGGAATAAAATGAAACAATCATCCATTTCAGTTGTTTACACAAATAAATGTAATCTCTCCGCTCCAGCTAATTGCATTTTTTAAAGATATTGCAAGTTCTAACATTGTAATTAGAAACTGTTGAATGTTCTGTTTGCATCAAATGTCCTGAGACAGCTCTTCGCTACTCCTGAAATATCTCACTTGTAAAGTCACATACTCACAACCAACAGTCTCAAGGGCGACTCATCCGCTTGTCTGGCGATCTTCCTGTAATCAGCACTGTTAGTTTTTGTTCCGCTTTCCCCGGGTTGTGGAAAATAAGAGTATCTCCATTAGCATTAAACACTTTTAGTATAGCCGGATATAGTAATGCAAACTTTAGATTTTTCTTGTAAAGTTGTGAGCAGATCGGGGAGAACGCTTTTCTCTTACGCTGCACTTCGGCTGAGTAATCTGCAAAGATTAAAAGTTTGTGGCCCTCAAACTCCAGTGAGTTGTTACTGCTCTTGAAATTTCGTAAGATTAAAGATTTGTCTGTATAGTCCAGGTACTTTACTATTGTCTGTCTCGGGCGTATTCTGGACTTTGCATTTGCATTAGTATTTGCTGGGGGCCTACCTAGGCGATAGGCTCTTTCGACCTTGCATTTATGAGCGATCCCAAGAATATTGGGGATCGTAGTCTCACATAGCTGACGTAAGTTCTTTTGTAAATAGGATTCAGGGATTCCGATAATACGTAGGTTGTTACGTCTAGATCTGTTTTCTAGGTCTTCCAAGCGATCCCAGAGTAACTTGTTGTCTTGTCGCAGTTTTTCTATATGTTTATTATTAGCGCTCTGCTCTGATGATATTGTTTCCATGTCATATTCAATTGAGTCCAGGCGGTTGCCGTGTTGGGACACCGCATCTCTAAGTTTGCGCAAGGTACCGGCTACAGTATTCGCCAATGTTGTTTGGATGTCTGGGGCAATAAGTTTTGCCACCTCAATAGCTAGGGTCTTATAGTCCAAGTTTGAAGTGTCTTGGGATAGTTGGTCTAGTGGTGAGGGGGGTGTGGAAGGAGGATTTTTGTATGGCGCCAACTCCCTTTCCGGTAGTGTTTTAGCTGTAGCTTTTGCGGGTGTTTCAGTTTGCTTTGCTTTAGATCGCCCCACCTTGACCACAAATTCCTCCATATAACAATTCGAAAAGTTGGATATCGTTATATATATTAATGCACGCGTGCCAGAAGTGAAGTATGTAAAGTATGACGTCGATTAGCTTATTAGTGGTTTTAGTGGTATCTTCTTTTCTATTGCTAATAGTTATCTGGATTGGTATCCTCTCCCCTTTCTCCTTATGCAGATTGTATGTGTTCGTCTCCTTGAGTAGCAGTAGAAATATAGAGGGGGTATGGGGCGCCAATTAGCTGAGAAAATGGCTGCCGAGCTCACACAGGCTCTTTTAATGTGCTGTGCACTTTTTTTAAAATTAAAGTCCCTTTGTAGTCACTGGGGTGTCTGAGGGGCACAACCTGTGGTGTTTTACTCCTAGTGAGAGGGGCCAGATGTAGATTAGGCTTTGTTCTTTTGCTCCTATGCTGCTTTCTCTACTGCAGCGTGGAGCTTAAAATGGCTGCTGTCTTCACAGGGGGAAGGGGCACATGTGCTCCTTTATGTCCCGCTCCTACAAGTAAGCCACGGGAGTGTTTATTAAGTAGCCGCCGGGCTGCTGTTGGCTCCCTTTTACCTTTAGGGTACTCCTCACCGTCCATGGCAGGATCTGAGCAGTCCACTCCGAGTCCCATCCTTCTCCTACCCGGTCTCTACAAGCGGAGCGGGGTAGCGTCGGCACTGTCGGGCAGTTGGCAATGTGCTTATTGAGGTTGTCGCTGCTGCCGGAGTTCGTTCTCTGCCGACTCCTGGAGCTCCGCTGTATCAGCTGAGCTGGGGAATCACCTGGTAAGTCGGCAGCGGTTGTGGATCGGGGTTTTGCTGGGCGGGTGAGCCGGAGCGCTTCTTCTCTGCTGCTCACTCCATGGGGCCGGAACGGGAAGTCCAGACTCCGGAATTGATATCAATCACTTCACCGGCCTTCAGATCTTGGGTAGAGGAAAATTTGGCAAGTAAGTTTTATAACATCTCATTTTTTGGTGACCCTAATTATATTGTATTTTCATTTGCTGTGTAACTTAATGCAAACTATTGTCTTCTGTTATCAGCCATTTAACCCATATAAGAGGCTTAGAATACATTCACATATTGCAAATTGTGGTGCAGATCCGCACCAAAAAGAGTGTCAAAATCCTCACCAATTCCGCTACCTTAGGTTACTTTTAACCCCTTCCCGCTGCAGGGCGTAAGTTTACGTCCTGGCAGCCTGGTACTTCCCGCAACAGGACGTAAACTTACGTCCTGGAGATAGCGCGGGATCACATATGATCCCGCGCTATCCCGCAGCGGGAGCCGGCTGTCAGTCACAGCCGGCGTCCCGCTGCAACAGCGGGGGGGCATCAGAGATGCGCCCCCCGCTGTTAACACCTTCCTTGCCGCGATCTAAGTAGATCGCGGCAGGGAAAGAGTTCACAGAGGGAGCGCGCTCCCTCTGTGTCTCCGGCCGGCTCTCGCGATGTCATCACGAGAGCCCGGCCTGTCACCATGGCAACAGGACGCCAGACACTGGCGTCCTGTATTGCCTATGCCCATGATCGCTGTATAAGCGATAAGGCATGGCAGAGCAGTAGCTCTGCCATGCCTTATGACAGCGATCATCGGTACAGTGATGTAAGTCCCTCAGAGGGACTCAAATTATGTAAAAAAAAGAAAAGAAAAATGTAAAAAAAAATGTAAAAAAAACCCCTTTTTTATGCTTTTTCTCAGATTAGCATAAAAAAAAGGTAAAAAAAAAATTAAACCCCACATATTTGGTATTGTCGCGTCCGTAATGACACGTACAATAAGTTGCACATGCTTTTGACTGTGCACGCAAAAAAAACGCTTAAAAAAAGCTAAAAAACTGAGGCAAAGTGCAAATTTTTAGCATTTTGCCTCACTAAAAACGCAATAAAAGTGATCAAAAAAGCCGTACATTCCCCAAAATGGTACCAGTAAAAACTACAGCTCGTCTCACAAAAAATAAGCCCTCATAGAGTGCCGTACATCGAAAAATAAAAAAGTTACAGGACTTTGAATGCAGCAATTTAGAATAGAAAAAAGATTTCCAAAAAAAAGGGTTTTTATTGCAGAAAAGTGGGAAAACCTAAAAAAAAATGTAAGAATTTTGGTATCGTTGTAACCGTACCGGTCCGCAGAAAAAATGGAATGTCTGATTTATGCTGCATGATTAACGCTGTAAAAAAAAAAATCTATGGCAGAATTGATGCGTTTTCTCTCCCTGCTATCATTAAAAAAAAAAAGTTTTACAATATAGTCTATGTACCCAAAAGTGGCACCGATAAAAACTACAGTTCGCCACGCAAAAAACAAGCCCTCACACGGCCGCGTCGACGGAAAAATAAAAAAGCTGACTTTTGATAAACGGAGAAGAAAATCCGCCCAAAATAGGCCATGTCATGAAGGGGTTAAGCACCACTTAGGCCACTGATTTTGCATTCAGACAGCAAATAGCATGGCTGACCAGCAGTTACTTTATATTATTGCTATATATCTGTGTATATAAGAATGCATGTCTATATGTTGTGTTTAGGCCGGGTATGACAGTATTACTCAGACAGTGTATGTGTGTCATTTTGGCTCTATATGATGGTTTTTGGCCAGTTTAATATCATCTTTGTAAGATATACTTTTCCGTTCTCACTTAACTTTAAATACAAAAAAGTATTTACAAGTGGATCTCCCAAATGTAATCTGAAATAACCATTATTGTGTTATAGAATGGCAATACTATTTGGCTGTGGTATTATTTCATCTATATATAGGTATGATGATAGTTTTTGGGTGTAATAATGGTATTATTTGAAAAATGTGTTGTGGTATCATTTGAGCAATAGATGCTGCTGTTTTTATGCCGCATGATGGTGTTAGTTAACAATATGGCAGTATTATATGGGAACATTGTGGCGGTATTGTCTGAACAGTGAATTTTATTGTTACATTTATTGTATTTGGTGGTGAAAGATATGATAGATAGATAGATAGAAATCTGTGTGTTACAGGCGGATATTGATGCAGATCTGCTATGTGTGGACCACGCCTTAGGCAGCAGAATAGCCTAAAAGCCCTACTGATGAATCCCCCATGTAATAAATGTAGATGATCGTCCCCTCTGGCCATTGTCAGTAATCATTTCCTTCTTGTTTTCTTGAGGTGGTCCTGGAATAGTTCCCCGGAAGAAACACCTTCATGGCCATCAAGGTTATCAACAGAGGAAGGAGCGATGCAGGTACACTAATGAGAGAGCGACGGATACTCCTGAGGGCCCAAGACTGCCCCTTTATATGCCATCTGTACGCCACACAGCAGTCTGCAGACCGGATCTATTTCATCTCAGAGTATCTGTCCGGAGGAAGCCTGGAGACAATCATCAGCAATGTGAGGTGAGTAAATGACTGATCAGGAGACAGGAAATACTGAGGGTGACATGACAGGTCAGATATAGAAGAATGGAGGGCGTACAGGCTGCCATAAACAGCAGCTTCTGGGGGTGACAGACACGTTAATAATGAAATGATGTCAGGGAACTGATTTCATGTCATTGATACTACACTCTTCTCTCTGTCAGATTCTACACAGCGGAGATTGTATGTGGCCTCTATTTCCTGCACCGATGCACCATCGTCCACCGGTAAGCAGAACTTCCCCACATTTCTCTGCTTCCTTGTAATAGTGTCCCAGCTTTCCTAGAGTCCTGCATTAGGCCCGGTTTTGCTGCCCTACATCCCGAAGTCTCCTACATCTGCACTGATTTGCGATCTCTTTTTTTTTCATTGCAGAGATATAAAGCCAGACAACATCATGGTGGACAGATCTGGACGCACATCCGCCTGATCGACCTGGGGCTAGCCCAAGACGGCGTCACTCCGGCTAATAAGATCAGCGGAGTGACGGGCACAGCTCAATAAATGGCCCCAGAGTTGATTCTTGGAGAGGAGTACGGCGGAGCAGTTGACTGGTGGAGCCTGGGGATTGTTGTATCCCGGATGGTGTCCGGACAGTCCCCTTTCTACTGTGGCCCTACCAGGACCAAGATCTTGGAATCCATCATCATAGAGCAGCCAGAATTTCCATCTTGGCTCGATGCGGACGTGAGGCATCTTCTGGAAAGACTGCTGCGCAAGAATCCTCAGAAGCAGCTGGGTGTCTATAAGAAAATTAGATGTCACCATTTCTTTAACACCATAAACTGGAAGAACTTGGAGCTGAAGTGAAAGTGAAAACCTGCAGTGGCCGGAGGATGGGACACCCCTTCACCCCGTGGCCGGATTCTCTTTCACTATACCAAGCTAGACCCGGTAAGATCTTTCTTCTCTAGGGATGAAGTTTTTCAGGCTGACCTCTGTATTCATCATTATTGCAACTCTGGTGTCAGACAGAATATGAGGTCATATAGTAATCTTGCTTCATGCCACCATGTCAGTTCTGTAGTCTCTCTGCTTCTTCTTTGGGTGACAAGAAGATTTCAATTGTGAGGAAAGCCACAACCATTTGGTAAGTACCCTCCATACACCTCTATACATACCGATACACACAGGACATCTACCATCATATCCATACATTGTAACAAAACTTGACATATCTTAGAAAGTTTAAAAACATTTCCTCTTTTATGTCTTGTAGGCTCAGCCCGTGCCAACTGTCTCCTGAACCCACAATTCTGCTGCTGTAGAAGACCTTTGCTTGCCTAAAACATCCTCTCTCCATCAACTATGCTGTATATTTCTACCATGCTACCCTCAACCTTGGCATCATCTAATAATCAGCTGGCATCAGACATTTTCCTCTCCTGAAGACCCTCTTCACCCCCATGAGTGGCCTGTGCTTGATTGATAACTGGCAAATTCAGGAAAAATAGCCTGAGTGACTATTATCCCTGAACTCCTGGTTACTAGTAAGACCTCAGCACCGGCCGGGTAAGTAGCACACACCCCATACGTGAAGATTACATAGAAAGCAGGTCGCCAGCAGCACAAATTGTATATCCCTCCAGGGTTTGGGCATAGATTATGCAGTAGCCAAAGGGACAGGTGATTGAATCCTTATCACCAAAATCACATGCAGCAATGAAAAAAGACTTCAACTTTGTCGAGCTTGACAAAGGCCAACATGGCCGAAATGTTGCCTGTTTTTCTGTGATGGGGAAATAAAACTTTGGATATCAATTTGCACCCTGGATGCTGCCGAAGTCTTTTTTATTGCTGTACGTGAAGATTACATAAGACACAAGTGTAGACACAACCACATACATAGACACAAGTATATACACACTGATAGCTGTAGCTTTTGGCTTTGATCCTGGGACTTGTTCCGATTGCCATATTTGGGGTCAGGAAGGAATTTTTCCACCTTGGGGACAATTGGCTCATACCTCAAGGAGGGTTTTGCCTTCCTCTGGATCATCTCACAGCCTTGAATAGGGTTAGGTTTTATTTATAGGGAAGTAGCCTCATAAATAACACAATATAAACATATAGAAAATATACAAAGCTAAATATTTTTATATATATCAGGGAGGTGAGCTGCTGGCGCTTGATTCTGAGATTTATTCTGGTTGCCATATTTGGGGCCAGGAAGGAATTTTTTCCCCCTTAAAACAGGATAATTGGCTCTTTCCTCAAAGGGGTTTTCGCCTTCTTCTGGATCAACGCAGTCTATAAACAGGTTTAGTTTGCTACACTTTATATTTCACACAAAGTGTAAATAGTAATAATAGATTATATATTCAGATTTATGCATAGAAAACTATATACTTTAGGAAGTAATTTCACCCCCCCTCCTTTGGGTACGCTGACACGTAATGGAAATGCTGTGGTTTACTGTGGAAAAATCTGCAGTATTTCTGCATCAAATCCCCTTTATTGTTGGGAATTTGTCTGTGTTTCAGCTCCAGATCCGCAGCTGATTTCAGCCTGCAACGCCGACCCTCTCACCCCGGACTACTGAGCCCTCATTGCAGCGCACATCCTTCACCCGGCAACCGCTACTGAGCCCATGGCCACTGCTGACGCTGGTCAGGTGATGCGCCCACTTCCACATCACCTGGTCAGTGGCAGCAGCGCTCAGTAGCGGTTTCCGGGTGAGGAATGTGCGCTTCGCTGAGGGCTCAGTATTCGGAGGTGAGAGGGTCGGCATTGCAGACTGAACTAATGGTGGAGATTCTGATGTGGTTTTCTGATGCGGAAATGCTGGCATTTTCCATGGATTTTTCTGCCAAGGAAAATCTGCCATACTTCTGCTACATGTGAACATACCTATATAAAATCTACCATTGCCTATAACTAAAAATAAATGCTCTTTCTCTGCCTTTTATTGTTGTGTCCATGTCTTTATTTCCACTGGTTGTCTATGTAGTTTCCCCATGAATATTTCCTACTGCAAACGTCAGGTTTATGTTCTCCAGGAAAACAGCGCCAGTCTTCCCAATGGGTTGTATCCAGGCGATATTACAGTGTGTGCTGCCCGGGCACCCACTGTTTTTAGAAGTTGAACTATTTTTATGGTATTTTCACAGATAATACTTTTGCCAGGATTTTCTATGTTTTTTTATGAAACTGCGGCCAAGTATGTGAATGTGCTATTATTTAAGATGGGTTCATTGTAGTCATACCTGAAGATGTCTGTAGGTCAGATATTTGTCTGTAGGGATTAGTTCACTCTACAAAATGGAGATACCTACGGTATCGAGATGTTCGGACACTACAACTCTAAAGTCCCCTTCATACCAGCGTATTTGAGCACAATACGCAGAGAATAGAACGCATGGATTTAAATGGCTTCATTTTCAGTACTCTTTTTTGCACATGCATTTCACGTACGTGAAAAAAAACCATGGCTGTCGCTGCTCCTGCGGGTGGTGTTCTGGGCTGTTACTGGTCCTGCGGGTGGCGGGGAGGGGGGTTCTATCACATAGACTTGTCACCGGGGGTGCTGTCACATAGACTTTTTGCAGTGGGGGGTGCTGACACATAGACTTTTGGCCGTCAGGTGCTGACACATAGACTTTTGGCCGTCGGGTGCTGTCACATAGACTTTTGGCCGTGAGGTGCTGACACATAGACTTTTGGCCATGGGGTGCTGTCACATAGACTTGTCGCCGTCCATTGCTCACACATAGACTTTTGGCCGTGGGGTGCTGTCACATAGACTTTTGCCCGTCGGGTGCTGTCACATAGACTTTTGGCTATCAGGTGCTGTCACATAGACTTTTGGCCGTCGGGTGCTGTCACATAGACTTTTGGCCATAGGGTGCTGTCACATAGACTTGTTGCTGTTGAGTTTGCTGTCACATAGACTTGTCGCTGTTGAGTTTGCTGTCACATAGACTTGTCGCTGTGGAGTGTGCTGTCACATAGACTTGTCGCCAGGGGTGCTGTCACATAGACTTGTAACTGTTGGGTGCTGTCATATAGACTTGTCGCAGTGGGGTGTGCTGTCACATAGATTTGTAACTGTTGGGTGCTGTCACATAGACTTTTTGCCAGGGGTCGGGGTGCTGTCACATAGACTTGTTATGGTGTGGTGTGCTGTCACATAGACTTGTCGCTGTGGAGTGTCCTGTCACATAGATTTGTCGCGGTGGGGTGTGCTGTCACATAGACTTGTCGCTGTGGAGTGGGGTGCTGTCACATAGACTTTTGGCTGTCAGGTGCTGTCACATAGACTTTTGGCCGTCGGGTGCTGTCACATAGACTTTTGGCCATCGGGTGCTGTCACATAGACTTGTTGCTGTTGAGTTTGCTGTCACATAGACTTGTCGCTGTTGAGTTTGCTGTCACATAGACTTGTCGCTGTGGAGTGTGCTGTCACATAGACTTGTCGCCAGGGGTGCTGTCACATAGACTTGTAACTGTTGGGTGCTGTCATATAGACTTGTCGCAGTGGGGTGTGCTGTCACATAGATTTGTAACTGTTGGGTGCTGTCACATAGACTTTTTGCCAGGGGTCGGGGTGCTGTCACATAGACTTGTTATGGTGTGGTGTGCTGTCACATAGACTTGTCGCTGTGGAGTGTCCTGTCACATAGATTTGTCGCGGTGGGGTGTGCTGTCACATAGACTTGTCGCTGTGGAGTGGGGTGCTGTCACATAGACTTTTGGCTGTCAGGTGCTGTCACATAGACTTTTGGCCGTCGGGTGCTGTCACATAGACTTTTGGCCATCGGGTGCTGTCACATAGACTTGTTGCTGTTGAGTTTGCTGTCACATAGACTTGTCGCTGTTGAGTTTGCTGTCACATAGACTTGTCGCTGTGGAGTGTGCTGTCACATAGACTTGTCGCCAGGGGTGCTGTCACATAGACTTGTAACTGTTGGGTGCTGTCATATAGACTTGTCGCAGTGGGGTGTGCTGTCACATAGATTTGTAACTGTTGGGTGCTGTCACATAGACTTTTTGCCAGGGGTCGGGGTGCTGTCACATAGACTTGTTATGGTGTGGTGTGCTGTCACATAGACTTGTCGCTGTGGAGTGTCCTGTCACATAGACTTGTCGCGGTGGGGTGTGCTGTCACATAGACTTGTCGCTGTGGAGTTAGCTGCCACATAGACTTGTCACTGTTGGGTGCTGTCACATAGACTTCTTGCCGGGGGTGGGGGTGTGCAGTCACATAGACTTCTCACTGTTGGGTGCTGTCACATAGACTTCTTGTCGGGGGTGGGGGTGCTGTCACATAGACTTGTCGCTGTGGAGTGTGCGCGCTGTCACATAGATTTGTCGCGCTGGGGGGGGGGGGGGGGTTGGCCGGGGGGCTGTCACAGTAATTTATCACACACGGTGTAATCCTGCCTGTGCAGGGAGGGTAGGAGGTGAGCTGTGTCTGTTGTGAATGGTGGGTCCTGTGTTATCTATATATAGGTGTCACTGTACTTGTAGGGGGCAGGGGCAGGGTGTGCTGTTAGTGTACTTGTGTGTGGGCACTGTGGGGGACAGGGGGGGCATGTGGAGGGGGGCTACTTCGGAGGGCACTGTGGGGTGGGACTGTGGAGGGCACTGTAGGGGGTGGACTTTGGGGGGCACTGTTGAGGGGAGACTGTGGAGGGATGCTGTGGATGGGGGGACTAGGGAGGCATGTGGAAGGGGGCTACTTTGGAGGGCACTGTGGGGGTACTGGGGGGGCATGGGGAGGTACTTTGGAGGGCACTGTGGGGGGGGGCATGTGTAGGGGGTACTGTGGAGGGCACTATGTGTGGGGATCATTGGGGGGGCACTGTGGGAGAGTGCACTGTGGGGGGGCATTGTGAGGGGGTCATGTGTGTGGGGAAATGTTTTGTTTTACTTTACTTTTACTTTCAACAGCAGAGGATTGCGATCCTCTGCCATTGAAAGTAATGACAGAGATCACGATCTCCTGCTACTGCTCTGACAGCTGTAGCAGGAGATTCCTTCATCTCCCCAGCATGTCCCCTCATCACTGGACACTGTGACATCATTGTCCCAGTGTCCAGTGATGAGGGAACATGCCGGGGAGATGAAGGAATCTCCTGCTATAGCTGTCACAGCAGTAGCAGGAGATCGCACTGCTCTCCCATTCCTTTGAATGGGGGCGGGCGGCTACCGGCTCCATTCAAAGCAGTGAATGGACTCGGCGGGAGAGAGCTATATTGGGCTGTCACTCACAGCCCAATATTGCTCTCCCCATGACAGCGTGCGTCTCCATAATGATGCTGGTCTTCCAGTCATGTGATCGGTGTCATCGGGAACGCGCAGGCTGGGGAGAGAGAGGCAGCAGTGCATCATGGGAGCTTCCCAGCGGCGCCATCTTTGAAAAATTCTTCAGGCCAGCTTTATAAAGGGAAGAAAAGGAATAAAAGGTGAGCAAAATATTGTTTTGTATGGGTAATGATGCTTTTACTTTACAGGGCATTAATGGGAAATAAAGTTTGGGCGGCGGGACAACCCCTTTAATTCTTACTTTACTTGTATTTACTTTTTTAATTTTTGCAACAAACTTTCTTAAATCTCCCAACATGAAAAAAAATCGTGGCATGCTCTATCTTTTTACAATCCTCAGAACACATTGCCCATTGATTTCGATCGGAATCTAATGCATCGCATGACTCTCTCATGTCGCGCAATGTGTATGCAAGGTTTCCCATTGAAATCAATGGAAAACACTACCACTTCTGCATCGCATGTGAAACTTGTGCGAGAGGATCAGAATTTCACAAATGCAATGTTATTGCCCGAAAATCGTCTCACATTCACGGGTAAAATGCAGCTTGCTGAGCGCGATTTTGGCTTTGTTTCTTGGCATGATATTGCTCTCCCCCGTGTGTAGGTAGCCTAAAGCAGTGGTCCCCAACCTTTTTGGCACCAGGGACCGGCTTCAAGCAAGACCATTTTTACAAGGCCCAACAGGGTTGGGCGAGACATGGGCGGGGCTTTGGTTATATGGGGCGGGGTTATGAAGGGGGTTGGAGTTTAGTGCATTCTTATTTAATTATGACATTTAGAATGTCCTGGCAGTACACACATAGGGCAGTATATAATCTATCCCCCCCCAGCACACACATAGGGCAGCATATAATTTATCTCCCCCCCAGTAATACAGCCCCCACCCCTCAGTAATAGACAGCCCCCACCTCTCAGTAATTAGCAGCCCCTCCCCCTGTAATAAGTAGCCCCCACCCCCAGTAATAAGCAGGTCCCCCCCGTGATAAGCAGGTCCTGCCCCCGTAATAGGCAGGTGCCCCCCCCCCCCCGGTAATAGACAGCGCCCCTCCCCCCCCAGTAATAAGCAGCCCCCCCAGTAAGCAATCCCCCCAGTAATAAGCAGGTCCCCTCCAGTAATAGGCAGCCCCCCAGTAATAAGCAGCCCCTTCCCTGTAATAAGTAGTCCCCACCCCCCAGTAATAAGCAGCCCCCCCCCCAGTAATAAGCAGACTCCGCCAGTAATAGGCAGCCCCCCAGTAATAAGAAGCCCCTACCCCCGTAATAAGAAGACCCCCCCAGTAATAAGCAGCCCCCTCCAGTAATAGGCAGCCCCTTTCCCTGTAATAAGTAGCCCCCACCTCCCCCAGTAATAAGCAGCCCCCCCCCCAGTAAGCAATCCCCCCAGTAATAAGCAGGTCCCCTCCAGTAATAGGCAGCCCCCCCCAGTAATAGGCAGCCCCCCCAGTAATAAGCAGTTCCCCCTCCCCAGTAATAGGCACCCCCTCCCCAGTAATAAGCAGCCCCTTCCCCTGTAATAAGTAGCCCCCCCAGTAATAAGCAAGTCCCCCCCAGTAATAGGCAGCCCCCCCCCGTAATAATCAGCCCCCCCCAGTAATAGGCAGCCCCTTCCCCTGTAATAAGTACCCCCCCAGTAATAGGCAGCCCCTTCCCCTGTAATAAGTACCCCCCCAGTATGCAGCACCCCTCCCCCCCGTAATAGGCAGCCCCCCAGTAGTAAACAGCCCCCCCAACCCATATACTTACCTCCTCCCTGCTGTCAGCGTCGCTCTCTGTCTGCTTGTGCTGACGTCAGTGTGCAGCCCGGAACGCTTCCTCCCCGAGTCCTCTCCTGCGGAACTAATGAGCAGGGGACTCAGGGAGGAGAATCCTGGCTGCACACTGAGGTCAGTGTGCGCCGGGATCAGCGCGATTACCAGCGGGGAGATGCGGCGCTGGTAATCGCTTCAGTGGTGAGCGGCGTCAGCACGCTGTGGGCCACATAACACGAGGCAGCGGGCGGAATTGGGCCCGCGACCTTGTGTTTAGAGCAAAAGTTCCCGGCGGTACCGCGGGCCAGCCCCGGTCCGCGGCCCAGTGGTTGGGGACCCCTGGCCTAAAGGACAGATTCTCTTACTACCTCTTAGCAAAAATCTCTATGGCCATGTAATCTTTTTTTTTATTTTTTCTTTCTCTTTAAAATACTCTGTACTTATTCTAAAACTTTCTTAACTCTTAAACCAGGGGTGTCAAACTCATTTTCACCGAGGGCCACATCAGCCTTATGGTTGCCTTTAAAGGGCCGATTCTAATTGTAAGACAGTATAGTAAAAGTGAACCCCATAGTGGCCCGATTGGTAATACGGCCTCCCATAGTGGCCAGTGGTGGACACTATTTATATTTATATATATATATATATATATATATATATATATATATACATATATATATATATACACACACACAGGCGCACTATTATACATATATGTATACACAGGCGCACACTATTCTAAGTATAAACGCACAGACGCACACTATTCTACACATATATGCACAGATGCACACTATTATACACATATATGTACAGACGCACACTATTATACATATATACACACAGATGCACACTATAATACATATGTACGCACGGACACACACTAATATTACATACATACATATGTATGCACACAAGGACACTTCTGCATTTTTATGCACATTTTTATACTTACCTGCATCCAATATGGTCCCACTGGCAGGCATACTGGCTGGCTCTCAGTCCTGTTTGGGGCCCTCCTGCATACTTGGACCCCTGATGTCTCCACAGGCCTGCAGCCATGAGCAGAGGGAGGGCCGGTGAAAGGAGATCAGTGCTGACCAGGCTCTCACCCTGTAGCTGCTCCTCCTCAGCGCCGCTCTCCTCACACCAGATGATGTCTTCTGCAGCCTTCTTCCCTCCTCCGCGGCTGTAGTCCGTGTACTATCGGCAGTCCTCTATTACTGTCTGCTCTACTGAGACAGAACAAGCCAATAGAGGATCACAGACTGAAAACAGAACGGAGGGTGAGGGAACTTGCTACACAGCCGGCGGGCCACAGAAAATGACGTGGCGAGACGGATTCAGCCCGCGGGCCTTGTGTTTGACACCAGTGTCTTAAAGGGGTTGTCCCGCGAAAGCAAGTGGGGTTATACACTTCTGTATGGCCATATTAATGCACTTTATAATGTACATCGTGCATTAATTATGAGCCATACAGAAGTTATTCACTTACCTGTTCCGTTGCTGGCGTCCTCGTCTCCATGGTGCTGTCTAATTTCAGCGTCTAATCGCCCGATTAGACGCGCTTGCGCAGTCCGGTCTTCTCCCTGGTGAATGGGGCCGCTCGTGCCGGAGAGCTGGTCCTCGTAGCTCCGCCCTGTCACGTGTGCCCATTCCAGCCAATCAGGAGGCTGGAATCGGCAATAGATCGCACAGAGCCCATGGTGCACCATGGGAGAAGACCCGCGGTGCATCGTGGGTGAAGATCCCGGTGGCCATCTTGCTAAGGTAAGGAAGAAGTCGCCACAGCGCAGGGATTCGGGTAAGTACTAAACGTTTGTTTTTTTTAACCCATGCATTGGGTTTGTCTCGCGCCGAACGGGGGGTTTATTGAATAAAAAAACAACCCGTTTCGGCGCGGGACAACCCCTTTAAATGGTGAAAGTGGACTATTTGGTGATGAAGTATTGGTTTTCTATAACACCTGAAATACATAAACAGTGTACCTGTGTTTAGTTTGTTGGATTTTATATGAAGCAAAGCATAAAGTATTTTATGTTATTGGACACTGGAATCTTAGTTCTCCCTTTTGACAGGTTATGGGATGTCCTAAGCATCTCTGTGCATCCACAGTGGTTGGCGAGCTGGATTTTCCCTTTTTATGTACAGTCAATAAACAGCCCAACTAGGCATGAGAAAGACCCCTTTCCCGGGTGAAATGCGCAGCTGTTTATTCCCTCTACCTCGGTTTCTTCTGAGCAGCACCAGGAAGCAGATGGTTTTCTTTCTATATCCATGTATCCAGGCCAGAGTTGAGCGCAAGGAAAAGATACTCCGGCAACCAGAGGATGGAGTTCTACAGCAATGGGATATTCCTACAAGCTATTTGCAGTACTGAATGATCATTGGGTTCTGCTCCTACATAAGCATAATGCTGCTCGCTTAGAGCAATATATAATAGTGATCTACTAATTGTCTCAATATTTGCAATAGGCATTTTACTTGTTTTATTACAATCCATTACAAAAGTACTGTACCAAATATCATTTGCCCCCACCCACTCCATTTTTCCTTCCCATGATGCATCTGGTCTGTTGTGTTATACATCTATTGACAGGCTAATAGATACCGGCTAATAGTGGGGGTGGAGGACATTTGATATTTATTTGTTTGTTTTAAGAGAACCACTGTAAGTTGGCACCCATGATAGCACCAGAAACGGAGAAAGGGTCAGCTTTGGAGCAAATAAAAGGGAAACATCCATGTCCTCATTCAGTGTATTCCAGGAGGAACTGTAAATACATATATACCTTTTTACGTTGTAAATACCACAATAAGAAAAAAAGGAGAAGTCCAACCGGAAGCGCTTTTAGAAAGTAGACCTTGAAGACCAATAGCAACTCTTCAGAATTGCTAAATTGAGGAAATAGCCCTAAGAAGTAGCTATACCTCTCATGGAATAGAACTAAAAGAGGAAGGTGATATCCTGTAAGGTAATAGCCATACTAACTCACTTAGCAAGGGATCCTTGATAGCTCCCTACCACCATAATGGCCCTGAAACAGAACAAATAAGGAAAACGTCTACCTCCATTTTGAGGGGAGGATTCTATATACTGAACAAAATACCACCGGACGTCTTGAAAATGGAAGTAATCTTGCCCCCAGGATCTGGGGCCAATACAAAAGGAGGGAAAGACTGAGTACAGTGAAAGTTGGAGGCCACCTTAGCTATGTCTGGTTTAATAATATCATCTAAACTATGAGATGTTAAAGACATTTGTGTAAAAAAAAAAGACAAGTGTTCTATGAGAGATGCCTTTATTGTCTAACCAGAAGGAGCAGAACATTTAAAAGATCTTAAATTAATATATCTGTATCTCGGGTAATACATCATCAGGAAGAGCTCAAGCAACAAAACTGAGGTTTTCGATCTAGTAGATCTAGATCTTCAACCGTAGTAAAATGGGGATTTAAAAGTATAACTTGTAATAGATGTTAAAACAACCAGAAAAATGGTCCTGAGGATCAGGATTCTAATAGAATAGAGGTCAGAGGTTCAAAAGCGACTTGGTTAGTGTTAGGGATGTCTAGATTTAAAACATTGATGACTGAATCTCAGGATAGGCCTCAAATAGTAGATCAGTGGAGTAATAGGCCCCCTATCGATCAGCTGTTCGCCAGGCAGGCATGCTCATGCCCGGAACTGATCTGTGCGGTAAGCCAACAGCTCCCTTCCAATTGCAGGATATGGGTAGGTGATAAAAGTTAATTCTCGGAAAACACCCTTTAAGTGTAAGGCTACGTGAAGCCCACTCTTTACACAAGTGCAACACCCCAGAGGGATGACACGTGACGACTGTGCAGAGCTGGAAGGGTTAAGTGTTGGCTTGTCATGGTGGCACTTACCAGCCTCTGGTCCCTGAGGGACATCACACAGCCAAGGCCAGAGCAGGATCGCAGGCCACCTTCGACACACCTAGGATAGGGAATGCCAATAAACGGAATCAGGGGAGTAGTAGTAGTTATCACTCATGATGCCACCGTTCCCACCCGCCGGTATGCTACGTGGCGGAAAAAAGAACACAGAAACTTGTGTACAGTACCTCGGGTCCCCAGGAACGGTTAGGGCCCAGTATAACTTTTACAACACAGGTATTCAAAGCAATGCAGGTACAATTCTCTTTTAGTCACAGAAGACTAGAGCTCAGGGATAGAGGGGATGTACAGGATGAGAACTGGTCCTACAGTTCACGTTATCTGTATGGCACGCTCCTGGACTGGGAGCACTCCAAAAGGAGAAAGGGGGTAGGGGTCACTCCACAGACAATTATTTAAAGAAAAGCTTAGACAATAAATACCCTGCATGGCAGGTGTGTGGGTGTAACTCAGTAGCGTACCTCTGTGCGGTGATCCTGACTTTGGACAGCAGCACAGGGAAAGTCTGTAGTGTGAATTGGTACCTGTACGGTGCGTTCCTCTATACAGAATTATTAGAATTGCTCTCTCTCTTGGATCTTGGTACTCACTCCATTTACATCCAAATTTCACACGCTACGGGGTATCGCTCCTCTTCTTTCATCTTCACCTACATGGAAACTGAAGGTGCTTCCATGTGGCTCTGTGTTAGCACTCTCTCTGAAGACAAGATGGAAGCCCTTTCCTGCTCTCAAGCACTCCTATTTATATCTTCACTTATGCCACAGGCCTGACCCCAAGGAAAGTGGGCCATCACCCTTCGGCACTTTGAGGCATATGAATGCTTTTAAGCTACAGTGCTTGCAGAAACACTGTTGCATAGCCCACATCAAAACATCAGATCACTACTAAGTGGCCACCCTCCTTGATCCCCGCTACAAGGCCAAAATGACATCATTCTGGCAGTGGAGAGAAACTTTAAAATGCTGCACTGTTTTTCTGCGCTGCTGCTAGTGTGCCAGAAAGAATGTTCAGCACCGCTCAGGGAGTGATAACTGACAGACGCATCCGCCTGTGGACAATGTAGATCTCCTGAAGTTCCTAAACATAAACCAGGCATGGATTTCACACGACTTCTGCACCCCCATGGCAGATTCACTGATTAGTTAGCACACTGGCAATTTTTATTCATATATGACTGAGTATATATTTATATCAAGGAGCACACTATGCCCTCAATGTGCTGTTGCTGCTGCTCTCCTCCTCCTACGTGTCCCCAAGTGAAAAATATTTCAATGTGGAAATATAAAGCTACAACTCAGCTCTCATGTTTCCATGAGGAGTATACACTGTCCTCAAGAAGCTTTGCTGCTGGTGGAATTGCTGTTTCTCCTGCTTTTCCCCAAACTGAAATTTTCTAAGTCACAAGAAACAGCTGTAGCACTACAGCTTCTCCTTGGAGAAGGGCCGTGTTCAGCTATTCTGTTTACCTGGTAGAATATGTCCTTTGCAAAACACTATGACATTGCTTTTAAAACCAACACCATACCTGCAGTCTATTTGGGTGTAATTTTTGGTAACTCTACAGCTTTTCCTTGGTTAAAAAGTGGAAACTGTGCTTAAGTGTTGGGTTCACCAGGTAGAATTTGTTCTTGTAAAAATTTATGACGTTGGTTTTAAAACAGGCACCACACATCCTGCCTTCTTTATCACAATTTTTTGACATAGAAGACCCTATGTGAGCCTTCTTTTGTTTTCTGTATACTACAATTGACCTCTACCTCACTATGTACTATTTTGACCAAATTCTGGTAGCAGCACAGTATTTCCCAGATGTGTGGCTGTATTCCCTTCTGGAGGGCAAATTAGTGAACCCAAATTTTACTCCAATTGAGTTTATTGGGAGTCAGAAGCCCATCTCGATTCACGATGAGTTTTGTGAAATCAGCCCGATACTGACAGGATTCAATTATTTCACTAAATCACTCATCATTAGTCATGATCCATTGACTACTGCAGGCCATTTTTTATTTAATTCCTTTTGTGCACTAAAAACGCATTTATGGAGAGAGGGAGATAATGCAGTACTATTACGGGCTCATGGAAAACAGATTACTGGTAAGTAATCCTGTTTCCATTACTCCCATGACAGCACCCATGAGAAATTGAACTAAATTATAATGGGTGGGCTACTGCATGAACAATTTTTTTCGAAAGGCCCATTTATGCGTGACGAATGTCGGGCAAACGATGCCTGACACTCGTCCCCGTGTGCCCTCGCTCCTGTACTGTTGAACGCTCCTCTCCATTGACATAACATAGCGGCTGTTCAGAACTGAACAGCTGCTATTTACACTGAGCGATAAGCAATCAGCTCATTGCCCATCATTTATGCTGCATAAATAATGGACAATAAGCAGATTGCTGTTCATTTAGTGTAAATAGCGGCCGTTCAGTACCGCAGGGGAGCACGAGGAGAGAAACCTCAAGCTGCCCTGGTGTGAGCCAGCAATACTAGCTCCCATGCAGCAGCACGAGAGCTAGCATGTATGGCGACGAGTGTCAGATATCATTTGCCCGACACTCATTCCATCTAAATGGGCCTTTAGACACCATTGTTCATTAGATTGGAGAACTAATCTCTAATGACTGAAAAATTTGATCTACTTTTCAACTGTTCAACTGTTTTTTTTTCCTCTTTTGTTACGATTATGACACTCATGAAGATTTTTACTATTGACTTATGACCACTAAATATCAAACTAAGGCCCTTCTCATATCCAGATTGTGGAATTCTGCTTCTTTGCATTTCTCAGATTTTTATAAAAATAAAAAAAGAATGATCTTCTGTGAATTATGGAAATTGGTCCCTACTTTATTAATCCTAATCCTGGTTTTCTTTCTAATTACTCTATCATCCTTTTACACAGGAGGACAATCATCCAAGCGATAATTGCTTCTGGAACAATCTGCGGCATACCGGCCTCCGTTCACAAAAAGACAGGACATTGTGCATAGATGGACGTCGCTTTTTCACAAGCTAAACGTCATTTGATTTTTTTTTATGCCTGCAGAAACTGTATGACAAACAATTACTAACTAATTGTTTGTCGTTCAGTTGCTGCAGGCATTTACACTAAACAATCATTCAGATTCCCACAATTCAGTGAGAATCTGAATTTTGATAGGACCGTTTAAAAGGGCCCTAAGGAAAGGAAGCGATTTCCCCCACCACCCTTGTAGCTGAGGCTGCCACTATAATAAAAACCACCTTATAGAACAAATACTTAATAGGAATGTTATCTAGGGGGTTCAAATGGATGTCTGAAAATGTGAGCGAGAACGAGATTAAAGTCCCATAGTCGGATTTTGGATTTCAGTATAGGAGTCAGTTTGCTGGCTGCTCTAATAAGTCTTTTAATCAATGGGTACTCACAAAACCTATTCTCAAAGAGGGCATTGAAAGTAGAAATCTGGGCCTTAAAAATACTTGGCCAAAGATTTTTGTTTAATCCCGCTTTCAGAAATTCTAATATTTCAGAAACAACAGGAAATAAATAATGGAGACTTGGTGAAGTTAAAATGGATTACCTGGCAATTTCTATTGATGACCTATCCTCAGGATTGCTCATTAATAGTTGATAGGCTGTGGGGGAAGGGGTGCACTGTTTGGGACCCCCGATGCTTTGGAGGACTGAGCAACCTAATCGGGGACATCATTCGAAGCCAGGAGAACCGAACCCTTCTTGGCCAAAATGGAGCCATTAGAATAACCATAACCATCTCCTCTGCTCTTCTCTATCACTCTGGGATGAAGACAAAGAGAACATGTATGTACAGAATGTGCTCAGGTTATGGTACCCCATCCACATGATTAAATTCTATAATGATTCACTTAGATGGGGAGTACAGAGTCATGACACAGTCATGTGAAGGCTTGTATTTTGCAGGATGGCCTGTAGTTTATATTGGTACAGTTTTGGTATTTTGGACTTTGATAGTTTTAATAACATTTTTTTTTTTTGAAAACGAGGCAATCAAAAAGTGCAATTCTGGCGATAGGCGTTTATATTCTAATGGTGTTCACCATAAAATAATGCATTATTTATCTGTTATTAGAGCAAACTTTTACGGTCACAGTGATACTGAATACGTTTTCTTTTGTGTTTAAAAAATATGATTATTATTTTAATGTTTAATCTGTTGTATTTTTTGCAATAATTACAAACATAACTTAAACTGGACTTTAACTATTGTTTGACTGCATATACAATAAATTGCACTACTTCAGTATTGCACTATATAATAGTTTCGGAAGCATTCTGTAGGCTACAGGCACGGCTTAATGGGCAGCAATACATGGCAGCCCTGAGTGCCTTCACCAGGCTCCAGACTGCCACGAGATTCAAGAGGCACTCTGTAATCTTGTCACGGGTGAGCCTTTCAGGTGACAGAGGAAGCTCCGTCCCTGTATTGGGCCATCTAAATGGTTAACAGCCGCAATCGGACATATCTGCAGTCACGGGTGCGGTGTTCTAGTGTCAGCTGTCGAAAACAGCCGAAACCCACCAGGCATGAAGCAAACTGCCGAGCCTGTGTCGTACAAACCCCACACACCCCCAACACACATGCACGTCACCAAGAGGTTAAGGTTTGACATTCTCAAATGATATAGAAGCAGACAACATAAATTTTGAGCTTTAAAGTTAAAAAAAGTTAAACGAAGCTAAATAATTCTCTCATCATTGTTAAAAATGGTAAATATAAAATCAAACAAAATCTATTTAAAAAAAAAAATCTTTATGTACAGAAACTGACAATTGAACATACACACGTGATAAAACATGACATGTATTTTGCAACTGCCTCTGCAACCAAGTATGTGGTTTATAGTTTATGTGGTATAACATATGCTTTTTTTCCCATCAAACAAAGGCTATCATTACCTTTGGGGGTTATTTGTTTTACTGAAATTTATGATCCAACTTTGATTCTAAATAGCTTAGAAGATCGTTGAGGCCAAGCGGTCATATAGCCCGTTCCATGGTCCAAAGCCCTGCACTGAGCAGGGGGTTGGACCAGATGACCCTGGAGGTCCCTTCCAACTCTACCATTCTATGATTCTATGGATTTGCTAGTGAACAGCATTCTGTAGCATGCCATGTATTGCGATACACAGGCACTGCAGAAGCCAATCCCTTTAAAATTTCTAATCAAAAATATTTTTTTTAGCCAAAAATACTACACACACACACACAGACGGTTAACTGTCACTGCTTTACAAAAGGTGAATGCAAATAAGAAATGTATTGTAAAGCATTTCTATTTGTAAAAAAAAGTACTGAAAAGTATTTTATTTGCTTCCTAGACAAAACACATTTAAGGGGAAGGAAGACTGAAGTGTGTATAAGGGAGTATTCACACAGGACGGAGAATTCTGCAACGTAGCAAAATCTGCAAGCTTAAGTGCGGATGCTTGATGCCGAATTGCCAGCAGAATTCTGCCATTTTCAAGGTCGCATGAACATCCGCACTCTAGCAGTGCGGTATTTGTGGCAGAAGATTGTCCTGTGTGAAAGCACCCTAACAATAACAGTTATTTTATTCCTGCAAAATATGCTTTGATTTCCTGACCAATACTTGCAGAGGCAAAAGATACACGTGCACAAAACAGTAAGAAAATGGAACAATACAAATCAGTGTCCGTAAAATTAGCAGTTTCACAGTTTTTCATGCTACAGACTGCTTCAACCACATCAGTCCCAACAAGGAATCCATGCAGGTCCTGCTGGCAAAAATAGGTTTGATGCAGGGGAGAGAAAAAAAAAAAAAAAAGCTATGAACATGGGTTTCCAAAACCTTTTAGGCACTTCATCTCACTCTAACTTTGGCCAATAAATGTGTAAACTGTCAAATAAATGTGTAGAGCAGCACTGAGTATTTTGTTTTTCAGTCTTCAATCCAGAAAATCAAGTTTTCATTGATAACTCCAGACCTGGAAGCAGTAAGTGTGCAATTGTTGATGATCTTTCAATGCTCTTCAGGCTGCAAGACCAGTGAAGGCCGATAAACTAGCACTTCTTTCTCAAGATTTGAAAAAGATGGTCGGTGAACTACTTAAAGGGGTATTCTGGCGATAAGACGTTTTTGTTAGTTTTCATCTATCCACTATTGATCTCCACCAAACACGAGATTGCCTCCCGCCACCTATTTCACAGTTCTAAATACCTTGTTCCATTTCTGTAGTGTAGTTGGGAATGGAGCCACTGGTCGCACATGGTAGCTCCATTCCTCTCAATGGCATAGGCAGATAACAGAGCTGCGCATAGCGCTTGTATATCTGTCTGCACCATTGAAATGAATGGAGCAGACGAATAGTTGACCATTCAATTCCTTTCAATGGGGTAGACAGATAGCCAAACACTGCACTTGGCTCTTGCTGCGTATGTGCAAACAGCGGCTTCATTGCCCACCACACTACAGAAATGGGACAACGTATCTAGAATGGTGAAATAGGCGGGCACAGGCCCCTCATTCTTGGGATCAGTGGAGGTCCTAGCGGTCAGACCCTCAATCATCTATCAGTTTTCACCCATAAAAAGTGGATGGTTGAAAACTTTAAAAAAAAAAAAAAGGTCACATCCCAGGATTACCCCTTCAATGTAAGGAAGCTTGGTTGAGTTTAGGTATTGCTGTGTAGAAAAAAAAAAAGGAAAAAAAAAAAAAAAAAGAAAAGAAGGGTGGTAGTCATATCATCAAGATGGGTCAGTGGGATCAGCTAGATCTCGTTGCTCAAAATACCTGTGCAAGGAAAAAACAAAGGACAATTAGGATTATTTAAAAATAAACAAACAAACGTTGCAGTAAATTTTATTTTTCAACTCTCGCTTCAGAAAGCACAACTTTTTTCCTTTTTTTGGAGGGGGGCAGAGGGGTAAGGGGAGACAAGAAGGTCAGCAATTCTCATGTTTTAATCATTTGTTTTCATCTTGTGTGTTACATAACATAATTTTATAGTTTGGGTTGTTACGAACACAGTGAATTCTGTACACTTTTTTCTATAGCTAGGCACTTTTACTTGTACCACACCAGAGCCTTGTACTGAAGCTGCAGATTCAAGGACTAGGAAACAATGTATGTACATTGGTAAAGAACTGTTTAGGGGACAGAAACCAGATTTGTAATAACTGGTATACACTGTGTGGATAAAAGTATTTGCCCCCCACAAACCCTGTGCTGTCAGGCAAAGGGGATATGCAAACTGGATGTGTATTAGGTATAAAGCAGAGTATCACACAGACATATCCCAGTACAAAAGTCATTAGAATAAAAACGAGATGAAGAGTTGACAGTCTTCCAATTGGTTCTTGGTGTGGGAGGTCACCTGAGCTACCGATCAGTAAAGGACATTACAGTACTTTTCCAAGGTCCACTGTTGGCAATGGTTTTTGGAAATGGAAAACATCTGGCATGTGCAGTGCAGCCATGTTTGTGGAGACCTCGTAAACTGACAGAATGAGGACAATGAAGCCTTGTACAAGCTGTGAAGGCCTCACACACATAATCTGCCAAAACACTCGCTCAAGAGGTCTCAAGGGCAATTGGAATATCCATTAACACCAGAACCATCCTTTGATAACTCTGCGAAGAATTACCATGGACGAGCAGCCGCACACCAGACCAAATTCACAGCAGTGAATACACAGAGGCGCCTGTGATGGTGCTTGGAATGTAAATGAGTGAAAGCAAGTGTTGTGGACAGATGAATCACAGTACAACATCTTCTGATTAGATAGCTGCACTGCATCGTCCAACAGTGAAGTTTGGAGGAGGTTCTGTTATGGTGTGGGGGTGTTTCTGCTGGGTAGGACTAGGCATTGGTAAATCCCTTCACACATCTAGAATTTGATGGAAAGCATGTATAGGAGGGTTACTGCAGTTATTGAGACCAAAGGTGGCCCCCCACCATATTGAAAAATGTGAATAAAATCGAATTTCATCACCTTCTGTGTGCGTCCCAATACTTTTGTCAACATTTGCATACTCAAGTTGGTCTAATGTCAGAAGTGGGAAGCTACAAGGATCTGTGCTACACAAGTCATTTTATACACCCCATACATGCTTGGGCTAACTAATAAGTCCCTCGTTAGTCGAGGCGCAGCATTACCTGCCAACTAGACATATGAACAGGTTTAAAGCGGACACTCTCTCATCTTCCTTGTGTTCCTGCAAACACACAAAACAGGAATATGAAAAAAAAGCAAGCAACAACAAAAATACACAGGCGTACAGGGCTTATGACATGAAAGGACACAGAATCCAGCTGTGCAGTTTTTGCAATCCACAAAAATAAAATTCTTCATACCACCCCAGTTCTAATTTGAGAACATCTGCGAGCCAACTGTCTAATAAGTGAATGGGCTTCTGGTAGCAGGGGTTTCTCCAAACTGGCAAGCAAAGCATACAGCCACCGACCCTATTAGCGAAAAAACAAGAAACATACACAATTTGATTTCTGCGGGGCACAATTAGAAGACTAATATTAATAGTAATAATTTTTACCAATTCTGGAGTAAAATCTCTCTCTTCAAACCAATTCACCAGATACTCCAATACACTTGTAACAGTAGCCTTAAAAAAAAAGATAAAAATATTAATTTCTTTCAAATTGAATAAGCTCCTAGTCACTGGTCTATTTTTGCATTAAAGACAAGGCAGTTTTTTTAAAAATTATGTTCCAAGTCAACATAGCCATATGAGGTCTTCGTTTTGTGAAACAAATTGTATTCTTTTGAAAGGCCACTCTGGTAAAGAAAAAAAAAATGTCAATCATTATGTCTCCACCTGGTAACAACTTCCATGGCATGATCGCTATTGATTTTGGCATTCAAGAGGTTAAATGGCTGTGATTAAAGGTTTCTCCGTACCAGACTGTTAAGAGCAGGAGCCCAGCTGTCAGACAACTGAGCATCAGCTCTTCTTGGTATTGGACTCCCAAGCTGGCCTTTGAGTAGACTACTGTATTTTTATAGCGGCCTAGCCTAAGGTCCCTTAGTGACAGTCATAAAAACCATGCATGACTGTTCACTAAGGGGCTAAATCCAAAGCATACTGACTAGAGATTGGCGAGCGTACTCGGAAAAGCACTACTCGCTCGAGTAATTTGCTTTATCCGAGTATCGCTGTGCTCGTCCCTGAAGATTCGGGTGCAGCTGCGGCTGACAGGTGAGTCGCAGCGGGGAGCAGGGGAGAGCGGGCGGGAGAGAGGGAGAGAAAGATCTCCCCTCCGTTCCTCCCCGCTCTCCCCTGCAGCTCCCCGCTCCGTGCCGACACCCGAATCTTCAGGGACGAGCACAGCGATACTCGGATAAAGCAAATTACTTGAGCGAGTAGTGCTTTTCCGAGTGCGCTCGCTCATCTCTAGTACTTACCTATTCTCAAATCAAGTTTTTAATTTGTCCAGTTTTTTCCCCACTGCACAGGTGAGCATGCACAGAAAACTCTCCGGCAGAAGCAGTGGGAATTTATTACGAGTTTTATTTCTTAATCCCTTTACCATTGTCTAGCGGGCGAGTGTGTGGCCAACATCAGACCAACAAATTTATTACATTTTAAAGACAAAAAAAATGGTGCAAGAAGTGGTGCATTTTCTGGCTTAGAGACCACCCATGATGCGTCAAATTTATTTGGAGGCGGGCATCTCCAGATTACTACAACGGACTTGGTATCCGATTAAAAAAAAAAAAAAAAAGAAATCTAGGTGAGACATTTCTGTAGTGCCACAGCAGGCCACAATATGGGCTGGGAATCAGCTGATTGATGGGAATCCCCAGCAGCGGATCAACTACCAATGACCTATCCTAAAGGATAGGTCATCAGTAGTAAGTGTCTGGACAATCCCTTTATGTGCTACAAAGTTTAATTCATGGTATATATAAAGGGCTATAAATTGAAATTTTTATTGAAAAATAATCTGTATGTTTTTCTCTTGGCACTTGGCAGCACTGTACCTCCAATCACGAACATTATGCATCAACATGGCTGAAGCTGCAATAGGACAGCCATACTCTTCAACATTTGGTCACTGCGAGAGAAAACACTTTGTACATGCCACCATGGTGGATGAAGTAGACATTTCTCTAACATAACAGCAGAGGTGTAAGATTGAATTTTGTGTTGACGCTTGGAAAGAGCTTAAACACTTTTAGACAGAAGGTCTACTTCATTCACCATCCTGGCACGTTCGATGTGCTTTCACTCGCTGTGACAGAACGCTGAAGATTATAACAGCCCAACTGCAGGTTCAGACACGTTGATGCATTATGTTCAAGTTAACCCCTTAATAGGCTTTCTGCCAAAATAGCCTTGGGGCCTTCGCATGGGTGGTGCGATCCCATCGCGGGGGGCTGTATGAGACCCCTCGAACATCGTTCAGAGCATTTAAAGGGTTAAGAGCTCTGATCAGCCGCACGGTTTATCGGTGCGGTTGCCGCTGGGTGTCTGCTGTAAGAATCAGGCAATGCCCACAATGTATGGAGAGATGCGCGCGATCTCTCTTCATACATAAACTGCTAATACGGGGCGCCAAAAGGTGTATTGGCAATCACTAAGGAGTTAAAGCTGCTGCCTATACATTTTAGATTGCTGTCGGTCAAATACTCATCAGGCACCAAAATTGAAATCACTGCATAGATAAATCACCAGAACCATGTTGACTACACAGATACAACAACATAACCAAGCCTCCTATATATACACACGGTCACAGAACATAATAAAAAACTTATTACAATAAGCATATTACATAGATATAACACAACTAAGCTTAATATTCTACTGACCGAGATAAAACTATGTCCATTACCGGTGTAAAGCAAAAAACAAAATAAAAAAATGGATCCATCAAAAAGAACATATAGCAGATATACAATTGCAACCTCCCATGAAAAATTTGATCTACCTGTAGTAAAGAACACTAACAATGAGCATGTCGGTCAGCACTTTTTGATATTTATACTGCAGATGATCTGCATTATGGAGATAAGTGATCGTTAATATAATCGCTTGTCCCCATAGAGCTGTAATTCGTTGGTTGCATACATTCCTAGTGGGACATGTGCAGCCGTCCAATGAGCATTTTCATGCTCACCTGAAAGAGACAATTAGCTGACGAACAAGCATTTGTACATTCGTTGGTTGATCATTGGCATATTTACATGTTTGGGTGTATGTTCTTTAGCGGATTGGTTATGTGAAAAGCCTCTCAGTTGCAGATCTAGCAAATATATGGTTGTGTATGTACATATACACACACATACAGTACATAAAAGTGAATGCAATAACTAAAAACAGGGTATTAATGACAGGCTATACATAATTTACTTGTGACACTAGAATACATATAATTTTTAAATCTAATGCCTGATTTTGCCTGTACAGGTACCTTCCGATTTGTAGCATGTTGTAGAATATGTTGGCACTATATAAAGATTATACGGGCGTTGCGGTATCCCACGGCGGAGCTCCGCCACGGGAGCCGCCACCCGGGAGCAGGAGCCATAGACGATAGGCTGACCGCGGAGAATCGGAGCAAATCGCAGCATGCTGCGAATTGCCGGCCGCGAGTGGAGAATCACAATGATTCTCCGCTCGTGGACAGGGGGCCGGCGCTTTCCATAGCAATGCTATGGAAAGCTTCAGACGGCGTGAAATCACTGACGTGGACAGGGGGCCTAAGACTTCAAATAATAAAGTATGTTCATCATAGACATACAAGTGTATCAAAGATTTTCAATATACTTAAGAGATTTTCTTTTCTCCACATTCAGCATTGTACACAAAGCATCTCACCTGGCTCATCCGACTGACGATACTCAGCAAAGGTGGGAACCCAACCTGGAAGGAGGTAGCAAAGGGTTAACAGCAATGTACAATTTAAAAGCTGGCCATACACTTTAAGCAACGACCTTACAGTTATTAGGCAATATTGATAATTCCCATAAAACTCAGATGAGAATACATGTATACATGGCTGCCAAACACCCACAGTACATCTTATCTTTCTGGGGAATACAGAATTGGACATGTGAATTTGAGAGGGCTTCAAATTTACATAGTGAACAGACACGATAATCTCCTCTAGGTTTGCACAAATTCTATATACTATGTTATGTCTATAACTGTTTGCACATGAGGGAAATTATATATATTATATATAAAAAATAAAAACCCACACAATTATACCCAGTCTATTGCGGAGCTTTACGTTCCAGATACTCCCGCTATACGTGAAAATCAGCAAAGTAGCGGCATTATATTTAAACAAATCAATCTGTCGGGTGAACTGCCAAACAATCGCAAAAGTTAACAAACAGGCTGATGCTACGATCAGTGACCCAATCATCACCGGATACAGAACATGTCTCATCAGCCAATAGTGTGCCATGTACAATCTCGTGTTGGCAGGCGCTAGTGACGTACTGCATTTCATGTATGTACCTTAAAATTCCACAATATAGCAAAAAACTCTGCGAAAACAGAATATCTAAAATCCGCGATGCACTGAAGCCGATATAGCTAGGGATCACTGTGTGTGTTTTATATTTTAGTGGTAGTTTGTCCTCCAGGGGAGGGGCGGAAGCGACACACTGGACTCCACAAACGTATAGAACTCACTTTAGTCTTTATTGCTGTACAGCACACTCCATGCAAAAATAACAGCAACAGTCCATACAACAGAAAAAGTTGCACCATGCAAGGTGTTTAGAGGCTTCCTCCTCAGGCTGTCAGGCTGTACAGCCACACAAGCGATCCATATGACATAGCCCATTCAAATCTGCACCACGCAGGGTGCTCAGGTCCACCAGGCAAGTGGTAATCCCACCTCAAGCTGTTAGATACTGACTCCTGGGAGCTGCAGCCTTTTATGCCCCAGTAACGGTGTAAGTGCCCTCAGCTGAGCTTCCTCAGAGCTAGGGTGAAGTTGTGGACAGGAGCGCCACCCTGTCCAGACTAAAAGCCTGGGAGGGAGATACACTCCATCCACAACTTCACCCTTTAAGTGCCTACAATATAAATATATATGTACATACATACACACACAGAAATTGAGAAGTTTTACTCTCATGCAGAGTTGGAGAAAATTTATGAAACTCGGAAAAAAAGCATTTCCATGCGAAGGGTAGCGAATAATTAAACGTTAGATCAAGTACGTATATTAGTCTTGGAATTTTGGGTCTTTCTTGTGCAAAATGCTACTTTATATTGTTTCAGTTTATAAGTCATAAAGGGTGTTCCATAAGCAGGTCATTTTTCGTCAACAGATTAACGATGACCAAGTTTCCAGGATACCTATGAGATATTTCTCTTCTGCATTAGGAGCTTCAATTCTCCTTGTTTGTTTCCCGTGCTCCGTGCATTTGAGTTTGTGATTGGTGTCTCTTACTACTCAGATTGTTGAAGGCACAATGACTGCCCATCGGTATGTGGACAGAGTGGTACACCCTTCCTCACCAATATCCAAAATGGTATCTTCCATCAGGACAATGCCCATCCACATACTGCAGCAATCACAAGGCAAGTCTTGCAAGGTGTCACGACCCTGGATTCTCCCGCGTGGTCCTCAGATTTATTCCCCATAGACCATATCTGGGACCCCATAAGTAGACGCATTACACCACATGGCCACCCATCACAAACTGTACAACAACTGACTGCGATTGTGATGCAACTTATACAATCAATTGACACAATGCCTGCAAGGATACAAAAGTGTAAAGGTGCTCCTTGTTTGCCCACTTCTTAGTGAAACCCAACAATAATAAGCCATGTCCGATTAATTCCAATTTTCTATCATTTATCTGGGTATGACTCTGTACATTTTTGCTGTGTTTCATTAAAGGGGTTCTGTCATCAAAACAAATAATTCTATACTCACCTATTCCTCCCCCATCAGTCTACTTACCAGATCTTCTCCTGTCTCCTGCAGTCCACCCAGGTCACTTCACTTCCAGCTGGCCGATTCCTCTGCTTCCTGTGATGTTACATAATTTACAGGCAGTCTATTTCCTGTAATGTATGGAGTCCTGAGCTATTGCAGAGGCTGCTCATGCGAGCTGTCTCTGCAATAGATCAGCATTCCTTCCTAGCCAGTGAACGGTACGTCACAGGGACGTGACCTTCACTGACCCGCAGGAAGAAGAATATGAGGAATGCAGGTTTCATAACAAGCCGACTGGCTGAAGGTGACATGCCCCGGGGGACTGGACAAGATCAGCTAGGAGAAGATGCCTTAAGGAGTCTGCCTAGAAAAGAACATGCGTAACACTTTCAATTTCCACCTTTGTATAATGAGGGAAAGTAAAAAAAGTGGAGTAATTGCTTTCTAGCCCAAGTCCAAGACAACTGGAGGGTCCAGAAAGTTACTGCAGCGGTCATGTGATGGATCAGCCAATCACTGACAGTGTTAACATGGGTTTCATACACAGATACATGATGAGACCAGTGATTGGCTGAGCATTCCGAAGAATGATGAACTGCTGCAGTAATTTTTGGAGCACAGAGTTTTTCTCTATTTTTTAGCATTCTCTTTTTTTTTTTTTTAAACTTGAATAACCAAGATTGTAAAGGCATTATTCTACTGCTTGAAAAAAACTAAACAAAAAACCCCCAACTGTTTAATTGGCAATTGTAAGTTAGGAATGATTATTTCTATATATACTGACATTAGTAGCCCCTGTGTGGACTCTACATTTGTTTTTTTCAGAGTCATTAAAATTTTAATTAGGATTAAGAACACTTCTGATAACAGATTTCGGACAATCCCCAATAGTCTTCTGTAGAGCATCTGGGAGAGAACATCACACAATGTCAACTTTTCAGTCTGGTGAAATAGAAGTCTATATGTGATTTTACCTTTAGATAATCGATCCCTGGGTTTTGATTTTCAGTGTTTAGTGCAGCGGCCAGGTCAGAATATAACCTCTCGCCCAAACAGAATTTCTTCCAACTTTCTTCATCCTCGGTGCTGGGCTACAGATATAAAAGATGTATTACTATAAATGCACATGTCATACTTACATTATACTAGAATTGGGGAGCTCTACATGGAGGACTACATTGTATGAAGATATAAGCAAGTTACATACAATACTATGGCGTTTTTTGTCAGCGTCTAAGGGGGGCTGCCCACGAGCGTGTGCGTACATATGTGCACACCCCTGTATGCGCAAAAACACGTGTGTATGTAGGTGCACATTGCTTTCAATGGAGCCGCAGTTGTTTAAATATAAGCTCTGCCCCGAAGATCCATTAAGGGGTGCTGGCAGACCACTGCGGCTCCATTTAAGACAATGCGTGCATTCCCTATGGTGAACGCATGTCCTATCTTTGTAAAACACAGACATGTGAACACACCATAGGGAATGCACTGGTTCTAATAGACGCTCGTGTGAAGCCACCCTAAAGACTCAATTTAGAATAGGTCATCAAAATGTAAAGTCCCATAATGTATGACTCTAAGTTTTAATTGGCGAAGTCCGACTCCTAGCAGCTTTACTGATCAACAAATGCCACAGCACCATCACTGTTTACGCAGGCAGCAAGTGGGACTGAGCAGCATGATGTTCTGTCTTGTAAGCAATGAAGTAAGCCCATTCATTCAGCTGCCCAGCAGAGGCACCCAAATTGGGCTCCAACAGATCAGATATTGAGGTTCTAGAAAACCTCTAAAATGTCAAAGCTTTAAAGGGATATACCGGTCAGTGAATAAAATGACAAATTTTCACCCCTCCACTGGATGAGTGAAAACTGAAAGATTGGTGGGGGTCCGATTACTCAAATACCCAGAGATCCTAAAAAGGAGACTCATGTCATCCCTATTTTCCAATCTGTTTTCACATTTCTGTAGTGTAGTTACGAATAAGCTGCTGGTCACACATATGCGGCAGCACTCAGTTTATCTCAATGGCACAGATAGCCATTCCTCAGCCCTTCTGAAATGAATGAAGCGGTGTTGCTGCACCTGTGACTAGCGGCCCATTTGCCACTACACTATGAGAAGGGATCATGAATTGTGAAACAGGGAGGACATGTGTCCCCATTCTCCGGATGGGTAGGGTCAGAGCCCCCATTAATCCATCAAGTTTTCACCTTTCCACTAGACGGAATTGATCCAATTGACCGGAATACTCCTTTAAATAATTGTAGAATATGCAAATAGTGAGCAACTGACTGCACCAATAATCCCCACTCAAGTTGCTCACCTGTGAGCTGCAGGGGGTATATTGCAGATTTAGGCTGGGTTCACACTGGGCAAATATGCTGCGGAATTTCTGTCCAGATTTTGCCGTGGCAAATCCGCCTGCGGCCACTAATCCCAATGTTAACCAGCCATATGGACGAGATTTCTCAGAAAACTCGTCTACACGAGACGGCGAATCCGCCGTGCAAAGCCGGCGCTGCAGCGCGGATTCGCCGGCCGCAGCATGTTCATTTTTTTTCTTCTTCCGTTGCGGCCGCGCTCTCCTCTATGGGAGCGCCGGCCTCAGCGGAAGAGCGTGCGGCCAGGCTGCTTCAAAACCGCAATATTTCTGCCCGGAAACCGCCCAGTGTGAACCCAGCCTAAGCAATGATGAAAAGTGAATTTTTGCTAGGATGTGTCAAAAATTTTTAAAATGCTGAAAAAACGGGAATACACTCACCATCATTACATTGCTGTCAAGGGGTTGGGATTTCCAATGGCTCCTGTGCTTGTTGAGACTCTTAACATAAAAATATCATTGTTAAACTTTTACACTATTTAACGGAAAAAAAAAAAAAATAGGCCATTTGAGCAAAGAAGGTGAAAGGCAAAGCTGAAAAACTTTATTATTAAGGCAAATTTGATAAATGGTATGTCAAGTAGTACACATAATGGGAAAATTATATTTTCCTTACATTCTCGCAATTTGTAATCTCACGTTAAGCTATTTATCTGAAAGGGACAGCAGGAAAAAAATGAAGAAAAAAAAAAGGGAAAGGGGAAGGTGTAAAGCCCCTTATTGTGATCTCTCACCTTCCCTGCATAGCTTTCCAGCGATTCATCTATTTGCCCAAATGTGCCAAGTCAGGCCATTTATTGACTTCATCACTCACATACTGTATATGTACCAGCACAGATTTTTGGTCACTTTGGTAATATCATGTGTGAACCTTGCAGATCTTTAGGTGGGGCTGTATTTCTAGGGTCAAGACTTTTAGCCACAAGCATGAATTTCATGCATTCAAAACGTTATGATTTGATGCAAATATGTAGGAAGGTGCCGCCTGTAAAGAGTGCTGTGCTGCTTGTGATCCCTGCCTACTGTAAAGTGCTAAGTGTTATTATCACAACATGGCAGATGTTGATCTTTAGAAAATATATGGTCATATGTGTACTACATTATATTTACAAGGCCGCCTGCAGACAGCCGGGTCGGATCTTCTCGCAGTGGGACCCGACGCGAGCCCCTGCAGAGACCAGCGCGACTCACCTGCTCCCGCAGCTGCAGCTCTGTGAGTTGTCGGCTGCCACCCAGCCGATGCATGCGCAGAGCGGAGCCAGCAGCCGGGGAGTGACATTTCTGTAATAGAGCATGCCGCGATTTGTTTTTCGTGAGGACAAATCGCGGCCGTCTGCATAGGATTGCGTTTTCTAAACGCAATCCTATGGCAGTTTCCACGGGCGGAAATTCCGCCACGGTATTTCCGCCCATCTGCAGGCGGCCTAACTTAGATATGTGCATCTCAAACTGTGAACATTGTCCCTGCTTAGAGAAGCTTAAAGTGGTTAACAAAAATTTAAAAAAAAATGTTTTTTTTTTGTTTTTTTTAAATAAAGTTTTCTATGCCAGGAAACAATAAACAGGCTTGCATGTGATTCTCTTAAGTTCCCACATTGGTAGCTCCAAGTCTTCCCTGTGATGTTTACAGGCTGCAATTACCTCTGCGTAGTAAGTCACAGGCTGCTGCAGCCAATCACAGTCCTCAGCGCTTTTCTTTATCCATCAGCGTAGCTGTCTGAGGGCTTGTTTTTTTGCAGAAAAAGTTGTATTTTACAATGGTACTATTTAATGTAGTGAAAAACTTTTTCTGCCGCAATCACTTTTTTATTTTTCCATTGACATAGTGACCTGTAGTTTCTATTGGTACCATTTAGAAGTACATAAGACTTTTTGATCACTTACATTTTTTTTCTTGGAGACAAGGTGACCAAAAAAAAAAAAAAAGCACAAGTTGTGTATTTATTTTTTCTGATGACGTCCACCGATCAATTTGATAGAACTGACTTTTATGGACGCAGCGATAGCATAGAGGACCTGAACTTGCAATCTTTGGATCACTCCTGCAGTAAAATGCACCATCTAACAGGCAGTCTATCAAGCCAGTCCACAGGCATTGCTTCACAGGCAATCTGCAATGACAACCCCTGGGAGCTCCTGACTGTTATAGCAGACGAACATCACCCCACGTTCTCATAGCGAAGAGACTGATTGGGACCCCTGAACTCCGATCAGGGCATTTAAATGCTGCTGTCAGAATTGACAGCAGCATTTAAAGGGTTAACAGCTGTGATCAGTGTAACCCGATTGGCAGTACTTCATGAAGTGTTAAGGAATTTAAAAAATACCAAGAAAAAAACCAATAAAAATTTCTCAGACAACCCCTTCAGTTGTGTGAGAAGCACATAGACTGCAGAAGGTGGATATCAAGCTACAAGGAGAAAACAGGAATTGCTTGCAAACCCATTGGAACCCCAACATGTTGTAGAGCAGAGATCTTTCCGATATCACCTCAGTACAGCATTTACTTACCTGTCGTACAGCTGAGAACTGCGCTACCTGCTGTTGCTGCCATCGTAGACTGGGGGAATATCCTTCCGGCGCAGGCTGGCATCCAGACAGCTAAAACAAAAATAAAAAAAAAAGTGTCCATTTAAAAAAGTTGAATTTGAGACTTAAAAGGACAGACATACAGTATAAACACAAATGTTCAAGGCTGGGTTCACACATATCGGCTTTGTTTGGCCAGTGTTTTAACATAGGAACCAGAAACAACTGATGCCGTTTTGGCGTTTGGTCCGGTGTCTGTAGCAGGACAGAAAAACGCTTCATGCAGTTTTTCTGTCTAGTGCAGGAAGGCACCCAGCTTAAAACGGATAGAAAACTATGGGATCAGTTCTGGCTTCAGTTGTAATGAAAGAGGCATAAGTCACAGAGTCAGGCATAAGGGGAATTGGCCCTAACACGGTGTTAAAATAGTGTTCACAAATCACGCTGTAGCTCTAGAACAATCTAAGGCCCAATGTCCACGGACTAATTTGATTTGTGGAATCCGCGCAAGAGTCGCAAATCAAGCCGCCTATAGGGAAGCATTGTGTTAAATGAAGTGCGGATGCCCTTGTGGATTTGTTTTTATATGATTTGCGGATGCCACGTGCTGATAATAAATGGCAGCAGATCACGCAAAATGTGGTCCATTCAGCTCTTCAGTGGACTATTTAAGTATTTATTTCTCTACTCATCCTATTGTAGTATTCTTTTAAGTGCAAATAAACCACATCCATGTCTGTGCCCAAAGATTAGTGATCTTGTAGTAGTGCAGTACACAGAAGGGCCTGTAGAGGGCTGCAGACAGAACTTCTGGTGATAGGGCTAACACCAAGGGGTGGAGCAGGAACTAGATAAAAGCCAGTTCATGCCAAAAGCAAGAGGGAAGCTACAGCTTGGCAGTGCAGGACAGGCTGCATGCTGAGGTCCAGTGTGGACCAGTTGGGCCTGTCACCCCGTCTGACGGAGGAAGACGCCCCAGGAGGGGTTAGTGACAGGACCCTGTGGGTTGTGAACCCAGGATTGCGTATGGACTGCATTTGTATACGCTGTTTGCTGTGAAACGAATGCTGGAAGGCGCCAGCAAGAGAATCCACGTCTCAAAGTGTTTCTGCACGTGTGGTGGCCATTTTCCTGTCTAAGAGGTCAGCTGTCCTGTGGCAAGCACACCCCAACTTGCCACAATATATAATATATATATCACACATACATACATTTTCCCCTGAAAATAAGACACTGTCTTATATTACTTTTTGCCTCCCAAAAGGGCACAGCGTCTTCTTTTCGGGAGGGGGGTGGTGTTATATTCACCTGGTCTGCGGCGTCCCGATGGTCTTCGGCGGCGCTGTGGTAAACTGCATCCTCCTCGTCTCACAGCTGAGCTTTTTTCCTGGTGACGGGGCTTGAATACCCCACCTCCAGCAAAGCCAGCGCTGTGATTGGCTCATCGAGTGCTGGCGGTGATTGGCTGCTGGCGCTCAATTAGCCAATCACAGCACTCACTTTGCTGGAGGCGGGGTATTCAAAGCTCCGTCACCAGCAGAAGCTGAGATAGAAGACGAGGAGGACTCAGCAGTTTGCTGCAGCGCCGCTGGAGACCATCGGGACGCCGCAGACCAGGTGAGTAATAATTTTTCTTTTTTGGGGGGGGCACGTTCGGTCCAATTTTCAGGGAAGGCCTTCTATTACAAGCCTTCCCCGAAAACCCGGTAGGTCTTACTATCGGGACACATGGACACACCTCTTCGGATCTATTTCATTATGCCTGAGGAAGAATCCTGAGAGGTTGGAGATCTAGCAACAACATCATGTATTTGTTAGCCATTTAAAGGTATATCTACCAGATTACTTGGTTTCTCTCTTGCTGAGAACAAACACATTTTGCTCTACTGGCTAACACCATACGAAACTTTTTTCATTTTACTAATAGTAAATCTACTTACTGCTATACTGACGGTTTGCTTCTTTCTCAGCTTTTTAGGATCAATCTGAGCAATGACTACATCAGGACATTGTGCTGCCTCAATCCTAAAAGAAGATAAATACAAACAGCATGAATATGCCTCATCTGACAGCAAGGTCTTCAGTCACATTCAACATGTTTGGCGATGTTCACACACAGTTTTCCTGCTCCGAAATATAGAATTTCTTTTTTTAGTAATTAGAAACTCCAATAAATCAGCCAATTTTAAAAGCTGCACCCCTCAAAGTTTTTAAAACCACATTTATGAATTCTGTTAATTCTCTAGGTGTTTAACATGTCACAGAGACATTTTAAAAATTTTCATCAGTGGGGTCTCTCGCTGAGACCCCCGCTCATTTCTAGAACGAGGGGACTGCTGCACTCACCTGAGCCCTTTTGGCCGTCTTCGCTGCTTTTCGCCTCAGCTGAAGATGGCCTCATAAAAGTGTACAGACGTCAGGCCATCTTCAGCTGCCCAAAGAAGCAGAAAAGCTGCAAAGACTTAAGAAAATTGTAGATCAATGTATTAGTTAATTGCTTTTGCTATTAGATTGTAGACTAGAAAGACATAGCATCCTGCTAGTATAAGTAGTGAAGGGGTTAAATGTAACTATTTCTATATACCAGTGAGTGGTACTAGGTAAAACAGAGATAAGAAAGTCCTCTAGACCTGCTCCCTTGCAATCTTACCCACTGAAATAATAAGGGTTTCATTGTATGTTATAGTTACACCTTAAAAGGTGTAACTTATGTTAAACATTTTAGTCGTAGCCCATCATGAATTCTTATTATTCTTGGAGGTATGTACTTTTCCTGTGATGTCATTTATGATATATAAACCACATGCAACTTTGAATACATTAGAAATCACTTGATACCACAACAGGCTGGTGCGATTTGCATTTCCCCTAAGGGCCCATGCTTTCTACACGAGATCCGAGATGGTCTTCTCCTTGGTAAACAAATCAAATTCTCCTTACAGACGGCCAAAAAGGCTCAGGTGAGCGCTGCAGTCCGCTCGTTCTAGCGACAGTCTTAGGATCCACTGATCAAAATTTTTAAAAGATGTCTCTCTGACATGTCAAAAGTTTACAAGAAAATAAAATTACTCTTAAAAACAAAGTAGACTTTTTTATCTTAATACATTTTTTCTGTAACACAGCAGAAGTTAGCAGATAAACAAAACTCAATATTTATTACACTATATCTGCAGTTTTTAGAAACATCTCAAATTTGGCCCTATTGCTAACCATGACTCAAACACAGGCCTTAGAAGTCAAAGAGCACCTTGTGGATTTTGGTGCCTCCCTTAAATTTGCAGGCACCATTGCGGGTTTGCAGAGGCCTTGAGGTGCTAAGAGATCAGAAAAAAAAAAAAAAAAACACTCAAAAGACCCTATTTTGGAAATTACACTGTTCAAGGTATTTATATAGGGCTATAGGCCGCCTGCAGACAGCCGTGTCGGATCCCGAGCCCCGCACAGAAATAGAGCATGCCGCAATTTGTTTGCCGCGCGTGATTTCACGCGGACAAATCGCGGCCGTCTGCCTAGGATTGCGTTTTCTAACGCAATCCTATGATAGCTTCCACGGGCGGAAATTCTGCAGGAAATCCCGCCCATGTGCAGGGGGCCATAGTGAGGATTTTGATACAGGTATTTTTCCTCAAGGAAAATAGCTGTATAAGGCCCCGTGCACACGGGCGGAAATTCTGAGGCGGGATTTCCCGCAGAATTTCCGCCCGTGGAAGCTGCCATAGGATTGCGTTAGAAAATGCAATCCTAGGCAGACGGCCGCGATTTGTCGACGTGAAATCATGCGCGGCAAACAAATCGCGGCATGAGCCCCGCAAAGAAATGTCACTTCCTGGCTGCTGGCTCTGCTGTGCTTACCTTTAAAAAAAAATCGTAACTCCTTTATTTATCTATGGACGGCGCAGCAATATCATTTTTTTTTTAATTTGAGATATGGAAAAAGGCTCTATTTTTTTTTTTTTTAAACTTCCCTTTTAAGGGTTTTCACGCCCAGCCGATATACGGCGTCTCTCTCTGCAGGGTAAGGAGGCTGGAAGAGCCAGGATCAGTGCTCTGAGCTCTCGCCCCCTCTCTGCCTCCTCTCCGCCCCTCTGCACTACTTGCAATGAGGGGAGGTGGGACAGGCGGAGCTAATTCACAGAACTTACCCACGCCCCCATCCCACCTCCTCTTATTGCAAATAGTGCAGAGGGGTGGAGAAGAGGCAGAGAGGGGGCGGGAGCTCAGAGCACTGCTCCCGGCTCTTCCTGCTCTGCAGAGAGAGACGCCATATATCGGCCTGCGTGAATACCCGGCCGATATACGGTTGTCTGAAATAGCCCCTAATTGCATTTTTTCTGGGAGACAGGGTGACTAAAAAAGTGCATTTCTGTCTTTTCTTTTTTTCTCGACGACTTTCACCGTGCGGGGTAAATACTGCGCTACTTTGACAGATTGGACTTTTACGGACGTGGCGATATCAAATACGTATTTTTCTTTTATGATTTAGATTTTTTTTATTATATTACGTCATACTGTGATTTGACATGCAGTCTATCAAGCCACCCCACGGGGATGACTTGATAGGCAGTCTCGTAAGGCAGCCCTGGAGCCTTTCAAAAAGCCCCCGGCTGCCATGACAGCTGCACGGATCCCCCGATCTCACCGCGGGGTGGACGTACGAGACCCCCGAACATCGTTCGCGAGATTTAAACGCTGCTGTCAAAATAGACAGAGGCATTTAAAGGGGCAATAGCCGCAATCCGCCGCGCGGTGGATTGCAGCTATTCCCCTGCGGGTGTCAGCTGTAATTAACAGCTGACGCCCGCGCTGTATGAAGAGAGGTCACCTTGTGACCTCTCTTCATACATACCCTGACGCTCCAAGACGTAAACGTACGTCCCGGAGTGGGAAGGCGTTAAGATAGCATATTGGGCTGCGGGAAGCACGCATCAATTGACATTAATAGAGTAGGTTTGGCGGAATCTACGATAAAATACAGCATGCTGCAATTTTTCTTACACTCGCAGAACACGTAATTCGTACCCATGAGTGTGAAGGAAAATTCGAAAATACATGCCTTTCAATGCCTGCATTTTACCGCGGATCATCTGTGCAGACGGTGATCAAGGAATCCACAATTCCCATCCAGTTGTGCGAGACCAGCCCTAGTGAGTAAGTAACTGGCTTAGGGATAGATAGCAGAGGGTGGTTATAAATGGTACATACTCTGATTGGGTCACTGTTACTAGTGGGGTAACACAGAGGTCAGTATTGGAGGGGGTCACTGTTACTAGTTCAATTACAGCCATTCATCTAGCGCTGGCGGTGATTGGCTAAGTGTCAGCCAATCACAGTCAGCGCTTCCAGGAGGCGGGGATTTTTCAATTCCTGGCCAGAAGATGAAGAGAAACAGTGCTGGGACCCGGGGAGAAGCTGCTGCGGCGTTGGAAAGCGCTTGTAAAGTGATGTATGCGTTTTTTTAAAAAAATAAAAAATTCTGTTGCAATGGCTTACATTATAGCTTTGACAGTAGGATTTCCTTCTGTCAAAGTTGCATCACACCGAACAAAAAACGCGTTTTCATGCGATGCAACAGAGGAAGGCTCCATAGGGAAACGTGGGCTACAAAACCTCACGAATCGCGGGCATATCGCCGGACCCGCAAGGTTTGTGTGGCGGGTTGTCGCATGCTACAAAACATTGCATGTGTGAAGTAACACATAGGAAAGCATGGGCTTCTCATACATGCGATTTGTAACAAGACTACAAAGTCGCGAGACTTTGTCGCCGTGTGAATGAGGCCAAACAGACGCGATTTGCTATTTTTTGTAGTCCATGTTTCCCTATAGAGGCTGCTATTTTCTCGCAACGCATAGCACGAACTTGTGATTTTCATGCTATGTGATTTTAACATTAGAGAGTCCTATTAATTTTCTCACTACAAAAATGGCGTGATTTTATCACGTGAGAAAATCGCGGACAGCAGTAACGCGATTCTACATTTTTCCCCAAGAAAAAAAAGCATCACTGACGCCACAAAATTGTGTTTACATAGCAGCGTTATCGCTGTGGACCGTGCGGCTACAGCCTTAGGCCCCCTGTCCACAGCCGAGGCGGAATATCGCTAGCGATATTCCGCCGCGGTGCAGAGCTGTCAGGTCTCTGCGGTTCACCCTGGAGAATCGCAGCATGCCGCAATTTAAATCCTGCGAGCCGAGAATCACTATAATTCTCTGCTCCTGGACGCTGGCGCTGCACTATCCATAGCATGTCGGCAAATCATCATCCGTGGACAGGAGCCCTAAGGGCTCTTACCCACTTGCATTTTATTTTTAACGCTGCGATATCGCTGCGTTTTTTTAACGTAATTATCATTGCGCCTCTCTAATGGTAAAAACGCATTGCAAGCTTGTGCTTTGCGATTTTTGTGCAATGTGCTTTTAACATTAGAAAGTCCCATTGACATTCGTGTTAAAAAAGCGCAAGCCGATATCGCAGCACTAAAAAAAAAACACAAGTGGGTGTGAGCCCTTAGGGTTTCGCTTTCTTTGCTCCAATGGCTTCTACCTCATTGTTTGTTTGTTTTTTTGCCTTCCTCTTGATTTACATGGGGGAGGGGGTAATAAGTTGAACTAAACAGAAACGTGTCATTTTTTCAGCCTTAGGCCTCCTTCCCATGTACGGATTTCCGCCGCGTAATTCGCGGCGGAAATCCACTGCGTTGCCCGCAGCTATTAGGTTCTATTGAACTTAATAGCTCAGGGCACACGGTGCGGAATTCCACCGCGAATTAACCCGTCCTCACCCGTGGCATGCTCTATTCGCCGCGGATGTACGCGCGGACGGCTTCCATTGCAGTCAATGGAAGCCTTCCGTTCACGCTATCTTCCGCTGTAGCACAGTGGAAGCTAGCGTGAAAACGCTTCCCCGCCTACCGCCACCGCGTCATATGACGCGGCCGGCCGCGTTATGTGACGCGGTGGGCGTGTCACATGACGCGGCGGAGGTGGGCGGGGAAGCGTCATGCGGGAGCGAGGACGCCGGATCCGCTGGTAAGTATGGGGTCTCCTGGGGGGAACCGTGACGGGCTCCGCCGCGGAATTTCGTGACGGGCTCCACCTTAGGCCACTCTCACACATGTGCTTTTTACTGCTATTACTGCAGTTTTTATTTCAATGGCGCCTCGCAGACCTGTGCTCGAAAATGCATCACTTTTCGAGCGCTGTCTGCTGCATTTTGGAGCCTTTTTGCGCTTTTAAACACACCTCATCACCCATCACAATAATAGGGTGCGGTAAAAAGCACTGTCAAATGCAGTAACCTCTGTTCGAAAATGGCGATAAATATCGTGACAGAACGCCGCTATCAAAATCGTGTTTTGTTGACACTGGGAGTGAGAGTGCCCTTAGGCCAACTTCCTACGGGCGAGCGCAATATGGGGCCGTGAATCCCGGCCCCACCATGTGAAAGCCTCATGGATGTGAAGCGGGTTCATGTGTAAACAACCTCGCATCACTTCTGGGATGAAAGGAATCCCCATCGCGGTGGAGGATCGCAGAGTTCCTCCTATTGCTTTCAATGGGCGGTGTGATGCGAGGCCACGTGCCGCGATTTGTTTCCCGCATAGCTTCGCACTGCATCGCGGTGACATCCCGGAAAACATTGCTCATGTGTGTCACCTCATTTAAAAGAATGGGGTTTATATTTGTGCATCTCACAAGGCACAAACCTTGCGCGATTTTATCGCCTGTGTGAAGACGGCCCTAGGCTGTGTTCACATGTAGTGGAAATGTTCTGGTTTTTCGACAGTAGAACATTCTGCTGCAAAACCCAAAGCAATTCTGCTACAAAAACAGAGTCAAAAGTCTGTGGATCTGCAGCCGATTAACCCCTTGAGTGGCACGCTTGGAAATTTTCCGGGACGAGCTCCACTGCCCATAGTGATATACCCCGGAAGATTTCCGGGCTATGTATCACTATGGGAGCTGCAGAGCACAATGCTACAAGCTGTGACAGTGTGCTCTGCCTGCACAGTCCCACAGAGAACAAAGCAGGACATTGAGAAGCAGGAAGCTATTGCCGATCTGCCGGCAATCTCCTGCTCCTAAGTCTCCTGCTTCGTTTACAGGTTGCCATAGAGACCATCGGCTTGTCAGAGGCAAGCCAACGGTCTCTGTGGCAGGGAGAGCTGGTTGTTAGCTGTCAGAGGACAGCTAGGTACCTGCTCTTACAGCAGAGATCAGAGAAAACCTCCGATCTCTGCTGTGTTAACCCTTTAACATGCTGCAGTCTATGTGACTGCATCATGTAAAGGGCTGTCACTGCAGCATGTAAAAGGGCTGTCACCATCGGACCCCTGGAAAGTGATCAGGGGGTCCTGATGGGTCCCTGTGGAAGTCCCCTAAAGGGACAAAAAAAAAAGTTAAAAAATTAATTAAAAAAAATAAAAATAAAAACACTTGTCTCCTTCTACTTTGTAAAAAATGTAAAATAATGTGGTATCCGTGCGTTGTAATGACCCAGAGAAGGAAGTTGGTACATTATTTAACCCCTTAATGACATGGCCCCTTTTTTTCTTTTTTCCCCCCATTTCTTTTTTTCCTCCCCCCGTTTAAAAAATCATCACTCCTTCATTTATCCATCGACGTCGCTGTATGAGGGCTTGTTTTTTGCGGGACGAGTTGTATTTTTTAATGGTGCAATTTAAATTACCATATAATGTACTGAAAAACTTTTACAAAATTCTAAGTGGAGTAAAATGAAAGAAAAATGACATTCCGCCATCCTTCAGTGCGTCTTGTTTCTACGGCGCATAAACTGCAACAAAAATGACACGATAACTTTATTCTATGGGTCAGTACGATTACTGCGGTACCAAACTTGTATAGTTTTTTTTTTTGCTGTAGTACTTGTATTTTTTTCAAAGACATTTAATTTTTTAAAATTATTTTCTGCTGCATCTTCTGCGCGCAATAACTTATTTTTCCATCGATGTACTTGAGCAAGGGCTTATTTTTTGCGGGATGTCCTGTAGTTTACGTTGGTACCAATCCGGAATACATACGACTTTTTGTTCGCTTTTTATTGCCTTTTTTCTGGGAAACAGGGTGACTGAAAAGTGCATTTGTGGCATGTCCATTCTTTTTTTCCGTTGCGGCCGAGCTCTCCTCTTTGGGAGCGCCGGCTGCAACGGAAAAGCGTGTGGCCAAGCTGCTCCAAAACCCACAGCTTAGTGCCGCAGGTTTTGAAGAAGCGCTTTCCCTGTGGAAATCTCGTGGTTTTCCGCTGCGGCCAAACTGCGAGATTTCCGCCAGGAATACGCCATGTGGGAACCCAGCCTAAGTGTTTCTGAATTGTAATAATTACTACTCAAAGCCCAACTTAAAAACACGAAACAAAAAAAAACAAAAAAAAACAAAACATAAGTTTGGCACCAAATTTTTAACTTTAGCAATAGTAAAAAAAAAAAATCAACCCAACTTGTTAACCAATGTCTCCCGACTATGGAAATGCCCAATACGTGGGTGGAAACTGCTCTTTGGGTATGTGCCAGGAACAGAAGGAGCGGCATTTGGAGCACAGATTACGCTGCAAAATAAAAAACACGTCACTTACATACTGCAGTGTATCATTTGCGTCATCCAGCTTAGGACGGCTGCACACGACCAGACTGGATTAGGCATGAGGGAGCCCGTAGTGGAATCCGCCCCTGTGCCCAGCCGGCACCCACGCATACCTGACGTTACTTCCTCTCTTCTGTACTGCGGACTGTCCGCACGGCCCGACATCAGATATGCGCAGTACAGATTTTTGTTTTAAACCCCTGCTTTTCCTGCATTATTGCCTAGTGATGACACAGAATCTGTGAACTTTCCACATGTCAATTGCGAAAGGCTGCAGGTCAGACGGCGTCCATTGACTTCAACGGAACCCATACACTCGTAATCCGCTCAAAAATAAAGCATGCCGTGATCTTTCCTCCGCAAACGCAAAATCATAGTTGATTTCCGCTCGTGTGCCGGAAAAAACACTTTTCCATAGCATATTAAAGGGCGGTATTTGCTGTGGAACCTGGAGGCGGACGCCCACTCTGGGTTCCGCAATTCTGCCTATGTGCAGCCGGCTTTACTGGACATACAAGCATATGTGTAAAATCCTGCCTGAGTGACGCCGGTTTTGCCGCAGCGTATGGCAGAGATATTGTACTGCACCGGACAGCATATCTAACGCACGTGTTTTTTAAATTTCCCGTGCGGTCGCTTCGCAATCACATATGGGAGTTGGTGATTACATTCCTGTAAACAACAACAGGGTCTCCCGTGCGTAATACGCGGCATAAATGTGAATGATAAATAAAAAAAAAAAAAAATATATATATATATATATATATATATATATATATATTCGCTGCGATTTCGTGAGTTCACACTGACGCATGTTAAGACTGAAGAAAAACTATCGCCCCGAAATACACATACGCCCGTGTACATGCACCCCTAGCGGACGATCATACGCTTACTACTTCCCCACTGGTGGTAAGCCCACTGCAGCTTATCTCCCTGTGTAAAAGAACCCCCAAAGTAATCCGCACCCTACAGAGGCGTATATAGCTGTGCAGCACAGCCGGCGGATTTTTTTTTTTAGTTAATTTTTTCCGGATAACCCCTTCCATGCTACAAACGCGATCGGCTGATCAGGCTTTGTGTCACCAAAGACAGGCCAAATGGAAAAAAATAATGCCTATTAATAAAAAAGCTACATTCCACCAAGCAACAACATAAAGGCCACAGTGTGAGCACTGCAGAAGAAAAGTTTGTCAAGCCCACTAAACCTTAGGAAGTACTGCAAAGCCCAGGACTCCTTCAGTCCCTGCACTCTGACGTCACTGCAGTCCTACGTGACGGCTTACTTACTGGACCCTCCTCAGATACTCCTGCGGTGTCCGAGGGGGCACTGCTGGGTCATAGTCCTCCATCAGCTCACAGTCCCCCACCGGTAGGAGCCGCGGCATCAGCTCCTCTAGCCCAGAGTCCATGCTTGGCCGTTACAAGCGCTTCCTCACGCACAGCACTAGTAGCGGTGGAGCGCACGCTACAACGAGCGCGCTGATTGGCTGCTCCGCTTAAATCCATCCTGAGTAGTGTGTGTGTCTCTGCTCTACTCACAAATGGCTTAATGTTGGGGAGGACTACAAGTAGCAGCAAGTTTGCGGGTTTTATGGTGTCACTTGTTCTCTAGAAGCTTGAACAGTTGTGTATGGATTAAAGAGGGGTCTGGGGGGGTAAACTGCAACTGCAGCTGTCAGCTACTTGACGTGGCACTGGGCGCCGCCATATTGGTGACGTCGTGAGGTGCGCGGGTAGCCGCTGAGAGCTGTAGCGGGAGCTGGGAGGTAAGTGGGTGCGAGCGGTGAGGTGGCACGGTAAGTGCAGGTGATAACGCATCCTCTGGGAGTCCTGGGCTACCGGCCGCAGCCGCAGGGAGATCTCAGCTGCCCACTAATCACACAAACTGCAGACATTGTTTCTTGTCATTTGATACAAAGTTGTGTTTTTATGTATTGACTTCTTTTATTCCATTTCTAATTTGGGGTTAAGTTGGGTTCTTCTCCAGAAGTTTCTCGTCCCCCAAAAATGCCTTTTTATTCGTTGTGCAATAACTGATGGTTGGTAATTATATTACAGGGAGTCGCGCCGAGGGGGAAGCAGGTAAATAAAAAAGGCATAAAGAAATAAAAATTCTTTGTTCAACAATGGCCGTTATTGGATTCAACCGAGAGTCAGATTGAACCATCTTTTTACTTATTTTATTTTCAGCTTTTTTTTCTCCTCGCATCACTATATTTTAATTTATCTATCAATATATTTGTCTGGGGCTTTTTTTTATTGCGGGATGAATTGTATTTTTAAAAATTCCAAGTGGAGTGAAATGGAAAAAAAAAACAAAACGGAATTCAGCCATCTTTGGAAGGGACTTGTGTAACAAAACGGATGCGATAACTTTATCCTGTGGTCAGTACCGTACCAATGGTATTTCATTTTTTAAAAGTAGTACAGCAAAAAAAAACTCTGGAAAAAATTTAAATTATGGCTGTCAGAAAAGGTTTGTTTTTTTTTGTCAACATAGTTGTGCGAGGGCTCTTTTTTTCTTTTTTTTTTTTTGCAGGATATTTAGTAATTTTCTATTGGTCATATTTTGAAGTATATATGACTCTTTCATAGCTTCTTATTACATTTTTTTTTTTTTTTTGTCGACAGTGTGATCAAAAAAACTGCGCCATTCTGACGTGTTTTTTTTTTTTCTGACGGCATTCATCATGCGGGATATGTAATACATTACTTTGATAGATCGGACTTTTACGGACGCAGCAATATCAAATATGGTTTTTTTGAATTTGAGATATGGAAAAAGGTTCTTGTTTTTTTTAAACTTCCCCTTTTAAAACTGATAAGTTTTTTTTTTTTTTTTTTTTTTTTCTTCTTTTCCTTAGTTCCCATAGGTGACCTAAACTTGCAATTGTTTTATCACTCCTTCAGCATGACATAACCATAATATTACATTCTACCGCGATCTGACAGGCATTCTATCCAGCCCGGCTATGTCGGTGGCTTTTAGAAGACTTCTGGCTGCCATTCCAACCAAATGCCACCCTGAGATCTTAACGAATTGATGGCAGCATTTAAAGGGTTAAATGCCACAATCAGCTTGAAAGCTGTTCACAGCTGTCAGCCGTAAGAAATAGCCCTTGCACGCTTTGTATGGAGGGGGTTTCTCCCCCCCCCCCCCCCCCCCCCCTTACTATTCCTCAATTTACCTCCGTCCGGCAAAGGACGTAACTGTATGCCCTGTGTTGTTAAGAAGTTAAAGAATCACCGCACACATATACAATTTTTTTTTAATGTACAGAATAAGTGATTATAAGTATTTTTTGCAAGCACAGCTGGAGATCCTGGTTCAGTGATGCAGTTAGCGGTTTTCCAATAAAATACTATTGATGACCTATCATCAGGATAGGTCATTAATAGTTGATCGGCTGGGGTCCGTCACTCGGAACCCTGACCAATCAGCTGAGCGGGCACATGCTGTTAGTGACGCAATAACACAGGTTGGAGGGGAAGTCTCTGCACCGACCTCTAGTAGCTGGCGCTTTTAACTGCAGGCTCGGCTCCCATTGATTTCTATGGGTCAGTACAATTACTACGATACAAAACATATATAGGGTTTTTTTTGCTCTGCTACTTTTTTATTTTTCTCTCAAAGATATTTAATTTTTAAAATTTCTGCCGTCATCTTCTTTAATTATTCATTATCCATCGACATAATTGTGCGAAGGGTCATTTTGTTTATTTTTAGAGATGAGCGAACGTACTCGGTAAAGCACTACTCGTCCGAGTAATGTGCTTTATCCGAGTATCTCCCCGCTCGTCCCTAAAGATTCGGGACGCGCTGCGGAGCGGGGAGCTGCAGGGGAGAGCCGGGAGGAACGGAGGGGAGATCTTTCTCTCCTTCTCTCCCGCCCGCTCTGCCCCGCTCCCCGCTGCGACTCACCTGTCAGCAGCGGAGCGCCCCGAATCTTTCAGGACGAGCACAGCGGTACTCGGATAAGGCACATTACTCGGACGAGTAGTGCTTATCCGAGTACGTTCGCTCATCTCTATTTATTTTACTTTCCGTTGTAGTTCCATACCATAGGCATGGCTTGATAGGCATTCTGCTATGACAGCTGTGGCGCCTTTCAGAAGGTCCCCAGCTGTCACGATGGGGCCACACGGGACCCCCGAACATCGGTTCTGGTGTTTTAAAAGCTACTGTCAGAATTTACAGCGGCATTAAAGTGGTTAACAGCTCCGATCAGCCGCTTGACTTATTGGAGCTGCTGCGGGTGGCTGCCGGCTGTAAGAAACAGCTGGCAGCCGCGATGTATGGAGTGAGACTGCTCTGCAATCTCCCTCCTTACATATCCTGCAGCTGTAGGACATAACTGTACATCCCGTAGCGTGAAGAGGTTAAAGGAGCTTTTTCACTACTGAACCAGTAAAACTGCCCCCCCCCCCCCCCCCGTATATGCAATTTTTTTTTCGAGTAAATATATTTGACATATAACCCAATTGCTTTAAGTGAATCATTTGTAACCCTTTAGTGACATAATCACAGATTCCCTTTAAGAATTAAATTAGTTATCAAACTAATAATGACCACTTGACTATGTATGCATGCATGCATGGATGTGTGTGAGTGAGTGATACTTATGCTCCACCCCGGTACCATCATCGCTCCGCGCCCCCTGGTGACGCCTTGTGTGGGACACAACATATCAACATATATAAAACACAGAGTCTGACCGACAGAAGAACAACACGGTTAGGGCTCTTGGAAGGGGAGGGCAAAAATAACAAAATGAGAATACAACCATGTAGCAGAGCTGTGTGACACTTTGTGCCGCCAGAAACACTGGTACTATAATTTCCTACAACTCTGCAGTCCTGGCAGAACACACCGACCTGCCACCACAGAGATCCGGTGGGCTGAGGGACCTGTGGTGATGTCACTGCAGTGGGAGGAGCCAAGCTGTGTGTGTCTTGTGTGGTAATCAAGCTACCGTGAGTGTGTGTGCCACCAGAAATACTGGTACTAGAATGTCCTAATAATTACTAGTCTTTTTGTAATTCTCACTGAGCGCACCATAAAGTAGCACCTGTCACACTGATTACAGTGATGTATCTGCGTAGTAGTTTTCGAAAAACTTGCATATTATCAACAGCATCCAGACACAGAACTAGTCCTCGATATTCATGAGCTGCAGGCTCGCCACATCCACTCCAGCCAATGGCTGGCAGTTCTATCTCTCTCTGCACAGTAATAAGCAGACTGCAGTCAATCAGTGGCTGGAGGGAAAGACTAGCGTCTGCTCATAAATATCCAGGACTACTTCCTGTAGTAGTCTTATAGTGCAGGTTGTTACGAATGCAGTGTAATTATGTATAGTTTCTTTTTGTTCTTTTTATTTCTTCAGTATTTAAAACTTTATGTAAGGGGAAAAAAGTTGATAATTTTTAAGGGTTGGTCAACAATAAAAAAAAAAAAAGGCTAGAAAACCTATTGGAATGTGTTTGGGCCGCTTATCTAACTCTATTAGCATACAGAGGGTAATGCCCTGCATCAAATATAGGCCGCCTGCAGACGTCCGGGTCGCATCCCGCTGCAAGAATTCGGTCCCGTGCCCCTACAGCGGCCTGTGGCTCACCCGCTCCCAGCGTCTTCTCTCTGCGCTGTGTGCCGGCTGCCGGCCAGGCGTTGCATGCGCAGAGAGGAGCAGCCTGTCATCGCTGACATTTCTGTGCGGCCTCTGCGAGAACCGCGCAGAAATAGAACATGCCGCGATTAGTTTTCCGCGTGTGATTTCAGGCGGACAAATCGCGTCCGTCTGCCTAGGATTGCGTTTTCTAATGCAGTCCTATGGAAGCAGCCATGGGCGGAAATTCTGCTGGAAATCCCGCTGCGGAATTTCCGCCTGTGTGCAGGGGACTATGGTTAGATAAAATGTGCATTAACCTAGTAACATGGTATGTACGGCCATTCACCCCCTAATGTTGATCCAGAGGAAGGGGAAAAAAATCTAAATTAAATATAACAGCTCAGCTCTGACCCCACCACAAAATAATACTTCCTTTGTGCCCCCACACAATTATTACACCCCATTTGTGTCCCCACCGTGAGACAACTGTCTACAGTAAACATTCTTTATTTGCGCTCCCACAAATATTGTAATGCCCTCTTTATGCTCCACAGTAATAGCGGCCCTGTTTGTGCCCTAACACAATAATAATGCCTACTTTGTTCCTAAAAGCAATAAACCCCACTTGTGCCCCACCAAGGAAATAGTGCATAACAGAGTGGCCCCTCTTATGCCCTTACCAGGAAATAGTGGTCCCTGGGTGCCCCCACGAAGAATTAGTGGTCCCTGGGTGCCCCCACGAAGAATTAGTGGTCCCTGGGTGCCCCCACGAAGAATTAGTGGTCCCTGGGTGCCCCCACGAAGAAATAGTGGTCCCTGGGTGCCCCCACGAAGAAATAGTGGTCCCTGGGTGCCCCCACCAAGAAATAGTGGTCCCTGCGTGCCCCCACGAAGAAATAGTGGTCCCTGGGTGCCCTCACCAAGAAATAGTGGTCCCTGGGTGCCCTCACCAAGAAATAGTGGTCCATGGGTGCCCTCACCAAGAAATAGTGGTCCATGGGTGCCTTCACCAAGAAATAGTGGTCCATAGGTGCCCTCACCAAGAAATAGTGGTCCATGGGTGCCCACATAAGGCAACAGTCATCTTCCTGTGGTCCCTCTGTCAGCAGCACTCCACTAATCGTAATGCCCTACTTTGTACCTTCAGCTCATTAATCTCCTCCTAACATATCTCTGCACAGGTCCACGATATCCAGTGCGTCCTGCATTCTCCTCCCCCTTTTTTCTGAGGACCTAAATTCTGGTGCCTCAGACAGTACTAGAAAAAGCAACAACAAGGCACATAGGGAGGAGAATATGGGACGCACAGGATGCTGTGAGCCAGTGCGGCAATATTTAAAGACCAGATTAATAATGGGAAGCTACATGCGTGCTGACGACTGACTGCTGGGTGGCACAGGTCGCATGATAACGCGGGTCATATAGCAGCCAATAGGATTGCACAATGGCAACCATTAGTGTAAAAGGTTGCATTGACTTATAATAGAGATTATATGGCTACATTACTGTATTCAAATTTTCATAGAAACAAAAATCCATGCAGCGCCCTCCCTCCATCACATGTGATTGGACTGTTTGACAAGGGATTGACACAAACGTAACTATATTTGATGTGGGGCATCACCTTGTGTTTGATTGCAGTCGAGGATGAGTGGCCCAAACTCTTTTAACCCTTCAAAATCACCAGTAACTAAGCATGCCCAGAACTGCTTTGGGCCAGGCTAGACTCAGTTGTTCCTGATGCTGGGCATCATCCTCTGTGTGAGAACAGTTGCCCAAGCTCATGAAACCCTTTGAAAACACCAGTTACTTATTTAAATAAGTAAAAAGGGACCTTATGCTTACTTCGATGCTAACACTCATGCCCAGAACCAGTTTGGACTAGACTAGACTCAATTGTAGATCAGTGCCGCTATCGCACTGAACCCTATCACATTCTAGGTGCGCACATTAATGCCTTTTTGTACTCCCTTTTTTATGCCCCTTTTAACTGTGCTCACCTCGGGGTGCCTCCCTGTAATATAATTTGTGTTTAAAATAAGTTCTCCTAAGCACAAGGGAAAAACCAAACTAGATTTATTGTGGATAAGAAACTGCTGAATAAGAAACCAGCTTTAGGATATATTTTTATAATAGTGATTTACTTGTGCCTCTAACCAACTTGAAGCGACAGAACGAGGGGATCTTAATCACTCATAGACGCATATCATTTTTGTCTTTCTATGCCGGATTGCTTTACAGTAAGCATGACCAGTAGTATGGAGTGACATAGTAAAGAAGCAGTTGACACCATGCCTGGAGGTTGCATCTATCATGTACGGTTACCGTTACTCTCTCCAGAGTCATGTTCCTAGGGGATCAGTATTACAGGTAGTTATTATCAGCAGCTGGGTTACGCTGAATGTTTCCTCAGACCCTGGAACTTTCCTTGTCCGTCTGTCGGCTGTGAGGCACAGTGGCTTTATAGGGCATATATACACATGCAGCAGATTTACTGCAGAATTTCTGCGACTGCTCTGTTCACCTGAATGATACTTGCCTTGTACATGCTGCAGAAATGACTCGGTTCAAATGCATGCCAAGAAAAAGATAAACCATGCATAGACAGCTGTTTCTGGGTTTTGCCCCTCATCAGTGTGCAGTAGGTTTGCTGGCTTGGCTGGGTGAGAGGTCTTTGATGTGAGTCAGAAAGGGTATAGTTTATCCTTCAGGGAGACCTACAAGACCATCCATACTCCTCTGGGAAATGTATGCATATGTCTGTGTATGATTTATCTTTTCCTTATGGAGAAGATTCTGACTTTGGCGTATATTCCCAGTCATTGTTGTAGGCTTGTTGAAAATTCTGACATTGACCTGTAGGAATGCTGCCTTCAATAGGTGGGGCTGTAGAGGTATTGTGGCAGCCTGGTCCTTAAAGGGGTTTTCCCGCGCCGAAACGGTTTTTTTTTTTTCAATAGCCCCCCCGTTCGGCGCGAGACAAACCCGATGCAGGGCTTTAAAAAAAAAAAACGGATAGTACTTACCCGAATCCCCGCGCTCCGGTGACTTCTTACTTACCTTGCGAAGATGGCCGCCGGGATCTTCACCCACGGTGGACTGCAGGTCTTCTCCCATGGTGCACCGTGGGCTCTGTGCGTTCCATTGCCGATTCCAGCCTCCTCATTGGCTGGAATCGGCACACGTGACGGGGCGGAGCTACAAGGAGCAGCTCTCCGGCACGAGCGGACCCATTCAAAAGGGAGAAGACCGGACTGCGCAAGCGCGTCTAATCGGGCGATTAGACGCTGAAATTAGACGGCACCATGGAGACGAGGACGCTAGCAACGGAACAGGTAAGTGAATAACTTCTGTATGGCTCATATTTAATGCACGATGTATATTACAAAGTGCATTAATATGGCCATACAGAAGTGTATACCCCCACTTGCTTTCGCGGGACAACCCCTTTAAGGGGTTAAAAGGATGCCATATAAAATAAAAATTGTCTTGTAAAAAACAAGCCCTCATATAGCTATGCCAATTGAAAAAGTAAAAAGGTATTGCACAAGGAATGCGACAATGAAAAAAGCTGAAAAATTGGTTGGTCATTAGGACCTAAAATAGGTTGGTCATTAAGGGGTTAGAGTTAGAAGAAATAGAAGGTGGACCAGGGCTAGGAGAGATGTCCCCCACAGCTAGTTACTGGAGAATAGAGAGGGTGAGCAGATGGGTTAGTGATTTAGGAGAACAACCTTTGTGTTGCACAGAGGATTCGCATAGTCATACCAGCAATGCAACATGATGCTGGGGTCATAGACTGAATGAAGCCACGAATCTAGAAAATTATACTCGTGTATCGGTCAAAAATGCCTTTGCAGCCTTAGGGCTCTTTCACACGGGCGCATATACGCCGCATTTTCACGCCCGGCTCTATATACGCTACTGATGTGAAGCATTGGATCCCAATGCATCCGTTCACATGGGCAAATATGCGGTGCCTAAAAACATAGAACCGTGAAAAATGGAATATACGCGACCTAAGTACGCACCAACGCATATACGTTGGGCAAAAAGATAGTTCTCAGTCTATTTTTTGGCCAATATATGTCGACAAGTCCCATAGACGCCTATATGAGCTGGGAAAAAGGGAGGGGTAGGCATTGTTGCAGCGCAGTTGCCAGCGCTGCGAAAAGCTTACAGGTGCCTCTGTAGGCATTAGAAGTCAATTTAGAGAATTTAAGCCACGCTCACGGTCGTGTGAATGAGTGAGAAAACGCTAATTACCCTGGCAGAAAATAGTTCTTTCACACGATTTTATGGCGCCGGCAAGAAAACGTAAAAAAGCCTAAGCCTGTGTAAAAAAGCCCTTAGATGCAACATCCAACGATCTGTTGAGCACTGCTGATGACCAGGTGGTAGATGTTGGGGAGGACACTGATAGACCGCAAGTACAGCATGCACTCTCCACTGGTGCTACAGTGGTTACTAATAATGCAGGCCCATGGACCCAAAATGGGGAGAACCCACCAGAGGCGTAGCTAGAAGGGTCTTGGGGCCCCATAGCAAACTTGAAAGGGCTTCCCCTTTTGCATGAATGGGTTTAAGTATACCTGACTGCATGCATGCAGCCTAAATTTGTTAAAAGGTACCTGCAATGTTGCTAGTCTCCTTGGACCTTTAACTGAAGCTTATCTGCTTATGTTGTAAAGCTTTTGACAGGGTCGAGTGGGAATATTTATGGGCTGCCCTTATAGTAAGGGATTTGGACCTGGCTTTATAGCTTGGGTAAAATTATTGTACACTTGACCAAGGGTTAGGGTGTGAATTAATGGCAGATTGTCCCCCTGGTTTGCATTGGGCGGGGAAACCAGTTAGGGCTAATCCTGTCACCCCTCCTCTCCCTTCCTAGGTTGGCAGGGAGAGGAACACATATCTCTCTTTGCAGCTGATATGTTGCTTTTTATAGGTGATGTTGAGAAATCTCTTATCCGTATAATGTCTGTAATAACAGAATTTTTGAAAGGGGCTCTTGCCTGAGTAGTATTTGGGGTAAATCAGTCCTTCTTGGCTTAGATTCACTTCCTTCTTGTTTTCAGATTGGTGGAATCCATCTCAAGGTGGTTAAGGCCACCTTCACATGAGCGACAAAGTCGCGCAATTTTGTCGCGTTGCTACAATTCTACAAATCGCATGTATGTGAAGACCATGCTTTTCTTTGGGTTACTTTACACATGCGATGTTTTGTAGCATGCGACGACCCAACACACAAACCTTGCAGGTCCGACAATATGCACGCGACTCGTGATGTTTTGTAGCCCGTGTTTCCCTATGGAGCCTTCCTCTCTGTTGCATTGCATTGCACGAAAATCCTACTATTAAAGCCCTATTCTGAGCCCTGGCTGCAAGAAAGAAAAAAAACAAAACACACATACATCACTTCTCCGTCAGTCCATCCGCATCTTCTCCCCAGGTCCCCGGCGTTATTCTCCTTCATCACCTTCTGGCTGGAGATTGAAAATCCCCGCCTCCTGGAAGCACTGGTTGTGATTCGCTAATGCGTAGCCAATCATAGCCATTCATCAAGCAAGGAGAAGCTGCAGCCGAGCCACGGACAGCGGGTTTAGGTGATGCATGCTTTTTTTTTTTTTACATTTCTGCAGTTAGGGTATATTTTCGAGGGAAGGGCTTATGTTTCAGGCCCCGCCCCCGAAAATCCTTGCATGTGGTGCTACAAAGTCGCTTCAAAGTTGCGGTATTGCCGCGAGAAGACACGGCGATATCGCACAGTACAGCGATGCAATATGGCTACGATTTTCCCGCCGCAATGCCGTGTCGCTCGTTTGAAGGAGGCCTAAGGAGTTCAATGGTCTTGTGGTTATCTCACTGAGAACTTCCACAGGAAGCTAATGCCTGGTGCTGGCATTGATTGGTCGTGGTTACCTCATTAAAATGATCCTGATGCCGCAGTTACTTTATATCCTTCAGAACTCACTAATATGAATACCCTTAAGGTATTTCTACAAGCTCCAAGGTATGTTACGGTCATTATTGTGGAAAAAAACAAATTGCTGGGAGTTAATTGGAAATAAAGGGGTTACCATATGGAAGGACCTGGTGCCTTTGTTTTGTTCAGCAAGTTAGGGGATGGGGACAAATTTCTTGACTCAACAAGTTGAGCTGAGTGTTGCCATACGATACAACCCACCAATTGCCGCTTTGGAGATTGGAAAGAGAGGATAGTAGTTGCTGATACATGAGTCTTCTTCACTGTTGTTAATGGCAAAAAATATGTAGTGAGGTTAAAGAATTATTGTAAATTTCTGGCTTCTCGTCTGTAAGGGTGTATTCACACATGTAATTTTCTCATGTACATTTTGTGCATTGAGAGGATTTTCTATTTACAGTATCTCAGAACTTCGACTCGGGTTCTTTCTTTCCTGCTCCGTGGGATCATTGCCTGCCTTTTTCACAGACTGATTAATTTGTCTCTGAGCTTGGCTTAAAATAAAAGAATAGAGTAGACCCACCTTTCCTGTCATGGCCTGGCGCTGGCTTTTTTTTATTTTTTTTTCCTAACTTGCTTTAGTCTGTTCCTGTCCAGTGGTCAGCTTATTCCCCCTCTACTTGGTGTTGTCATGGGTTCCTGAAACTCAAATTACCAATGAATGTAATTATGCTTTTCATAAAATTTGAAGACCCTTGTATTTACAAAGTTCCAAAATTGTCTGTTCAAAAACAATTGAACGTTTATTCATTTGTTTTAGGTTTCTTGCGAACACATCACCATGACAACCTTTTTGGAGTTTATTCAGCAGAATGAAGATAGGGATGGAGTTCGTTTCAGTTGGAATGTGTGGCCATCAAGTCGCCTAGAGGCCACCCGCATGGTGGTTCCAGTAGCTGCCCTCTTCACTGCACTAAAGGAGAGGCCAGATCTGCCCCCAATACAATATGAGCCTGTCCTATGTAGCAGAACTACTTGCCGAGCTGTTCTAAATCCTCTCTGGTAAGTTTTCCTATTGTTTTTACTGGATTGGGGGTATTTTACATAATCTGATGATCAGGCATGAAGTTCATCCACCTAATTATTGTGTCATGTAAATGTCCCAACAATTAGCCCATCAGCTCATTTATGTGAGCCTAAAAATGCTTGCCAAACAAATGTACATCAATTTTGTTAGCCGGTCCTTGTGTATACAAGGACTGACCAATGATAGCAGTAGTAACGATCATTCGTCCCCATACTGCAAATCATCTGCTGTGTAGAAAAATTGCAGACCGATATGCCGTTTCGTTGGTCAGTGCTCTTCTTTTCTACATGGCACAGGCATGAGCTGCTAACTTTGATAAAAGTGGTCTGCATGTCTTTCTTGAAAGAAATAAGTTCACAAGTTATAGTTACTAGACTTTTGAGATTGAACGTTGATCCAGGGATTTGTTCTAATAGCAGTATTTGGGATCAGGATGGAATTTTACACCCTAACATGATGTAAACGGTATATGTAAGGGGAATTTTACCAATATGGGCTTCATGGCAGAGTGGCCAGAAAGGAGCATCTCCTCAGTAAAATATAATATGTAAAAATAGCATTTTGCGCTGACATGCGCTAAGGATTCACACCCTGTACTTAGTTGAAGCATCTTTACAAAGATTTCTAACATTCAGTTTTCATGTTATTATCAGGAAAGGAGTCCAGAATAATGGGGAGAATCTGACTTTCTTTAATTGGCACAAGGCCACAACATAACAAAGTGCAAAAAAAAAAAAAAGTTAAAGGATCTGAAGACTTTCCAAATGCATTGTACATAGTGTAGTTTAGAATTGCTTCAATTTGTATTTGCCTTTTAACCCCTTCCCGCTCCAGGGCGTAATTTTACGTCCTGGCAGCAGGGTACTTCCCGCAACAGGGCGTAAACTTACGTCCTGGGGATAGCTCGAGATCACTTATGATCTCGCGCTATCCTGCAGCAGGAGCCGGCTGTCAGTCATAGCCGGACTCTGGCTGCAACAGCAGGGATGCCCCCCCCCTGCTGTTAACCCCTTCCCTGCCGCGATCTATGTAGATCGCAGCATGGGAGGGGTTCACAGAGGGAGCGCGCTCCCTCTATGACGTCACCGGGCTCTCGCAATATAATGGCAGAGAGCCCGGCTGGTTGCCGTGGCAACAGGTCGCCAGATACTGACGTCCTGTATTGCCATAGCCTGCGATCGCTGTATAAACAATAAGGCATTGCAGGGCAGTAGCCCTGCAATGCCTTATCACAGCGATTATAAGTGCCCTAGAGGGACACACATTGTGTAAAAAAAAAAAAAAAAATGATAAAAATGAACAAAAAAGAAAAATGTAAAAACCCTTTTTTTTAATGCTTTTTCTCATATTAGCATTAAAAAAGGTAAAAAAATATTAAAATCCCACATATTTGGTATTGTGGCGTCCGTAACGACGCGTTCAATAAGTTGCACATGCTTTTGACTTCACAGAAAAAAAGCGTTAAAAAAAACACAAAAAAACTGAGGCAAAATGCTAATTTTTGTAGCTCAATGCCAGGTTTATGGTGGGATGAAATGCGTTGAATCTTTCATGGTATTTTGTTAGTTCTTGTTCAGAGTTGGTCCAGATGATTACAATGTCATCAGTGTAGCAGACATAGGCCAACGGTTAGATGGAACAGGTTGCCAGGAAGTCACTTGCCATGAAAAGGTTGGCGTATTGTGGTGCCATTTTGCCGACCATTAAAAAATGGTCACTCCAGGGATCCAAAAACGACAACCAAAAATAAAATCTTCTAACAGAAGACTACTCACCTGGTGTGACACAGCCTCTCCTATGAAGGGGCAGCTGTCACACCTTGGTCTGGGTTAGAATTGAAGTTAGATTACTTTCCGCTTCCAGGAACCCTTCGTCCTTCCAGAACATCTAGCAGTGTAGAGCGTCTTCTGCCCTCAAGTTTCCTTACTCAATGGCTGATATAAGCCAGTGAGTAAGGAAACTTGAAGGCAGAAGAAGCCCTCCAGACGTAAGTGGTTTCAGTTATAGTGTATTATTTTACTGAACCCCTGGAATTTTTTTTACTTACTCTGCCTTTAAGCACCTAGTAAGGAACACGGCCATTCACCTACAGGACACCACTGACCTACTGAACAAACTGTCAACCATAGGTCACCTACCAAATGTCACCATCCCAGCCACTTTGGATGTGATGATCCAAGATCGCATGGACTAAACATCTGCTACATCTGCTACCTTGGAACTAATAGGACTGCCTCTGAGGCTGTGCTAGAACTCACTAAATTAATCCTTATGCAAAACTACTTCACCATTGGTAAAGACACATATCTCAATCCCTGGAACTTCGATGGGCAGCAAGATGTCCTTTAATGTGCATGTCTATATTTGATTCATTGGATCTGTCTTGTTAAATGGGTGATTAATAATCGATAGATTCGAAAGTTTGCTGTAACATTCTTTTTTTGTTTGCCATTAAAAGCTATCATACCTTATCTACAAGATTACTTGGTTTAACATTTTGCTCTACTGGCGAATAGCTCTTGTACATGAGCGGATTCTTGTTTGAACGAGCGAGTAATGTCACCGCTGACTTGTTTGCACAAGCAGATCATCGTTAAAGGGGTTCTGTTATTAGAAGAAAAAAAAATTCTATACTTACATATTCCTCCCCAGGCAGTCTTCTTACCGCATCTTCTCCCCCCCCCCCCCCCTTCCCCTCCACAATCATCTCCTGGTTCCTTCAGTCACCCGGGTCACCTCACCTCCAGCCGGCCCGGATCCTCCTCTTCCTATTATGTAGCACCCATTCTCAACAGTCTCCTTCCTGCAAGTCCTTGTACGCTATGTCACTAGGGCCTAGCGGGGAATGGCTAGCTCATTGTCTAGCAGGGAATGCCGAGCTATTGCCGAGAATGCGCATGCACGCCGTTTTCGCTGCAAGTGTTTATCTGCTATTGCCGAGAGACAACGCGCATGCTTACTCGTGGCAATAACCTGGCATAGGACTTGGCATTTCCTGCTAGACGTAGCGTAGCGTACACTGACCTGCAGGAAGGAGATTGCCGAGAATGGACGTAACGTCATAGGAAGAAGAAGATCCGGCCGGCTGCAGGTGAGGTGACCCGGGGAACTGGAGGAGCTAGGAGAAGATTGGTGAGGAGAAGATGTGGTAAGAAGACTGCCTGGGGAGGAATAGGTAAGGATTTTTTTTTCTAATGACAGACCCCCTTTAAGAATTGTTCACTTGTTTCACATTCCTATGAGTGTTTAAACACAGCGAGAAGTGAACGAGGTAGCAATGATTTCTATGCCTGCTTAAACTGAGTGATGAACCAAAAGTGAATGATTCCCGTTGGTTGTTTGTTCAGTGGCTCACGTTTAAACCAAACAATTATCGTTCACTTTCTTTCGTTTTAACGATTTCTGGAACAATAATCGTTATGTCTAAACGCACCTTAACTCTGCACCAAACTTTTTACTTTTGTCTATTGCGATAAAGTAAAATCCATTTTGCCATATTGATCATGCAATTTTGCACCTACATTTATTTTTCAGTCAAGTGGATTATCGGGCAAAGCTCTGGGCTTGCAATTTCTGTTACCAGCGAAATCAGGTGAGAATAGTTGGAAAAAGTTTTGCGCACAACCTTTTCTGATATGCGGTCCACATTCCAATACTAAACGAACTGCTTGGAGTAAATCTGCTATATTACTCTATGTCTAGTGCAGGTTATAAGAAGATGGAGGTTGACAGATGGAGTTCAAGAGCCCCAAAAAGAATCTGTGTCACGTACCACACCATAGGTCCTAAACTGGACATGACACAATGTATCAGTTGTGCCTAGAGTTCTCCTTTAAAGGTGTTTCCCATGAAAGGCATTTGCCTTGTAAATGTGAGGAATCACTTGAATGAAGTGGCGATTGAGAAGTTGTGCTGTCTGGTAGCAGGTTTAGAGGCAACTGGCTAAGATAAACTGGATGTGCAATACTGATGGGTTACAGCTGGAATACAATTGCCTGGATATGGTGAGCTGAGTACAGTTTATATTATTGATAGGGATCTTCAGAGACAGCTTGTAGAACGCAATGTGGTAGGTAATCCACCAGAATACAAGAACAGTCTGGTAAAGACAGTTCCCTTGGACAAAAGAAAGGAGCTAGGTACAACCGCTTAGTCACATAATACTTAAGCAAGGTTTAGGCTGCCTGTCCACAGCCGTGATGGAATATCGCTAGGGATTTTCCGCCGCGGGGGAGCAGGAGGGAGAACTGACAGGTCTCCGCGATGAGCCTGTCGGATAGATAGGCTCACCGCAGAGAATCACGGCACATCGCAGCATGCCACGATTTGAATCCCACGAGCGGAGAATTGTTATGATTCTCCGCTCGTGGACGTCAGGCTGCTCTTTCCATAGTAAAGTCTATGGGAAGCGTTCACTGCGTTACCCGCGGCCGGATTATCGGCACGGATAACGCAGTGACATATCGCCCGTGGACAGGAGGCCTTAGGCTTTCTATGAAAGTTTTTAAGTAAGCCCAAACAAGAAATAAAATGGCTTTTAAAAGAGGCAACATTGGCCATGTTCAACGCTAGCCACCAAGAAGGTGAAATTTAGTCCTTGCTCACCCACAGAAGATCACTTCTGGTAACGGGATTCATAAATCCCACCTCCAGGAAGCGATGGCTCCGATCGGCTTAGCAGCGCTCGAGAACCAATCAATACAGCGTTCAATCAACCAATGCGATGGCTGTGATTGGTTGATCGAGCTCTACATTGATTGGCTGAGCAGCAGTCAAAGTACCAATCACAGCCATCATGTTGTGGAGGTGGGACTTATGAAATAGCCGATCAATGCCATTGCTCAGCATGTCGGATTTCCGGAGAGCAGCGGGAGAAACCTGGACAGAGCCTGCTAGGTAAGTATAATAAAACATTCTCCGAAAATAAGGCCTAGTGCCTCTTTTGGGGGTGAAATTTAATATAAGACAGGGTCTTATTTTGGGGAAAGCACGGTAAAATCCTGGCCTGTATTTTTTCTGTTGCAAAAGAAAGTTTTTTAATGTTTTTAAATTTATTCCAGCTCAGCCCACTACAGTAAATATGTTTTTTTTTCTCCAGTTTCCACCAACGTATGCCGGAATTTCCGAAATGAACCAGCCTGCAGAACTCCTTCCACAGTTTTCCAGCATTGAATATGTGGTTCAGGTAACATGGTTTTGTAAATAGTACCTGTAATACTCAAAATTTTTGATGCTTACCTTTTTATACAGTTATTTCAGTTCAGCCATTGCACACAATCTTTAGATGTCTCTATCTATAATGTTAAAGGGGTTTTCAGCTTTATTCTTTTTTTAAAAAGGCTGCCAATGTTTAAAAACAATAAAAACTTCTGTACTCGCCCATCCCAGGTTCCTGCACCTCCGTTCACCCCGCTCGGTCTATTTCCAGGCTGTAGAATGTGGAAAAAAAATGGTGTGGGGGGCGCAACCCTCTAAGCTACTAGAAGATAAAAGATCCAATATGTGATAGTGAAGGCACTTCTTTTTTATTACTTCACAAGATAAAAACCAGCAATTGAAAACGGATTTCGGGGACGCACCCCTTTGTCAGTTCGGTTGGATTGGACACAATAGGATGCACTTCTTTCTCCCCTGTCCTCCTGCCACATACAGGACCTCTGGCACACCCAAAACACCTTTTGGGATTGTCACCCCCAGGCATCTTCATAACGCCCATGGACAGGAGGCCTTAGGCTTTCTATGAAAAGCCTTCTTTCTCCCCTCCCCCCCCCCGCCACATAAAGGACCTCTGGCACACCCAAAACACCTTTGGGATTGTGTCACCCCCAGGCATCTTGTTGTGTCCATCAAGGCCAGAGGCTATGTCTCTGCGTTAACATCTCTGCATCTATTAGTTTATTTCTACCAGGCAAACTTAGATTACACTGGATAGCCACAATTATTTCTAAATGCTAATCAAATAGACAACGCTTTGACTTAGCTACGGCGGCATATACTCTTAGATGCTAGTGAAATAGAAAAGGCTCTGACTTGACTATCTTCAAACCATAGCATGCACAATGAGATGCCAGTAACCATTGATTGGCTTGAGTATGTATTAGGCCGGCTGCACACGGCCGTGACGGGCTCCGCCGCGGAATATTCCGCGGCGAAGCCCGTCACGGCGCCCCCCCAAGGACCCGCGGCGGCGGTAGGCGGCGAAGCGTTTTCACGCTATCTTCCGCTGTGCTACAGCGGAAGATAGCGTGAACGGGCGGCTTCCATTGACTGCAATGGAAGCTGTCCGCGCGTACATCCGCGGCAAATAGAGCATGCTGCGGGTGAGGACGGGAGATTTCACGGTGCGAAATTCCGCGGTGGAATTCCGCACCGTGTGCCCTGAGCTATTAGGTTCAATAGAACCTAATAGCAGCGGGCAACGCAGCGGATGTCCGCCGCGAATTACGTGGCGAAAATCCGTTCATGGGAAGGAGGCCTAACTATATGCCACTAACTACTGCTATATTGGGGCAAGCATAATGATAAGTCACTAACCAATGATATGCTATTTGACTTAACTATATCCAAACCATAGCATACATGGCCTGAGCATGCACTACTATATACCACTAACCACTGTTAGATAGGGTCAAGCATAACGAGAAGCCATTAACTATTGACATGCTATTGACTACTATCTGACAGATACATCTATCTAGTTAATCTAATTTTCCCCTGGTCAAATACGTTGTTCATAATAAATTTAGGTCAGCGTTGCGATCATCCTAGACAGGGGAACACTAACGGTATTATTAAGCAGCAACCGATTTCTCCTTTCTTTAGCCCAATACAATTTATCATCACGTGTTGAGCTATTTTACGCTATTTTAGGCGGTTACTCTGCTAAATCTATGACAAGTATACGTCATAGTGTGCCTATGCCATTGGCCTATATCATCTAATAGCATATCTTTGTCTATCTATCCAGCCTATATTACAGGTCATTAGGGTGACTTACAAGTTTAATCCTCAATCTTATCTATCTAGGAGTACGATCATTAGTAATCTAGATCATTACCCTTGACCCTCTGACATTCACTGGTTACTAACTTGATTTTACTATTCTTACACTAAAACAAGTGAAATTCTTAGAACTACAAATAACATCTCTATTTTCTCAAACTCCTGATTACCCGCCATACATCGGCGGAGAAACGCGTTGAGTAACATATACCATGAGTTGAAAAATATATTACTCTTAGAATAAGATAGAAAGTTAACATAAACCACGAGTAGAAAAATATACTACTCATATGAATTAGATATTTAGAATTACCGGGTTGGCATAATTACTACCCGGCAGAGTATACTAATAGAATAATCCTTGAAGAATATGACTATTTAGTCTATCTTCGAAATATCATTGTTAGGAGACAATTGGGTACACTCCACAGAAAGCTCGACTATCAGCCTTTCCCAAATAACTAATAAAGAGGATTCATTTCTGGCTGAGTGAGCTGCGTCTGTACGATAAGTGCATCCCAATTCATACTTCTTAGTGTTCGTTTGTGACTTATGTCCTGTGGTTAATCAAATATTTGTTTCTGACACTTTTCGTATTGGTCAGTACTGTCTTTTGTTTTATGTGTGTGCCCTTTATGTATTTTAAAGAATATAAATAAAGTTTAATTTTAGTTAGGTCCGATCTGTGAAGGGTCTATATATATATAATATATATATGAATAAAAGGAACTGGTCATAACACATTTGGTAGTTTAAAGGAATGAGTTTATGAATGATTTGTGTTCTCTGATTTTGGTATTTGCATATTATGTTTTTAAGCTGGTGGTGACATGTTTTCATGCTTGAGAAAGGCTTACCTTTAGCCGAAACCTCGCTGTTTGTTCTCCGGGAAGGGAATAAAATTTGATCATGATGATGCTGACTCTTGGGGTATGTTTACACAGTGGAATTCACTGTGGAAAGATTCCAGGTGAATTTAGCCCCTAAAATCTGCATCTTATTGACACTGATTTTCACACGGATCTGCATGTGGAATTTGCCCTTTCAATCATCAAAATCCACAAAAAACATGACATGTCACTTCTTGATGGTCGGAAGGGTTAACATCACTCCTTAGGGAGAGCAGCAAGATGATGAGTGAGGAGACTTTATAAGGTTGTCCATGCTCCTCTGGGTAATATGCAAATAAGGAAGATCACCACCTATTTGATGGCAGCAGTCCTTCAAATTAATGATTGACCCTATATGCAGGTCTTCAGAGCAATGATTGGTAATTGAAAACCAAGCCAGAAAGCATACACAGACAGCTGTTTTGGGGTTTTTGCCCCTCATCATTGTACAGAAGGATCCTGGCTTGGCTAGGGAGAGGCCTACAGATGTGGGTCAGGAAGGGTAACATCACTCCTTAGGGAGAGCACCAAGACGGTGAGTGAGGAGACTTTTATAATCACTAGCTTACCCGTCGCGCGTTGCTGCGAAGACAGACATACATACATACATTCGTTTTTATATATCTAGATAACAACCAATCGCAGCACAGCTTATATGTTACCTCAGCTTTATAATATATAACAGCCAATCACAGCGCAGCTTTCATGTTACCTCAGCAGTATAATATATAACACCCAATCACAGAGCAGCTTTCATGTTACCTCAGCAGAAAGAGAAATAACAACGAATCACAGCGCAACTTTTATTCTGCCTCAGCAATATAAAAAATAGCAACCAATCACAGCGCAGCATTCATTTTACCTCAGCGGTATAATATATAGCAACCAATCACAGCACAGCTTTCATGTAACCTGAGTACTATAAGAAGTATCAACCAATCACAGCACAGCTTTCAAGTTTCTATGACATTGGGAAGTGAGAAAATTAGATTCCGTACGTAAAATTTGGACGCTAATTCTTTGGCGCTTAGAATTAAATAATCGAGTTGGGACCCATTAGCGTTTCCTATTTATGACATAATCAATGCTCGTGCCAAATTTCAAGTTTCTATGACATTGGAAAGTGAGATAATTAGATTCCGTACGTAAAATTTGGACGCTAATTCTTTGGCGCTTAGAATTGAATAATCGGGTTGGGACTCATTAACTTTTCCTATTTATGACATAATCAATGCTCGTGCCAAATTACATCGGGAAGTGAGAGAATTAGATTCTGTACGTAAAATTTGGACGCTGATTCTTTTGCGCTTAGAATTGAAAAATGGAGTTGGGACCCATTAGCTTTTCCTATTTTTGACATAATCAATGCTCGTGCCAAATTTCAAGTTTCTATGACATTGGGAAGTGAGACAATTAGATTCCGTACATAAAATGTGGACGCTAATTCTTTGGCATTTAGAATTAAATAATCGAGTTGGGACCCATTAGCTTTTCCTATTTATGACATAATCAATGCTCGTGCCAAATTTCAAGTTTCTATGACATTGGGAAGTGAGACAATTAGATTCCGTACATAAAATGTGGACGCTAATTCTTTGGCATTTAGAATTAAATAATCGAGTTGGGACCCATTACCTTTTCCTATTTATGACATAATCAATGCTCGTGGCAAATTTCAAGTTTCTATGACATTGGGAAGTGAGAAAATTAGATTCCAAATTTTACGTACGGAATCTAATTCTCTCACTTTCAATGTCATAGAAACTTGAAATTTGGGAAGTGAGAGAATTGGTGGCAATGATGGAAATCGAACGATCTACGTGGGGGGGGGACACCCGTAACTGTTGACGATGCTCGCACGCACGCAGTTTATCATAGGATAGTTGTACTATGCCTATAATCTTCCCAGGAGTGTACTCAACAACTTCCCAAAGTTTCATGGCGATCGGTTGAATTGTGTAATTTTTCTTTCCTCCACAGCGGGGTCCTCAGATGCCACTGATCTTTCTTTATGTCGTGGACACATGTATGGACGATGAAGACCTTCAGGCCCTGAAGGAGTCGATGCAGATGTCTCTAAGCCTGCTGCCTCCTACAGCCTTGGTGGGGCTCATCACCTTTGGACGAATGATTCACGTGCATGAACTAGGGTGTGAAGGCATTTCCAAGAGCTATGTCTTCCGTGGAACAAAAGATCTTACTGCTAAACAGTTACAGGTGAGTTATAAATGATCTATAATTGTTTTTAATTCGTAATTGCTTTTTATTAGAGTTGAAGAACAATGTACAAGGTACTGGATGGCATGAAATGTAAAATTACCAGGTAAATCCAAATTTTACACAAAAAAACTAAAGCAAAAAATTTGAAAACTACAGACATGTCAAAAAAATGGGAAAAAGTCATTCCTGCTTATATGTTTCGAATTTGTTTGTTCTTACTCATATAGCGTAGATACAAAGTTAAAATGGGAGAAAATTTTGAACCATAACTGGTCATTAGCAAAGCTTGGACATCACAAGAGCATAAAAAACATGTTTAAATACAAAAGTCGTACTTGTAGTTAATATAACAAATTACCCATTAATAAATATACAATAAATCATTTATAAGGCCGCCTGCAGATGGCCGGGTCGGATCCCGCTGCGAGAATTTGTTGTAACTTTTATATAATAGCCATTGTGACAACTAACAAAAGTGAAAATCACTTTACCTAAAATTCAGAGATTGTGCTGAAAACTGCCTCTAAAGTGTTGGCCACTTCCTCCTAATTTATTGTCCATTGTCTGCTGTTAATTAAGTCGGTAAGATGGAGAACAGAAAGGATAGGAGAGGGATGAGTTAGCCTGCTCATTGAAGTCTATGAGAGCAGAAGGGAGGTTGAGGAGAAAAGCAGACACACACACAGACGTGCTATAGAGCTAGTAGTTGTTATTTTCTGCTATTCATTTTTGCACTGCTCAGTACTGTGGTACACTGTCCTACATGGTGATGTTTTTGTGTGTGTTACAGACAGAGAGCAAAATCTGCAGTCTTCTCTGCACAGTGTGTGCAAGGCAGCACAAAAGCTTGTTTCCTTTCACCAGTTCTGAGAGAATTGAAAATCAGATATATTCTACATTTATCACCACTTTACACCTTTGTAGGCTGACATATAATGTCAGAAATAGTGTTGCTCCTCTTATACACATGACAGCTTATTCTGAAACGTTAGGTAGGCTTTAATTACCGTACCTGTATGTAATCATGCACTACTTTATTTCAGGAAATGTTATCCCTTACAAAAGTTTCTGCTGCGCAGCCAGGACGTGGACCTCAAGTTCAACAACCTCCTCCTTCTAATAGGTATATAAATATATATACACACACACACACATTTATTTACCCCTCTCTAACCAAAGGTTTATTGGGGGCATGACTAACAGCTAAATTTATTCTTTTAGAATTCTGCATTCTATGCGGAAAAATTGCCAAACACAGAAAACATTACCGTATATACCGGCGTATAAGACGACTTTTGAACCCCGAAAAATCTGCTCTGAAGTCGGGGGTCGTCTTATATGCCGGTAATACAAAAAAAGTGTCAAAAAAAAATTCAGTACTCACCTCCCCCAGCGTTCTGTCGCGCTCCGGCAGGCTGTCGCTCCCTCCTGGTCCCCGGCAGAGCATTGCTTTCTGAGTGCGGGGCTTGAAATCCCCGCCTCCAGAAAGCTAATACACACGCCGTCAGCCAGTTACAGCCATTCAATGACATCATTGAATGGCTGTGATTGGCTGAAGGCGCACGTGTGTTAGCAATCACACCCATTCAATGATGTCATTGAATAGTGTGATTGGCTGAAGCCACGTGTGTTTTAGCCAATCACAGCCATTCAATGATGCCATTGAATGGCTGTAGCTGGCTGACGGCGTGTGTATTAGCTTTCTGGAGGCGGGGATTTCAAGCCCCGCATTCAGAAAGCAATGCTCTGCCGGGGACCAGGAGGGAGCGACAGCCTGCCGGAGCGCGACAGAACGCTGGGGGAGGTGAGTACTGATTTTTCTTTTTCTCCACTGTATTACCGGCGTATAAGGTGAAAGTTGGGGGGTCGTCTTATACGCCCCGTCGCCTTATACGCCGGTATATACAGTATATTTTTTCATCTTTTTTCACATTCTATTTTAGGATGGTTTGCTCAATCAATAATAATTACCCCCAAATGAGTCCTCTAATTCTCCCATGCATAGTGATGTCAGATCTGTGTACTACTGTTGAGTGAGCTGAAGCCGTAGGACCCCAATTAAAGTTGAATTCTAATAGTTCAGTTTACCACAAACCAAATCCTCAGGCACTTTGTTCCGGCTGAACCCACTCAAATGACATCTACCACATGGCAGCAAGGAGATGGAGAATGGATCCCATAGATTAGGGCACAGAACTTTCCTATAGTTAGGCCGGTCTCAGATGACCACATTTGAAATGCAGATTCCGTGATTGGTAAAACGTGGGCATTGAAAGGCATGCATTTTTATAAAATTTGCCTTAACACTCGGGCATGTGAATTTTAGATTCCGCGAGTGGAAGAAAAATCACAGCATGCTCTATTTTACATTGCATATGGGTTTGGGTACCCATGTTATTTCTAAGCGACAGCGCGCAAAATACAATTAATTGCCGTATGCAGGGTCACCAGCCAGGCTCATAGCCAGATTCTGTTGTGGGCTTCCTACATGCAGAATCCGACCCGGTCGTGTGAGCTCTGCCTTAGTCTTTTTGTCTTTGACTGTGGTTTTGGCACAGTTGTGCACCATATTAACACATTTTATGAACTCTGAATTTAAGGAAATCTACCATCAGCTATTTTTGTCTTATAGGTTTTTGCAGCCGGTGCAGAAAATTGACATGAACCTTACTGACCTCTTAGGAGAGCTTCAGCGAGATCCATGGCCTGTGCCACAAGGAAAGAGACCACTGAGATCATCAGGGGTTGCCCTTTCCATTGCAGTTGGGCTTCTTGAGGTAAGTATTGATAGCATTCCTTTATGAAAACATTTCAATTTTAGCTACTAGATGCTGCCCATAAAATAAGATGTATGAAAGACTTGGCAACTCATTGTTACCATTCCACGTCTCAATTGGGTGCGTCAGTACACAGCCTGACACGTCAGTACTGATTGGACAGTGTCAAAGTGTGCAGAGACTCCCGATAACCAAAGGCAATGGTAACACCCACTTATCAATCTATTCATCGAGTTCCAGGAGTAATAACAGAGGCATGGGATCAGGGCCAGATTAAGTGTATATAAAATACTTTATTGGGGCCCCACATTAGCTCTTGGCCCTCCACCAACACCAAACAGAGAAAGACTGTTCTTTACGCATTTTAAGTTATGTGCTGTATAGCTTGAAATGCGTAAGAGACTGAAATGTGAAGACAATCTAAGGTCAAAATTAAGAAAAATGCATGTGAAGCTTTGTGTCATGTGGCCACAATACAGATCTTTTATAAGATCCGTATTACACTGCAACACTTGGACACATCAGTTCTAGGTAATCTAAGTTGTATGGTGTTCTATTCAGTAGAACTGTGTAAAGTAATGTGGATCCTAAAAAAAATTTATGGTTTTATGTATTACGGTTTGTTGGGCTCTGTTAGGCTCACTTTTGAACATGTCATAAGTTTAAAGGAATATTCCATAACATATATAGTACCTTTGATGTGTCCAAAGGCTCCCATACACCCAGCATATGTGGCAAACTTTATTTTTTCACTTTTAAGGAAAGCATGGACTACTATACCCTCCTGTACAGAGGAACATTTTAACCCCTTAATGACACGGACCCTTTTTTTTCCTCCCCCCTTTAAAAAAATCCTAACTTCTTCATTTATCCATTGAGGTCGCTGTATGAGGGCTTGTTTTTTGCGGGACGAGTTGTATTTTTCAATGGTGCTATTTAAATTACCATATAATCTACTGAAAAACTTTAAAAAAATTCAAAGTGGAGTAAAATGAAAAAAAGAACGACATTCCGCCATCTTTCAGTGCGTCTTGTTTCTACGGCGCAGAAGCTACAACAAAAACGACATGATAACTTTATTCTATGGGACAGTACGATTACTATGATACTAAACTTGTATAGGTTTTTTTACTGTACTACATTTTTTTTTTTTTTTCATAGACATTTAATTTTTTTCAATTATTTTCTGCCGCCATCTTCTGCGCGCAATAACTTTTTAATTTTTCCGTCAACGTAGTTGTGCGAGGGCTCATTTTTTGCGGGATGTCCTGTAGTTTCCGTTAGTACCAATTCGGAATACATACAGCTTTTTGATCGCTTTTTATTGCGTTTTTTCTGGGAGACAGGGTAACTGAAAAAATGCATTTTTGGAGTTCTTTTTTAATTTTTTCGGACGACATTCACCGAGCGGGGTAAATAATGCGCTACTTTGATAGATCAGACTTTTACAGACGCGGCGATACCAAATATGTGTTTTTCTTTTACGATTTTGTTTTTTTTAATTATAGATAGGGCAAAAGGGGGTGTTTTAAACTTTAATTACTTCCCCCCCCCCACTTAATAAAACTTTATTTATTTCTTTTTAAATAAACATGCGATGCTTTGATTTGCTACTACATTATGACAGGCAGCCTATCAAGCCGCCCCATGGGGATGGCTTGATAGGCAGTCTCTCAAGGCAGCCCTGGGGCCTTTCAGAAGGCCCCCGGCAGCCATGACACCTGCAGGGCTCCCCTGATCTCACCGGGGGAGGGGGGGGGCGTACAGGACCCCCGTAAATAGTTTGGGGGATTTAAATGCCGCTGTCCGAATTGACAGCAGTATTTAAAGGGTTAATTGCTGCGATCAGCCGTACGGCCGATTGCAGCTATTGCCCGCGGGTGTCAGCTGTAATAAACAGCTGACGCCCGCGCTGTATGAAGAGAGGTCGCCCCTCAACCTCTCTTCATACATACACCGACGCTCCAGGACGTAAATGTACATCCTGGAGCAGGAAGGGGTTAAATATATATAGTTTTTAACAATAGAAGCCTATGGATAACGTATCTCGCCATATACTTATACAGTGAGATACTTTGCAGTTTTCCATGAGCGGTATAGACTGGGAGTTCCTTCTGACTTGTACCTCTAATATAGGGTAAAAATGAGTTTTTGAACAGCCTTAGACCGATCCAAGTTCGAAACTGATCAGACACAGTTGCAGAATACATAACTATTACACTTGGTAACATATAGTGCCATCACGTCTTCTCCAATTGAAGGTGCTTTCTTTTGTTTTCTTCTCCATCCAGCCTAGGCCAACTGCTGATTGCAGATTTTGCTGCTTGAAAAACTTTGGTCTTTCACTTTCTACAGTTTTCCATAATCTAATACTGCCATCCAGCTGCTACCACCAATATTGTGCCTGCTGCTGCTCCATGTGCCCCCATTACTGTATCTACAGTGCAGCCCAATTCCCCAAGTACTATACATCACACACAGTTACAATCAAAATTATTTAATCCCCCATTGCAAATTAGATTTATTTGCCAAATTTACAAACTTTCAACTGTTTGCTTGTAAAGAATAAAAAAGAACAATAAGACAAGAACCATCTAAATAGCTCAACTCAACTAATATAACAAGTTGTTTCTCTAAACTCAACATGAATTACCACGTTTAATAACTACTGCAGTCTCAGAATTTTTCCCCTGAATAGAATTCCTCATAAAAGACAGGAATTAGGTCCTACCTGTTAATTCCCTTTCTTGAAGTCATCCTGACAGCATATGGGCTTCAGGTGTATGCTGTCAGGATGACGAGGGGAAGACAGGAATTAGGTCCTACCTGTTAATTCCCTTTCTTGAAGTCATCCTGACAGCATACACCTGAAGCCCCTATGCTGTCAGGATGACGAGGGGAAGCACACATTTGCCAATCAAGTGCTGTGTCAGGTACACCTGATGCAACTAATCAAGGGCTTAATTAGTTTCAGGTGTGCTTGAAGTAAAACACATAAAATACCTGGACTGTCTAGGACATTGTTGACTGTGACATTTGCTTGCATATTACAAATATGTCTGTCAAGAGATGGTCCAGACCGAAAAGATAGCTAAGGTCTTGCATATTTCTAGTGATACTGTTGGAATCATAGTTCACAAGTTTATAGGTATAGGAACACTGGCTAAACTATCTGGATATAGCAGAAAAAGGAAACCATTGCCGACTACAACCAGATTCCTGAGGAGGCAGGTGTTACCATGCAGGGCGGCGCTGGGTCCTGCGACCTGTGCGCACCGCTCCGATGTCGGCTCCGGCGTCCCCGATGCTCTGCAGTCGGGGCTCTCCCGGCGGTGTGGGGCAGCCAGTGTGCGGCGGCGTGGGCGTGTCTGCCCGTAGGGTGCCGCCCGCTCTCCCCCACCTTCCTTATGCACAGTGGGAATCGGCTCCTCCCACTCTCTGCCCCCGGGCGGGGGCTTGAAGTTAAAAGGCTGGCAGTGACCTGAGCTCACTGTCAGTTATTGGTTCTGCTAGCCTCTAGTCAGGTCTGTTCCAGTCTGCCCTAGTTGCTTGTCAGTATCCTTGCGTTTGTCTGTGAGCTCCACCTCCAGCCTTGATTTACCTAGTAAGTTTTGTTGGTCTGTTACACCTGCCTCTTCTGTCGGCACTCTGTCCCCCGTTAGTTAGTTCCATCGTGGTAGTCGCCAGGTCCCTAGTAGAGATGAGCGAACGTGCTCGGCCACGCCCCTTTTTCGCCCGAATACCGCCATTTTCGAGTACTTCACTACTCGGGTGAAAAGTACTCGGGTGCGCCGGGGGGCGGGGAGAGGCGTGGCGGCGTGGGGGGTAGCAGCGGGGAACAGGGGGGAGCCCTCTCTCTCTCCCTCTCCCCCCCACTCCCCGCTGCAACCCCCCGCGCCGCCACGGCGACCCCCGAATTTTTTCGCCCGAGTACGGAAGTACTCGAAAATCGCGGTATTCGGGCGAAAAACGGGCGTGGCCGAGCACGTTCGCTCATCTCTAGTCCCTAGCCAGTACAGGGACCGCCGCCCAGTTGTCCGCCTGGGGTTAGCCAGGGCCGAGGCAAGTAGGCAGGGACAGTGGGGTGCGGGAAGTTCAGGGCACCCCATCTGGCGCTCGGGGGGCAGAGTGCCGTAAACAGCAGGTGATCAAAAACCTTTCATTGACTGACTTGCAGCAAGATTTGATGGCAGCAGGCACTGAGGTTACCATACTGAACGCTGAAGGTCTTCTTGTCTGAACATCTAGATGTACACTTCTACTGATCCAAAAGCAACAGAAAATTTGTCTCCTATATGCTCAAAAAAATTACAAATTATTCTATCCTGTGGAGTGATCGTACAAAGCTGAAACTGTGCAGGTCTATGAATTGGCAGTCTATAGGAAGAAGAATGAGGCATACACTAAAAAGAACACTTTGCCTACAGTGAAGCATGGCATATGGAAGGCTTGATGGATTCAATCAACTATTAAGAAATCCTAAGAGAAAATGTTATGCTTTCTGGGAGGGAGCTGAAGCTTAGTCATCATCAGTCCTTTCAGGAGGCCAGTTATACCCAAATGTCCACAAAGGCTTTGTTTCAGAAGATGTCCTGGAAGATTTTGGTATGGCTGTCATAGCCCCCTTACATAAATTCCATTGAAAAAACTTTGGTGACATGTAAAGCCAAACCAAAAATATTGGTGAACTGGAGACCATTGCCCATGAGGAGCAGGCAAAGATTCTGTAAAAGCATTGTCAGAGCTGCTGTCTAGTTAAACATCATGTTGTGGCAGTTCATAACAGAAAAAGGTGCTTTACTAGGTAATTAAGTTGCTTGACATAAAGGGGTTGAATTATTCTGTAGTAGCCAATAAAAGTGGCATTTTGTGTTGACTTTCGGGAAGTTTGTTTGTTTTTCTACAAACAGCAGAAAGTTTATAAATTTCATAAATAAACTTTACCATGGGAGTTGAATAATTTTGATTCCAACTGTATAAGGGTAGTTTCACACCAATGCTGGGAATTCCACTTTCCTGCTATGTTCGTGAAGCAGGAAAGTGGAATACCCGTGGACAAAACTGGACACCGCTTAGTGGACCCCATTGACTATAATGGGGTCCATCCACTTTCCGCCCGGTTTTGGGATAGAAATTTTTTTTTCAAATTATTTGCAGCCAGATCTGCAACGGAACATCTGGCCGGAGGTTCTGACACAGATGTGTGAACCCCAAAGTTCATTCAGCGCTCAGACCAGATCCCTAAATAAATGTAGATCATAAATCTAAATAAATTCAGATCCCAGATTTCCAACAAATACTATGCGCAGACACTACTACACCTTATAAGCACTAGATTCACACACTACGTACAACATACCACTAACCAGTACTCGCAACTCCCCATTTGCCTCCAGTGTACTCCACACCACTAACAACATAGCCAGCTCCTTTTAATGCTGCTATCTTTTTCTCATGCACTGGTACACATCTCTCTCACATTTTGCTTGCCGTGCCCCATCCTCTCTTACATACTGCTGCTCATGACCCCCCTCCCCTCTTACATACTTCCCTCTACGATCCTCCCCTCATTCACATACTGCTTCTGATGCCACATCCTCTCTTACATGCGGCTGCTCATGATCTTTCTCCCCTCTCACACATTTCTCTCTATGATCCTTCCCTCATTTACATACTGCTTCCCATGCCCCATCCTATCTTACATACTGCTGCCCATGATCCTCCTTCCCTGTAATATACTTCTCTTTATGATCCTCCCCTCATTCACATACTGCTTCCTGTTGGGGGTCTGTCAACGGAGACCAATGCGAATGTTGCCTGAGTCCAAATTAAGAGGAAATATTATATAGAGTACTCGTAGATGAGAACCATAAGAAGCCACTACACACACACAGTCTAGTGATATCAGTATGAATTCTAGTTTATTTTCGAACATTGCTAGTTTTTATGCAAGATGAAAAGAAGGCGTTTCCAAACGTTACCTGATGCTTAATTTCAAAGTACTTTGCTGACCAAGTCCTCATTCCAACAGATTACAATATGGCTGTAAATCAAAAGCCTTCTAAACAAAAGGTATCAGCAAAACTGTGTGAAGTGGACATCAAACAGTTACATATGATCGTAAAGATGACTCCATACTGTCTAAGTACATACTTAATTACACCTCTTCCCAGACCAGGATGTAATCTTAAAGTCCATTGTGTTAAGTTTTATCTTGTCTCCAAGTCTGATTTGCACATCAAAGAGGGGGCATTGTTTCTAGTTTGCACATAAAACTGGTTTTAGCCACCTACTTAGTATTCAGTACATTGTCAAAAGTTCAGACTTGTAGTCAAGATGGCTGAATGAAATCTAATTAATCATACATTTAGTATTTTAAAATCAATATTCAGTTAAACGCTTGAACATACCTTTTGACATATGATTCTATATCCAAGTTCTATTAGCAACTTCTGGAATGTTTTACATATTTTTCATTTCCATATTACATAACATTATACAACCAAATAACTAATGTCACATTTATTACACTGTTTCCTTATCTTTCTTATGTTAGGTTATTAAAAATATGATTGACCCCTATCATTCCCATGGTCCCATCTTCTCTTACATACTGCTGCTCATGACCCCCCTCTCCTCTCATATACTTCTCTCTACGGTACTCTCCTCATTCACATACTGCGTCCCATGGTCCCTTCCTCTCAAATTTGACCATCCTCAGTAACAATGTCAGTTGTTGGTTAGGAGTCCAGCAGGCGAGGCAGACAACCAAGCTTCAACTAAAATTGGTAAAGTTCTGTAGTACTAGACATGGAATAAGAATGGTATAACTGTAATAACTAAGGACACTTTCAAACAGGCCACTAAAAACTCTGTACTGAGCCACAATTGATTTCAATAGGGCGTCTCAGACAAGCGTTTTAGCCCTGTCTTCTAGTGCATTTAAGCAGTTTTTAAGGCACCTCATCACCCATTGCAATGATGGGATGTTGAATGCCGTTTGAAAACGCTGTGTTGAAAAACGTTGCATTTTTACTAATGCCTGTATGAGACTGGCTTAAAGGGGTTGTCCCGCGGCAGCAAGTGGGTCTATACACTTCTGTATGGCCATATTAATGCACTTTGTAATGTACATTGTGCATTAATTATGAGCCATACAGAAGTTATAAGGAGTTTTTCACTTACCTGCTCCGTTGCTAGCGTCCTCGTTTCCGTGGAGCCCGTCTAATTTTCGGCGTCTAATGGCCAAATTAGACGCGCTTGCGCAGTCCGGGTCTTCTTCTTTTCTCAATGGGGCCGCTCGTGCAGGATGCCGACTCCGTGTAGCTCCGCCCCGTCACATGACGATTCCAGCCAATCAGGAGGCTGGAATCGGCAATGGACCGCACAGAAGCCCTGCGGTCCACCGAGGGAGAAGATCCCGGCGGCCATCTTCAGCAGGTAAGTAAGAAGTCACCGGAGCGCGGGGATTCAGGTAAGCGCTGTGCGGTGTTCTTTTTTAACCCCTGCATCGGGGTTGTCTCGCGCCGAACGGGGGGGGGGGGGGGGGGTTTGAAAAAAAACAAAAACCCGTTTCGGCGCGGGACAACCCCTTTAAGTCACAGAGCCAAATTTGCAACATTGAATAGTCGAACCAAAGTTGCAGCGTGGAATAGCAGAGCTGACATTAAGGCATGGTACACTACCAGGACAAAGGCACAGGCTTCCCGGGTTAGGGATAAGGCTCAAGATGCAGACCCATAAATCCGGACCTCAGAAAGAAGACACAAGATACATGCATGCAAGATTCAAACTTCTATTTCAGGGCATGGAAACATACTCTTCAAATCTCTACCGCCATGGACTCTTCTTTCTTACGTACTGCCCTCCATGGACCCCTTTTTCTCACCTAATGCCTCCATGGACCCCTCTTTTTCACATACTGTCTCTTGTCTTGTCATTCCCCTCATTACCTTCAAATTAGCAGAAGCAGAGGTGACCTCCTCCCATTTCTGTCAAGTCATTTTTACAATACTCCTGATTGCCACAGGATGTTTGCCATGATGTCACCAAGGATCCTGTACCACTCTTCTAGGTCTGTTTTTGTTGGAAACATATTTTACGCAGATCATGTAACTCCAACTAGTAGCTTTACAAATTGCTGTAAAATCGCTCTAATTTTATGCAAAATGCAAATGTATATCTGGGGGCCCCGCTGGGGCAGTAGGAGTGGGAGGCTTCAAGTTAGTGCTCCATCTGGCCCTAAGTGAGACAATGCAAAGTTTTAAGGAAAAAGGTGTTCCAGAATTATTTGTTGAAGAATACAATTTGCATAACAAAACATTCCAAAAAACTGGTATTACCAAACAACAAGCATATTTAAGAATGTATTGCTTTTTTTTATATGCTTCCAATTTTAGAAACCTCCATCAATGTAAGGGCTCAGTCACACGGGCGCATCTGGGCTGCGATGCACCCGTGTTCCTGCAGGATAAGACGGCCGCACTGCCGATGCGGAGAAAGAACACATGACCGGGTCCATTGCCGGTCATGTGTTCTTTCTTCTGGCGATGTGGCGAGTCATCCGCACCTGCAGTGCGGCCATTTTCTTCATGCAGTAACACGGGCGCCCGTGTGACTGAGCCCTAAAAATGTCCATACACTTAAGGTATTGTCCATGAGTTTTGAATCAAAGTCCTTGGTGTTTGCAGTGGTATTTAAGAATTAACTTTGCACACCACTAGTATCCCTGACTTTTTTATTTGCTGTAGTCTGACACTGCAAGCAATCCTCCTGAGTACATGAATATGCTGCATCTTTATTAACATTGTATTTTTTTGTTTTCAGTGTACATTTCCTAACACTGGTGCTAGAATTATGATGTTCATTGGAGGACCAGCCACTCAAGGACCAGGAATGGTAGTGGGTGATGAGCTGAAGATTCCCATTCGTTCTTGGCATGATATTGAAAAAGATAATGCAAAGTATACAAAGAAGGCTACTAAGGTGAATTTTAATTATGTCTTCATTCTTTCATATATGTTGCAGAATAGTTGCAAGTGAATGGGTGTAACCATTTTATTGCCAGATTTATTGCCAAATTACTCAAAATCTTTACATAGTTATTCTATTTTAAAGTGACACACATCAGATTACCAAAATTTGGCTTCATCACTAAGAGGTTAAGATTACTGTACTTTAGGGCTCATTCACACGGGTGTATTGTCACCGTGTAGTTCCTGTGCGTAACACATGGTGAATAAAGGCAATGAAAGTCTATGCATTTTCATTCTTCCTTTCACACCTGCATTTGAACTGCGAGTGGACACTGCGTATAATACTCGTGAAATACATTTCAGCATGTTCTAATATTCTGCATTTCATATGTAGCACTTGAAGGGCTGCGTATGAAACGCTGTCCATTTGCAGGCATTCAAAGGGGCAGCATTTCAATATGCAACCCCACTCTGTACAGAGAGGGGAATTTAAAAAAAAAAAATCGCACTGTGCATGACATTAGGATCCCAGGCATGCGCAGTGCCAATCACAGTCTGTTTGCGATCTCTGTCGGCAGAGCGAATAGGCTCCGATGAGTACAATGCTGCGAGATACTCACAGTATTGTACGCGTACTCCCGGGTGTATGAGCCCTTACAGTGAGTTCTAAAGATCCACCATTTGTTTACAATGTAATCCCTTTTTTTTATTGTTTTCTATGTTGTACATTTTATATCTTACAATTTAGCAAGTATATATTGCTGTCTGCTAAATGATCAAGTTTTACAAATATATAATCTTTTATGGCATGCCAGTTGTTTATACAATGTATCTATTGTTGTGAAGAACAAATTATGGATATATAAATATATATTGTAACTTGCTTTGGCAGCATTTTGAAGCTCTTGCAAACCAGGCAGCTTCTTCTGGCCATGTGATTGACATCTATGCTTGTGCATTGGATCAGACTGGGCTCTTGGAAATGAAATGTTGTCCAAACTATACTGGGTAAGAAACATATATGCAGTACAAGTGACATGTTAAGTAACCTATTTCACTGTTGCTTTATAGATTATTGCATATGCTTTTATAATTCACATTAACTGTTTAACCTACCATCTTTGGTGTCTCTCGGGGCTCTGTTATAAGACCTCTACTCTTTTCCATCTACACCTTTGGCCTAGGATAGCTCATAGATTTCCATGGCTTTTAGTACCACCCTTATATTGATGACACTCAAATCTACACTTTTGTCCCAGATTTTAACTATCTACCATCCAGAAGTGTCTATTAGCTATGTTCTCCTTCTTCTCTTCCTGCTTTCTAAAACTGAACATGGAGATTACTGAATTTATCATCTTTCTTCCATTTTACTCATACCAATCAGACCTAAAAATCAAAATCAATGGCTCAATGCTTTCCCTAATCCCACAAACTGCTTTCTCACTGTAGCATTTCATTCTGCCCTGTATTTCAAATCATACTTATAAGCCATAGCCACCTCAAAAACATCTTTTGGATATCATCTTTCTTTAGCCTCGAGTCAGCAAAAATGCTAGTTTGTTTTCATCATCTCTTGTCTAGACTATTGCAACATCCTTCTCAGTGGCCATCCATCTAACACTCTTCGACCTCGTCAATCCATCCTCCGCTCTGCTGCCTGACTAATCCACCTCTTCCCCATTACACCACTACCTTTCTCATCTGGCTAATTATTGTTCAGATAATCCAGTTCAACCTCATTAAAGTGTTAAAAGCATGAAGGAGGCAATGGTGGTGATAGTATTCCCCTGTGAGGATGGGGGAGGCAAAGGGAGGAGAATTATTACTTTCTGGGGGCATAAGGGGGTATAACTGTGGAGGGCACAAAGGGATCATTATTAGAGATGAGCGAATGTACTCGGTAAGGCCGATTTCGCAATCGAGCACCGCGATTTTCGAGTACTTCACTACTCGGGTGAAAAGATTCGGGGGTCGCCGGGGGGCGGGGCGTGGTGTGGTGGAGCGGGGGGTAGCAGCGCGGAACAGGGGGGAGCTCTCTCTTTCTCCCTCTCCCCCCCCCCCCCCCACTCCCCTCTGCAACGCCCTGCTCACCCACGGCGCCCCCCGAATCTTTTCACCCGAGTAGTGAAGTACTCGAAAATCGCGGTGCTCGATAGCGAAATCGGCCTTACCGAGTACGTTCGCTCATCTCTAATCATTATTTCTTTTGGTGGTCACTATGGGGGAGCTGTTATTTTGTGGGGCACAGAGCAGGCATTAGTAGTATAGGGGCATTGAGAACAGCATTGAGGGTTGTAACAGGATAGGGAGTGTGCACAGAGACAAGTTACGGCTGGAAAAGGAGTCATTGTGGTCTGGGCCCGAATTAACAAGAGAAGAGAAAACTGACTATAATCAGTGACAATATCACCTATAGGGGTAACTGCACTGTAATCGCTGTGTAAAGCTGGTATCTGACAATATTATAATTTTTGTGGATTTGGGGATGAAGCACACATCCTAGGCTTTTTGCCTCTGCTTTTTCAATCTTTTTGATTGACTGCGTGGGTACATTGGTAAGTAAGTACTCTATACTGAGAGTCGGGGCATTTTGGTTCATAATATGGTTACCAGTAATAAACCTGACTTGCACTTGCTCTCTGTACTGTGCTTGTTTCTTGTGCTGTATTTATGTACTGTGCTTGGTTATGGTGCTATATTTATGTTATAATCTTGGTTATGGTGCTGTATTTATATATTAAGATTAGTTTTATTTATGTTATGGGCTTGGTTGTGGTGCTGCATTTGTTATGCGCTGTATGTATTTACTAAGGTTAGTTTGGTGATGTACGGTACGGAAGGCAAAGGTAAACAGTTTTCAGTTGGGCCGCTGCTCATGGGCCACGGCCCCGTGCTTGCCCACCAGACTAAAATTTCCCAGCCAGCCCCTGATGCTAACTTTTTAATGGTCTTAGGACACACAGAATGGCATTGTGGCCCGAGCTTCAGATTGTGCACTTCTGCTTTACAGTTATCTGATGTAGATAACTATTTCTTCCTAAGTGAAATGAAGCTCAATGCCTTGTATTTTTAGCTATACTATTAAAGGAGTTTTGTCAACTAGGTTCTAATAGTAACCATAAGAAATTTAAAGGCAGTCTGTTCCAAAATCTAGAAAGTTGGAGCAAAATATTTATAAAAATACTCAACCTTTTTTCTTTATACAGTGGACACATGGTAATGGGAGACTCTTTTAACACATCTCTCTTCAAGCAAACTTTTCAGAGGGTTTTTAATAAGGACACAGAGGGCAATTTCAAGATGGCATTTGGTGGTACTTTGGAAATTAAGGTAAATATGAACTAAGCGTGTTGAAACCTGTTGCTTTATGATCTCTTAAATAATGAAAAGAAATATATTGTAATACTTCTCATATGTATCAGTGGGAAACACATGAAAGCATAGGTATAACTCCTAACACTAAGAAAACTCCGATTTGAACTCTTCTCTCAGGTATTTCCAGATGTAGACAGATCTGGAATTTGCCCCAATTGTGAAAGTCGACTCGTCAGTAAAAAGTACTTTTTCTCATTGCTGGGGAGTCCTTTGGTGGTGTCTTTTCACTGAGTCCAATCTTTCTTTCCTATGAACTTTTGACAACTTTTTGACAGCTTTACACCCATGCAATCCAACTTTGAGCACGTTGCAGCTTGCTATAAGGCCTCATGTCCACGGAAGGGTCGGATTCTGCATGCGGGAGCCCGTAGTGGACATGAGGCCTTACAGCAAGCTGTGGACTGGAAAGCAGGAGTTTGAAAAAAAGACCTCTACTACCCATGTGCGCCGGCGCGCTGGCTGGCGCTCCCGCACACATCTGCATTAGAGAAAAAAGAAGACCCAGACGGGTAAGCAGGGTCCTAGGTGATGACACGGATACCGCAGCCTTTCCACAATGATGATTGCGGAAGGGCCGCGAAACGGATGGCTTCCATTGACTTCAATGGAAGCCGTCCGTGCGGCAACTGCACTGAAATGGAGCATGCTGCGATTTGATTTCTGCATCCAAAGATCTGCAAATCAAATCTGCATGCTTTAATTCAGTTGCGGACACCCATGTTTCCCTATGGGTGGCTTGAACTGCGGATCATCCGCACGGGTGTCCCACACGGATTGCCTAATAGAAATGCACTCGGGGACATTGGGCCTAACTGTGGAGCATATCAGGATTCACTCCACTTATGGTTCAGTTCCGGCGATGTCTGTTTCCATTTCTTGAGGCAGAGCCTCTTCAAAACCTTTGTGTTCCTTGCTGATCAGCACTTGGGCGACTAGACCGTAAATGATCTGTGATGCTTTACATAGTTTTATGTCTCTGGATGGTTCTAATAACTGTAGATTGTTTGCAACCTACCCTGTCCCATATCTGTATAGACGATAACCCTTCAAGGTGAAGAACAACAATGTGGTGCGTTTGCTCATCTGAAAAAAACTTTTGACTTTTATTCATCCCCCGCCTTTTAAAAGTTTTGAAAAATTTTCCAATAAACACTGGTGGAAATTGAAAGTGTTAGAGCCAGACGCAGTTGTAGAAAATGTATTATACTTGGATCAAAGTAACTCCATATGAAGGGTATTGAATAATAAAAAATTGGATGAAGTACTTTTATTAGTATGGGGTCCTTTGTTGTGCAAAATGCTCCAATGGTTTAGTTTATAAGTCATAAAGTGTATTCTGTAAGAAGGTCCTTTTTTGTCCACAGATTTTCGGTGACAAGGTATGCCGAGGTGTACAGTTTGAACTCTGTACATCCAAATATCTGACTTTGAAAGAGGTTGGATAATTGGCAGGATTGAAATCGGGGCATCATATCGTGAAATCTCCCGAAGGACTGGCCATAATGCAATGTCAATGCAGAGAATGGTTACTCAGTGGACACAGGAAGGCTGCAGTACTCGCAGACCTGGAACTGGTCCACTCAGAAGGAGAGTGCCACGTGAAGATCACCAAAGTGTGTGGATAGCAGTTGCTGATAGATGGGTTACTGTGACACAGATCTGAGCAATGATTGGAGCCATAGTCCTCCCATGAACCGATAGCTTGAAACTCGGTTGCATTCTCAGACTTCCATGCAGTGTGTTCCATTAACCCGATTTCACCACCAGCAACAATTTACTTGAGTACTGCTAGACGCAGTTGGACACATGAATCAGAAGAGTTGTGTTTAGTGACAAGTCCAAATTCTGTCTGGGACAAGCTGATAATCTCCAGTGTGTCCGTCAGCATTTTGGAGAAAGGGCCCACCCTGCTGTGATTTCAGAGCGGCACATGTCCAGCCTCTGGACTCATGGATTGGGGGGCAAAAAGTTATCACAGAAGCACTGTGGTGGTAGTTTAAGGCACAATGACTGCCAGTATGTGGACAGAGTTGTACATCCTGTTATACGCTTCAACACCACCATCCAGAAAATGTGTATGGAGAGCAGCATCAAGTAGAAGCTATTTCAGAAAGACATCCTGGAATCTTCAGGGAATCCAAATCCAATTATCATCTTTATTGAGTTAAAAACTCCATCAGCATGAACAACAAAACTTGCAACGTTTCGTCCTATGCAAAGGACTTTGTCAAGCATGACAAAGGGCCCACCCTGCTGTGATTTCAGAGCGGCACATGTCCAGCCTCTGGACTCATGGATTGGGGGGCAAAAAGTTATCACAGAAGCACTGTGGTGGTAGTTTAAGGCACAATGACTGCCAGTATGTGGACAGAGTTGTACACCCTGTTATACGCTTCAACACCACCATCCAAAATAGTATCTTCCAACAGGATAATGCTCGTCCATATTTTGCAGCCATCAGAAGACACATCTTGCAAGATGTCGGGACCATGCAATGGCCCGCAAAGTTGCCAAGTTACGAGATTTAGCCCCAAGAGAGCATATTTGGGTGCCATAAGTAGACTCTTTACGTTACATGGTCACCCACCACAAACCGTACAACAACTGACTGCACAAGTCATGCAGGCATAGAGAGACCTAACAAGATGTCTGAACACTTATTAATTCAATGCCTGCAAGGATCCAAGAATGTATAGGTGCTTGTGTTGGGCACACTCCTTACTAAAACCTGTACTCAACAGTAATAAACATTGTCCAGTTCATCCTAACTTGATATCATTTATTTTGGGAGTAACTGTACATAACTACCATGGTTTACGAAATTCCACCAATTCATTTTGGGTGTAATGCTTTCAAATTCCACCAGTGTATCATATGGTACATTAAATGGCACCATTTAAAAAGTACAAGTACAAAAGTATGTGCCTCTTAATGACCACCCTATTGTGTTTTTACGTCCTGCCATTGCAGGACGTTTATGGAGGGAGATAGCGCTGCTATCTCCCTCCATACATTGCAAGCATTAGCCGTTTATTACAGCTGACACCTGCAGGCAACAGCCCCGTGCAGCCAATCGAGACTGTTAACCTTTTAAATGCCGCTGTCAAATCTGACAGCGGCATTTAAATCTCCCGAACGATGTTCAGGGGTCCTGTACGGCCCCCAACCCCGCTGTGAGATCAGAGGAGCCGTGCTGGTGTCATGGCAGCTGGGGCCCTTCTGAAAGGCCCCAGGGCTGTCATGGCAGAATGCCTATCAAGCCATCCCCCAGGGATGGCTTCATAGGCTGCCTGTCAGAATGCAGTATGATTTAATGCTGCTTGATCTAAGCATCGCTAGTTGTTGTCCCCCAGGAGGACTAAAAGAAAAAGTAAAAATTCTATCAAAGTAATACAATATTTACCGCCCAAAGTGAACGCCGTCCGAAAAAAAAAAAAAAACCGCCAGAAATGCGCTTTTTATTGGTCACCCTGTTGCCAAGAAAAAATCTAATAAAAAGTGATCAAAAAGTCCTATGTTTTATAGAATGCTACTATCGAAATCTACAGGACGTACCGCACAAAATGAGCCCTTACACAACTATATCGACGGAAAAATAAAAGTTATTGTGCACAGATGATGGAGTCAGAAAAATATATATATAAGTACAGCAAAAAAAAAACTATACAAGTTTGGTATCATAGTAATTGTACTGACCTATAGAATAAAATTAGCATGTCATTTTTGTTGCAGTTTATGCACAGTAGAAAAAAAGACACACTGAAAGATGGTGGAATGTCATTTTTTTTCCATTTCTCTCAACTTAGAATTTTTTAAAAGTTTTTCAGTACATTATATGGTACATTAAATAGTACCATTGAAAAATACAACTCGTCCTGCAAGAAACGAGCCCTCATACAATGGATAAATAAAGAAGTTACAATTTTTTTCAAAGGGGTGAGGAAAAAACAAAAATGGAAAAAAACAAAAACATGTGGTCACTAAGGGGTTAAAAAACCTAGGATGCAATAGGGAAGGTGCATTAACATCCTGACACTGAAAATTTTAACCCTAAGATTAACATCCTGGAAACAGTAAAAATGTCTTACCTATCAACAATGAGTAAGACATGCTATACTGATGTCCCATCAATCAATAATCACATAACAGTGTAAGACACCCACAGATATATGTGTGTGTGTTTAAATGCATAGTAACACAGTGTGTTAGGCTGAATATTTCATATTTCCCTCTAGTTCAGCGTATTACCCCCCCCCCCCCCAATGTTCATCCAGAGGAAAGCAAAAAACCCCAATGAGATAGAAACCAATTTTTGTCATTTTAGAAAAAAAATCCTTCCAATCTCTAATATGGTAATCCGATCCATTTGCAACAGTACGCGGCCCTTTCTTAATTTACATAGTTTTGTATCATCTGCAAACATTGTTATTTTACTTTACAATTTCTCCACAAAGTTGTTAAAGGGGTTGTCCCGCGGCAGCAAGTGGGTGTATACACTTCTGTATGGCCATATTAATGCACTTTGTAATGTACATTGTGCATTAATTATGAGCCATACAGAAGTTATAAAAAGTTTTTCACTTACCTGCTCCGTTGCTGGCGTCCTCGTCTCCATGGTTGCCGTCTAATTTTCGCCGTCTAATGGCCAAATTAGACGCGCTTGTGCAGTCCGGGTCTTCTTATCTTCTCAATGGGGCTCCGTGTAGCTCCGCCCCGTCACGTGCCGATTCCAGCCAATCAGGAGGCTGGAATCGGCAATGGACCGCACAGAAGCCCTGCGGTCCACGGAGGGAGAAGATGCCGGCGGCCATCTTCACCGGGTAAGTAAGAAGTCACCGGAGTGCGGGGATTCAGGTAAGCGCTGTCCGGTGATCTTTTTTAACCCCTGCATCGGGGTTGTCTCGCGCCGAACGGGGGGGGGGGGGGGGGGTTTGAAAAAAAAACAAAACCCGTTTCGGCGCGGGACAACCCCTTTAATAAGTATATTAAAAAGATTAGGGTCCAATACTGACCCCTGTATATCAGTTACCCAATCCTAGAGTGTACCATTATTAACCACCTCGTGCTTTTTATCTTGCACACATTCTTGCCCAAACCATGCATTCTCATTTTATGTGGCACAGTATCAAATGCTTTGGAAAAATCAAGTTATACAAGATCCAATAACTCCCTGGCCCAGTCTGGAACTTACCATCTCGTAGAAACTAATCAGATTAGTTTGACAGGAGTACCTCCTCATAAGTCCATGCTGTTATGGAGTTAACTAGCTAAAATTAATTGAGGTACTCCAGGATAGCATGTCTTAGAAACACTTTAAACATTTTCCCTAAAATACAAGTTAGGCTTACTGGCCCATTGTTTCCAGGTAGGCTTTTTGGCCCTTTTTTTGAATATCGGCACCATATTTGCTATGAACTAATCTAGCGGAACAGACCCCGTTACTACAGAGTCCTTAAATATAAGAAACAACGGTTTGTCTATCACATTAGTTGATTTCCTTAAAACCTGGGGGTGTCTACGATCAGAACCAAGTGACTTGTTTGTTTTTAATCTTTTAAGGCCTCATGTCCACGGGGAAAATCAGGCCCGCTACGGATTCTCCATGGAGAATCTGCAGCGGGTCCCTCCTGCCCGCGGATATGAGCGCTGAAAATAAGAATTAATCAGAATTAACTCACCTCCCGCACGCTCCGGATACTTCCTGCGCTGCGGCGTCATCTTCTCTGCGTCGCGGCCGGATCTTCTTTTTTCGGCCCGGCGGATGCGCAGGATGACGTCGGTGACGTGCCCCGCGCATGCGCCGGCCCGAAGAAAAAAGATCCGGCCGCGACGGAGAGAAGATGGCGCCGCGGCGAAGAAAAGAAACGGAGTGGGTGAGTAAATTCCGATTTTTGTCTCCCGCGGATCCGGACGGCTTCCATAGGCTTCAATAGAAGCCTGCGGGAGCCGTCTCCGCGGGAGACCCGCACGAAAATGGAGCATGGTCCAGATTTTTTCATGCTCCATTTTTTTTTAAATCACTTTTATTGACGATCCGCGGGTATTTATCTACCAGCGGGTGGTCAATGCATCCCTATGGGATGCGGATCCGCGGGCAGGAGAAGAGTTAAAATCTGCTGCGGATTTTAATTCTTCTTTTGCCCGTGGACATGAGGCCTAAAGGCTCTGCGCTTCTTCCTGGGTTAGACTGGTGACATTTAATAGAAAGTTTACTTGATCACTCTGCATTTCATCTTTTCATTTTCCTGAGTGAATACGCTGGTGAAAAAACAGATTTGCTTTCTCCTCATCACTCTCTATTATTTTTCCCTCATTACATTTTAAAGGGCAAACACTTTCCGCCTTAATCTTTTTGCTACTTATAGGCTGGGTTCACACGGGGCGTATTCCCGTCGGAAATCTCGCAGTTTGGCCGCAGCAAAAACCGCGAGATTTCCGCCGGGAGAACCGCCGCGGTTTAAGCCACGGCTGCTTTGAAGCGGCCCGGCCGCTTGCTTTTCCGTTGCGGCCGGCGCTCCCATAGAGGAGAGCGCGGCCGCGACGTAAATAAACAAAAAAAAGAAAGTAAACAGATATGCTGCTTCCTTTGAAACCGCGGCTGCGGCGGCCGCAGCCGCGGTTTCAACCGGATTTACCACAGCGGATTAGCCTTCCCGTGTGGACGAGATTTCTGAGAAATCTCATCCACATGGCTGGCTAATCCCGAGATTAGCGGCCGCGGGCGGTTTTGCCGCGGGCGGATCTGCTGCGGCAAATTCGCCCTGTGTGAATCCAGCCATATAGTTGAAGAACATTTTTGGGTTAGTTTTATTCTTTTTGGCAAGGAGTCTTTCTGTCTTCACCTTTAATGCTTTTATTTGCTTTTAACCTAATTTATTTTTTTCCTTATAGTATTTTAATGCCTTTTCACTGCCTTCTTATTAAAGTAGTTTAATTGCTTTCTTTATGTTGTTTATTGCCCCTTTATGGTTTATTAAACCATCTTTATTGATGGTTTTCTTCAATTCCTAACTCTTTGACTACTGTAAAGTATAAACTGCTCAGAATCAGTGTTTTTAAGATGGTTTTAAAAATTTCCCATTTATTGTCTGTACGCAGTTTATAAAGTTTAAAGCAGCTCTAAGCTGATTGAACTTTGCATTCCTAATGTTTAGTATTTTTGTAGCTCCCAATAAGACTCCCTATTGAAAGACAAGTGGAAATTTATTAGATATGGGTCACTATTTCCCAGGGCCCTCCACCGACTTGCACCCCTGTTATTGTGTCAGGCCTATTGGTTAAAATTAATATAAAGTCCAAAATGGCCATCCCTCTAGTTGGGAAAGATAGTTTCTGTTGTTTTTTATCCTTTCTAAACAAACTATAACCCTGTAAGTTTACTGCCCAATCACAGCTTTCATACATCCAGGTCTCCGTTAATCCCACCATGTCATAGTTCTCAGCTATTATTAATTCCATTTAGTTAACCTTATTTTATTGGTCAGACTTGTAGCATTAGTCACCATACAATTTAGAAAGTGTTGATTTATTTTTTTAATTGAAATGTATCCCTATTAACTGATCTGCCATTTCTAATTGTGCTAACTAGAGTTGAGTGAACATACTCTGCCGAGCTTAATGCTCGTTCGAGTATTACCGTACTCGATGGTGCTCTTCACTCGAACAAGCATCAAGCCGAGTTCGACCCCGCCCCAGTTTTTGGCTCCTCTCCGCTGTGATGTGCCTGTTTTGGCCCCTCCCTGCCGTGACGCAGCATGCGTCAATGGCAAATTTTTTGTCTGGCATGGGAGAGAGAAAGAGAGAGAAACAAACACATACACGAACCAAGGAAAAAAAAAAAAAAAGCTCGGGGCCCGGCGTTCCACATACAAAAATGTTCGAATCTCCCATTGTAGTCAATGGGGTTCATTACTCGAGTAGAGCTCTCGAATTTTACGAAAAGCTCGACTCCAATAACGCGAACCCGAGCATTTGGGTGCTCGCTCATCTCTAGTGCTAACCCTTCTCGTCTTCCAACCCCATTATCATTACTTAGTCCTACATCACTTTCTACACTATCTTGCCTTATACGAGGGGCTGCTGATAAGTCTTTGGCTTTGTGTTCTTTTTTTGTTTCTATGGTAACGAATGTTACATCACATGAAAGCCTTATGTGTCTAATATATGTTTTCAAAATGTTGTGTTTTGTAGCTTATAGCAACAGTGATCTAGGCACGCGGGGAAAAAAATGGTGATATTCACAGCAAATGAGAGCAGAGGAGTGATAAAATTCTTGTTTTTGCAAGGAAAGTCCACGAAGGATATTAATAGTGACATGTCTCAGACATTGGGGGATCAATGCCCTTTATATTCTACTGTTAAGAACTGGGTTGCCAAATTTAAAACGGGCCACTTCAGCACCAATGATGAGGAACGTCCTGGATGACCGAGAGAGGTTGTTGTTCCGGAGATCGTCGATGCTGTGCACAACCTCATACTGGAGAATTGGCGAATTTTAGCTAAAGGGATAGCAGACATCATGGGGATTTCTCGTCAACGTGTTTGTGTCATTATCCATGAACATTCGAACATGAAGAAGCTATCTGCAAAGTGGTTCCAAAATGTTTAACAACAGATCAGAAAAGCATGCGAGTGAAAACTTCCCGGTCCATTTGTCAGCGTTTCCGGACTGATAAGAACTGCCTGGATCAACTGGTCACTATGGATGAGACCTGGATTTATTTGTATGACCCTGAAACCAAGGAGCAGTCAAAAGTGTGGAGGCACAGTGGTTCTCCTCACCCAAAGAAGTTCAGGGGGCAAAAATCAGCCACTAAAGTGATGGCGTGTGTGTTCTGGGATAAGGAGGCCGTGCTGCTAGTGGACTACCTTCAAAATGGTTCCACCATCAATGCCAGGTATTACATTGAACTTTTGGACCAATTGAAGGCAGCTCTGAAGACCAAAAGGCGCGGCAAGCTGTCCAAAGGAATCTTGTTCCTGCAAGACAACGCCTCCGCTCACACTGCAGAAGCCACCACGGTAAAACTGGTTGAGCTAGGCTTCCAGCTGGTGGACCACCCACTTTATTCACCAGATCTACCTCCCTCTGACTATCATCTGCTTCCAAACCTGAAGAAACACCTCAAGGGTACCAAATTTCACACCATTTCTGATGCCATGGCTGCTACAGATGACTGGTTTGAGGCACAACCGAAATCCTTCTTTTTGCAAGGCTTACAGAACTTGGAATACTGATGTAAAAAGTGTGTTGACATCAGTGGAGAGTATGTGGAATAAATGTAAAGTTTCATCTTCCTATCTCGTTTCTTTCTGGGTAAAGCCAAAGACTTATCAGCAGCCCCTCGTATCTCTCTGGTTTCCTTCCCCCTAGTTCAACACTTCTCCAGCCTTCTAGCCATCTTTTCCCCAGGCACAGCTGAACTTTCCCCATTGAGATGCAGCCCATCCCTACGCCAGACAAAAAACACAAAAAAATAGCCATAGACTTACTGTTGTGTAACATAATGCACCATATAACCAGCATGTAGACAGCCAAACTACTATTAGGAAGAGCACGGGTGCAAATTACTGATGACAACCACTCACACATCCTCCCTATATGTAGGTGGCAGCTGCCCAGCACCATACCTGCACATAAGTAAAAAATGTAGACAGGGTGTCACGCCACACAGTAAATGCAGTGCACCATGCAGGCTCACAACTTATTAGTGATGCCATATTTCAAACCAGTGGGCTACCCTACACCCCATAGGTGACCCATACTGGCACTGACACCCTGGGCTCCCCCAGTGTTAAAAGCTGCATTGCATGTAAAAAATAGAAATCAACAATTCTCGATAAATACGAGGTAGAACTTGTAGCCAAAAGCAAAGTGCGCCCAGTTTTCCAGGAACTCAAAACTTTCCTTCCTAAACCAATTCTTGAGCCACTTGTTTACCTCCTCTGATCTCCTGCTGCCTTTCTGGTGTGGCATTTTGTAAAGGCAATATGTGAGAAAATACTACTTTGGAGGTCTTTGCCCTAGGCTTACATCCTAGTTACCTGAATTTGTTTTTAAGGACCTTCCACTTACCTTTAACTTTGACATTGGTGCCAATGTGTACCATGAGTGCTGGATCCTCACTCGCCCCTCACAGGAATCTGCTAACCCAATCCGCAATGTGTCGAACTTGAGCGCTAGGAAGACCACACACCGTTCAACGATCCAAACAATCCCACTTGAAATCAAGCACAGGTCGCCATGCATCCACAGTTGTTCTTTGGGTTAAGTAGCTATCAGCAGTAGTAACTCCTGCAGTGAGTTCTCTGTTGTGAAAGCACCCAGCAAGTTCAGCAGGAGCAATTTTTCAGCCCTTAAGTAACCACACCCTTAATTAATTACTTGTGCAGACGACTGGAAATTGAACACACTTCCAGACTATGGCTGCATTCACACGAACGTATATCGGCTCGGTTTTCACGCCGAGCCGATATATGTCGTCCTGATCTGCAGGGGGGGGGGGGGGAGATGGAAGAGCCAGGAGCAGAAACTGAGCTCCCGCCCCCTCTCTGCCCCTCTGCACTATTTGCAATGGGGAGGGGTGGGGCTAAGGTCTGCAAATTAGCCCCGCCCCCGTCCAACCTCTCCCCATTGCAAATAGTGCAGAGGGGCGGAGATGGGGCGGGAGCTCAGTTCCTGCTCCTGGCTCTTCCATCTCCCTCCCCCCCCCCCGCAGATGAGGAGGACGTATATCGGCTCGGCGGGAAAACCGAGGCGATATACGTTAGTGGGAATGCAGCCCATATGCGTATTTTTTAATATATATAATAATGTAATCCCCCAATATACCCCCTTAGCATAATGTATTATCATCTAGGAAAGACAAATATAACTATAATGTATATGCTAAGACCACTGTGACTTGATATAAAACACAAATAAAAAATAAGCAGAGATTCCACCAGATTTTAAGCCTGGGTTCACATGGGGCGGATTTGTTGCGGTTTTGCCGTTGCATATCCGCACTGCTGCAAAACCTTTGCGTTTGCAGTGAAATGCAGTGCAAATCTGCTTGGGCAAAAAGCTGCTCTCACGGGACGGATTTTTTTCTGCATTGCTGCAGTGCGGAAATGCAGCTGCGACACGGTTTTTTAAGACACCGCATGTCAATTCTTTTGACTTTTCCGCAGCGCTTTTTTTCTCCATAGACGTCTATGGACGCAGCAAAATTCGCACCAACATATGCTGCAAAAGTAAAAAAGCTTGTGGATTTTCCACGGCCAAAAACCACAACTAAAAGAAGCGCAGCAAAACCGCGGCAAATCCACTCCGTGTGAACCCAGCCTAAATCACACACTTAGAAACAACCACACTTTCCATGAACCACATCGCCACACTCCCAGTCTCATTTTTTGTTTGGTTTATGTAGCTATCAGCAATAGTAACTTATGCAATGAATCCTCTGTTTGAATATGATAATAGGCAGCATTGAAAAGCATATAAGTAAACCGTAAGAAAAAAGTGCAAATATCCCAATGTACCCAAAATTAATGCAAAAATCTTTATTATATAAAGAACAATGTTAAAAAATAAGGATCAAATTCCACACTAAATTGTAAATATACACATATAAGGCTAACAAAATTAATTTATCCATTTGGTGCTCCTATTCCTTTTCAACTATGAAGGTGGGATGTTTTCTCCATGCAATGTACCTAGAATGTGTAAAGATGTTCCCCCAAAGGAAGGCAGTGTCTGAACACATTACTATAGAGAGTTCAGCCAATGCCCATGTAAGAGGTAGTACCATATGTGGCAAGGGGGTTTACTTGCCTGCAGATCACTGGAGAGTGGATTTATTTTAAAACTGGCGCCTGCCAGCATTTATTCACAGCAAACTTGTACAGCATACACGGCATATCATATAGTCTATTTATAATGTCCTGGGTTTGCAACCCACAGGGTCCCAGTCACCAATCCCACCAAGGGCACCTGAAGGGTGTCTTCCTCCGTCAGACGGGTGACTGGTCCGCATCGGTCCTCAGGTTAGCAGCTCTTCTAGCTCCACTGAACTATCATTTGCTTTTGAGTGTGTCAGGAACCAAAACTTTTATCCGCTTCCTGCTACACCCAAGGTGTAACCCTTTCTATCAGGTCTGAGAATGTTTGTCTAGGCCCTGTGCAGTAGCAAGAGTGGCCTGCAGATCTACACAGAGTAGTGTTGTAATCGTACTTAATCATAGAAGTAAATTAACTTCTTGTTTTTATCGCACCATAAATAACACAAAGGCAAACCCCTCCAGAAATTGGTGTATTTTGCGTTCTTTTTTTATTTCACTGCACCTGTTTAAAAGTTTTCCCAATATATTACATGATGCATTAAGAGTTACCATTAAAAAATACAACTCCTCCCACAAAAAAACAAGCCCTAATAGGGCTATGTCAACAGAAAAATAAAAAAGTTATAGCTCTTGGAACCCGAAGATGTAAAAAATGAAAATGAAAATCGGAAAAATGACTAGTAGCTAAAGGGTTACAGGATTAAAAAGAATTTTCTGTAGAAATCACATTTCAATTAATTTAAGGATATGCCTGCACTTGTTAAGAGGACATTATATAAAAATAGATTTATTACTTACATTTTAAAATAGATAAGAGAGGAATAGCTCATAGCTTTGTGAATCCATCATTTAGGGAGGCAACAGTGGGGTGAGAATGAAGTAAAAAACAAATGCTGTATACAGAAGAGTATATATGTAAATTAACGAGAAATCAGATCTACAGCTCTAATAACAAAAAAGTTGGGATGCTGTGTAAAATGTAAATAAATGTTAAGAAAAAAAGAATGCAATGATTTGGAAATCTCATGTAACCAGATTGTATTCACAATAAAACACAGAACACATATCAGAAGTTGAAAGTGAGACATTTTTTAAATGTAATTGTAAAAAGTAATTTAGAAATTGATGTCAGCAACACATCTCACTAAAGTTGGAACAAAGGCTGGAAAAGTAAATTGTACTAATGAGAAATAGCTGGAGGGTCAGTTTTTTACTAAGTCACATAACTGTATATGAAAAGAGCATGTTGGAGAGGCCGAGTCTCTCAGAAGATGGTCAGAGGGTCACCAATCTGTGAAAAGCTGCATCTAAAAATTATGGAACAATTTCAGAAAGATGTACTTCAACGTAAAATTGCAATGCCTTTTGAATATCCTACGATTTGCAGTACATAATATCATCAAAAGATTGAGGATCTGGAGAAAATTAATGTGCAAAAGGGAGAAGGCAGTTAATGTAGGACCTATGGGCCATCAGGCATCACTGCATTAAAAACATGTCATGCAAATCGCTACATGGGCGCATAAGTACTTCGAAAAATCATTGTTTATTAACACATGTAAGTTAAAGCTGTATCCTGTTTAGAAGAAGCCATATGTCAACACAATCCAGAAACTCTGAAGTCTTCTTCTCTGGGCCAAAGCTTATTTAGAATGGACTGAGGTAAAATGGAAAACTATTCTGCGGTCAGATAAATCAATTTTTATTTTTTTTCAAACTACGGATGCTGAGTCTTGCGGACTCAAGAGTAGAAGGACCATCCATCTTATCAGCCCACAGTGCAAAAGCCTGCATCTTTTATGATATGGGGTAGCATGAGTGCCTATGGCATGGGCAGCTTACACATCTTGAAAGGCACTATCAACACTGAGCAGTACATATGCTCCCATCCAGACAACCTCTCTTTCAGGGAAGACCTTGCATATTTCATCAAGACAATGCTAAACTGCATACTGCATCCATCACAACAGCATGGCCTCGTAGAAGAATAGTCTTTGTGCAGAACTGCCGCCTGCAGTCCAGACCTTTCACCGGCAGAAAACATTTGACACTTTATAAAATGAAAAATCCGGCAAAGACGACCCAAAATTCTACATCGGACAACATTCGTCTCCCAAAACAGAGGACTGTTGTAAAAAGAAGAGGAGACGCTACACAATGGTAGAAATGGCCCTGGCCCAACTTTTGTGAGATGTGTTTTTTTGAATTGGGGGTGTAGTCTGTTGCTGATGAGGTTGTTGTTTCTCTAAAGACTTTTCACAGGCGAATTTGCACATGTAAAATTTGCGCGTGCAATACACAGAAAATAGAACCCATTGATTTCAATAGGTTAGTTCACATTTCCGTATTTTGCACGCACATTTTGGTCATGGGAAAAAAACGCAGCATGCTCTACTTTTCTGCGCATTTGCAGACCAAATGCCCCAATGCTGTCAAGCAGGGGTGCGCACGTGTATGCAGTATGAAAGGAGACCGGTAATACGCAGCGTAATTCCATTGGAAAAAGAACACATCTGGAACTCATGAGACCAAATTAGCCATTTCAATCAGTGTGTCTTGTTTGCTGTGCTCAAATGAACATAAAAAGTATAGTAGAATACACCGCTATGCACGCAAAAAAGCCTCCTTCAGTGTGCAAAAATGTTGTGCTGAGGCGTGCGCAAATGCGCATATGCTCGTGAAAAGGAGCTCTAACTGAGACCAGAGAAAGAGCCTGTTAAGTGTGTGTTGAAGAGCAGTGTAGTACATCCAGTTGTAAGACATCGCACAGCTCGTACTCTTTACAGTTTGAAAAAAAAATGCCTGTCAAATAAATGGTTGCTTGCTAAATAGAAAGCTGTTATTTAATAATAGTAGTGAAGGAACAATAATTTCAGAACCGCTAAATTTAGATGTATTAACAAGTCTCTGGATACTTCAATCTGATGGGATACTAAATAATTAGAGTTACATAATACTGTTGGAAAAGGATCAAGTTCAGCCAAGAAATGAGAAAAGGCATTGATAAAGGGAAGTAGCATGAGAAACTCTAGACCTCTGGCTCCGGTCAGCTATAAAAGTCACCAGTAATTTTCTGTCTAAATGTAGATCAAATTGGATTAACTTTCAGATCAAAATTCTATACATTTCCGTAAACGCTTATGTTATTTTGCTTTAAGAAATCATCTAAGCCTTTTTTGAAGCCATCCACTGTCATTGTTGTGACCATCTCCTGAGGTAGGCAATTCCACTCCAAATATCCACAGTTCTCATGGTAAAGAAGCCTAGACCCCTTAGGTGATTGAACCTTTTTTTCTCCAGAATGTGACCTCTTGTCTGTTAAGGAATTTATGTGACCCATTTTATTTACTTGTACAAGTTAATCAAGTCCCAACTTGCAAGTCTCTTCTCAAGACCAAATGCGTTAATGTTTAAAGGGGTTGTCCCGCGAAAGCAAGTGGGGGTATACACTTCTGTATGGCCATATTAATGCACTTTGTAATGTACATCGTGCATTAATTATGAGCCATACAGAAGTTATTCACTTACCTGCTCCGTTGCTAGCGTCCCCGTCAGAAAGAGAAAGAGGTAACAGCAGCACTCCAAATTGAAAACCACCACTGGTGCAAGGCGTCTCTATGCAAAGCCTGGATACGGGACCCGACTCCAAAGGTGCACCATAAAGTGCAGATGAGAAAATAGAAGTCATCCAGGCAGCATCCGTTAAAAGATTGCTTCTTTATTCAGTGCATAACATCACAGGTGAGGCAAGCAGCAGCAAAAGAAAAAACAATTATTAAAACCAACATAAAAACTTGTATTAACTGCATGATCATGCATATAAGGGAATGCATAATACCTACATATGATCAAACAAAGCAAATGGGATGAGTGAGAAACCTCAAAAAACAGGAGACTGGATTTCAATCAGCATATGGTAAAGGGTTGTACTCTATATTAAGTCCAAGTGGGTCAAGGGAGTCTAGTTCGAATATCCATCTTGCTTCGAGTAATCTAAGCTTTTTTTCTCTATTACCTCCACGTTGACCCAAAAAGAAAAAACAATTATTAAAACCAACATAAAAAAGCGTCCCCGTCGCCATGGATCCGTCTAATTCTGTCGTCTTCTTGCTTTTTTAGACGCGCTTGCGCTGTACGGTCTTCTTCCTGGTGAATGGAGCCGCTCGTGCCGGAGAGCTGGTCATCGTAGCTCCGCCCCGTCACGTGTGCCGATTCCAGCCAATCAGGAGGCTGGAATCGGCAATGGACCGCACAGAGCCCACGGTGCACCATGGGAGAAGACCCGCGGTGCATCGTGGGTGAAGATCCCGGCGGCCATCTTGGTGAAGGAAGAAGTAGGAAGAAGGAAGACGTCGCAGAGCGGGGATTCGGGTAAGTAATACTTTTTTTTTTTTTTTTTAACACATCCCTTGGGGTTGTCCTGCGCCGAACGGGGGGCCTATGGGGAAAAAAAACAAAAACGTTTCGGCGCGAGACAACCCCTTTAACCTCTTCCCTGCCAGAATTCCTAGCAAAACTGCTGGCCATGCTGACCACACACCCACCATCTTGTTGTAAGCACTGCTCTTGTGATTAGCATGCTGCTGCAGGATGCATGGATGGCAGTATGTGCACCTGGACTGTTCCTCCCTTCTCTACTTCTGCAGAACCAAGGAGGAGAGGTCAGTGAAGATGAAATACACTGCCGTCAGCAGTGCCATGATGATCACATAAATGGCACTTAAAACTTCAAGGTACCGGGATGGTGTGCTGTCTGTGGCTGTGAGCCCCCTACCCTACTAGTTTTGTTAGAAAGCCTGGTGCAGAGGGAGTAAATCAAAATAATTTTTTCCCCAGTCGTCTCCACGACAGCACCAATTGAGATTGCCTCCTCCTGATAGGACAGGAACATACTGAGAGGTTAAAAGCTCCCCCCCTTCCCCACTTTCCACAGTGTCTTCCTGTCCTGCCAGGAGGCAGGATCTCTGAGAGGGGCTGGTGGAGAAGCCAGCTAGAATCTACTCACAGGCGAATCGGAGGGCAGTGGGTCAGCCTGTCCTCCCTTCCAAGCCAGACGACTCCTGGGACGCCACATGGGGTGGTAGCCCCCGGGCCAGGTTCCTCCTGCGGCGGCCCATGGGGGGTACTAAGTGGTAGCCTCAGTCCCCCTCCTCCTCTCTGCAGAGTTAGAGCACGGCGCTCCAGGAAGCCCTTTGACGGCGGGGGGGCGGGGCGTCGCACCACGTGTCCAGCGCGATGACATCATCGCGCCCGCATCAGGAGGCGCACGAAGGGGGCGGGGCTTAGCGCAGGAGTGCGAAAATTTAAAATAAAGGAACCTGAGAGAAGCCAGAAAGTGGACCAGCGCTACAGGTCGCAGGGTGTCTGCAGCATCGGTATAGAAATGAGTGCTCCAGCCCCAGAAACAGCTGAAACCTCAGCCACAGTGGCCGTAAGTAGCCAGTGTGGCAAAAAATACAAATGCAAAAATCCAGTGTATTATGAATGGAAAAATTGCATATTTACCCGCAAAAAATACTTTACCTTTTTTTGTCAGGGGGATAAAAGACATCCCCCCCCCCCAGAACAAAACTCAAAAAATGCGTGGAGTGCGGGACGAGACTGCCAGCTACGTACCAGAGGCCTCTGTGCAAGGCGTGCGTAGCTAGGCTAGTCAAAGAGGAGTCGGGGGGATTCATGGAGGACGTTAGGAAGCTGGTGAAAGAGGAGGTTCGATCAGCCCTAACGTCACAGCTGGCGCCGCCAGCTAAACGCCAGAAAAAGGCGTATGTTCCCGACGAGCCTTCCGACTCCGAGAGTTCTATCGGATCGGAGCAAGAGGAACAGGCGGCCGAGGAGTCCTCAGATGATGAGGACTACAAAAGATACCTATTCCATTAGGACGACTTAACGGAATTTATTGTCAGTCAGGGCTACACTAAAAATGGAAGAGCCCAGAGAACCAGGTACCTTACAAGATGAGATATTCGGGGGACTAGGGGAGAGGCGTAAGCATACCTTCCCTGTCCACAAAAATATAATTAAAATTATCCAAAAGGAGTGGAAGAAACCAGACGCAGGTTCCTTCTCCGCTAGAGGTGTAAGAAGAAGGTACTCATTCGAGGAGGAAGTTTGCGCAAGCTGGGAGGAGGTACCCAAGGTAGACGTCCCAGTGGCCAAAGTAGCTAGGAGGACGAGCCTGCCCTTTGAGGACGCCGCCCAATAAAAAGATCCTATGGACCGCAAAGCTGAAGGCCTTCTAAAAAAATCATGGGAGGCAGCGGCAAACATACTTAGGCCAGGGATCACAGCCACTTGCGTGGCGTGCACTCTGGTGGTATGGTTAGAACAGCTGGAGCTACACTTGACCAATAAGACGCCAAGGGAACAGATCCTAAATTCTCTTCCTATCCTGCGTATGGCAACAAATTTCCTAGCGGATGCCGCGGCCGAAGCAGTCAAACTCTCGGCAAAAGCTACAGCCCGGTCTAACTCAGCCAGAAGAGTGTTATGGCTGAAATCGTGGTCAGGCGACCTAGCCTCTAAAAATAAGCTATGCACCCTCCCGTTCTACGGTCAGTTTTTGTTCGGACCAGACCTAGACAAGATCCTGGAGAAGGCGGCCGACAAAAAGAGGGGATTCCCGGAAGAAAAACCACAGAGAGGGAAGACCTTCTTCCGAACCCTAGTGCAAGAGCCCGAGGTTTACCGAGGCAAGGGCAAGACAGGCCGCTGGAGTTACCCCAAGGGGGGCAGAGGAAGGAATATCCTCTTTAACCCCCACCGGGGGGAGCCAAAGCAGAGACCCTGACGCCAGCACCGTAGGGGCAAGGCTGGGGAGCTTTGTGGATCAATGGGCCGCGATTTGCGAAGGCCCATGGATCCCAAAGATCTTACAGCAGGGATACTGGATAGAACTCGTGTCCCTCCCCAGAAGGAAATTCGTTATCACGAGAGGCTCAGGGCAACAGTTACACTTACTAAGGCAAAGCGTTCGGGACCTGCAGCAACTAAACGCAATATCCCCCGTACCGCGAAACGAGGAAATCCAGGGCCATTATTCCAGGCTCTTCCTAGTAAGAAAACCCTGCGGGAAACAGCGGATGATAGTGAATTTGAAACCTCTGAACACCTGCGTCAAATACAGAAAATTTAAAATGGAGTCCATCTCTTCAACGATAAAGTTGATTCCCAAAGGGGCCTACATGGCATCCATCGATCTGAAGGATGCTTATTTCCACGTACCGATCCACGAGTGGTCCCAAAAATACCTAAGGTTCGCAGTGGATATGAGCAAAGGAATAGAGCACCACCAATTCAGATGCCTGCCTTTCAGGATCTCCTCAGCACCCAGAATTTTCACCAAAATTATGGCAGAGGTAGCCGCCTACCTGAGGAAAAAGTCAGTCCTAATAATACCCTACCTGGACGATATTTTGATAATAGCAGAGTCCAGGGAACTCTTAACGAAACACCTAGAGATAGTGCTAGAACTCCTCCAGTCTCTAGGATGGATTATAAACTGTGAAAAATCCAGCTTAGACCCCGACAGGAAGAAGACGTTTCTGGGCATAACGCTGAACTCAGAATTGCAATGCTCCTGCCTGCCCGAGGAAAAAATAAAAAAAATCCGACAGCTGGTCAAAACCTTCCTACAGAGACGATCATGCACAATTCGGGAAGCCATGTCTCTCCTGGGAAGCCTGACATCATGCATTCCTGGAGTAGCATGGGCCCAGGCTCACACCAGAGCTCTGCAGGCCTCGGTCCTATCCACGTGGGACAAAAAGCAGTCCTCGCTAGGGACAAAAATGTATATCCCAAACACAGTGAAAACATCCCTGCATTGGTGGACATCCCCAGCGAACCTGCAGAGAGGGGTTCATTGGCTACAAAACCCAGCCACGCACATCACAACGGACGCAAGTGCCTGGGGATGGGGAGCACATGTGGGGAACCAGTTCTTTCAGGGCCCGTGGTCTCAAGGGATAAAAGAACAATCCTCCAACTACAGAGAGCTATAGGCCGTATGGCGGGTCCTACAGCAGTTAGGAAACTCGCTGCGGAACCAGCCTATAAAGATATTGTCGGACAATACCACCGCGGTCGCCCATATTCGGTACCAGGGGGGCACAAGGTCTCCTACCCTGCAAAACATTGCACAGAAAATTTTCCACTGGGCAGATGGCCGGATCCTTTCGATCACGGCAACACACTTAAAGGGGACGCTAAACCAAAAAGCGGACTTCCTCAGCAGGAGGCAAATAGACCCAGGAGAATGGTCTCTCTCCCTGGAAGCATTCAGAATCCTGACCAACCGGTGGGGGATCCCACAATTGGACCAGTTCGCAACCAGGGAGAACGCCAAAGTAAGCAACTTCTTCTCCCTCCAGCCAGGAGATCGTCCCACAGCAATAGACGCCCTAGGCCAGGACTGGGGAGAGGGCCTCGCGTATGCTTTTCCTCCGATACCACTGATCCCCAGAGTCTTACAACATTTCAGAACCAAGGTATGCACACTAATCCTGGTGACTTCCTTCTGGCCCAAGAGAAGTTGGTTCGGTCTTCTGACAACGTTGAGCGTCCAGGACCCAGTCACCCTTCCTACCTGGACAGATCTGCTATCACAGGGGCCACTGAACCACCCGGGCATAGACAAACTCCACTTAACAGCATGGCTCTTGAGGAATCCTCACTAAGGGGGAAGGGATTCTCAGAGAGAGTGGTAGAAACGTTAATGTCCAGCAGAAAAAAGACGACCCACCTTATCTACCAGAAGGTTTGGAGAAGGTTTTCCTCATGGAAACAGGAAAGGGATTTTGGCGATTCTATCCCGGACATCCTTTTGATCTTAGAGTTCTTGCAGGAGGGCCTAGAGATGGGCCTCTCTCCAAGTACCCTGAAGGTCCAGATCGCAGCCCTTAGCGCCATATGCCACACAAAGTTTGCGGACAATAGATAGGTCAATAGGTTCCTGACAGCAGCAGCTAGATTACAACCTAGGCCCATAAACCTTTTTCCAGACTGGAACCTTAATTGGGTTCTAAGGGCCATGTCAGCGGAACCATTCGAGCCGATCGAAGCACTACCGATAAAAATGCTTACGATCAAGACCGTTTTTCTAGTAGCCATCACCTCCACGAGGTGGGTTAGCGAGCTTCAGGCCTTGTCCATCCGCCACCCGTTCCTAAAAATAAAAAAATCGGACACCAAATTAGTATTTAAAACGGACCCTGCCTTTCATAGGTCCCAAGACATAATAATTCCCTCATTCTTTAGTAAACCTAAAAGCGAGGAAGAAAAAACCCTAAGCTGCCTGGGCGTTAGGAGAGCAGTCCTAGGCTACATAGATGCGACAAGCCACTGGAGACGGGACGACAACCTGTTCGTCCAGTTCAGTGGCCCAAATAAAGGGAACAAAGCAGCAAAAAACTCCATAGCCAGGTGGATCCGCCTGGCCATTATAGAGTCCTATAAGGCCCTCGGGAAAGAAATCCCCTTAGCTCTTAAAGCCCATTCTACAAGGGCAGTAGCAACCTCATGGGCCGAACATAGCTCAGCTTCGGTCGAGCAGATATGCAAAGCCGCAGTCTGGAAGAAACTCCACACGTTCGTTAAACACTATAGGGTAAAAGTGCAGCAGGACGAGGACATGGCCTTCGGCCGCAAAGTCCTCTCAGCAGCAATCCCACTCTAAGAAACTTTAGTTGGTACATCTCAATTGGTGCTGTCGTGGAGACGACTAGGGAAAAAATAGATTATACCTACCCGATAATCGGGTTTCCAGGAGTCTCCACGACAGCACCTGTACCTCCCCCCCCCCCTAAGAACATAGTAAAGAAATTATAGAATATAATTCCCCCCCCCCCCCCCAAAAAAAACCCCAGTTAGGGAAAAAATTTAATTTAAGCTCCTACCCCAGCAATTCGTTAGAATTCACTGTGGGAAGGGGGGGAGCTTTTAACCTCTCAGTATGTTCCTGTCCTATCAGGAGGAGGCAATCTCAATTGGTGCTGTCATGGAGACTCCTGGAAACCCGATTTATCGGGTAGGTATAATCTATTTTTTTTTAGCATACGCTGAACAATTCCAAGCCTAGGAGCTGTGGTACCCTTGACGGATTCTTGCGGCACGCCATGGTGCCGTGTACCCCGGTTGGGCATCCTTGGTCTAGACTGTTCAAATTTGTAGGCTTTCAAAGTTGGCATCCTAGATTGTCCCATACATGTTCTATTGGTGATTAAATGTGGCAACAGGCAGACCACAGAAGTGTGACAATGTTGTGGGGACTTTCCTCTGACCCCCTTGTGTGTGCAGCCGAGCATTATCCTGCTGGAAAATGCGTCTTGGAAGCCGCCATGAGAGGAACACATGTGGCTGGCTGCAGGATGTCCTGAGCATATCACTGAGCTGTCGTTGTCCCTCATAGCTCTTTTAGGGGTGACTGACTGTCATATGCGATGCCCACTAGACCATCACACCAGCAGTATGTGTAGTGTGTTGCTCCACACAGAAGCAAGATTGAGGTGCTCATCCATAGGTCTCCAGAACTGAACACAGCTGTCAGTAGTACCCAAACGAAATTTGGTTTTGTTACTGAAGGCAATCCAGTTTAACTTAGTAGTAATCAAGTTTCATCATTTACAATACCACTGCAAATGGTTGTGATGGTGGGTGTCAAAGGCCGTAATGGGTGCATGAGAACAAATGAACACCCACGTGCCTGGAAATGGTTTCAAAAGATACAGGGACCTGTAAGAATTGTGCCATCGGTCTCTGAATTGCGAACAACAAAACAGTTGGAGCTGCTCCTGCTTGTCAGATGATCAGGCAATGCTCTCTACTGATGGTCTGTCGAGGGCGTACTGAGCCCGGTCACCTTGTGTGCCCTCACACATCCACTGGTCCCAACACCACCTAACAGTCTGGTCTGAACGACCCATGTGGCGGCAAGTCGTTCATACAACTATCCAGCTTTTCGCGTTCCAATAATGTGCCCCTTCTAAAACTCTTTTAACTGGGTGAAATCTGTCCGATTGCGTCGTAGAGGTGTCTAGTGGTCAACAAGCTCTATAAAAGCAGAAAAAAAGGTACAATACACACAAGAAACCTCTGAGAGCCTCTTTATATGCCAAGGGTGGAACCAGTTTTAGCGTCTAAAGTGACAAGACCGTTCATCTAATCACACCACAACTGTAATTATCTGTATATCTGTCTGTGATGTAACTGCAGCAAAACGATAACTCCTAGGTGCTTTATTTTTTTTTGCAAAGAGTATATATATCGGTGTAGCAGAATCTTGTCATTTTTGTTTTCTAAAGGTGTTTATGAGCTTTTCCTTACTTTGCTTTTTTTTCTCTCTTTTGTTTTTTTATGAAGACTTCAAGAGAAATAAAGATTTCAGGTGCAATTGGACCGTGTGTGTCTCTGAATGCCAAAGGACCTTGTGTTTCTGAAAATGTAAGTTAAGAGATGTGTTTCTGCTTCAAACACTACATTTTCTTAATATTTTTTATGTTTTCTCAAAGGCTGTCTCTGGTTTTGGGGAATCCAGCAAATGTATACATTTTACAGACAGCCAGGGGCAGGCTCAGCAGGCTGAATATTTGTAAATTTGGCAAGTAAATCTAATTTGAAATAAGTGTTGAATAATTTTGATTGCAACTGTATGGTGCCTAAATTTTTAAACAGCCATTTATCAGATAAAGATCAGACCTTTTGTTTTGTTTCCCCAGGAAATTGGCACAGGTGGAACATGCCAATGGAAAATATGTGGCCTTAATCCTACCACAACCCTTGCAGTGTACTTTGAAGTTGTAAATCAGGTAAGGAAATGTATCAAGTAATTATAGAGTTGTACGCTGCTTTCATGAACTTTGTAAAATGCCATTGTATATATTGATGCAGAAATCTCAATAAATGGACATTGCATGCCCTGCCCACTGATGGAAAAAGAAACTGTCAACTCTTCTGACACTTTTGTGTTAGTAAATAATTATATTCCTAATCAACCGTTCTGGAGCATCTTTTCTTACAACCCCAATTTCAAAAAATTTCAGATACTGTATAAATAAATGTTAAGAAAAAAAGAATGCGATGAGTTAGAACCGTATTTTATTCACAGTAGAACATAGAACACATATAAGAAGTTAAAATGCGCAATTTTTTTCATTTCATTTTTAAAAAATTAACTAATTTAGAAATTGATGGCAGCAACACATCACAAAGAAGTTGGGGGAGGGTTAAGAAAAGGCTGAAAAAGTAAGTGCTACTAATGAAAAACAGCTGACTGTATGAAAAGAACATGTTAAAGAGTCAGAGTCTCTAAGAAGTGAAGATGATCAGAGGGTTCATCAATCTGTGAAAAACTGCATTAAACAGTTTAGATAAATGCTCTTCAATGTAAAATTGCGAAGACTGTAAATAACCCACCCTCTATGGTACATAATATTATCAAAAGATTCAGATACTCATGTGTGCATGGCACTAGGCTGACAGTCAATATTACTCGAGATCTGCGAAGCCTCGGGCATCACTGCATTAAAAATGGGCATGATTCTGTAATGCAAATAATTGCATGGGCACAGGAATACTTCCAGAAACATTTTCTAAGAAAACAGTTCGCTGTGCAATCCACAAATGCAAGTTAACCCCTTCAGTGACACGCCTGGAAATTTTTCAGGACAAGCTCCACTGCCCATAGTGGTATAGCCCGGAAGATTTCCGAGTCATGTTTCACTATGGGGCTTGCAGAGCACAATACCATAAGCTGTGGCAGTGTGTTCTGCCTGCACAGACCCCACAGAGAACAGTGCAGGACTTTAAAAAAGAAGCAGGAAGATAGAGCCGATCTGCCGGCAACTTCACGCTTCTTTTTTTAAACTCCTACACTGTTTTGTTTACAGGTTGCCACTGAGACCATCGGCTTCTCAGAAGTCGGGCGATAATCCCTGTAGCGGGGAGAGCTGGTTTTCGGCTGTCAGAGGATAGCCGGGCACCAGCTCTTACAGCAGAGAGGGGAGAAAACTTCCAATCTCTGCTGTTTAACTCTTTACATGCTGCGGTCTGTGCAACCGCAGCATGTAGATGGCTGACAGAGGTATGGAGCTCCCTCTGACAGAGGATTGCCGGGCACCAGCTCTTACAGCAGAGAAGGGAGAAAACCTCCGCTCTCTGCTGTTTAACCCTTTATATGCCGTGGTCTATTCGACCGCAGCATGTAAAGGGCTGACAGAGGGAGGGGGAGTCTGCATCTCTGATAGTATGGGCTTGCATTAGTGCCTTTGGAATTGGCAACTTACACACTTGGAAAGGTACCATTAATGCTAGGAAGTTCATAGAGGTCTTAAAGCAACCTATGCTCTTATCCAGATAACGTTCCTTTTGAGGGAAGGCCTTGCATATTTCATCAAGACAATGCTAAACCACATACTACATCCATCACAACAGCATGACTTTGCATCAAGACAATGCTAAACCACATACTACATCCATCACAACAGCATGATTTTGCAGAAGAAGACTCCGAGAGCGGAACTGACCGCCTGCAGTCCAAGACTTTCACCAACAGAAAACATTTGGTCAGTTATGAAAAATTCGGCAAAGATGACCCAGGACTGTTAGGCAGCTGGAATCCTACATCAGACAAGAATTGGGCAACACTTCTCTCCCAAAACTCCAGCAATTGGTCTCCTCATTTCCCAGACATTTACAGAGTGTTGTAAAAAGAAGAGGGGATGCTGCACAATGGTATACATGGCCCTGGCACAACTTTTTTGAAATGTGTTGCTGACATCTATTTCTAAATGAGTTTTTTTTTTTATGGAATATGTGTTTTATTGAGAATCAAATATGGGTATATGAGATTTCAAAATCATTGTATTTTATTTATGTTTTATACAGCTAAACAACTTTTCTAGAATTGGGATTGTAGAACTTAAAACGTACGTGTACGCAGTCTGGTGCTAGCCATCCAGTACAGATTCAACACTGATTGGCTAATGTCACACTTTATCCCATTGATGACGGGGATTGTAATGCCCATTTGTCAATTTATTCATAAATTTACATTTTATTGATACAATTACAGAGGAAAGGCATAACACAGAGTTCAAAGCCTTCCACATATAAGTGAGTATGGTCCCCCGAAATGGCCAATTTTTGCCATTATGGGTGAACATCGGCTAAAAGAAATGGACGCAAACAAGTATGCATGGGGGCTGATTGCAGACTATACTCTTCCAAAGATGTGATCCAGTGTGTTGTAAAATCTCAACCATGCATGGACGAAATAGCAAGTGTATAGTATGATCAGCTGATTAGGCCAATCTGTGGAAACCTCCAGGAGTGTAGCTCCTCCCACAGGACCTACAACTTACTGGCACCAGTCCTCATCTCACTTAGAGCGCCAGAGAAAGCTTGTTGACGCAGACAGACAGGAGCTTCTGGCACTCTGAACTGTACATAAGCAATAAAGTGCAGTGCTTTCACTCCTGTCCTCCCATCATGCACTGCTCACAGGATGCTAGATCAATGAACAGGATAAGTAGCAGCAAATGTGGACGAGATGTCAGAGGAAGTGGAGATATTTTTCAGACAGACTGTCACGTGTCATAGATAGAAAATGAAGAAAATAGCTAGACCAGGTACAGTGAACCTATTAGAAAATGACTTATTGTGATGATGTACATAAGATTTTAAAATGTTAGTCTGTGCCCCGATTACCCTTTAAATATACCCCATGTCTGTAAAAAAAGGAGTACCGATTAACTTCTTTTCATGTTTGCTAACAACTGCTTCCAACTTTCACGCGTTGGTGACCTAGGCTGCACCACTGGATGTGGGGGCTCCTTTTAAGATGCGAGCATAGACTACTTCTGTATTTTAAGCTGGCCATACATTTGGGGCAGATTTTGATCATCGCTGTGACTGGTGGAGTCGTTTGAGCAAACAATCCTACAAACAGTTAATTGGCCACATTTCGGATAATCAACATCCCCTAAAGTATGGCCAGCTTAAGAAAAGGTAATGCAATTATACATGAAAACAGGCATGTTTCAAGTGAATATTGATTTTGTTTTCTTTTTGCATTTGTTCAGTTGTATAAATATTTTATTGAAATGCCTATTCATTGCTTTGAACTAATGGAATGCATGATTGTCCGTTGTTACATAAATTCATCAGTCATCTCAGAGGGATTCAAACCAGCCGTGGCTTCTATATAAATTAAAGAAGAGTTGTATTGCAGCTACAGAGTCATGTCACAATCAGTACAAAACGTCCATTTCCATTACAATCAACATTTAATTTTATAGTAAAACTTTTACATTGTGATCATAGGAGTACATTTGTGGCATGATGGGTGGTTTTTAGGAGATATAAGATTGCATGTAAGCTGCACCCAAGAAACTCATATGCACCTAGCGTCCATAAGCTGTTTGATATTCAGACTCTGCATGTTGCACATTCTATTCTCATCTGTTAAAATGGACTAGAATAGAACATGCAGCAATTTCTTTCATAGGGACCATCCATTTGTATGAAAGAACATTTGTGTCCGTAACCTCAGGCTGTTATGTGACTGTGTACTTTCTGGGGAATATGCAGACAGCAAACAGCCGAAGGGACCTAATAGAAGGGTGGAGAAAAAAAAATTCTCTTTATGCAGATAATATATTACTTTTTATAAAAGATACGGAAACAAGACTCTGACTGGCTTAGAGTGGGTCTAAAAGTCAATTGGTCTAAGTCAGTCATGCTTAAAGGGGTTGTCTCGCGGCAGCAAGTGGGGTTATACACTTCTGTATGGCCATATTAATGCACTTTGTAATGTACATCATGCATTAAATATGAGCCATACAGAAGTTATTCACTTACCTGCTCCGTTGCTAGCGTCACCGTCGCCATGGATCCGTCTAATTCTGATGTCTTCTTGCTTTTTTAGACGCGCTTGCGCTGTGCGGTCTTCTCCCCTTCTGCTCGGTCCAGGCACGAGCGGCGTTCTGGCTCTGCCCCCTTCTACGCGTCATCGCGTAGCTCCGCCCCATCACGTGTGCCGATTCCAGCCAATCAGGAGGGTGGAATCGGTAATGGAACGCACAGAGCCCATGGTGCACCATGGGAGAAGACCCGCGGTGCACCATGGGATAAAACAGCAGTGCATCCCTGGGAAAGGACCGGCGGCCATCTTAGGCAGAAGATTTTTTAAACTTCATATTTCGTCGGATCGGTGAGTAGCAAGCGGCTTTAAAACCGCTTTAATTTGCTATTTTATGCCAGGGGGGTGACAGGGGGAATGGGGTAATGTTAAATTTTGAGGTTTGCCGCGAGACAACCCCTTTAAAGCAACCCTCCGATCCTGGACAAACAAAGATGGCCGCAACACTTCTCTACCTGATGCACGATATGCATTTTTATGGATCATCATTATTCTAAGATACTTTGTGCTGCTTTGATTGGCCAGTGCAAGTACTGCCCACATGAGCAGCACTGACCAGTCGGAGTAGCATGTACAGATGTAGCAATTGTTAGTTTGTCATCTGGCACACAAAAAGGCTTAACTTGGTGTGCCAGGAGTGTTAAAACATCTCCTATTGTGTTAAGACCCATTTACACTGAGCGATAATCGCTCAAAAATCGCAAAAAAAGCGATCGTTTCAGCAATCTTCGTTGCGTCTAAACAGGCTTCCATAGTGCACTTTTCGTGCATGATGGACTGATTCAGGCCAACCTAAAAATCGTCATTCAGCCTTATCAGGAGTTCTCCATGGGTAGTGCTGATTGCATTGTTTCCCATCGGAGAACAAAAGAACTGAAAGCAGATAAGAGCCCTCGGGCTATTAACTGCTTTCAGCTAAAGGCTTCCTTTGCACACTAAATTGCTTTTAAGTAGCTGAGTAGCTACTTAATAGTTTATGCAAAATGATTGCTCAAAGCTGTCACTCAAACTGTCGTTTGAGCATTCTTTGAGCGATCATTGCTCAGTGTAAATGGGCCTTTAGAGTCCCTGTTTTGGTTATCAGATGACAGTGTTAGGCTAGTTTCACACAGGCGAGAATCTCGTGAAAGTTTTGTGCATTGACAGATGCACAAAACTCACACAAATATAAACTCCATTCTTTTGAATTGAGTCATACACATGAGTAATGTTCTCCTTCAGCGATTCTTTGAAAAAAAAAGTGGCATGCCCTATTTTTTCTATGCTTCTCTAGATTGTGTCGCCAATTGATTTCAATGGGACCTTAAATACATTGCCAGGCGATGCGAGGTTTCCCATTGAAATCAATTGGAAACAATTCCAATTAGAGATGAGCGAGTATACTCGCTAAAGGCAATTGCTCGAGCGAGCATTGCCTTTAGCGAGTATCTCCCCCGCTCGAGACTGCAGGTTCGGGTGCCGGCGCGGGGGAGCGGTGAGTAGCGGCTGTCAGCAGGAGGGAGCGGGGGGGAGAGAGGGAGAGCGAGATCTCCCCTCCGTTCCGCCCGCTCTCCCCCCGCAGCTCCGTGCCTGCTGCCGGCACCCGAACCTGCAGTCTCGAGCGGGGGAGATACTCACTAAAGGCAATGCTCGCTCGAGCAATTGCCTTTAGCGAGTATACTCGCTCATCTATAATTCCAATCCTTTATCGCATGCGAAACCTGTGCGAGAGAATCTGAATTTTTAAAGAAGCGGTGTAAGGGGTTTTTGCTTGAAAATCACCTTGCATCCACGGGTAAAAGGCATGTTGACTAGCGCAATATCGTGCTTGCCTGTGTGAAACTAGCCTTAGTACTTGCAATTTTACAGTATCTGTTAACACATTGACACCTATTGGAGTGTACTAATAAAGCTTCTAATACTTTGTTATGCAATTGCTTAATGGTAGTTTCTCTGCCTCCCATGCTAGAAAGTTCAAGCCCTACTTGGGGATGTTATTTTTTCTTCTTGCATTTTCATGTCCTGCTGTGGCCACACTTTCTCTCCAGCTTCTCTGCAGATGTCCAGTTACAGCATCCTTCTTGTCTCTCTCTACTGCCTTGCACTTTTAACGGATCGATACACACTTGCCTATTTCATCTGCTGCCAATTATGAAGCACCTCTGGTTATATCAGGCACTATTCTTCCTAAGGATGGTGGCTAAGCTTTTGATCTTTGTTGTCCATTGACTTTCCAGTTTTCTGACTCTGGCTATACCTGACTTTGCTGCGGTCTCCACTCCTGACATTGGCTTGTTTTATTAACCATTCTCTTGTCTGCAGCCTGCCCCGATTCTTATTTAATCTGCTCTATGTGCCCTGACCTCTGGTTTGTCCCATGTGTTGAAGTTAGTCACATGCCTCAGCCCAGAATTCTCTTGACTATGCCTCAAGTTCATTTGCTCCAGTACTGCACCCTGGACTGTAGCATCAACTGCCATGTGACTTGGGCCTCTTCCAGTATAATAGCCTTGGTGCCCACCAGCAAAGTCAATTAATGGGGTTAAAGAGTGAAGTCTAGTTCCTCAATTGTCTCCTCTAGATTTGGCCCAAATTAGTGCGTGGCACAGTGGGTCCACATCCACTGATCCTGAGAAATATAAGTAGCTAATTCATATTTATTGTATGTACAATGTAACAAATGTCAGCTGGAGAAAACTGATGGGGACATTGAGCTCTAGGAGCCAGGCAGTGAAAAGACAAAGAAAGAGAAGAAAGTATCATGGGATGACAATTGAAAAGAAAAAGCAAAAGCGTCACAGTAAAATACATGTACACAGTTAAGCCATAACATTAAAAACAGGAGCAATTAATAATATTGAAAATCTCTGGCACCTGTCCAGGGGTGGGAGATATTAGGCAGCAAGTAAACAGTTCATGACGTTGATAGAAGCAGGAAAAATGTTGATGGGAAATTTTGATAAGGGCCACATAAATAGTGATGGCTAAATGACTGAATTAGAGTATATCCAAAACGGCAGGTCTTGTTGTGAGTTCCTGGCATACAGGAGTTAGTGCCTACCAAAAGCGATCGAAAAAAGAGTAATTATTGAACTGGCAACAGGGGCATGGGTGCCCAAATTGATGATAGAAAGGGGTCAGACCTGTTGCCAGCTGTAAATCATTAGCAGCACTGTTACAGGTTTATCATGGATTGCCTTGTAAAATTTGATGACAGGTTCTGTTTAAAGGGGTTTTACACTTCATATTAGCAATATTTTAGTTTCTGGGATGCAGGAAAATTGATTAACTTACAAATATATCTTGATTAGAGATTCTACATTGTTTTTCTGGTCTGGAAAAGCCACGTCCCCCTGCGAGTTCAACCCCTGCATGGGTCAGATAGCCGGTTGAAGGTCAACTCAGCCTTCTATCCTTCTGTGGTTGGTAAAATGAGTACTCAGCTTGGTGGGGGGTAATAAATAAATTATCTGAAAGCGTTGCGGAATAAGTTATGTAATGTGTGTGTGTGTGTGTGTGTGTGTGTGTGTATGTAACATCTATATATTTATGTAACATATTATGTGTGTCTGGGGATTGACTGCGGCATGCCAGAACAGCAACAATGATAACCACTGAGCCATTATACTGCCTACATATGTATGCATAGATATAGTTATATATGTGTGTGCAATGTGTATATACAGTCATGAGAAAAATTAAGTACACCCTCTTTGAATTCTATGATTTTATGTAGCAGGACATAATAAAACAGTAGGTCTAAAACTTTGGTAAATTCAATCTCACATGACAAATTATACTGTGCTATTCTTTATTTTACAAAAAGTAGACCACGATGCAGAAGCAGTGTGTGAAAAGTTAAATACACCTTTCTACTTCCATAGCAATTAGGCGGGTAAGTGACAGGCTGGTGCTGCTTATCAAATACCCTTAATTATCATCAGCAAGTTGCGACTACCTCTAGAAAAGCAGAATATTGGCAGTTTGCTGGTCTGGAGCATTTAGGTGTGTGTGTATGAAACTAAGCAGGGTTATAGGGCCATTTCCAAAAACTTGGAGTCCTTCTTTCTACCGTGAGAAGGATTATTCACAAATAGAAAGCAATCTTTCTATTTGTGAATACAAATAGGCGACTTCTTCCTTACCTTAGTAAGATGGCCGCCGGGATCTTCACCCACGATGCACCGCGGGTCTTCTCCCATGGTGCACCGTGGGCTCTGTGCGGTCCATTGCCGATTCCAGCCTCCTGATTGGCTGGAATCGGCACACGTGACGGGGCGGAGCTACGAGGACCAGCTATCCGGCACGAGCGGCCCCATTCACCAGGGAGAAGACCGGACTGCGCAAGCGTGTCTAATCGGGCGATTAGACGCTGAAATTAGACTGCACCATGGAGACGTGGACGCTAGCAACGGAGCAGGTAAGTGAATAACTTCTGTATGGCTCATAATTAATGCACGATGTACATTACAAAGTGCATTAATATGGCCATACAGAAGTGTATAACCCCACTTGCTTTCGCGGGACAACCCCTTTAAGAGTTGTCTTACATAGTAAAAAAAACTAACTGTTTCCTGTTAATAGAAAATAGTAAGCAAATGTGTAGTCAAAGCACTGCGGAATAAGTATGCACTCGTTTATTATTCTCCATCATGGGAAACCCATTTTTATTTTTTTTAAATTATTATTTTGGACATTTCCTTTAAAGAAAGCAATTCTACATTTTACATAATGCTTTCACTCTTGACACTAATATTCTGTACACTTCTGCTCCACACTGCTCCACGCTGCTGCTTTCAAGTCAATCCTGCTACATTCTTGAAACTTAATAACTTAGATAGATATATTGAGTCATGGAGGTGCTTGAATTGCACTATGTTGTAGTATGTATTATCTGCAAAGTGAAAAGAAAGAGATGCAAAAAAAGACAATTTTAGACTAGGCCCAAATAAAATGCAGTTTTAGTGCAGTTGTTGCATGCACTAAAACTATATTGTGTGAACTCGGCTTTTAAAATTTAATGCAGTCAACACACTTTATTTTGTCCCCACATTTATTTCATTTAAAAGAGACTGTCAGCAGATTGGACCCCTCAAAACTGCTGACAGTGCTATATAGATGGTAGGGAGAGCAGGTTAAGCATACCTAGGGTGAATCGTCATTCAGGTTGCATGATTGAGAAATTTAGCTTTTGATTCCCCCTCAGCCCGAGGCCATGATCCCAACTGCCAAGGAAGTGGTCCCTTCATGTTCAGCTCCCACAGCATCGACACACATAAAAAAATGGATTTGCATGACTACTACCCCAGGTGTGCTTATGTGTGTGTGTATGTATGTGTGTATGTATATATATATATATATATATTATACATACACACACACACATGTCACTTTAACATAGAATGACTTCGTAAGGGTTTTGCATATCCAAGTGAATCTGACATTGTTTTTTCGCTACATATTGTACTGATAGAATTTGTGTATATCGATTAACCCCTTAATGACATGGCCTATTTTGGCGTTGAGGACCAAGCGATTTGTTGGTATTTTTCCATCGCCATTTTTCAAAAGCCATAACTTTTTTATTTTTCCGTGGACGCGGCCGTATAAGGGCTTGTTTTTTGCGTGGCGAGCTGTAGTTTTTACCAGTGCCACTTTTGGGTACATAGACAATATCGTAAAATTTTTAATTTTTAAAGGGAGAGAAAACGCATCAATTCTGCCATAGATTTCTTTTTCTTTTTTTTTACAGCGTTAATCATGCAGCATAAATGACACACTAAATTTTTCCTGCGGGTCGGTACGGTTACAACGATACCAAAATTGTTATTTTTTTTTTAGGTTTTTACACTTTTTTGCAATAAAACCCCCTTTTTTTTTGGAAATCTTTTTTTTCCTCTATAGCTGCATTCAAAGTCCTGTAACTTTTTTATTTTTCTATGTACGGAGCTCTATGAGGGCTTATTTTTTACGAGACGAGCTGTAATTTTTATTGGTGAATGTATGGCTTTTTTGATCACTTTTATTGCATTTTTTGGGAGGCAAAATGCTAAAAATTAGCATTTTGCCTCTGTTTTTTGGCGTTGTTTTTTACGCTTTTTATCGTACAAAATAAAAAGTGTGTTCAACTTTTTGTACACTTCGTTACGGACGCGTCAATACCAAATATGTGGGGTTTTAATTTTTTTTCCCTTTTTTATGCTAATATTAGAAAAAGCATAAAAAAAGGGGTTTTTTTACATTTTTTTTTTTACATTTTTTCTTTTTTTTACACTTTTCTTTTCTTTTTTTTATACTATTTGAGTCCCTCTGAGGGACTTACAACACTGTGCCTATGATCGCTGTTATAAGGCATGGCAGAGCTACTGCTCTGCCATGCCTTATCGCTTATACAGCGATTATAGGCACAGGCAATACAGGACGCCAGTGTCTGGCGTCCTGTTGCCATGGCGACAGGCCGGGCTCTCGCGATGACATCGTGAGTGCCGGCCGGAGACACAGAGGGAGTCCGCTCCCTTTGTGAACTCTTTCCCTGCCGCGATCTACTTAGATCGCGGCAGCGAAGGGGTTAACAGCGGGCGGCGCATCTCCGATGTCCCCCCGCTGTTACAGCGGGACGTCGGCTGTGACTGACAGCCGGCTCCCGCTGCGGGATAGCGCTGGATCTTATGTGATCCCGCGCTATCTCCAGGACGTACCGGTACGCCCTGTTGCGCGAAGTACCAGGCTGCCAGGACGTACCGGTACGCCCTGGAGCGGGAAGGGGTTAAAAGTGCCAAAATTGGGAACATTTTGAAAAAAATATTTTTTTACATTTTCAATTGCAATATCTGAAATATGTGCAAACATACGTTACAAATTTTTGATAAGATATATATTTCCATCTGTGTACCTCATTCTGGATGCACATTTGAAAAAACTTTATTTATTTTTTTTAATCCTTTAGAAGACGTACAAATCTAACATTCATTATCAACATTTTGAGGAACACTTTGTTTTCCTGCACCAAGCCAAGATTACAAAGGCTCATAGGTGACAGAATGATAGATACCCCCACAAATGACTCCATTTTAATAACTACACCCCTTAATGTATCCACTGAGGGGTTTCAGGAGTATTTTGACCCCACAGTTTTTTTTCAGGAGTCAATGCAATTTAGAGGAGAAAAAGTAACATTTAATATTTTTGCAAATATGTCATTTTAAAGGCAAGTTTTTTTTAATAGTGCACATGAAAATTAGGATTTACACCCCAAAATGGATCCCCCTGTTTGTCCTGTGTTCAGAAACATACCCATTGTAGCCCCAATCTAAGAATATAGGACACATTGCTCGCCTATAATGGAGGGAATACCCGTTGGATTTCAGGGCACAATAAATTCCAGGCTCCATTGCCCACTTGTGCAGAGAAATAATGGACTCACTAAAAAATAATCCCCCCCCCTCCGTGCCCTTTTTGGTGTTCCCTAAATCTTAGATAAAAGTAATAATGTAAACTGTGTGGTATGTCCAAAGACAGGTGTAATTACAGAGGCCTTGTTGGGATGGGCACATGGGGCAATAAAACCAGTTATCCCTCCTCCTCTCATGCTTATTTGGGGGGTATTTCTTGACCTTAGCGGCAGGGATGGGGTGTAAAAAGTTGTGCCTTATGAGGTTTTGTAAGCTCGCTGAGGTGCGGCGGTCTCACACAGAAGGCGCTCAACAAGCTGCTCCTTGAACTGCAGGAATATGAGCGTTCCCAGGGACTTCTTGTAAATTACGTCTTACAGGTAGTGATCTGAATAACACCGAGTTCACACGGACGTATGTGGATACCGCTTGCGGAGGTCTGCAGCGGATACCAGCTGTGAGCCCGGCTGTGACCCTGCGTATGGCCGCGTAATGTACTGCGCATAACTGTGTACCTACACAGGCGGTCATTTGTAGTACTCCATTTTGTTTGTATTTCCTGCGCCGTTGCTTAGCGATGACGCCGGTACCTGCAGTCCGTACATAATTTAGTTATGTATGGGCTGCGGGTATATCCGCGACCATAGAGTACAAAAGGGCTCTATGTTGCGGATATCCCCGGTGAAATAATCCATTCGCAGAAAACAGAACTCAGGATGTTTTAAGTAATTCCAACCCGCAAATGTGAGCGGAATTGTGATCCAGGGCATTTGATTGATCCTTGTATTACTACGGATCAAACACATGAGAAAACCGTAATTACTATCCGGTCGTGTGAGACTGGTCTAAGTAGATCGCTACCTTTTTATCTTGTGCCCGGGGACCGCTCCACTAGGCCACCAGTCACTGCTACAAGCTCTCAGCGACCTTTGTTAGCCAAGAGTAAGTCTGCCTGTCCACGGGCGTATTTGAATTGCGTTCCCTGCGGCCGGATTATAGCATTGCTATGGAAAGCATTTCCCCCCTGGCCACGAGCGGAGAATCATAGCGATTCTTGCATGCTGCAAATTGCCGCGATTCTCCACGGTCCGCCTATTTGTCAGATAGGCTGACTGTGGACATCTGCCTGCCGGCTCCCGCTCCCGGGCGGCGTCTCCCGCGGCAGAGATTCACCGTGGGATTTCGCAATGCCCGTGGACAAGAGGCCTAAGGAGATTTTACATTTTCTGGGCCCTCCCAAGCTCCTGCACATGTGTCCGGCATTTTGCCAGTGGGCGCATGCGCAGAAGTTGGGAAGGTCTGTGGAGGAGGATCACATGAGGGTTCAAATACAGAGGCCTCCGGTAAAAAGTTTTATTTCCTCTCACTGATCGCATCGGTGAGGAGAGATGAAACTTCAACTCTTTTTTTACTTTTACGTGATCGCCATTATCCGTTCTAACCGCATACCACGGCCGCCCGTGACCTCTCCAGGCTCTCGGCTACCTCTTGGCAGATTTTAAATTTGCTGGGCTCTCTGGCCTTCTGGGCATGCACGCCATATCAGCGCATGTGCAGAAGCCCGCGGCAGGTGCTTATTGCCGCGGGACATCACGTAAGACGAGGTTGAGTAGTTCCAGCTACCCCTATGGATCCGATCCATGAGGGCAGCTGAAACTTTAACTTTTTTTTTACTTTTCCGTGATCGCCGCTATCCATTGGTATAGTGCTAAAAACATGCAGTTAAACATAATTCATAAATAGGCATAATCAAATAGAAATAAATCCATCTATGAGCATGAACACAAGTTTGCAGACTAGACAGTTTGCAAATATAATGGAAAGGGACACAATAGTATACTGATCATACAGAAGTAGAAAAAAATATAAATAAAGCATTTCATTTTAGAAGTAAAAAAACACTAAACACAGAAAATTCCCAAAAAATAAAAGTGTAATTTTTTCCCCCTCTTTTTTGCCTAGCAAAGAACATTTAATACCTCTAAATATGTCATTCCTGAGGCTGTGGTTGCGGGGACTCCCACAATCAGGACATTCTCTGTGTGAATGGAGCATTGATAACACATGTGCACTATCACGATCTATAGGACTGACGAAGATGGTCAAGTACGGCGCTCAGCTATCACTGTCAGTCTTATAGACAGTGAATGGAGCAGTAGTGTGCATGTGTGACTACCGCTTTTTTCAAATGGGGAACTTGGGACCCCTGTTTTTCTAATTAGTGACAGTGACAGAGTTGGATCCCCACTGATCATACATTTATCAACTATCCTGTGGATGTAACCAAGCCAATTAAAGGCTTAAAAACTGGGTATAAGGCCGGTTTCACATGGGTGAAAAAAAATCGCATGATTTTCTTGCGATGCAACAGTGATACAAATCGCATGTATGTGAAGCCCATGCTTTCCTATAGGTTCCTTCAGATTAGCGATGTTTAGTAGTGTGCTACATAGCGAGAGAAAAAAAATCACGGGTTGCTAAATATTGCTTCAATTCGCAATGCTTTGTAGCCCATGTTTCCCTATGGAGCCTTCCTTTGTTTTGCAGCTCATGAAAGCGTGGTTTTCGTGTGGTTCGATGCAAGTTTTACAGTAGAAAGTCCTACTGTTTGTCCCTAAACTAAGCCCTATCTGCATAAAAAAAAAAAACAATACATCACCTAATAGGCATTTTCTGCTACGCCACTCTGCTCCTTGCAGGGCCCCTGACCCGTGTTTGAAGTCTTCTGTCAGTGCTTCCTGGATTGGAGGTTCAAAAACCCCGCCTCCAGGAAGCGCTGGCTCTGATTGGCTCAACCGCAGCTCTCGAGAACCAATCAGAGCCAGCAATCGATGAACCAATCACAGCCATTCAATAAATGTCTGTGATTGGTTCATCGATCGCTGGCTCTGATTGGTTGAGCTGCAGCACTTGAGAAACAATCATAGGCATCGCTTCCTGGAGGCGGGGTTTCTCAAACCCCTGACCATGAATCATTGCCTGAAGACTGAAGGCAAGTTCCGGTAACCTGCAAAGGAGATGTGCGGCGGAGCGGACAGCGGCTGTTAGGTGATATTTGTTTTCTAAGCAGCTAGGGCTTATTTTCTGGATAGGGCTTATGTTTCAAGCCCTCCCTACACCCCCTCCCCTGAAAATCTCAGCAAAAGAGCGCTACAAAGTCGCACGACTTTGTAGCAACTCAAAATCGCAATATCGCAACGAGAAAACGCATAGCAATATCGTACAGAACACCAATGCTGTAGCCCGTGTGAAAGAAGCCTAAGGCGCAATCTTAAGTGAAGCATAAACTTGTGAAATTATTAGCTCAACTTCTCTGTTTATTGTTTCCCAGCATATTTAAATGTGTTTCAGAGCTAAAACGCCCCTTCCTCGGTACTTGCTGGAATTCATGTGATTTGAAACTGACGTCATGAGATACATTAGAATTCACGTGGTAACAATAACATCTGCAAGATCTTTGCAGATACATCTGAGTGCGTTAAGTAACATACCTTTTCATCTGATTTTGAAGATCATATGAAGCACTTTTTTTCTGGTCATGTTTGAATGGAACTTGTTATGTTTTGTCCTGGGAGACACTGAGGAGCCTGGATGCTTGATTGTCCCTCATTTTGATTTGACTCTGAACTGAAGCACATATTCTGAAAGCTTCTTCTAAGCTTCTGCCAGCTCTCTCCGAGTGCACTTCTATATTTTCTTTAGTTATACATAAAAAATTGTTTTATCACAAGCAACAACATTTAACACAGTGAATAAATAACTTAAATATTGAAAAGTATGTAATTACAAAGACTACGTCTACATCAAGTGGTGTATGCCTGGCATATAAATCAGCCCAGTCCATAAGCTAGAATGTCTCAGATGTATGGCATAAGGCCTCTCCTCTCCAAATAGGGAGTCCAGTACTATAACCCCTTAGTGACCAAGCCTGTTTGCGCCTTAATGACCAGGCCAAATTTAGCAAATCTGACGTGTCACTTTAACATGGAAAAACACCAGAAAGGTTTTGCATATCCAAGCAATTCTGACATTGTTTTTTCGCCACATGTTGTACTTCATTTAGGCGCAAAAAATAGACCGATATAGAATTTGTGTTTATTTATTAAAAGCGCCAAAATTGGGAAAATTTTGAAAAAAATCGTCATTTTTTTCACATTTCCAACTGCAATATCTTAAATATGTGCAAACATAATATAGAAATTTTTGCTAAGACTTATATTTCCACCCGTTTACTTTATTTTGGGCGCACATTGGAAAAACTTTCGTTTTTTTTTTAACCATATAGGAGACGTACAAATTTAACATTACTTTTTAGCATTTTGAGGAACACTTTGTTTTCCTACACCAAGCCAAGATTGGAAAGGCTCATGAGTGTCAGAATAATAGATATCCCCACAAATGACCCCATTTTAAAAACTACACCCCTTAGTGTATTCACTGAGGGGTGTCATGAGTATTTTGACCCCACAGTTTTTTTTCAAGAATTAATTCAATTTAGAGGAGAAAAAGTAAAATTTCATATTTTTGCAAATCTATCATTTTAAAGAGATATTTTTTTCCTATAGTTTACATGAAAATGAGGATTTACACCCCAAAATGGATACCCCCGTTTCTCCCGTGTTCAGAAATATACCCATTGTTGCCCTAATATTATATCTGAGTCCACAACGGGGCCCAAAATGAAAAGAGTAGTCAGTGTCTTTCAGAACAGAAATTTTGCTTGAAGTCCTTTTAGACCCCATAGCACACATGTAGAGTTCTTGAGCGCCCAAAACCATAGAAAACCCCCACAAATGACCCCATATTGAAAAGTAGACCCCTTAAGTAATTTATCTAGGGGTGTACTGCATATTTTGACCCCACAGTTTTTGAATGAATCTAAGCAAAGCAGAAGGAAAAAGTTACGATTTTCAATTTTTTGGGCAATTTTTAAAATTTAAAAACAGGTTTTTTTGTACAGCACACATAGGAATGAAGACGTTCACCCCAAAATGGATCCCCCCCCCCATGATCAGAAACATACCCATTGTGGCCCTAATTTACTTACAGGGCCCATGGCAAGGCCTATAAAGGAGGGAACACCCGTTGGATTTCAGGGCACAACTGAATAAATTCCAGGCCCCATTGCTTATTTGTACGGAATAAAAATTGACTCCCTAAAAATTCCTCCCCCCCCCCCCCCCCACACACACACACTCTGCGCCCTTTTTGGCATTCGCAAATCTTAGATAAAAGTAATAATGTGAACTGTGTGGTATTTCCGAAGACAGGGGTAATTACGGAGGCTGGTTGGAATGGGTACATGGGGCAATAAAACCGGTATCCCCCCTCCTCCTCATGCTTTTTGGAGGTCATTTCTTGACCTCAGTGGCGGGTATAGGGTGCTCCTGGAACTGCATGAAGGCAGGCGTTCCCGGGGCTTCTTGTAAAATACGTATCACAGGTAGCGGTCTGAATAACGCCGGGCTCACGCAGCCGTAGGCGGAATCTGCTTGCGGAGGCCCGCAGCGGATCCCAGCTGTGAGCCCGGCTGTGACCCTGCATACGGCCACGTAATGTACTGCGCATAACTGCCTACTCACACAGGCGGTCATGCGCAGTATCTTTTTTTTGTTTGTATTTCCCGCACCGTCGCTTAGCGATGACGCGGGTACCCGCAGCCTGTATACAATGTAGTTGCGTATGGGCTGCGGGTATATCCGCGACCACGGAGCACAATAGGCTCTATGCTGCGGATATCCGCGGTAAAATAGAACCTGCTGCGTTCTCTTTTCTGCGAGTGGATTACGCCATTCCGACCCACTAATGTGAGCAGAATTGTGTAATCCAATGCGATTGATCTGCGTATTACCGCGGATCAGACGCATGCGGAATCCGTAATTCCTATCCGGTCATGTGAGACCGGCCTAAGGTAGATCTCTACCTTTTTATCACGTGACCGGGGACCGCTCAACGAGGGCACCCGTCACTGCTCCAGGCTCTCGGCGACTGTTGGTTGCTGGGAGCAAGGAGATTTTAAGTTTCCTGGGCTCCCCGACTCCTGCGCATGTGTCCGGTGTTTTGCCGGCGGTCGCGTGTGCAGAATCTGGGTACGTTCACGGATGAGGATCGCGTCGGGGTGCAAATACGGAGGCCTCCGGTAAAAAGTTTCATCTCCTCTCACCGATCGCATCGGTGAGGGGAGATGAAACTTCAAATTTTTTAAAAAAAACTTTTACGTGATCGCCATTATCCATTGTGTAACGGCGAACACGTGATCAGGAACCGCTCACCGCGGCCCCCCGTGAAATCTCCAGGCTCTTGGCTCAGTTTTGTAGCCAGGAGCAGGGAGATTTTCAGTTATCCTGGCAATCCACAGCTTTTGCGCATGCGTCCTCCATTTTGGCGACGGGCGTGTGCGCAGAAGCTGGGGTAAGGTCCGCGGATAAATCTGGGGGCCTTATGTGCGTACTTTCATTTTCCCTCATGGATATGATCCGTGAGGGGAGATGAAACGTATGCTTTTTAAACGTCTTAAAACTTTTTTAACTTTTTTTTTTTTTTTTTTTTTACTTTTTCACACTTTTTTTTAAACTTTACATGATCACTGTCATCCATTGGATGACGGTGATCATGTCCCTGGTGACATCCCTCTGCTCCGGGCTACACATGACAGCCAGGAGCAGAGGGATTTTGAATTTCCCGGGGCCCATGCGCAGAGGGGGACTTCGGGACCATCGGGACATCGGGGAGGACTTAGGTGAGTATTTTCACCTCCCCTCATGGATCCGATCCATGAGGGGAGGTGAAACTAGCACTTTTTTTTAAACTTTTGAAACTTTTTCGCAATCGGCGATCGCGGGCCCGGTAACACCTCCTGGTTCCCGGCTACCTTCAGGAGCCGGGAGCCAGGAGGTTTTGAATTTGCCGGGGGCTCCCGGGCTTCTGCGCATGCGCGTGACGTAATCGTCTGGCTCGCATGCGCAGAAGGCCGCCGGCGGGTCCGGGAGGACCAGATCTTCAGCGCGGCAGCGTGGAGAAGGCGGGTGAGTATTTTCAGCTCCGATCCATCTAGGTAGCTGAATGCCGGGGGGGAAGGGGGTCCCCGCAGCCCGGGATGACAGCTCCATGCTGTCGGCTACCTGCGGGCACCGACAGCATGGAGCTGTCACGTCCAGAGCCCACGGGGCTTTATTCTCTGCAGGAGACGTGTTTTTACGTCCTCGGAGAATAAAGCCCACTTGGGCAGGATGTAAAAACACTATGGGCTGGTCGTTAAGGGGATAAATAAACCATTATATTTGGGGGCCCAGTTACAGATTTTTACATTAGGGTCTGGAAGCTTTAAGTTACGCCTCTGAACCTACCCTATTCTGCATGCTGTAGGAAATTACTATTTACACCTGATACTTTTCAGTAAGTTCAACCTTTTTCTGTGATTTTAAGTAGATTTGATCCCATTTTCTCTGATTTTGTTTTAGCTTAAGGAACTCACAAAACAATCAATACCCTTGGCACAGGTTGTAAGCTTGCCTGTTTTATAAAATATCAACTAATATCTTAAGTTTCTTATTTTTCAGGAGATAGACTGGTATTAAGATTTCAGGAGGTGTTGGAGAGTCATTGCTTTGTGTGGTACACTTGCATAGTACACTGATCTAATAAGCATCCCATTCAGCATATGGCTTAGGCTGCCTGCAGACGGGCGGGTCTGATCCGGCAGCGAGGATTCTCGCCGCGGGACCCGACCCAAGTGCCTGCAGGGACCAGCGCGTACTCACCTACGCCCGCCGGCTCCGGCTGTTTGATGTGCCGGCTTGCCGGGCAGCCGGCGCATGCGCAGACCGGAGCCGGCGGCGGGTGAGTGACATTTCTCAGAAATAGAGTATGCCGCGATTTGTTTGCCGCGCAATATTTCGAGCGGCCAAATCGCGGCCGTCTGCATAGGATTGCGTTTGTTAATGCAATCCTATGCAGGCTTCCAGCAGCGGAAATTCCGCGGGAAATCCCGCTGCGGAATTTCCGCTCATGTGCAGACAGCCTTAGGAAAGGAAATTTTGCCAAATTCTAACAAAGAGCATCTGAGGTAATCAAGGAAGTTTAGTAATTAGCATCACGTAAAATTCTGCAGTTAACAAAAAGCAAAGTGAATGAACAAAAGAGAAATCTAAATCACATCAATATTTGGTGTGGCCACTCTTTGCCTTCAAAGCAGTATCAATCCCTCTAGGTACAGTAGAACCAAACAGGGAATAATAATCATTGCCATATGTAGGCTGCAATGCAGATATATATATAATGTATCCTGCTCAAATAAAATTAAGGGAACACCTAAGGCCGCCTGCAGACGAGCGGGTCGGATCCGGCGGCGAGAATTCTCGCCGCGGGACCCGACCTAAGCGCCTGCAGAGACAAGCGCGTACTCACCCGCGCCCGGCGGCCCCGGCTCTTTCATGTGCCGGCAGCCGGCGCATACGCAGAGCGGAGCCGGCGGCCGGGTGAGTGACGTATCTGTGCGAGGCTCTGCGAGCCCGGCACAAAAATAGGACATGCCATGGTTTGTTTGCCGCGCGGCCAAACCGCGGCCGTCTGCATAGGAGTGCGTATTGTAATGCACTCCTATGCAGGCTTTGAGCGGCGGAAATCCCGCGGGAAATCCCGCCGCGGGATTTTCAGAGAGAATGCTGTTGATGAATAGTTGATCGGCAGGGGTCTGTCGGGTGCATGCTGTCAGTGCTGCAAATTCACAGGGGTTGGAGCAGAAGTCTCTGCGCCGACCTCTGTGTAGTGGCCGGCGCTTACATCTACAGACACTGCTCGTGTTGATTTTAATGAGACTGTAGTAGTGTTCAGCTATTTAAGGTGATCTTGTTGGCGTTCAGTAGGTTTTTTGCAAAAAGTTGAAAGTTTGTAAATTTGGCAAATAAAGCTAGTTTGCAATAAGGCTTCATTCCCACAAGCGCATATACGGCGCGTTTTCACGCATGGGCGCATATACGGTACCCATGTAAAGCATTGGTTTCCAATGCAGCCATTCACATGGGCGAATAAATGGTGCGTAAATACGCCAGCAGTGTGGAAAAAAAGAACCTATACGCGTGCGGGGCATATACACTCAGCCAAAACATTCATAGTTCTGGAACTATGTTTTGGCCAATATACACCGGCTGGTGCTATAGACTCCTAGAGGAGCAGGGAAAGAGAAGGGAAAGCGAGGCATTGTTGCAGCATCCAACCCTGCGAAAAGCTGACAGGTGCCTCTATATAGACACCGGAAAGCATCCCGAGGATTTTGACAGAGTGAGGGTTTCCCGGGGTACAACGTATTTTTCCGCTAAAAACAACACCCGTGCTCGTGTGAATGCATGAGAAAACGCTGGCTGTGATAGCAGAAATCCGCCCATTCAGGCGCTTATACAGAGCGGGCGTGGAAACGTAAAAACGCCATCGCCGTATATCGGCTCGTGGGAAAGAGCCCTAAAGGATATACAGTGTGAGGTAGACAGGACATGAGTAGAGAGTCCGCTATATAATATCGGGCACTTATAACCACCTACATGTCTCTGCCTGATTGCCCTTTATGTTGCTGATCTCCTGGTGAATCTTGTTCATTGCCTCTTCCAGGCATATTACAGTAGGCCTCCTGCCGAAATAAACAATATTCAGCTGCTTTAAATCCCCCCTCGCTCCACCACTGATGTTCCCATAGTATTTCTAACCATAAATATTTATCCTGTTCTTATATCAGGTCTGCTATTGTGTGTCTTCCCGGAATCTCTTTGATTCTGTAATGTTTTTGCGAGACATTTTTCATTATTTTTACACATTTTGTCATGTTGAAGATGGTTACAAGTGGAAGGCAGCCCAAGTAAGTTGTGTTTCTAGGGTGTGTGGATCGTGTTGGGGTTTGAGTTATGCTTAATTTACTATCTAAGTGGAAGGTGAGTGCAAGATTGATTGCATGGAAATAGGTTTTCCCCTTACAGTTACGTTCACATCACATGAAGGGATAGGTATGTATGTTACAGTGTAACTCCTAGTTTATATCTTACAAGGGCTGTAGTGTTGTAGAGGGGATTAATACTTTTCACCCCACACAAGAAATAAATCAACATTCAACATTTTACTTGTACACTGGAATAATCCTCCACAGCACCACCTTTTGGAAGGGCAGCTGCTCTATGAGTCAATTTCCAACCTTCTTACCGGTCTTGCAATACAACAAGGGATATAAGCAAAGTCAGAATATCCATAAACATACAGCTGGTTTAGATTGATTGCACCTCAGAGTATAGTAGGATTCTGGCTGGCTAGATGAGAGGCCATCAATGTGAGTTTGAGTCTGATGGGGGCAATGTTTGTCCTTGTGGAGATCACTACTCGAGAGCGTACCACATGGGGTGTAGGGAGTCTTATATAGGCCATGCAGTGCACTCTGGCATTATCTCATGGAGCACTGCATGGACTGTCTATTACTCACTTCACCCTTGTGTTCTCCAGAATCAGAAATAGAGATGAGCGAACGTGCTCGGCCACGCCCCTTTTTCGCCCGAATACCGCGATTTCCGAGTACTTCCGTACTCGGGAGAAAAAATTCGGGGGGCGCCGTGGCGGCACGGGGGGTAGCAGTGGGGAGTGGGGGGGAGAGGGAGAGAGAGAGGGGTCCCCCCTGTTCCCCGCTGCTACCCCCCGCACCGCCACGCCTCTCCCCGCCCCCCGGCGCCCCCCGAATCTTTTCACCCGAGTACTGAAGTACTCGAAAATGGCGGTACTCGGGTGCGTAAGTACTCGAAACGAGTACGTTCGCTCATCTCTAATCAGAAACATTATGCTTCCCAGAGTTATCTCAGAAGAAAGGAGTAAAATTAAAGCCCCAAAGGATATCTGTTTATTTCACGACAATGTACGTACCTTTGAGCCAGTGAATTAATCCACGGATTTATGCCTGATGTCAATACAATGAGCCAAGTGGAAGCCATTTGTGCTATTGAAGGTACTTTGTGAGTATGAAATATTTCATAAAAGCCAATTGTCACTGATGGAATCCAACAAACTAGGAGATAAACTAGAATCATGACAAAAAAAAAATCATAATATGTTTTTTGTATTATTTAAATTATGCTGACATTATTACTTTGATTAAATGTAATGCAATAATTTTCATAAACCTCTGCGAATCTAATGGCAAATTGCATTGAGGGCCCGACAGCGCTTCTAAGTTGATGCATACTTTTTTATTTTTTCTGCAGCTAGAGCTTATTTTCAGGGTTGGGCTTATGTTTCAAGCCCCACCACCCCCCGAAAATCTTTGCATGTGGTGCTACAAAGTCACGCAACTTTGTAGTGCTACAAAATTGCGATATCACCACGAGAAACCACGGAGATATCGCACGGATCAGCATTGTGGTATCGCTGTGATTTTTTTCGCAGCGATGCTGTGTTGCCTGCGTGAACGAGGCCTAAAGCTCACACCCGGGTAGCAATATCTAAGTCGTGAAGCAGTGCCATGAGCAGTGTTTGTTAAAAGTCCAAGTCTTTTGGTGTAGCTTCACAACAAGCCTATTGACTAACTATTTACATCCCTAGCAGTGTACACACCTATCATTTAAGTCAAGACAGGCCTCACTTACAGTTCGTCAAGTGGGAATCACTGCTACCACTGCACTACCCCATGGCTCAGCAAGAAAAAGCCTGCGCCAATCATATAGCAACCATTGGGCATACTCCGTTCTATTGTGCTGAAATATATGGTGCACATTTTGGTGCAAGATTTCGCTCACCTGCACAATCCATCTCCAGAGCAACTTAACCTTTTAGGGTGAGTCCGGTAATTGTGCCAAAATGCCATGGTTTTGCTTCCATTTTGCAAAAAAGCAGATAGAAAATATAACTGCACTGCGCATTGTGAATGTACCATTAGACAGTTGACTGTAATAATGTACATGATTTATACTACATTTCTGTTTAAAGGAGGATAATATTCCTGAATTTTGACTTACCCTGTGGCTCAGTAATCCTGATTACAAATGCTGTGCAACAGCTGAGTGCTTCTCTATGGTCAAAGTAGTGCATTTACTCAGCATCTTGTAAGATCAGAAAAAGGCAAGTAACCCATACACATATATCATCTAAAAGATATATTTGTGTATATATGTATCAACCTGTACTGACTTTACATCCATGTCTAAATGTCTGACTATACAAAGCAAACACTGATGAAAGCTGGACACGATTCATATTTTTCTATGAATCTTTTAATTATTTTTAACTCCACCCCATTGTGCGAGGGTGAGGGCACAGAAAGATAAAGCTGTGTTGATTGCCAGTACACAGGAGCTTCCACCAACGGGTCAGCCAAACTATGTATTTCCTTCCTTACACTTGTGTGGTGAACTACAAGTCTCAGCATGCCATGCAGCTATTTTCTGTGTGGCTGCTGAAACTGCAGACTAGAATTAGGCCCAATGTCCACAGGTGGATTTGATTTTGCAGAATCCGCACGGAAGATCCACAATTCAAGCTGCCCATAGGGAAGCATGAGCGTCCTCACCTCAATTAACACCAGCAGATTTTTTTTCAGATTACGCATGCAGAAAACAAATCGCAGCATGTTCCATTTTAGGGCGGATTCTGTGTGGACAGCTTTCATTGAAGTCAATGGAAGCCGTCCAATCTGCGGTCTGTTCGCAATTAACATTGCATCCTTATGATTAAATAGTAGTATCCTAATATTGCTCCTCCTCCTAGTATATAGCATTATTATACCATTCCCTCCCACTTTAGTTTATACCATCCATCCCTCAATAGCATTGCCCTTTTGGACTTCGTATTAACCAACAGACTTGGCAGAATAACAAAGGGACAGGTCGGGGAGCACCTGGGAAATAGTGACCATCATTTAATAAATCTCCACTTGTTTTTAATTAGTGTGTTTTGTCGAGGAGAAACAAAAATAGTAAACTTCAGAAAAACGGAGTTTGATCAGCGTAGAGATGCTCTAAACGTATGGACTGTGACAGTGTTCTCGAAAATAAAGAGTTAAAGAGTGCCTACAATAGATGGTAACTTTTTTAAACCATCTTAAATTCTCACTGTGAACAGTTACTACAAAACAGAAATAGAAGGCTTAGGAATAGGATAAAACGATTGTGGCTAATGTAACAGGAGCAAGGGAGAAGTGTTTGTAGATGTAACATTTCTCCCAGGTTCCTGTCTGTTGTACAAGTTTGGATGATGTGCATTAGGCTCTTTGTTCTAGATGTTCCAAAAGTGCATATCTATTTCACAAGATGGTGAACCCTATAAGTTAACCTAGTTACATATGGTGGAGGATATGGGCACAATAATCTAGCAAGTTATGTCATGGGTTAAATCTGCTGCTCTGTCAAATCTGAAAAGTGCAGAAAGGGAGGAAGTTATTAAACAGCTGATCCGGGCTACTTCTAACCAGCAAGATGCTAATTCTGAACTGTAACTATAACAAATGCAAGACAGCAAGAGACTAATGCTTAGCTGCAGCTGGCTAATGTAAGAGAAGAGGTGTTTAATAAAGCTCTGATATAGCATATAAAGATGCTTGCAGAGAAGCCCGAAGTCCAGGAGAAATCGGGAAGAAGCAAAATACAATCAAGCCTCAAATAAGCAAGACCGAGGGCTTTTTGAACTGGCCAAATTCTGTAAACGGGAAGCAAGTGAGAGCATTCTTGAAAGTAACTGCTTACTGCAGGCGGTTTATTGAAAATTTTGACAGCATCACTTTGACTGACCTTACAAAAGGCAAGGATTTACTCATGGTCAAATGGACCACCGAAGCCAAGCAAGCTTTCCAAACTAAAGCAAGTGCTTTGTGCTCAGCCGATGTTAATAATGTCAAATTTCAGAAAGGAGTTTAGTGTCATCGCCGGACGTGCTGTGGACCGGACGTCTTCTATTGACGTCAATGGAAGCAGTTAGTGCAGGATCTGCACAAAAATGGAGTATGCTACAATTTGTTTTATGGACCAAAAGGTCTGCAAAACAAATCCTCATGCTTAGATTAATTTGTAGACGCCCATGCTTCTCTATGGTCGGCTTGATTTGAGGATCTCCAGCACGGGTGTCCCGCAAATGAAACCCGCTCGTGGATATGAGGCCATAGTCTCAGCTCAGATAGCTAGAAACATTATGTATAGTAAGTGGCTGGACAGGCATATGCTTTTGTTTTGTAATGTTTGTTTTACCTGCTTTGAAGACAAAATAAAACTGTGCACCACAACTGACTGGAATGCTCTTTGTTCTGGATGTGCCAAAAGTGTCCATGTATTCCACAAGATGGTGATCCTGTAGGCTGATCCCCTTACACTAAACAAAGATGTAAGGCCTAATTCCCATGGGTGGATTTACGCGGCGTTGCCCCGCAGCTTTTAGGTTCTATTGAACCTAATAGTGCAATGCTCATGGTGCGGAATTCCACCGTGGAAATCTGCCCTTGAAACCACCCGTAATCACCCGTGGCATGTTCTGTTTGCTGCGGGCGAACGTGCGGACGGCTTCCATTGCAGTCAATGAAAGCCGTCCGTCACGCTATCTTCTGCTGTAGCACAGCGATATGTAGTGTGAAAACACTTCCCCGCCCATCCACACCCGCATTATATGACGCGGCCAGCCTTACATACTATGTTATTAAGAGAATACGGGTCACACATCTCCCTGTATGAAGAGGCAGTCACGCTATTCATCTCTATGTGAGTGCCGGAAAAAGCCAAGCGCTTGTACCTGGCAATCTCTGGCAGTCCTATAGAGGTGAATGAAACCTCAGCACACATGATTTGACCACTGCTCCATTTAATTTCGAGGTACACTGATCAGTGGTGGTGCCAGCAGTCGGACTCTCACTGATCAAACATTTAAAGGGGTTGTCTCGCGAAATCAAGTGGGGTTCAGCACTTCTGTATGGCCATATTAATGCACTTTGTAATATACATCGTGCATTAAATATGAGCCATACAGAAGTTATTCACTTACCTGCTCCGTTGCTAGCGTCCTCGTCTCCATGGATCCGTCTAAAATCGCCGGCGGCTTGCTTTTTTAGACGCGCTTGCGCAGTCCGTTCTTCTGCTCTGAGCACGAGCCGCTTCAGCATGCTCGCCACTACAGCTCTTCTGTGCATGCGCAGATGAGCTGTAACTTCTCGGGAGCGCGCTGGAGCGGCCATTCTGCTACCATCCTCTGTTAGAGAATGGTGCAGAAACTTGAGCAGCCCAGCCAAGAAGCCCAGCCCAGCCGAAAAGCCCAGCCCAGCCCTGCCGTGAAGCCGCCCATGTAAGTGAGGGGTCGGGGGTGATGTGTGCACTGGGGGGCCTGCCACCGGGCCCCGGAGCCTGCCGCCGGGCCCCGGAGCCTTCGTCTGTTGTCAGGAGCCTGCTGCCAGGCCCCGGAGCCTGCCGCCGGGCCCCGGAGCCTTCGTCTGTTGTCAGGGGCCTGCCGCGGGGGCCCCGGGGCCTAGCGTGGGGGAGCCGGGGCCTAGCGTCGGTTACCTGCTGCCTGGCGGTGGGTGACTGTGGCCCAAGAGTGTGTGCCGTGGTCGGCGGCCGCGGTGGGTCCGGTCGGCGGCTGCGGGGCGTCTGGTTGTCAGGGAGCCACAGCTGGTAGCATCTCGGGAGCGCGCACGTCGGGCTACAGCAAGCGACGGGAAAAGAGCCGGCGGCCATCTTTGGGAAACTTTTTATAAGTTGCTGAAATGCTGGAACTGTAAGTAGAAACCGGCTAGAAAAGTCATTTACACGGGTGCTTAGTAATGTATGCTTAATGAGGGGGACTGGGCAAAAAAAAAATTCACTGCTTCCTCGAGACAACCCCTTTAACTCTTATCCACAAAGCGGGTGATGTTTTGAAACTCACACAACCCCTCAACAGCCGCATTAAAACTGTAAAAGCCCACCCATAAATGTTGCTTTTTTTTATTGTAGATTTTGAATGTAAATCTCTTTGGTACATAATTCACTCACCTTAATTCCATTTTTAGCCCCTGAATGACATAACTAATTTTAGCCGTAAGAACCTGTAAATTGCTTCCCTTTCCTGCAGTTATAACTTTACACATTTTTTTTTGTCAGTGTAGCTGTAAAGCACCTCGTATTTTGCAGGCTGAGTTCTAACTTTTATAGGAACCAATTTTGGGTACATATCATTTATTGACTAACTTTTCTAAAAAATTTTTGCTGGAGTGCATAGATAAAAAAGCAATTTTTGAGGGGGATTTATCTTTATGGCCTTCACAATGTGGTTTAAGTATTATGTAAAGACAGTGGCATATGCAAAGTTAAATGACGTAGAAAAGTGCAGAAACTTAATTATTTTAAGACACATCATTGGTTTCAAGATGCACAACAACATCAACCTCACTATTCCTACTTGTAACCTTTGACAATATTCCCAGTATATCTCTTATCTCTACTGACTGTGGCATCTGAAAGACATCTCACTTCCTTTAACACATTCATATCCTATGCTCCATAAACACCTCTAATGGTTGAATCACCAACAAGAACATATCTTCTCTGCTCAGTTATTCCATTAACTGCATTGGGCTTTTTAACAACGCTTGATATTTCATGCAGAACAACTTCTGCAGGCTAGAAAGATCACCATATAAACCAAACCATAAAGCAGACAATATTCACCATATTGGGATACATGTAATATATTAAAAAAAACTTTTTTTGTAATTTTATTAGGGTTGGGGGTAAAAAAAAACAGCAGCAGATTTTTCTGCTTATAAGGATACCACATACTGTATGTATGTCTCATTACTTTTTATAGAAATTTACTGTAAACTCTTTACAAATTATACATTGGTATTCCAATGCTTACTTGCCTGTCAATGAAAAGCTGATTAACACCTATTAGGCTATACCTAGGGCACAGCCTAATGTTAGTCAGGAAAGCCATTCCTGTGTCCTGCAGCTGCCATATGCAGCCGTTGGACCACGTGGTTGTGTCATTCATGTTGGCAGTAGGCGGACAAAATGAGACCCTTTATGTTGAGCACTTAGGTGTTATAGCCACTGAGGGGTTAAATAGCAAAGATAAGAATTATCCACAAACTCATTCATTGCCGCCCCCTACATTCAACCAAAACAGCCTTCACAAAAATATCAAACAACCTGAGGACAGCCAAATCGAGCAGCGACTACTCCCTTCTAATCCTCCTTGAATACTGTCACACTAGGGGGATGTTTTTTTCCGGTAACTAGGGCTGCTATGGATGCTGCTTTTATGGATGCCCCAGTTACAGTGGAAAAGTGTGAAATAAGAAAAAAAGACAATATGAATGACCCCCAAAGGTCCTATATGACGTCTTTATATGACAGTAATGACACAACACAACCCAAATTTAAAAAAATCCTTCTTTTTTAGCTTTTTACATAAAATATTGATATAGCTAAAAAAATAAGACTTTGGGCACAAATACATACCATGTTAACCCCGTATTTGATAGTCGAGGACTAGAAAAAATGATAATTGAGAAGGTAACGTGAATCCCTGGACAAACATGCAACACAGAAACAAAAAATTAAGGATAAGGAAGTAGGTAAAGTCCCCCTAAACCAGCAAGAAATTCCCAGGTAGTCACATATGAGCCCGGGATGCCCTGTGGCCAGCGGGTGTGGGGGGTTTATGTTCCCTAGTTATAGGGTTGGTACTGAAGGCCCACCAGGACTGAAAGTCCAGCTACCCCTTTATGATCAGGCTGAAGTGGCCAAAGCCTGGGCATTTAAGTCTAGCCTACATACCAGCAGAGAAAGACATACATTGATTTAGTATTTTCAGTAGTTCAAATAGTTAGGCCGATTTTCAGTTTACAGTAGTAATAGATAGAATGTTGGGTAATAGAGTGTTGGTTCAATGCATTTCCTTAGGAATAACAGTTCATCAGCAACCTTCATGAGCCTCTAAAGTTTAGAGAGAAATTCAATAGTCAATCCCTAATTTCAAGATTATCCTCTATCGAATAGATATAAAGTATGAACCTGTGTAGCTATAATAGATCTATTGTATTGATATAGTCTCTGCCTTCTTTCTAGCGTTGCTACAATGCTACAAATTGCATGTATGAGAAGCCCATGGTTTCCTATGGGTTCCTTCACACATGAGATGTTTTGTAGCATGCTACAAAACGACACACAAACCTCGCAGGTCCGGCGATATGCCTGCGTCACGCTAAGCTTTGTAGCCCATGTTTCTCTATAGAGCCTTCCTCTCTGTCGCATCGCACGAAAACGCGGTTTGCATGCGATGCGATGCAACTTTGACAGTAGCAGATGCTACAAAGTCGCGTGATTTTGTAGCGTCACATGCGACTTTGTAGCGCTACAAAATCGCGGTATTGCTGCGAGAAAATCGCAGCGATATCGTACAGTGCAGCGATGCGGTGTCGCCCCGTGTGAAGGAGGCCTTAAGCTGATAGTGGACAACAAGGTCCTGTCTAACAAGCTATATTAGATACAAAGGTGCTTTCAGCTAGTAACCACTAGTCTCTCTATACTAGTAGCACAAGAGTACAATAACTCTGCCTGTCAAAAATCCAATAGCAAGTGTCACTGGTAACCAGTTAGTTCTTTATGCATATGATAGAGACCAAGTCCTGTCAGAGAGACTGTATTACCGGTAAATAAAAAGAAATGCTTTCAGCTACTGACCACTGAGCTCTCTATACTAATAACCAAAGGGTAATAATCCTACCAAATGTAAATATACAAGCAGATGCCGCTGGCAACCAGTAGCTCTTTTATGCTATTGTTGAGAAAGGAGTACAATGACCCTGCCAGAAGATAGGAAAGATAAGAATAGCAAATGCAGCATAGCCTGCGGCCCTGATGGAATTTCTTGCTAGTTTAGGGGGACCCTACCTACTTCCGTATCCTTAAATGTTTCTTTCCGTGTTGCATGTTTGTACAGGGATTTACGTTACCTCCTCAATTATCATCTTTTCTAGTCGTCGACTATCAAATACGGGGTAAACTTGGTATCTATTTGTGTCCAAAGCTCTCTTTTTTAACTATATCAATAAAATGTAGTTTTAATACTGTCTCTACTGTAAAAGGCTATTAAATACTAAGACTTTTTTTTAGTATATATAGCCCTCACAGAAAAAAAAATGCAGCAAAAATAATTTTGGAAGCTGAAGGAAAAAAATAGATCTGTAAAACCTCCTCATGGGTAAAATCCCTAAAAAGTATCTGGTCCTTTTGGACTGAAATATATTGTCTTTAAGGGGTTAAAGACATGACAAAAACGCCCTGGAATTCTCTTTTTGGTGATCTTTCTTGTTTACGCTTTATTTTCCTATACAGAAGTTCATGAGAAAATGCCAGTAAGAGAAGCTTACCTAGATCATAGCGCGATTTGCAAAAAAAACCACATCATCAAGTAACACCACAAAAAATCCATTACTTATAGTGCATTACATAATTCCCTATTTACCTAATTAGCCAAACCACAATAGCCTTTGTATAGAAGAGGTCTTGTAGTGATTCAAACACTCCCACAATTGATCTCTGTGTCTCATTGCTGTGTTTGCGCTTATTTATTATTAGGCTTAAAACTTACATGCCGAAACAATGAGAATAAGTGTATTTCGAAAGTAGGACCGGATGGGCACATAGTAGCAATGTTGGTCATTGCAAAAAAATGTTCCTCTCTTTGCCTGGTTCCTGGCAATGTGAATGATGGCAATATACAATATACCGATTACTGATATTGGAGTGATAACACCACCACTAAGTAACATCACGCTATAGGCCATGGTAGTTGAGTTGAGTGAGGGCAAACACACGTAAACGTCTTTATTGAAGATATAGTCTCCAAATCCCATGAAAGGTAGAGTGGCCACAACAATGGCGTAAATCCACAAAAAAATCAAGATAATCCAAATACGTCTCTTGGTGAATATTTGAGTATATCGTAGAGGAAAACAGATTTCTGTAAACTTGTCGATAGTTGCCCAGACCAAGGAGTTTAATGATGCCAACTGAAGTAAAACAAGCATGAATCCCATGATTTTACAGGCAATGCCATTGTTCGAGAGGGTCCCACCTCCTAAGCTGCCGTATATTGCAACTGCGATGACATTTATTCCAAAAATCATGTCACATAGGCTAAGATTAAGTGTTAAACCCCACGTGTCTGTGCGCAGTTTCAAGTGTGACACAAACAATAAAAGTAGGGTGAGGTTTGCACTCACAGCACTAATACTTGTACTGATTATAAGTATTGCATAGGCAAGCGATACAGATGACATCTTCCTCAGAGGATGTTGTTGATGATTCTTATTTCAGGGTTTGTGTCCACTTGTCACCATTTCACCTGTGATATACAAAGATGAATAAAAACATATATTTGAGAGAAGTACAACTATTTTCAAATGCAATTTAAAATAGAAATGTTCTTATTTTTCTGTCTGTAAATAAAGCTTATTTGTTGTATTTTAAAATAATTTGTCCACTTTTGCAATCCCTTTTCATTGGTAGGATCTCCCACTCATAGTAGTATCATAGTATTTAAGGCCAAAAAAAGATGGAAAATATGTCCATCCAGTTCAGCCTATTAACCCCCAAAGTTGATCCAGAGGAAGGCAAAAAAAACTATTGAGGTAAAAGCCAATTTTCTCCATTTAGGCCTCCTTCCCACGGAAGGATTTCCGCCACGTTGCCCGCAGCTATTAGGTTCTATTGAACCTAATAGCTCAAGGCTTACGGTGCGGAATTCCACACCATAAAATCTACCGTTCTCACCCGCGGTATGCTCTATTTGCCGGGGGTTGTACGTGTGGACAGCTTCCAATGCAGTCAATGGAAGCCATTCATTAACGCTATCTTCCGCTGTAGCACAGCGGAAGATAGTGTGAAATCGCCTCTCCGCCTACCGCCGCCGCATCATATGACACGGCCGGTCGCGTCATGTGACGCGGTGGGCGTGTCATGTGACGTGGCCGGCGTGTCACATGACGCTGCGGCGCGTCACGCTGTAGCGTCATGCGGGAGCAGGGACGCCGGATCCGCAGGTAAGTTTGGGGTCTCTGGGGGGGCGCCATGACGGGCTCCGCCGCGGAATTCACGCGGCGGAGCCCGTCACGGCCGTGTGCAGCCGGCCTTAAGGTAAAAAATTTCTTCTTGACTCCAATCTGGCAATCGGAATAATCCCCGGATAAACATCCATTTTGAAGTTATTAATGATTATAAAAAATAATATTGTATCGATCAACAAAAAAGACCAGGTTTCATAATATAATTAATTTCCTGCTGCGATTCTCCAAGGAATCTGGTGTATTCTGTGGAGTAACATACTATCAAACGTGCCATTTTTCTGCAATGTTGCCGCAAGAATATCCTTGCATAGTTTCCATCCATCACTCACCCACTATCTATACTAGAACCAACGACAGAAGAAGTGTCCAGACTGCTCTCTGCTGCTCGCCCCACGACCTGCTCTAGTGACCCTCTTCCCTCACACCTTCTCCGGTCCCTTTCCCCAGCTGTCATTACCCACCTCACCACCATCTTCACCCTTTACCTAACCTCTGGTATTTTCCCCTCCTCAATCAAACACTCCATCATATCCCCGCTGCTAAAGAAACCGACCCTTGACCTGACCGATACTGCCAACTACCGACCCATCTCCATCCTCCCCTTCATCTCCAAACTACTTGAACGCCTGGTCTATTCCCGCTTCACACACTTTCTTTGATAACTCTCCCCTTGACCCCCTCCAGTCTGGCTGCCGCCCCCTACATTCAACCAAAGCCGCCCTCACAAAAATATCAAACGACCTGGGGACGGCAAAATCGAGGAGCGACTACTCCCTACTAATCCTCCTTGACCACTCTGCTGTATTTGACACTGTAGACCATGACCTTCTCTTTGCTATGCTTCGCTCCATCAGCCTAAAGGACAATGCTCTCTCCTGGTTCTCCTCCTGCCTCTCTGACCGCTCTTTCAGAGTCTCCTTCGCTGGCTCTATCTCCTTTCCGCTGCCCCTCACTGTTGGGGTCCTCTAGGGATTTGTCCTTGGCCCCCTTATCTTCTCTATCTAAACAGCTCCAATCAGACAAACCATTCGCAGATTTGGCCTCCAATATCACCTCTACGCTCACAACACCCAGTTATACACCTCTTCCCGCAATATCTCAGCACCATTCCTACAAATCATCACCGACTGTCTGTCTGCTGCCTCTAACACCATGTCCTCCCTTTTTCTCAAACTTAACCTCTCAAAAATTGATCTTCGTCTTTCCGCCCTCAACCAGCTGACCTCCCCTCAACATCGCTATATCCGGCACCATCATAACCCCCAGACAGCAATCCCACTGCCTTGGGGTCACACTGGGTTCTGACCTCTCCTTTATCCCCCATATCCAATCTTTGGCCCGAACATGCCACCTGCACCTCAGGAATATTGCTAAAATCTGGCCATTCCTCACCATGGACATGCTAAAAACACTCGTTGTCGTCCTCATCCATTCCCGACTCGACGACTGCAACTTGCTGCTCATTGGCTTTCCCCGCACCATACTCTCCTCTCTCCAATTCATACTAAATGCGGCAGCTAGACTAATTTTCCTATCCAGTCTCTTCTCAATGCCCCTGCACTATGCCAGTCACTGGACTGGCTACCTATCCACTACAGAACTCAATTCAAACTCATCACGCTCACGCACAAAGCCCTTCATGGAGCTGCGCCACCGTACATGGCCTCTTTCCTGTCCCTACATCATGCAGCCCACGCGCTCCACTCTGCTAGCACACTCACACTAAACACCCTCACATGTTCGCCTCCGGGACTTCTCTAAAGCAGCCCCGAACGTCTGGAAAGCTGTACCACATAACCTCCGGACAATCCCTGACGCATGGAACTTCAGACACGCCTTAAAGACGCACCTCTTCATGGAGACACACCAAACCACCTGATCTAGTCCCCAATTTTCCCCAATATGCCCCCTGCCCCTCCCTACGGCTTTCCACTTCTGCCTATCATGTACACTTTCTGCCCCACACCTCCTGTACTACCCCCATCCCGTTTGTGTCCCAAAAAACTGTATATCACATGTTCTCATCGCATTGCTGTGTTCCTCCTTGCTCCACTGCCTGCCCCTGTACCTTCTGTATCACCCCCACCCCTTTGTCTTCAAACAATTGAATACCAAATGTAACTCTTGTAATTTCTTTAAATTTCGTATGGTTTGTGTGCCTCAAAAGCGCTACAGAATAAGTTGATGCTATACAAAAAAAAATTATTAGTATTCTGAAATCTGTAGGCTGTTTTAGTAAAGGTATATTCATATTTAACATATTTGTTGAAATTTCTGCCACAAGAAAAATCTGTACCACACATCTGAATGGGGTTGTTTCTGCAGCTTGTATATGGATTTCTGCAGTCACCACTCACATGAAATCTCTGCAACAAATCTTCCCCATTTGACTAGATGTAAGTCCTGTGAAAACAGCCACTTTTAAACAGGGTAAGTGTATTATTATATTAAAGCCATTATAATTCAAATCTTCCAGAATCTGTTCTGGTTTATGGAGGATGGTTGACTGCTTCCTAATGGGGTGAATGGACAGGGCTTGTTTTTATGGAACAATTGTGTTCAATTTTATATACACTAAAACCATAAAACCCCTTAAAGAAGTGTTTCTAATATTACATCAGATATTAGGACCTGAGATTGTTTTCTTTACAACGTAATAATTGCTTGTTCAATTTGCATATACATTTAGCACCATCTGTTCAGATAATTTCGTAATCTGTTAGATTATGCTGTTTACCTTGGTGAAATAAAAATACAATATTATTATTGAAGGGCAGGCACCCTAATCATTTTTGTGTAATTTTAATTATTGGTTGTTTGTTTAAATTCTTAATTTAAAAGTTATTGTTAGGAAACCAATATTGAAACATTTACAGAAATTTCTCAAATTACAAGGAAAATTAAAAAACAGAAATTATTTTTTATTTGACTGCTATTACACAACAGTAGAATAAAGAAAACGCGCTCCATTGGGTGGCACAGTAAGGCAAGGCATTAGAAATAAACTGGAGTATTGGTACCTGGAGTGGATGTGCTCGCGGCACAACATGCTGAAAAGACTGTCAAGTAGCATCTGCATCCTCCCCAATGGAATGAGACCTGTAACATCCGTGACAATTCAGCAACACTGAAGGAAGAATAGGACTTTGTTTATTAAACCAAGCGTTTCAGCGTCGTACCAGAGCCATCATCTGGCTTATTCATAACAGAGTAAAGGACACAAAGACGTTAAAAAGCCACAGGAACCACGGTAGTTGACGTCACAACGATCATGTGACCAAGTCACATGACCACTGGACCTTTAAACAATCATATGATGGAGGTGGTTAAAACAAATGACAATCGAACTCCCCCTGGACAGCGTACCACAACAATCTGAAGGCTTAAACACCCATTTTTTTTTTACATAGTGTGGTCAGCATAATCTATAAAAGCTGCGGGAGCCACATTGGTCATGTGATCAAATCACATGATCAATGGGACATTTAAATAAGCACATGATCAGCACAACTATTAATTTAAAAAAGCCCTATAGGCGCACGTCGCCTGCCGCAGCTCCCACAGCATTTCAATGTCTTTCTGTCCTTTACTCTGTTATGAATAACTCAGATTAAGGCACCGCTACGGCGCTAAAACACGTTACTTTAAAAATAAATAAATAAATCTTCTACTCTCTGGTCTCCTGTCCAGCGTGCTGACTCCCCTTCTTCCTCCAGTATTACTATAACACAATTCAGACTACAAAAATATGAATCTAAAAGCAAATAACCATAATCGGGATGATTGTGAACAATCGTGTATTTTCCAGAGCACTGTTACTAGCGCAAAGTATTTTTAAGGTTGCTTAATGAAACACAAAGGTGAAATTTCCTTACATTATACTTTTTCTTTTTAATATGTATTTATAATAACTAACTTCTAGAACTTTGTGACTGCAGCGTTGTTACTAGTTCTATGCTTCGGTTTCAATGTGGAATTTCAGGATAGGTCATCAATAGTCGATTGGCTGGGGTTTGTCTTTCAGGACCACGATCAATCAGCTGACAGCGCCGCAACTACACAGGCATCATAGTGGAAGCGGTGGAAGTCTCTTCTCCGGCTCCTGTGTGGTAGCCGACGCTTGTAACTGCAATTACAGGTCCCATTGAAATCAATGGGAGCCGTTCCTGCAGTTACAAGTGCTGGCCAATACACAGGGGTGGGAGCATAGACTTCTGCTGCTTCTGCTCTGACCCCTGTGTAATTGCGGCGCTGACAGGAAGCACACAATCAGCTTGAACAGTCAGGGATCTGAGCGATGGATCCCAACAGTTCAACTATTTCCCTGGAAAACCCCTTAAATTTTTTTCAGTGAAATGAAAAAATGTCTCTCCTTCAACTTCTGTCTTCTATGTTCTTTTGTGAATACAATATGGCTATAAGAGATTTTCAAATCATTGCATTCTTTTTTTCTTTACGTTTACACAGTGTCCCAACTTTTTTGGATTTAGGATTGTACAAAAATATTTTATGTCGGGGTCACGACAGCAAGTCTTCAGGGCCGTAGAAGAGAACCGCATAATAGGTATTGTCGAAATAAATTATCTAGTCAGCATAGGTTTGAAATTTTAATTCTAAACAAATTTACAAATCTTCCAAACAAAGCGATGTACAACAGGTCTGTGATATGAGAAGTAACATACACGTGGTAAGAGATCAACGTCAATATTATGGATGAAAGTTAAATCTACCCACCGTCGTGGGAGACTGAATGAGCAGATATCTAGATTAAAATACGTTTTCATGAAGCTTAGTGTGTAAGTTTAGTTTGGCATCGTTAGTGAAATCTCCAACTAGTACGATGGGCACTTGTTTATCATGTTTTTACTGATTTTCTTTGAGTCTTAGAGTAAGGCCCCCTGTCCACGGCAGTGATTTACCGGCGGCGTATCACACCGTCTGAAGCTTTCCATAGGATTGCTATGGAAAGCGCCAGCCCCCTGTCCATGAGTGGAGAATCATTGCAATTCTACACTCGCGGCCGGCAATTCACAGCATGCTGCGAATTGCCCCGATTCTCCACGGTCAGCCTATCTGTCAGATTAGTCTGACTTGCAGAGAACCATCTGCGGCTCCGGCTCCTGCGGTGGAGATCCACCGCGGGATACCGCAACGCCCATGGACGGGGCCTAAGCCATTACTCCCCTGAACAGTGTGTGATTGTTCTCAGTGAGAGAAACCAAGTAATCTTGTAGATATGATACCTTTTAATGGCTAACAGAAATGCATGATGTTACAGCAAGCAAGCTTTCGGGGATATCGCCCTCCTCGTCAGACTAATGAATAGCCATTAAAAGGTATCATATCTACAAGATTACTTGGTTTCTCTTACTGAGAACAATCACACATTGCGCTACTGGATAACATGGTACCAAACCTTTTTTCTGTTTTCCCGTGAACAGTAGCATTTCCAAATACCTCATGACACTCCCAATAAGCTTTTTGATGGTCGGCATTTATGATTTTAGCCTTTTTTGTAATTCTCAGAAGCCACTCTATCCTAACAAATAAGTTTTCGATCATTTTGATGCCTATAATTAGCCATATGTCGCGACATTTTGCGAAGAAAATAGATTTTTCGCTCTTCTTTGAACTACAATTTATACAAATGTTAACCATTTGCTTTTTTCACCGTATGCTTATAGAACTCATGAGACAAAGCAAATGACACCTCACACGATATGATGGTATGCTGGAGTCCAGAGCTACACCAATTTCTAGTCGCCCAGCATGGTGATACCTCAAGATGGCGACACTATTGTATCACTCGATAGCGTCATACCGAGGTCAGGCTTTTATAGCTTGGTACATTGGTCATTCCTCTTTACAGTGAGATATTTAGCTGTCATACGTGTTGTCTAGAAATTATTTTGATTTTAAAACTTTCATGTTTTTGTAACACTCACCGCACCGAAACGGTTACGCAACATTAGACGTATTCTACGTCAAAAATGTATCATGCTGCATGGGACTCTGTATATACACAGCTATTCTTCCTTTAGAAGCATTGCCTTTAGAGCATAATATGAGCACATGCATGGAATGGGCAGGGAATCTGTATGGCTCAGTACTAAAAGAACCCCACAGGCTGCCTGTAAATATACATATCGTGTTTCCCCTAAAATAAGCCATACCCTGATTTTCGAGGGGGAGGGGGTAGCTTGAAGCTTGAAGCAATACTTACCTAGCAGGCAACATTCGGGTCCCTCCTGCTGGTCTCCGCAATTCCGGCAGGCTTCCTTGCAGTTCTCAGCCGATGACAGAAGATTGCTTGCTGGTAACGGGGTTTGTAAACTCCATCTCCAACAAGCAATTGCTCTGATTGGCTGAGCCGCAGCGCTCAAGAACTAATCAGTGCGGCGCTTAATGAACCAATCACAGTCATAGGGTTGAATGGCTGTGATTGGTTCATCGAGCGCCGTAGCTTAGCCAATCAGAGCAATCGAACCCCGTTACCAGCAAGCGATCTTCTGTCGGTGCTGAGAACTGCAAGGAAGCCTGCCAGAACTGTGGAGACCAGCGGGAGGGCCCCAGATGGCGCCTGCTAGGTAAGTATAATAAGATATTACCCAAAAATAAGACCCTGTGCCTCTTTTGGGGCAAAAATTAATATAAGACAGGGTCTTATTTTCAGAAAAACGCAGTAAGCCCACAAGATTAACTATGTATGAAACCCTGAAGAGTGTCTCATGTGTAACAGCATTCTAGAGGAATTGAGAAATAATCTAACCGAGAATCCGTTTCAGCAGCAAAATACACGGTGCTAAAACTTGTGATTTTCACACAGTACATTCTTGTAGTCCTGGCATATTCTGCATATGTTTTCTTATTCAGTAGCCCAAAGAAGGCAGCAGTGGCATCAGACATCATGATGATAGGTGAGAAGTCACGCTGGGCATTGGCACTTCCCCTCAAGTTTTAAATAGTTATCGCACACATGTAGCAATTCTTAAAAGAACCGTCGTAGCATGCTACAACATTATTGTTATGCTCGACGCAGCATTACAGCAAAATACAGCTCACAGTTTAAAAGGAAAAAAAAAGTGAGCTCCATTTGTAACAGTATATTCCGTTTCCTACTAATGCATGCTAATTTTGAACCTCATATGAAATGTGGAAAATAGGAACAAGAATAAGAACACATAGCAATTATCTAGATTAAGTGTTATGTAAATAGCGTTCTAGAAGATAAAAAATAAACACGTTATCAGATCGTAGCTACATGTAAAGGGAGTTATTTCTGGCACAATTACACTGAAAAGAATAATGTTCAAGGCCAACAGTAAAATGTACTAAACTTCTAAACCCTTTTTTCCAATACTTGTATTTTATACATATATTATCAAGTAGTGCTGCATACAAAAGTAATATTTGCATTTTTTATTTATGATCAAATTTGCTATCCATGTGTCTGACTCACGCTTTTTCCTTAGCCCTTGTATTAACCCTTAAGAACCAGGGTATTTTGTTCCTAAAGGGCCAGACACTTTTTAGGGATTTTACCCATCTACTGGTTTTACTAGCCTATTCGTTTTCTTCAGCTATCAAAATTATTTTTCTGCCTTTTTTCCATGACATATAGGGCTACTTTTTATTTCTTTTTTCACTGACTTTTCCCCCAGTTTTTTTAGTGTTATTAGGTGTAAAATGCTTAAAGAAACTATTTTTTTACATTTATAGTTTTTGTTTTTTTTAATTAACACTAAAATAGAGTACAAGAGTGGGTTCCTAATTTTGGTTCGAAGGTTTTGAGATATTTGTCTAGTCTCGGATTACAGGGTACATATGGTAATGGTTTTGGTTGGCGTCAGTGTTTGGAACTATTTTTTTTACCATCTATGTCCCCCATAACATCATATAAGACCTCTGGGGGTCATTCACATTGCCTTATCTTTTTCTTTTAATTTCACAGTTTTCCAAAACATCCCCATGTAGCGACAATAGTCACTAATACAGCTGACCTTGGTCTGCTATGACCCTGCAGCTCTGTATGGCAGGGGGCACCAGGCAGTCATGTGATCGCCGAGACGAATAATGGTAGTAACACTTCCGCTTTCTTTCTGCACTACATAACGCTCATTGTAGCCTGTAAAGGAGAAGGCAGAAAACTGATTCTCTCTTCTCCCATCCTGCCAAAAACGAGCCCTCATACGGCTATATTGATGGAAAGTAAAATCGTTATGTAGCACTTGAAGTGTAGTGGCATAAAAATTACTTTTGCACAACAAAAGCGAGTTTTATGAAATAAAGTAATAAGACAAAAAAAAAACTATTCATTTTGATGAGACAATTCCATATAGGATCACTGGGCGGCTCTGAGATAGTTTTTTTTTTTTTTTTTGGTGTACCTCTGTGCGGTAAATAGAAGGCATGTGTTTAATTTTAGTATGCCACTCTCAGTCAGCTTAAGGCTCATGGGTAAGACGTGTAAACCCAGACAGTGTGAGAGGAGAAGCTCTCTGGACTTAATCGGTAAATAGACTGTGTTTGTGATGTTAAATGAGTTATGATATTAGGCCAAATAAAGAGGGACAAAATTAATGTGTAGTGCGTGACCAGACAGTCAGGGTTTATTTTGTGTACCGGTTAATGTATAGTATGGTATACTTTAAACCATCAATGAGCTTAATAAAACTGGCAGGTGCCAGACTTAAAGAGGTTCTGGTCATAAAAGTATGGTGTCAACCATCTTGACTGGAGAAGATACTGATTTTGAGTAGTGCCTAATCCCCTAATGTTACAACATATCTGGTGTCACCATATTTGTATCAGCCTGTAGAAGTCAGCTTTTTGGTGATCAACATCAAAAAGTTGGTAAGGCAATTGTTTTTTTTGATTTGCATTCCCCAACAAAATTTACTAAACAAATTCATAAAAGTTAATCAAGTAAAAGCACCCTAAAATGGTGTCACTGACCAATACAACTCATTTTGAAAAAAAAAAACAGGTTATGTTAATGGAAAAATAAACAAGTTATGGCTCTGGAAATGCAAAACTGAAAAAAACAAAAAAATTTTGCTTGGTCCTTCAGGTCCAAAATGGGTTGGTACTTAAGGGCTCAGTCACACGGGCGTTTATTGCTGCGATTTGCGCATGCGCATGCGTCCGGCGATTTTTTAAAACCATTGCTTTGCAATGGTATCGGACACATGAGCGCTTTTTATGCGCTCGTCCGATAAATTAGAGAACAGAAATCGCAGATCGCACCTATCTGCGATCTGCGATTCCTGTTCTCTTCTCTATATGCGCTCAATGGGGCCGGCGGCAGCAGCGCCGACCCCATTGAGAACATATAGAAGACAAATCATTCTTCTCTGCCACAGCTGGAACAGCTGTGGCAGAGAAGAACGATGTTTGCCCATTGAATTCAATGGAGCTGGCAATACAGCCGCTCCATTGAAAGCAATGGGCTGCCGGCGTGCGCGGGGTTAATTGTCGGGAAGGGCTTAAATATATAACCCCTTCCCTGCAATGCATCCTGAAAAGTGAAAAAATAAAAAAAAAGGATGTACTCACCTGCTCCCGGCAGCCTGAGATCCCCGCGGCCGTCCTGCAGTGGGTGTGAAGGGGGTGTGACTCAGGCTTACCCCTGATTGGCTCAGCCTGAGCCAATCAGAGGCTGATCTCAGTCACACCCATTCATGAATTCATGAATGGGTGTGACTGAGACTTGCTTCTGATTGGCTCAGCGGTGAGCCAATCAGGGGCAAGCCTGAGTCACACCCCCTTCACACCCACTGTAGGCCGGCCGCCGGGATCTCCAGCTGCCGGGAGCAGGTAAGTACATACATTTTTTTTATTTTTTCACTTTTCAGGATGCATTGCAGGGAAGGGGTTATATATTTAACCCCTTCCCGACAATTCATCCCACACTCGCCCGCAGCGCTTGCATTCAATGGAGCCGCTGTATTGCCGTCTCCATTGAATGCAATGCGCTGGACAGCTCCGGCCCGTTTCTAATGAAACGCGGCTAGGAGCAGATTTTCGGGCGATTTTTGGGCCGATTTTTCGGCGCCGGTCACGCGATTTGCGCATGCACATGCGTCATGCGATGCGCAAATCGCGTGAAAAAACGCCCGTGTGACTAAGGCCTAAGGCATTAAAGCGGTTCTGTCATTAGAAAGAGAAAATTCTATACTTACCTATTCCTTCACCATCAGTCTTCACCTCACCGTTCTTCTCTTGGCTCCTCCAGTCTCATAGGTCACGTCACTTCCAGCTGGCTAAATCATCTTCTTCCTGTTATGTAGCATACATTCTTGGCATTCTAGTTCCTTCAGGTCAACGTACGCTACTTCACTAGTGACTTAACGTTCACTGCCTAGCAGGGAATGCCGAAGCCTATGCTATTGCCAAGGCTGCGCATGTGCGCTGTCTCGCTGCGAGTGTTCATATACCTTTGCATGTGCAGTCCCAGCAATAGCCTGGCATAGGATTCCGTATTCACTGGTAGTGACGTAGCGTACATTGCCCTGCAGGAAAGAAAATGCTGAGACTGTACGTAACGTCACACAAAGAAGAGGATCCAGCCGGCTGGAGGTGACGTGACCTGGGGGACTGGAGGAGCCAGGAGAAGACCGGGAAGGAGAAGATGCGGTAAGAATACTGCCGAGGGAGGAATAGGTAAGGATTAGAGATGAGCGAGCATACTCGCTAAGGACAATTACTCGATCGAGCATTGTCCTTAGCGAGTATCTCCCCGCTCGGAAGAAAAGGTTCGGCTGCCGGCGCGAGTGAGAGATGAGTTGCGGCAGTGAGCAGGGGGGAGAGAGGGAGAGAGAGATCTCCCCTCCGTTCCTCCCCGCCCGCCGCCAGCAGCCGAATCTTTTCTTCCGAGTGGGCAGGTACTCGCTAAGGGCAATGCTCGATCGAGTAATTGCCCTAAGCGAGTATGCTCGCTCATCTCTAGTAAGGATTGATTTTTTTTCTAATGGCAGAATCCCTTTAAGAGCTATGTAGTTTAATCTTCTGAGAAGGAATAACATTTTCAAAATATTTTTTATTTCATTTTAAAAAGCTTACTTTATTACACATTTACATCTACAAAACTGATTTGACAATAACTTGGGTATATCTGAGTTTTCTAGACACAAATACTGATCTTGCTACAGTTATATATAAATGATAGCGGGCAGAATTGACTTGTCACACTTTAAATTACAGTAGTCATTACAATAGATTTGCTATGAAAGGTTACAGAGTACATTGTACACAGCAGAGGCGAGACTAACGAATTCCTGAGATATTCATCTACATTGTGGAAGATAATCTTCACTTCTGGATAATAATAGACATAAGAAAATGCATAATTCAACTTACCAATCAATGTATTCCATTTTTTGAAAGTCCAGATGGTTCAATGCAGATGTGTAAGAGTAGTTTGAGGAATCCTGTAAATCTGAGAGACTGGCACTCCCTGTGTCTGGCTAAATAGTAAATGTGCAGTGGATGTCTATGGATCAGCAATCATATGACATGTGGCATCCTGTTTTATCGAGTGCTTGCTGACTGACTGAAGTACTAAAGCGTCTGTGCCCTAGAGACACAAGCTCAAGCAAACTGTTCCGCTTGCTCGTACATTTTTATTGCTGTTCATATTTTAGTCAATTTCCTCCTTGATGTATTTTGAGATGCATCATGTTGTTTAGCAACACAGGCAATGCTGGTAATCTCACATGATGTTTTATTATGGTCATTATATTTGAGGAATGGCACTTTTTCAAGCTGTATTAATTAGCTAAAACATTTATGCAATAATAACTGATATTGGGTGTTGAGCTCAGTGTTAAAGAGGTTTTCCAGAACATTAAGAAATTTTTTTTTTTTTTTTAAATCATGTGAAATTAAGAAAAAAATAATACTCATATATTCCAGTGGTTCCCCCATCCAGCACTGCAGCCCTGGTACGCACTGCACAGAAGTCGGAAGTAGCGTTCGGTTGATTGTGCACGTGACCGCTCGGGCAGTCATGGGCTTCAGCAGTGATTCTTCTATGGCCACTGAAGCCCGTGACAGCCATGAAAGAATCACAGATGAAGCCTGTGACTTTCTGAGCGGTCACATGCAAAATAAATGGCACATGACCGCCCACAGCTTCTTCCGGGTTCTGTGTGACTGGAACCGCGGAATAGGAGAGTATTTATTTTTTCTTCATTGCACGTGATTTTAAGACCCATAAAAATGTTTTGAATATCCTGAAAAACCCCATTAATGCTGTATTATTTGACCTAAGTTTCTACTGAACCCTAATAATTATTCATATTTTCTGCAAAATAAATTATATATTATATAAGGTAGTATGCTTTTTCTTAATGAAAATAGAAAATTGTATTTTAGTATAATTTTGCCTAATCATGCAATCAATGGCTAAACTACTTTTTTAAGATGTCTATTTGTACCCTTAAAGGGAACTAGAACTAAAAAGCAGTCCTGGCACATGAACCCACCAGTCCACATACAATATCCTTCCTATCCCCATATCAAGCAATGGTGAACTTTTCATAATTTGGCCGCACCCGTCAAGAAGAAAAATAAAAGTGAAACAGAAATACCTAAGTATATGATCAAAGACAGTCTTGTTTTTTTCAGTCAGGGACTGGTTTAAGGAACTCACAGGTGATTTAATCTTTGTTTGGAGCTGTAGTTTTTCGTTTCCTTCTCCTTCTATCCCAGACTGCCATGAAGATTTCTCCTGATGACTGCAGAGTTTACTGCTGAGACATCTTTAACGCATCTCTTCTGCAGCCATCTTCAGCTTCTATAGCAACACAAATAAATCCAGACCACAAATCAGACACCTAAATTAATCTAGACCCAGACTAGAATCCCTGCTTATTTGCAAACCCCAGACCAGAAACCAAACCCTTAAAAGAGTTATCCAGGGACATTTATACTACAGATCCCAGCAGCATACCCTAACATCTTTAATTCCAGGTGCAGGGTGCTGACTTCCTGACAGTAGCACATGTAACACTTATTTTTCCAAAAGCTGGTCAGACTACTGCATTAACTAAAAGTAGACATTCAACTTCTCCATTCCCATTGTACTGGTTCTTCGTCTTCATTGGTCTTTTGTTACGATCGTGTGGGCAACTAAGCACGTGGCCCACGCGATCGTATCCAAAGAATGGAAACACACAGGTTTCAGACAGCTGGCCCTGTGTTACAGGAAGGATGACATGGCCCTACCTAAGTGGGGACATCGTCCCAATAAGGGGCAGCCCAGCGGTCTTCGGATCTGGGCCCTAGCTGCTCTTAGGAACTACACCACCAGAACAGGACACATACACATGCCACATGACAGGGACAGAACAACAGGACACACAGAGCCAGAAACTTCAGCATACAACAGCCAAAATGCAACCACTCGTAACAGGTGATAAGCTATATATAAATACCAGGTATTAGTTGACATTTTGATCAAAACATGGAAGCTAGCTGGCCACTTCACAGCTCCTGGCTATGCTGCTAGTCCCTACACTAACCAGGAGTCCAGCTGCACCAAACACAGTTCACACCGCAAGCTGCAACAGGACAGAACAGAACAAAGTCACACAGCAAGCTGCACAGGACAGACAACGGAACACCGATCACACAGCAAGCTGTACAGGACAAACAACCAGGCACCGACTCTGCAGCAGACTACAACATATAGTGCAAACCACACGGACTCCACCCACATGCACACAGATGAAACTCTACAGCAAGTCTATGTGTCCTCATATTAGGGGAATAGACAGACGGCCACAGAGCTGACATAGGGAACTGTGTCAGGGATCCACCAACTGACACACAGATGAGACATAAGATGTTTGGAGGCTGCACCTGTCAGGGGAAGGGAAAAGAGGAGCTGCATGTGCTGCAGACTAGGACTATAGGTGTCCAAACCATCTTTAGGTGAGGAGAGAGACACAACAGACCTACATGCAAACAGATCTGAGTGGGAACAAAACAGATACATCCAAACAGCAGAAGACCAGCATCAACTACTGACAGGAGCTGGGTTTATATGTGCTGCAGACGAAATGGGGATTGGCTTCTGGAGAATACCCCAGCCAGCTCAATTAACCCTCCCCTGTGAAGCTGTGCTGCTAGGAACCCTAGTACTACAGATCCCAGCAGCACACCCTAACATCTTTAATTCCAGGTGCAGGGTGCTGATGTCCTGACAGTAGCACATGTGACCCCTACAGCTAATCACCAGTTGAAGTATGCCAGGGATAGAAGGGATTGATGTGGAACCCATGTCAGGTTTTCCACATGCAGATTAGCTCCATTAAATTAGGCTAATCCATGGCCAAATGCTTACATAATGCGGTTTTCATTTTTGCCTATGCAGATTTCAACTGTGTGGACATTATCTAAGGGGACAGTGTGACTTTGCTTGCGGTGATGCTGCCTAGTAGTTGCCCACTGTTTTTAATCTCACTTTACCTATTCTCCTGGGCTCACTCCTCCACTGCTACTTCAATCCTTTGAGTTGTTAGCAGCCTCTGTAACCTCTCTTTGGTCCCTTGCCTTTCCTAGCTCACTTATTTGAGCTCTTTTGTTGACTTCATGCCTTTTTTTTCCATGCAGCTTTCTCTGAGCTGCCCTAACTCCGCCTCTTCCTAGCCCTGTCCCTGATTTCGTTTTCAACATTCGTGCCTACATTGACTTCTCTTCACACAGGCTCATGGCTCCATCTGACGTCAAGAGAAAGGAGAAGCATCTGATGTGACTGTCCCAGTTGTCTCCACTTACTGTAATTCTTTGCGTTGGGCTTGTCTACTCAGCCCTGCAATTTCAATATATTATTGCTCTGGTGCAGTTTTTCCTGGTAAACCTCCCTTGACAATGGTCCACTTATTAGCCTGATAGGGCAGGATTACCAGTCATAGCCTGAACCTCTCCCATTAAAAATGCTGTCCCTTCTGCACGCATCACATTATGGAGCAAGAGGAGCTGAACAGACTGATCTAGCATTTTGTGGGAAAAGATGCAATATAACTTGTATTTTATACATTTAAATCTCTGCTCATTCTGAGCTCAGAAGTCCAGAGGGCGGTCCTATCAGTGATTGACAGATATATCTGTATGCACAGTCATACACCGCTATCAAGGCCACCCACTGAACTCCTAAGCATGCAATGAGCAGAGATTTAAATGACTTAAATACAAGTTATACTAAAACCTTTTGCACAAAACTATATATGAGTCTTCTCAGCCCCTCCTGCTGTATATCATTCTGCCTGCGGTTTGGACAGCATGATCAAGCTGCCTTTTTTCTTTTAAATATCATGATTTTCTAATGATTATCTTTTCACTTGTGAATCTTGGCAATCATAATCAAGTTTCATATCTTTCTAATATGTTTGTTCAACATATATTATATGTAACATTTGTTTTCTCTTAAATAGCACAATTCTCCCATTCCACAAGGGGGACGAGGAGCAATTCAGTTTGTGACACAGTATCAGCACTCAAGTGGACAACGGAGAATTCGTGTATCCACAATTGCAAGAAAGTAAGAATGATTGTTTACACAGTAGGGAGTAAATAGATGTTTACATGATTACATGTATAACTGGATAATATATTTTCCATCAGAATCTCATCTTTCTGTAACTTGACGTGGTTTAAGGAGTTTGAATCTCTGGTATAGCATGTTACAGCAAGCCCAACTTCACACTGAGCATTCTCCATGGAACTACCAGCCATGGGCATAATTACTATTGGGTCAATTAAGTAATTTTTTTTTGGAGTGATGACACATCATTATTATTCATTAATCGTGATGTGTTTAAAAATAATATATAGTGCTAAATGAAGTATGCAATGAAGAGCTCACCTTGGAACCTTTTTCTTAAGCACCAAGACTTAACTATTTTATTAGTGCCTTGTTAATCGCAGTGATTTTGTTCGTGTATATATTAACACGTCATAACAAAGTGCCTTTTTCTTTCTAAACACCATCTCTGTACACAAGCCAACTACAACTTATGTGGGGAAAAAAACAGAGCTTAAAATCTGGTGGGATAGAAACAGTTTAAAAAAATATTTGCATTTTGCTATGATCCCAAGGGGCTTGAGAATCCTAAAAACACTCACCACTGATTATAATGAAACATTTAAAACTGAATGGAATGACATACTATCAACATGCTCCATACATCTTATTGAATTAATAGTTAAATATGAAGAAAACAAACTGTCAGAATTAAAAGAGGACATTAAAGGAATAGACGAGAAGATCACCTGTCTGGTTAAAACCAAAGCTGAAGAATTTGATAGAGAGCTCACCTTGGAACCTTTTTTAAGCACCAAGACTTAAAGGGGTTGTCCCGCGCCGAAACGGGTTTCTTTTTTTTTTCAACAGCCCCCCCGTTCGGCGCGAGACAAACCCGATGCAGGGACCTAAAAAAAAATCTGTACAGCGCTTACCTGAATCCCCGCGCTCCGGTGACTTCTTACTTACCGGTTGAAGCTGGCCGCCGGGATCTTCTCCCTCGGTGGACCGCAGCTCTTCTGTGCGGTCCATTGCCGATTCCAGCCTCCTGATTGGCTGGAATCGGCACGTGACGGGGCGGAGCTACACGGAGCCGCTCTCCGGCACGAGCGGCCCCATTCAGAAAAGAAGAAGACCCGGACTGCGCAAGCGCGTCTAATCTAGCGATTAGACGCTGAAAATTAGACGGCACCATGGAGACGAGGACGCCAGCAGCGGAACAGGTAAGTGAATAACTTCTAATAACTTCTGTATGGCTCATAATTAATGCACAATGTACATTAACTGTTTTATTAGTGTCTTGTTAACCGCTGTGATTTTGTTTGTGTATATATTAAGACACGTTACAAGAAAGTGCCTTTTTTTTTCTAAACACCATCTCTGTACACAAGCCTTAAATATGGATGTGGAAACAGAGGAGCTCATGAACAAGCTTACAGAAATGTTACATTTTTCTAATACAAACCAGATGGACAATACTGACTTGAGACAACTACAAGTTATGTGGGAAAAAAGAAGAAACAAGAGCTTAAAATCTGGTGGGATAAAAACAGTAAAAAAAAATATTTGGATTTAGCTATGATCCTAAGGGGCTTGAGAATCCTAAAAACAACCACCACTGATTATAATGAAACGTTAAAGACTGAATGCAATGACATACTATCAACATGCTCCATACATCTTATTGAATTAATAGTTAAAGGGGTTGTCTCGTGAAATCAAGTGGGGTTATACACTTCTGTATGGCCATATTAATGCACTTTGTAATGTACATCGTGCATTAAATATGAGCCATACAGAAGTTATTCACTTACCTGCTCCGTTGCTAGCGTCCACGTCTCCATGGTTCCATCTAATTTAGCTGGCGGCTTGCTTTTTTAGACGCGCTTGTGCAGTCCGGTCCTCTGCTCTGAGCACGAGCCGCTTCAGCGTGCTCGCCGCTACAGCTCTTCTGCGTATGCGCAGACGAGCTGTAACTTCTTGGGAGCGCGCTGGAGCGGCCATTCTGCTACCATCCTCTCTTAGAGGAAGGTGCAGAAACTTGAGCCGCCCAGCAGTGCCGAGAAGCCGCCCAGCAGTGCCGAGAAGCTGCCCAGGTAAGTGATGGGTGACGGACTGACGGGGGTGACGAGTGACGGACTGCCGCTGTGGCCCCGGAGCCTACCGCTGTGGCCCCGGGGCCTAGCGCGGGGGCGCCGGGGCCTAGCGCGGGGGCGCCGGGGCCTAGCGCGGGGGCGCCGGGGCCTAGTGCGGGGGCGCCGGGGCCTAGCGCTGGTTACCTGCTGCCTGGCGGTGGGTGACTGGGGCCCAAGAGCGTGTGCCGTGGTCGGCGGCCGCGGTGGGTCCGGTCGGCGGCTGCGGGGCGTCTGGTTGTCAGGGAGACACAGCTGGTAGTGTCTCGGGAGCGCGCACGTCGGGCTACAGCAAGCGACGGGAAAAGAGCCGGCGGCCATCTTGGGGAAACTTTTTATAAGTTGCTGAGACGCTGGAACTGTAAGTAGAAACCGGCTAGAAAAGTCATTTACACGGGTGCTTAGTAATGTATGCTTAATAAGGGGGACTGGGCAAAAAAAAAATTTCACTGCTTCCTCGAGACAACCCCTTTAAATATGAAGAAAACAAACTGTCAGAATTAAAAGAGGACAGTAAAGGAATAGAAGAGAAGATCATCTGTCTGGTGATTACATGTGTAACAAATTAAAAGATAATCTCCTCAAAATGGAGGAAGCTCTTATACAAGTTAAGAAAAGAAAATTAGAGAGGGATCAAATGGACTATAGTAAAAATGAAATATATAATGGGAAACCCAGTAGAATATCAAGGGAAAAAAGATCCATCTTAAAGAATAATGAAAGGTCTAAAAGAAATAACAGAGTAACATTCTCTACTACAGACACGGAGGGTACCGTATATTCCGGTGTATAAGGCAACGGGGCGTATAAGACGACCCCCCAACTATCACCTTATACGCCGGGAATACATTGAATGGCTGTGATTGGCTGATGGCGTGTGTTAGCTAATCACAGTATTAGCTTTCTGGAGGCGGGGATTTCAAGCCCTGCATTCGGAAAGCAATGCTCTGCCGGGGACCAGGAGGGAGCGACAGCCTGCAGCAGCGCCGCAGAACGAGTAATGATTTTTTTTTTGACACTTTCTTTTTTTTGTATTACCGGCATATAAGACGACCCCCGACTTCAGAGCAGATTTTAGGGGGTTCAAAAGTCGTCTTATACGCCGGTATATACAGTAATTGTACGGAACAGGAATCATCCAGTTTCGGCATGTCCAGTCCAGAGGCTATAATTATAAATGACAGTGTCAAGAAAAAGAAACTATTAAAAAAAAAAACAGGGTAGAAAAAAATACAGGAGGGGAGGGGAGAAGGTATCCACACAGAAAGCGAAATTAAATACCAACAATGTGGGTTTTTTTTTTAACCCTTTACGTGGCCTCTCAAGAATAGATGGACATCTTGAACAAGGGACTGAATTTTGTTCCTAGTGCAAGCTTTGATGTACTCAATACAATGATGAACATAAATAAGTTTATACGCAATCTAACTGTCAAAAAACATTTTCTCAATAACAGAAGAACATCTTGAATCAGTAACATCTAATAATGTATCGAATGAATTTATCAACAAGAATTTTGATAAGGTTTTGGCTACATTAAATCTGATGGAATTGTAAAAGGAAAATTATATAGAAGATGCATGCATCAATTCCATTTGAATTAAGACTTCTTATCCTAATTTCTATCTAGTCTCTTCGAGATCTAGGGACATGGAGGAGTTTCAAATGGTAGTGGAGAGGGAGCTGGTTAAATAAAAAGACAAACCCATTTGAAAAATATTAAGAAAACTAACAACTTAACCCATAAGGAGAGAATAGAATTGAAAAATTTATCATTAAATAAAAATTTAATTGTAAAAAAATCCGATAAGGGTGGAAATATAGTGATTTTGGATGCGATGTTATATGATAAGTTGGCTCAGGATATACTAGATAATAACATGGTGTATAGGAGACTAACTTTCAACCCCATGCAAGATTGTTTAAGAAAATTGAGAAAATTCATAGATGAGGGGAAAAAATGGGTGTATTAAGTGATAAGGCGGCAGCGTATCTTTGCCCAGAATTTCCAGCTATGCCAATTTTCCTACCCAAACTTCATAAGGGGACTTTTCCCCTTCCACTCCGTCCCATAGTTGCAGGGATCAATTCACCCAGTGAGCGTCTTAGCTCGTTGGTGGATCGACCCCTGCAACCATTTGTCAAACATGTGCCGGTTTCCTACAGGACTGCAAAGATGTTGTGCAGCAGTTGAGAAGCTTGAAATGGCCAAATAATTTTGGGTGGGTCCTGTGTGACGTCAGAGATCTGTATTCTAGAATACCACACCATGTGGCCACGGAAGCAGTCAGTTATCATTTTAAAAAGTTCAGTGATTATTCCAACGAATTAAAAGAATTTATTTTAGAGAGTATGTATTTTTTGTTGAAAAATAACTTTTTTCATTTTAACAATAAATATTCTTTGCAGATATCTGGTGCCCCTATGGGCTTCAAATTTTCACCTACAGTAGCTAACCTCTATATGAGTTGGTGGGAAGACATGTTTATTTTTTCTGACTGCAATCCGTTCGTTAGCCACATGGTGTGGTATGCTAGATTTTATAGATGATATCACTATCATTTGGAGAAATTTAGAAAAACAGCAGGAAAAAAAACGTGATGTGGTGGCCAGTTTTGAAAAATATATTAATAATAATTAGAACACTCTTCGTTTCACCTGCGGCTACCATGAGAAGGAGGGGGTTCCTTTTTTGGACCTCACCATACGTGGTGATGGGAACACAGGTGTAAAATATTACCATGCTATACCGTAAGCCATCTGCAGGTAATACGATCCTGCACGCCAGCAGCAATCATCCTGAACAAACCTTAAAAGCTATTCTTGTGGGAGAGCTCGGAAGAGCCAAAAGAGCTTGCTCTATGGAAGCCACCTATAGGGAAACTGAAAGATCTGTCTGTGTAAGGTTGTTAGAGTAACGGGGTTACTCTAAGCAAATTTTCAATAAAGCCTGTAATAAAGTAAAACATCGTAACTGGGAGGATTTGTTGAATGATAAAGTGCGAGGCAATTCTAATATTGGGAATAAAAATTTGGTATTCTCAACCAAGTATAGTAATGATTTTTACAGCATGAAAAAACTCTTCCTCACGTATCTGCCCATTTTAAAACAAGATGCAGATATTTGTAATATATCCTTGAAGATGGAGTCTTTGTAATTGCACAGAGAAATAGAAGTCTTAATAACATTCTGTCTCCTAGCCTGTTTATATCTAATGAAAAAATACATTGGTTAACCAAAAAGGGTTTTTTCTGCTGTGGCAATTTAAGATGTAGTGCGTGCGATTTTGCCTCTAAAAAACAATCCTTTTCATGTAGGAATAAAAAATAAAGCATATAAAATAAAGAAATATATTAATTGTGATTCAATCAATTTGATATATGTCATAGAGTTCATTGAATGCAATATACAGTACGTGGATTGTACCACCAGGAAAGCTGAAACGTGTATAGCCGAACACATGAGAAGTATAAAAGATTCTGTTTCTACACATTCTGTTGCTGCTAAACATTTCATTAAGCAGCACAATGGGGAGATACATGATTTTAGATGGTATGCAATGGAACTAATCACATATACTAGAAGAGAAAATTTTAGTCAAAAAACAATCCTTAAGCAGGAAGCTTTTTGGATAATGGAATTAAAAACAAGAACACCATTAGTCATGAATGCCAGAACGAATTTGTTCTATGTTTATTAAGTATAATTCCTTTTTTATGAGGCTTATGGATTTAAATAAGGTTGTATTATTGTTTTGTCTTATTTTTATTGCATACTTGGCATTCAATAATATAACAGATTCCTTGGAGGAGTCTCTTTGATATTTTATTTAACATACCCTAGTTGCTAATATACCACATGCTAATAGATGTTTTTGTTTCCACAGTTTATAGAAGTAGTGAAAAAAACCATAGAAAATATTTTCATACAAAATTAATAACTACTTGATGCAATATGATCGATGAAACAAGGGAACCTAGCAAATATTGACTTTTGAAAATAAGTAATTAAAAATAACTGGTAAAATTATGCATAAATATAGAATATCTAGTCTCCCTTTAATGAGGGGTAAATACAATTCAATGGCCGCACATATATATGGATTTATTTGTTATTTCTTGCATGGTTCCCTTTTATTTCACTGTGTAGTGAATATTAAAGTATTGTTGTCTAGGTGAAAGTATAAAACGGCTCGTTTTCAGGACATATGTTTGGTAGCCACTGATCGGCAGTGCTGAGGTGGTTAATTCATCATGTGTTGTTTTTAATTAATATGTTTCGTTTGTCTCTTTAAGAGATCACGTCAATGAGAAACGTTGAGGTGAACAAGAACTCTGTTTAGAATTTGAAACGTGCGTCTCTGTACCCTGATTTTATGGCACTCTTGTAATAAAGCACAACACATTTTCATCAAAAGTCAAATCAAGTTCTTATTCTGTGGATTGCCTTCATGAAGTACGTACACTGGAAACATACAAACAGATACACTTAAATTTAAAAAATGCTCAGAATTGTTTAAAATAACAAAAGAAGTAATACTTTGCTGATCCCTCACTCGTCCAGATTTGGCACTTCTCAGGGTCCTTCACTAGCCTCCTGGTTCCTGTGGGTATGAAAGACTGCTGTAGCCGATCACTAACCACAGCAATCACCTGCTACAGCCACTGATTGTTCATGTGTCCGTGTCAACAAGGACCAGGAACTACAGAGACCAGCATAGGACCCTGGGAAGCGTTACATCAAGAGCAGCGGGGTATCAATCAATTGAGTATTGCTTCTTTTATTATGTTAAAGTGGTCTAAGCATGTTTTTCATATTTAACAGTCTAAACAACCCATTTAGGGCAAAAATCTGCTCCGAAATGTTTTTTATAGACATAAACTTTGGCACAATGATGATACAAAATACCACATTAAAATTAGTAGTTTCAGTGACTCATTCTTATTGTTTGTGAGCTATGTGGGGAAAAGTAAATGCAACTGGCCCTGAAAGTCATAAATTAGTTGCTGACATTTATTTTAACGTGTCTGACTGGAATTTAAGACACAGTTTAAGAAAATCTGAAGTTAGGGGTTTATACTCCAATTGTTACGGCACTCTGTCCCCCGAGCGCCAGTTGGGGTGCCCTGATCTCCCGAACCCCCGCTGTCCCTGCCTACTTGCCTCGGCCCTGGCTAACCCCAGGCGGACAACTGGACGGCGGTCCCTGCCCTGGCTAGGGACCTGGCGACTGACAAGCAGGAACCTACCTAATGGGGGGAACAGAGTGCCGACAGAGGAGGCAGATGAATCAGACCAACAAAACTGACAAGGCTGGAGATGGAACTCGCAGGCCAACTGGCAGGGTGCTGGATAGCAACTAGTGCTGACTGGGCCAGACTAGATTAGAGGCAAACAGAACCAACAAAAACAGACTGAGTAACAGGGGACCAGAGGGAGCTGACCGACAACTAGGGACTGACTGAGGAGAACCGCAAGAGACAACAGGTTTCGACAAAGACTTATGGCACCCCGTGCGACCCCTCCTTTTGCGATTTCCAGAGGACCGGTACCCCTTCTGTTCGACTGAGCAGGGGGGAGGGGGAGCACGATGGCTATGGCAGGACGGCCCCCACTGGGTTAGCTCCCCAGTGGCCCAATCGAATTGGGGGTTGTGCAACGCCAGCCACGGCATCCCTAGTACCATGTCTACCGACATTTTCTCCATCACCAGGAATGATAGACCTTCCGAATGGCGACCCCCCACCATGAGTTGTAACACTGGGGTCCTCCATCGAACCAAGCCCGAAGCAAGAGGAGTAGCATCAATGGTAGCAAAACGAATTGGCGTCTTCAGCGCCACAAATTCAGCCCTCAGGGGCTCAACGAGACGCATGCTTATCAGGTTAGCAGCTGCTCCGGAATCAATAAACGCCTGCCCTAGGCGGGAGAAGTTCCGGAATCTAACCTGGCAGGGTATCAGAAGTCTAGGACGTACCTGAGGTCCTAGGCGACGCTCCCTGCAGTCGCCTAGGACTGGAAGTCTTTCTGCCGATTCAGACTGTGGACGCTGAGGCCTCCAGGGGCAAGTTATCACCCGATGTCCAGCTTTCCCGCAGTAGAGACAGAGATTATGTAATAACCGAATCCGGCGTCGCTCCTTGGGGTCCAGCGGGTCCAGTTCCATAGGTTCGGGAACAGAGACTGGTACGGACGGGGAGGGAACAGGACAAATGACCTCCCTGATTCTATGGGTCGGTCTATCTTGCTTCCCAGCCCTGAGCCTCCTATCTGCCTTCACTGCTAACTCCATAGCCTCCTTTAAGGACCCGGGAACGGGATGGGAGATCAACAGTTCTTTGACCGCGTCTGAGAGACCTTGCATAAAAACGTCTTTCAGGGCACTATCGTTCCATGCAGTATCACCCGCATAGCGTCTGAAATTGGAGCAATAATCCTCCACACAAAGCGACCCCTGATGCAGCGCCAGCAACCGAGAAACCGCCAACCCCACTCTGTCCGGTTCATCGAAGATGCCCCCAAGTTCCTGAAAAAAGGAGTCCACCGAATGCAGGGAGGGGGAACCCTCGGGAATGGAAAAGGCCCAAGTCTGGGCAGAGCCCCGCAGCAGGGACATTATGAGCCCGACCCTCTGGACCTCCGAGCCGGAAGAGCGGGGACGCATCCGAAAAAACAGGCGACACGCCTGTTGAAAAACAAAAAACTTGTTCCTCTCCCCAGAGAACACCTCGGGAAGAGGGCACTTGGGTTCGGGACTGGTAACGGCATTCTGCTCCTGCGACAATGCCCACTGCTCCTGGGCCACCATGCGAGCTGACAAATCCCGGATCACCGGCACCAGGTCTTGCAGCTGGTTTGCGAGGGCGCTGATCGCCGCCATGAAAAGAAAAACAGTATTTTAAGGGCCAGTTATTATGTTACGGCACTCTGTCCCCCGAGCGCCAGTTGGGGTGCCCTGATCTCCCGCACCCCCGCTGTCCCTGCCTACTTGCCTCGGCCCTGGCTAACCCCAGGCGGACAACTGGACGGCGGTCCCTGCCCTGGCTAGGGACCTGGCGACTGACAAGCAGGAACCTACCTAATGGGGGGAACAGAGTGCCGACAGAGGAGGCAGATGAATCAGACCAACAAAACTGACAAGGCTGGAGATGGAACTCGCAGGCCAACTGGCAGGGTGCTGGATAGCAACTAGTGCTGACTGGGCCAGACTAGATTAGAGGCAAACAGAACCAACAAAAACAGACTGAGTAACAGGGGACCAGAGGGAGCTGACCGACAACTAGGGACTGACTGAGGAGAACCGCAGACAGACTGTCTAGGTGCATGCAGAACCAATAACTGGCAATGAGCTCAGTTCACTGCCAGTCTTTTAACCACAAGGTTCCGCCCAGGGGCGGAGAGTGGGAGGAGGCAACTCCACCCACTGCTGTATAAGAAGCACAGAGGAGTGCGGGCGGCACCCTACAGGCGGGCACGCCCACGCCGCCGCCCACTGGCCAACCCAAGCTGCTGGGATGACCTCGACACAGGGCTCCAGGCTGCTGGAGCCGACGCCGGAGCGACGCGCGCCGACCGCGGGACCCCATGCCGCACTGTATGGTAACACCAATATCCTATTTGAGCACTTATATTACTTACTCTTTCTAATATTTATTGAATTTAATTCAAAACATACTTTATTGGGATTTTCTGCATTACAATCATTGTGAAACATTTTCAGAATCAACGTTGACACAGTTAGTTCCTAGCTTAACCTTGAGCTAACATTAAACTTGTCCCTTGCGGTTGTGGTTTGTCATAACTTCAGTAATACCCTTGCTAATAACCTTTGCATGTAGACATTGCATCCTTGTAACTCTCCCACCCACCCCAATCGCCTGCTATCTATAATTGCTTGATATATACTTTTGAATGTAACTGTAACTTATCACTTAATAGCTTCATAAAGTTTAAAGAAAAAAGGGGAAAAGGAAAGGAGATAAGAGGGGAAGGGAAAGGGTATAGAGAGCGGTTAGGGGATAGAGAGTTAAAGAAGGGGGGGGGAAGACTTGGTACCGAGTCCCTCTCTCTTCACTTCTAACTTTAAGCTAGTTAGGCAAAACTCCACTCACCAGCCATTGTCCAAACCTTGGGGAGTTGCGGAATGTTAACCAGGGTTCCCACGTGGTGTGGTATGCAGAGTATTTTGTGTCGTCCTTTGCTCTTAGCTCTTCCATGCGGCCTATATCGTCCAGAGCGGTTACCCAGTCCACCCTTGTGGGTGGGTCTTGGGTTCTCCATAACCTCGGTATCGCTGCTCTCATAGCTAAAAGAAAAAACGAAGGATGCTTCTCCTGTTGTTTCTTATAGATCCCGGAAGGATCAACAAGAGGGCCATTTCAGGTGTCAGCACTAGAGAGTCCCTGTTCAAGGCATTATATAGAGATTCAATTTCCTTCCAGAGTGTCCTGACCTGCGGGCAGGTCCACCATATATGTGATAGTGTACCGATCCCTCTTTGACATCTCCAACACAGGTCAGACACCCCAGGACAGTATTTAGCCAGTCGCGTACCATCTCGTTAACAGCTTATAATTGAGCTCCTGGTGACTACTCGAGACTGTCATATTGTGAGTCAAGCATATGGCTTTGGCCCAGTCCTCCTCGGTCACCTCCTTTCCCATATCTTTCTCCCAAGCCCTCTTAAATCCGCCTCCGGGGTCCAGTCCCCCCCTGGTCACCAAAAAGCCATAGACTGCGGATATCTCCCCTCTGGCCCTCTGAGGTTCTTTGCACATCACTTCGAAGGGAGTGTTTGATGCCGTCAGGTCTGGAATCGGACCTAGAGCTCGTATGTAGTGGCCAATCTGAAAGTGTTGGAACCACGCGCCTGTCACATGCCCTCTACCCGCTAAGAGAACGTTTAATGGTAAAAGACCTTCTCCATCCACCACGTCTTTAACCCTAGGGAATTCGATGCCCAGTCCATCCAATAGGGGTAATCCCATATCTCCCTGAGGGAAGTCCGGGTTTCCTCTCAGTGGTGTCCAGGGTCCAGGGACCTTCACCAGGCTATGTCTCAACGCGAAACTATCCCACGTTTTTAATAAGGAGCTTATAAATGAGGAGACTCTGATGCCCCTCTTTCCCAACCCGTCTCGTAGCCAGAAGAGTCCCCGAATCCGTCCCGCCGCTACCTCTTGCTCCAACTCAACCCAGCGCTTGGTTGTCCCCTCATGTACCAAATCTAGAACCGTCTTGCAAATGACGGCTCTGTAATAAAGGAGCAAGTCTGGTAATCCTGTCCCGCCTTTCTCCCTTGGTTGAGTCAGTAGTCTATAGTTTAAGCGTGGTTTGGATCCCCCCCATACAAAGCGCGTCACTGCCTTTTTCAGTTTTACGAAGAAAATCCGTGGGACCTGTATGGGAAGTGTTTGATATAGGTATAGGAGTTTGGGAAGAGTGTTCATTTTAATGGCGCTAATCCTGCCGAACCATGAGAGGGTCTTCGGTCTCCATCTCTCGAAATCGTTTATCATGACAGAGTATATGGGTTCGTAGTTTAACTCATAGATCTTCCTGGGGTCGGTAGGGAGAGTCACTCCCAGGTATTTAATGTTGTCCTCTCGCCAACTCAGGGGGAATAATTGTTTAAGCCGCGTGGTCCCTGACGTCTGAAGTGTAATATTTAAAATGTCAGATTTTTTCAGGTTGATCTTTAAGTTGCTGACCTGGCTATAACTATTGAATTCCTGCAGGATAGCAGGCAGTGCTCGGTCGGGGGTTGGTGATATAGACTAATAAATCATCCGTAAACAAGGCAACCTTGTGCTCTTGTTTAGCTGTTTTGTAGCCTTGTATTTCTTCGTTTTCCCTCAGGGCGTTGGCCAGAGATTCCATAACCAGGGTATATAAAGTCGGAGACAGCGGACATCCCTGTCGCGTTCCATTCTTTATGCTTATTGGGTTGGATAGCCTCCCATTAACGCGTATCTGTGCTGTAGGATTATTGTAAAGGGCCATTACCCATCTAATTATCCTATTACCTAGCTCTATCTTCCTTAACGTAGCTTCCAAAAACTTCCAGTTAACACGGTCGAAGGCTTTTTCGGCGTCTACCAATAGGAGGCACAGTGGGCTATTTTCTTCTCGTGCTTTTCCTATCAATGATAGGGTCCGTATCGTATTGTCCCTGGCTTTTCGTCCTGTCACAAATCCCACCTGATCTCTATGGACTAGTCCAGGGACAATAGGGCGTAGACGCGCGGCTATCGTTTTGGCTAATATTTTAGTATCAACATTTAGTAAAGAAATTGGGCGATAGTTTCCGCAGGACATGGGGACTTTACCTGGCTTTGGGATAACTGTAATAATTGCCTGTAAGGCTTGATACGGGAAGGGGCATTCTTCAGACACTGCGTTGAAGGCTCTGCTGAGCATGGGGGCCACCAAATCTCCACATATTTTATAAAACCTGGGAGTGAAGCCATCCGGCCCCGGGCTTTTCCCTATTTTCAGATTTTGGATTTCTGCTAATATTTCTTGGTCCATCATGTCTTCCTCTAACAGTTCTTGGCTTTCCGCTGAGATCATTGTTGGCGCGTGTTTTTGTAGATATTGGTCTATCTCGGATGTTTCCACTGTTTCCTCTATGTTGTATAGCTCGCCATAGTATTCCCTAAAGCATTCCAAGATCTTGCTTGTTGCATGGACTTTACCCTTGCTTTCCGAGTTCATTGCAAATATATGTGCCTGGCCCTCCCTTGGGTTTAGGGCCCTAGCCAGCCAAGAACTGCATTTATTGCTAAATTCATAATATCCTCCCTTAACTCTATCCCGCAAGTGTAGGTACGCCTGGTCCATATTCCCCAAAATTTGCTGGCGTAGTGTTGATATCTCCGCTTTTAAAGATGGGGAGGCGTTAGACTTATTGGCCTGCTCCGCTTTTTCCAGTTGGGATATTAAGCTTGCCAATTTAGCTCCCCTCTCTTTCTTAAGTCTTGTCCCATGGGAGATGAAAACTCCCCTCAGGACGCATTTCAGGGCCTCCCACTGGATGGTTGGGGAAGTTGCATCTGTTTTGTGGATTTCTCTAAAGGATTCAATTGTCTGTCTGACCTCTTGCAGGCAGCAAAAGTCACCCAGGAGGTTGTCATTTAGTCTCCACGTATTTAGTCCCCTTGTTGTCTCCCCCCCCAGCAGGGCCCCGTATACAGGCGCGTGGTCCGACCAAATGAAGTTGCCAATAGAGCATCTGAGGTTCCAGTCCAGAAGACCATGGGAAACAAATATATAGTCCAAGCGTCCATAACTATTATGGGTGATGGAGTGATGGCTAAAGTCCTTGACCTCTGGGTGAAGTGTCCTCCAGAGATCAACGAGCTTCAACTCAGATAATCGTCTCCGCAATCTACGCAGGGCCACCAGGGAGAGACTGGACTTACCCACAGAAGTGTCCAAAGCCGGATCCCAGGTAAGATTGAAGTCACCGCCCAGCGCGATCTATGAGCCCGCTGCGAATTGGTCCAATTCCCCCAGTAACCGACATCCGTAAGCGATCTGACCTGCGTTGGGGAGATAAACGTTAGCCACTGTTATTATGCGGCACCCTAGGTCGATTCTAAGAAAGATGTACCTGCCTTCGGTGTCCACTCTGGAAGTAAGAACTCTGTGAGGAAGGTTCTTGTGGATTGCAATAGATGTTCCGCAGACTTTCTTGTCTGGGTGTGTGCTGTGATACCAGCTCGTGTAGTATTTATTGTTACTCTTGGGTAGGTGATCTTTTCTATAGTGAGTCTCCTGCAGCATAGCTATCATGATCTTTTTTTTATGCATATGGGCCAGGATTTGACCTCTTTTGGCCGGGGCGTTCATACCCCTGGCGTTGTATGTGCAAAAAGATAGGTTTGTCATGGTGGTGTAGAATGGTTGAGAGTGAGCTATTGCTGTCCATGAGACCAGGGACCAAGATGGGTAGTAGGAAAGAGAAAGAGAAAGTAGAAGTGGGGAAGGGTTGGGGGAATAAGAAATGGAATGACAGAAAGCAAACATTCTGTCGACTGGGACGTACATTCCCAGTCTAACCAACGGGAAGCCAACCATCGGTCAGCTATAGACGACACTATTGTGGCGTGAACCCAGTGAGGAGGGGAAATCACAGATACCCGAGCAGCCTGGCCACCCGCCGCCCCCGCCCGCCATCCCTGTGGTTGGCTGCACAGCTTGTAACTTTAGGCGACTTTGGCAACAATAATAACATAGTTGTGCGCATAAGCAGCTATCTGCTTCTAGTTATCGCTTCAGTCTACCGGTCAATCCAGACGGTGCATTATAGCAAAACTCGATGGCTCACACCAGGTCGGAGGAGTTCAACTTCCATGGGTGTTTACTAATCAGCGTTGTTGTCTGTTGGCGCGATTGCTGGCTCTAGGGCCTTGGGGTCCCACCTCGTGCCAGGTATCTCTGGGGCCAGTTATAGGTAGTGATGGCAGGTGGGGCCAGTCCGGCAGTGCTACCATTGGAAGTTCCAAGGTACCTAGAAATCTGGGGAGATCGGCTGGAGATCTAAAAGTCCCTGTCTTGCCGTTCCTGGAGGCCGTAAGCTGAAAGGGGTATCCCCACCGATACAACATTTTTTTGGCCTTTAGGATATCCAGCAAAGGTCGTACGGCTCTACGCAGTTGCAGGGTGCGTCTTGCTAAATCTGAGAAGATTGCAATAGTAGAACCGTTGTGGGTTAAAGTGTCCTTTCTATCGCGGGCGCACTTCATTATGGCTTCTTTTTCTTTGAAGTAGTGTATGCGGCACACGACGTCTCTTGGCCTCTTGGGGTTATCCGGTTTGGGGCCAAGAGCTCTATGTATGCGATCAATTACAACCGGTTGATCGGGACTGCGGTTTAGCAATGAACTAAAGAAGTTTCGGGCCCAGTCCTCCAGTTGGAAGGGTGCCACTTCTTCGGATAGACCCCTCAGCCGTAGGTTGTTGCGCCTATGGCGATTCTCGAGGTCGTCGATATGCGCCAATATGTCTGCCAGTTGCAAGGCTTGCGCATTGATTACTTGGCTGTGAGTCTCTAGCGTGGAAAGGACTTTTTCCTGGGTCTCCTCTATCTCGTTTACACGGTTCCCCACGTGTTTAAGCTCTTGGTGTAAAAGGGATAGCGCCTCTTTAAGTGAGGCCTCCAGCCTCTGGAAGTCCCTTTTCGTCGGGAGAGATCTCAAATGCTCCTTCCAGTTCCAGTCGTCATCCTCAGTGGAGGCTGCATCCGGGGAGGTCGGGCGGGCTGGTGTATTTTTAATTGTCATGGCGTTTTTCCTGCTTGCTGATTGCGGATAACTACCACTCCTGTCTGGCAAGACATGAGTGTCCGCTGGGGTGTGCAGGTGCTGTGATGCTCTCTTTCCCCCTGGAGCACCCCTGTGGCTTTGTGAGTGGGTATGGTTCTCCTCTTGGGGCTGTGGCTGGATAGCGCCCCTGATGCACCCAGGGCATCCCCTGCTCTGTTAGTGGGCTGTTTGTGGTCCCTTATTCTGGGAGCCTGTGTGTTCCACTGTGGGGTCACTGTCTGCCTCCTGTGAGGCTGTGCTGTGTGTGGATGGCTGCTTAGTGCCCCACTCTGTTGTGGCTTCAGTCCAGGGAGTAGGGCTGTCTCCTCCCCCGTCGGCCGTGGAGCCCACACCCAGGGTTTTATCCCCACACTCATCTGTCCCTGGTGGTGCTAGTGGTATCGGCGATCTCGGCTCCTCCGCTGCGCTCGTCTCCCCGCTGAGCGCTGTATGCTTCGGGCGCACGTGGTCCGGCGCCATTTTGGATGCAGGGGCCGGCAGCCCGCGGCCGCCGAAGAACCTCTCTATTCTCTGCGGCTCGTCCTCCGCCGCCTCCTGTGTCTTCCCCGCGGTTCTCCTCTTCACCATGAGGCCGTCTGGAGAGTCTTTGTGCCGTCTGGAGTCCGGTAAGCTTAGATAGCCGGCGGGTGCAGCGGGAGCCCGGCAGGGACGCGTCTCACTCCGGCATCAGCAAACTCCGCCCCCTATTTATTGAATTTAAATGGTTACTAACTTTTCAAACAACTTGTGCAAATTTGAGGTGTATACTGTAACAACACCGTCCATAGGTACTATTTAGTGAACACTTATTTTGTGATCAAACTGGTGTTCACAGATCACCTAGCAACACACACAAGTAGACAAGGCTTTGTGATAATGTAGCAGAGCTGATTAGGCTTTGGCTTGACAAGACCAGGTATAGCAAGGTTAACCTGGTTTGGCAGTTCATAGGAATAAAACTAGAAGCCAACTATGTTGATATTTAGCAAGAGATGAAGTCCCAGAGCATAAGGCTGGGTCTACATGGAGACTATTTGTAGTGGTTTCATGCACTGGGTTGGAGCCTCAGGTGTAATGGCCGCAGGTCTGGAGAGTAGTCATGGAAAAGCCAGGAGTCAGCAATGGAGTCAGTTTGCAGTACAGATGAATGAGGCAGGTAGCGTAGTCAGAAGGGAAGCCAGGGGCCAGCAACGGGAAGTCTAAGTAAGATCACAGAGGAGCAGGCGGAAGTAGAGCTTGATCAAGGCTTGAAGCACAATGATCACGCAAGGAAGGAGGGGTCAGAGCTAGGTTTATATTGCAAATGTAATCAGGGACAGGGCAGAGCCAGAACAGACACTGGACAGCAGGATCCTGGAATCTGGCTAAAGTTTGTGGGAGAACTTGTCCAAAGGCCTGGATGGCTCAGCAGGGAAAGACACCGATCTGGGATCAGTAGGTCCTGGGTTCTAGTTCTGATACTTTTTATAGTGTGACTTTGCAATTATAACTACTGACTTACATCAGCAGTTTAGGGTTCAGCACTAAGCTGTGTGCAGCTAACAGTGTGTTGTTGGCAGTAAAGGTGGTATGACCTGGCACATCAAAAATCTGTAGTGATGTAGTGAAGAAACAACCAGATCATCGTGTTTCCAGAGAGGTGATGCCCAACAGTGAAATAATATAACATTTTGGTAGTTCTACAGCTGTTCCTTGGAGTAGGCGCGTGTTGAGTGTTGTGTTTATCTTGCAGAAGGATATAGTGGTTGTAAAGCAATTTTAAGTAGTAGGAAAACCCCTTTTAAAGACTATAAGATTTGTTGTTGGCTATAATTATGTGTTGAAGAATACAGAAAATGTACAATGTATATTACTGAAAAGCAAATCTGTAAATGTTTATCATTAGAGATGAGCGAACGTACTCGGTAAGGCCGATTTTGCAATCAAGCGCCGCGATTTTCGAGTACTTCACTACTTGGGTGAAAAGATTCGTGGGGCGCCGGGGGGGCGGGGCGTGGCGTGGTGGAGCGGGGGGTAGCAGCGCGGAACAGGGGAGAGCTCTCTCTCTCTCTCCCCCCCCCCCCCCACTCCCCTCTGCAACCCCCCGCTCACCCACGGCGCCCCCCGAATCTTTTCACCCGAGTAGTGAAGTACTCGAAGATCGCGGTGCTCGATTGCGAAATCGGCCTTACCGAGTACGTTCGCTCATCTCTATTTATCATGTTTTAATTGGGCTAAAAAAAACTGTCCTCGTTTTGTTACTCTTTTTTTTTACTTCTTGATAAGAAAAAAATAACTGCTCAGCTTTGAAGGTAATCTATAGATGCAATTTAATGTTTTCTTCTGTTTTGATGCAAAAATATAACTTTATCAAAGTATGACTCCAGACTTAAAAAAATTTTCCTTGAAGCCATTGGCTCCTAAGATGAAAATTTTACAGCCAAATTCCAAAAATATATATTAATACATACACGCATATATAGCTATATACAGATATACTTACTGTTATGTTTCCCCTTCTTTCACGGTACAATTACATTCGGGTTTCCCCCACTTCAGCAGTATAATTATATTTGGTGTCCCCCATCCCCGCAGTGTGATAAGATACCAACATAAAGTACACATATAGTAAGTGTTATTTATTAAAGGAATTGTTCAATCAATGAAAAAATGTTTTGCATTGTTAGACAGCCACACTAAAGTGACATCTCCCCCACCATAGACAGGCTGCTCACCTCTTTACAACACACTTAATCTTTTATTTTGTATCTTGCATAGATTAATGGGCAAAACCTGTTTTTAATTATTTCCCTCTCTAGTTGGGCTGATGCTCAGACTCAGATCCAAAATATTGCTGCTTCCTTTGACCAAGAGGCTTCCTCTATCCTGATGGCAAGACTGGCTGTGTATAGAACAGAGACTGAAGAAGGTCCAGATGTCTTGAGATGGCTGGATCGTCAGCTTATTCGGCTGGTGAGATAACATTTGAAAAAATTAATGTTTATAATTGTAAATAATTGATTGTAGATCTACATGTTTATGTTCTGAAGCTGGAGGGAAATGTGTAAACCAACTGCACATATACTCCAGACAGATTTAGACGTCACTTTTTATTCACAATAGTTTGAGATGCACATTTTTTTCGAGAGATAAACAATCCCATTAAGTTACAAACAAAATAAGTCAATATGCCACAAATACTATACATGCATAAAACATGGGAAAACTCAAAGAAAATAGTTGAGTTGGGCATCACTATTCTATAAGGAAAAAATAGATTATATAAAGAACAATAGCAGCAATGGTGGAGACCGAGCGAGTCAGTGCCAAAGAGAATTAAACTAACCCTAAACCGTTCTTCAATTATACACTTATTGGCAAAAAAAATCAAGCATCTAGAAGGAATTTTTTCTGTGTGATTGTATCATTGATATAAGTAAGTGATTACAATTTCAGAGCAAAAGGAGAATTTGTGGAAAAGTACCCTGGTGTACCGCCTCTAGCTAGGACATAAGATGTAATACAAATGGGCATGGAGGCTCTAGTAGCCTGTTGTACCACCTCTAGCTTGGATACAAGATGTTATATGGGGGGGCATGGAGGCTATAGTACTTTTTTGTACCACCTCTAGCTTGGATGTTATATGTGATACTAGCGGGCATGGAGGCTTTAGTACCCTGTTGTACCGCCTCTAACTTGGATACAATATGTGATACGGGCCGGAATTGAGGCTGTAGTACCCTGTTGTACCACCTCTAGCTTGGATACAAGATGTGACACGGGCGGGCATGGAGATTCCAGTACCCTGTTATACTGCCTCTAGCTTAGATACAAGATGTGATACGGGCGGGCATGGAGGCTCTAGTACCCTGTTGTTCCGCCTCTAGCCTAGATACAAAATGTGATAGAGGGGGGTATGGAGGTAGCAGCGCGGAACAGGTGGGAGCTCTCTCTCTCTCCCTCTCCCCCCCACTCCCCTCTGCAACCCCCCGCTCACCCACAGCGCCCCCGAGTACTTTTCACCCAAGTAGTGAAGTACTCGAAAATCGCGGTGCTCGTTTGCGAAATCGGCCTTACCGAGTACGTTCGCTCATCTCTACTCAGGTGGCAAGATGGTTCATCTAATCACTCCACAACTCTAATTATTTGCATATCTGCCTGAGATGTAACTGCTTGCTGAGTGTTTCAGTAAAACGACAACTTCTTCTGAGTGCTTGAATTATTTTTTTAAAGAGTGTACGAATAGTGTGATGAGTTGGTAGTACTGATCGCCATCTTTCCTCCACCAGATGGGTGGCAGCACACCAGAAAATCATGTCTGGGGTAGAACTTAAGTAGAGACTGCGCATATTTATTTCCGCTCGCGGGCAGGAAATTGCGTTTTTACATAGCATGCTATGGGCTGGATTTGCTACGAAATTCGGAAGAGGAATCCCGCTCTGGATTTTGCTATGCAAATCTGCCCGTGGACAGGAGGCCTTAATAGCAGAACAGAATCTTTCTCCGCTGGGCATTTTCTTAAAAAATTTCAGGCCTTCTAAAGGATATTTATGGTACTGTATTCCTACAATAGTAAAAATATTAAAACTGAAATTGTGAAAAATAAAATGCAGAGTGATGAGGAGAATGCAAATATATACATTTTTCTCCACTGTACTCTTGAAGTTAAATGAAATGTCAAGTAAAAATACAGAGGGGTAAAGTAAACACTACATTAAATGTCACCATTCTCACCCAGGGAGAGGTGCTGAGCCACCTTAAAAAGATAAAAATAGGCAAATAGCTGGGTCCCGATGCATACAGCCCCGGGTTCTAAGGGAGTTAAGTAATGCCACAGATAAACCACTACTTCTCATATTTAAGGACTCTATATTGACAGGGTCTGTTGCACACAATTGGCGCTGCATAGCAAATGTGGTGACAATATTCAAAAAATGAACTTGGAAAATATAGGCCTGTAGGTCTAACTTCAAATATGGGGTTTCTAAAAGATTCTATCCTGGACTTTTCAGTGAAAATAGCTGTAGAACTCCATATCAACACATTTGATACTGTGCAACATAAAAGATTGGCATATAAAGTTAGACTGCAAAAATACATATAAGGCCACGTTCACACGGATGACAAATTGCGTGTTCGTTCAGCGCATGCTTTCCAATGGGTTAATTCACATGTGCGATATTTTGGAGTGTGCAACATCCCGACACAAAAACCTTGCGGCTCCCACAATTTGCACGCAACTCGTGAGGTTTTGTGGCCCATGTTTCCCTATGGAGTCTTCCTCTCTGTTGCATTGCATCACATGAAGATGCGATTTTTATGCGGTGTGAAGCAACTTTGACAATAGGAAATCCTACTGTCAAAACCGTAACCTAAGCCCTAGCTGCAGGCAAAAAAAAGTATACATCACCTAGCAGTGCTGTGTGGAGCTCTGCTGCGTCTTTTTCCAGATCCCCGATACTATTCTTCTTCATCTCTTCTGGCCGGGGATTTAAAAATCCCTGTTTCTAGAAGCGCTGCCTCTATTTGGCTGACGCTTAGCCAATCACAGCCAGTGCTCGATGAACCAATCACCGCCATGTATCCAGCGCCAATCACAGCCACTGCTTTCAGGAATTGGTGATTTTTCAATTTCCTATCCAGAAGAGATGAAGAAGACCAGTGCCAGAGATCGGGAAGAAGCTGCAGCGGAGCCCTCGACAGCACGTCTAGGTGATTGCTGTAGAAATTAAAAAAATTTAAAAAAAGCATACAAAGGGCTTAGTTTCGGGGAAGGGCTTATATTTTAAGCACCCCACACCCCCGAAAATCCTCACATGTAGTGCTACAAAGTCACGCGACTTTGTAGCACCACATGCGACTTTCTAGTGCTACAAAATCGCGGTATCACCGCAAGAAACCGTAGCGATATGGCACGAACCAGTGATGCGATATTGCTCCGATTTTCTCACTGCAATGCCGTGTCGCCCGTGTGAACGAGACCTAAGCGGATAAGTAAATGGCTCAATGATAGAAAGCAGATGGTTATTAATGGTATATACCCTGATTTGGTCATGGTTACTAGTGGACTTACACTAGGTGTAAAAACCTATTTTCTTCTAGATGATGAGTATCGTACCCTCCATTGTTACACTCACAGTCCTTGGTATATAAATAGATATTAGGAGAGACCCTTGATATATTTATACATAGTTCTTAGATCGTCCCGCAACTATTTTTTTTTCTAAACTAAATAACGCCAATTTTGATAACCTCTCTGGGTATTGTAGCCATTCCATTTCATAGAATCATTTATTACTTAAGTTGCCTGCTTTTAAACATGTTTAAACTCTGATATGTCTTTCTTGGGTACTAGTGCCCTAAACAATATTCCATGGTGGTCTGACCAGTGATTTGGAAAGAGGAAAAACAAACATCAGGATTCACCCCATTATCTAATTTGCCTTGGATGCAACTGCCTGACATTGGTTGCTCTAGTTACATTCACAGTTAACTTAAATCCCCAAGTCTTTTACCCAGTGTTTCTTATAGAATGGTGGAGTCGGAAGAGACCTCCAGGGTCTTCGGGTCCAACCCCCTGCTCAATGCAGGATCACTAAATCATCCCAGACAGAAGTCTGTCCAGTCTCTGTTTGAAGAAAAAGACAGCTGAGGGACGACCCAAGAACTATGTATAAATATTTTAAAGGTCTCTCCCATCATTTATTTATAGCCAGGACTGTGATGTAACAAGTGGGGATCCTCTAAGTCTAGAATAAAGAAAGTTTCTACATTGACATAGAAGGCGGTTCTTTACTGTAAGAGCAGTGTGACTATGGAGCTGTCTGCCTGAGGACGTGGTGATGGCGATCATTAAAAGAGTACAAGAGGGACCGGGACACCTTTTTTTGAGTGTAACAATCTTACATGTTATAGTCACTTATTACTTCAGTAGGGCCGGTGATCCAGAGATTAATCTGTCGGCTAGATTTTGTCATTGATGACCTTTTGGGGTCCACGGCTTAATCAATAGGAATGTTTGCATCCTTCCAAATTAATGTTATGAGACTGTGCGCACAGCCTGAAGCAATCACACTGACACAGGTTCAGCATGTATAACTTCTTCAATTCTGCTTTATTTGTGGGCACGAAGCCTCTTTTATAAGGTTTAACATATCTCCCCTTTTTGGGCAGGCCAAAGATTACATAGATACAACGTATTGTTTAATTATTGGATAAGCATCTTGAGATTCTTCCATCATCTGGTCATCTGTTATTGCCCGTCATGTGGTATCAGTCCGGAGAGGGCAGGACAAGATAAGTGGGTTGTCTTGGACACCACGTGTGGATGCTTCGATATGATTGAAGGTTACAACTTGCACTATTATTAGTATAAATTTCCTATATTATTTGCATACGTTTCCCGTAAAACTGCTTGTGTTACTATTGCGTTAGCTAAAAGCGGTAATGCTTTAGACTGCGGTTACTTGTGTCTGATTTTACTTCTCCTAAAGTTACTAAGAATCGGGAAATAGAGCGTTCTTGCTAAATGTTAAATGCTAGCTTCTGCTTGCATCTATAGGAGTTAAGAGAATGTAAAGTTTCATTATATATATGAGGAAGTGGATATATTGGATACATGAAGAATATATCTATATTTGTAGAAGAGCAAACAAAATGGAAAAGTACTGTCATTGGTATACGGAAAGCATAACATTTATAAAAACAGGTCCACTGTCCACTGCACATGAAATGTATGTCCATTGTCCCGAAAATATAGATATAGCGGATATCCACTACAAACCCCCCTTGAAACTGTCCGTTTCACTAAACTAACTACACTAACTGTCCCTACACTACCCCATATTAATCCTCAACCATTGACCCTCCTCGACGTCCCAGATTGTGGAGCAGGTAGTCATCGGGGTGGAACAGGTAGTCATCGGGTTTGGAATACACTGTACACAACAACAAATAGAAATTAGGATAACTATAGAGGTGACAAATATAATTAATAACTTCTTTTTCAGAGTAAACTCTAGTGCAGAATGTTCTGAAAACTCAGTAGAGTGGGCGGTCCTTCACAACTGTCGTTCAGGCTTTTACTACTTCAGGTAAACACTGCATAACTTGTGTAGAACCTGCCTTCTTGACGCTACCTCGATTCATCCACAAAGAGTGCAAAATTAGGGCTATTAGTGTGTCAGAAGGGGTTATCTAATGACTGATCAACATGACTGAATCCCTGTCTCATTAGTAAGTGTATAATCATATCTATCAGTCTGGAAGGAAAAACTACAAGGTGATTATTCCCACTTCCCTTTTCCAGAGGCGGCAAGGTAGCCGGACCAGGGGCATTGTAACACCAGCATGTTGCGTGGCATGAGCAGAGTGCACTGCAGATAAAATAAAGCAAAATCTTAGCGAAAACCTATCACAGTGTTCTAAATACACAATGTTTTAAAGCTTATTTTTTCTCTTCTCCTGTAACTGAGGAAACAGGCTAATAAAAGGTACTTAGTCCGTTTTCTCCATTGCCTTTGTATCTTAGATTTTAGGGTACCGTTCATCTTTCCTACTTTCTCACTACTCTGTGTATGGTAGTGTGTGTAAAAGGCCAGGCATGTACCCAGGGCAGACATGATGTTGCATTATTTCACCTGTGAAGTGTGTACCTTCGTTTAACTCATTCACTTCTGGTACCCTGTATCTGCAGATTACCTCATTCATGAGGTTCTGTGCGGTTACCTGCTTATTTACTTTGGTAACAGGGTAGGCCTCCAACCTGAAAAGGCACCAACAACAAGCACATATTTATATTTCCCAACAAGTGGGAGCTGAATGTAGTCAATTTGCAATCTCTGAAATGGGTAGAGTGGTCTAGGCAAGTGTTATATGGCCACCTTACTTCTGTCCTGACTCGCATATGGCAAATATCATGCAAAACTGTACAAATGATGCAGCAGCTACAGAGAACCCAGGTGTCACCTGTTCTCGTTCGGTGCCGATGTCATTGCTGCTTTTGATAGGTACGTCTTTCTGTGTACCAGTTGGGCCATCATGGGGCATAAGGACCATTGTAGGCTAGTTCTGCTGACTGTTCGCCATACGCCATCCTGTTCTGATGCTCCCATCTCTAGTCCGTTTTCACTTTCCTTCCTGGCTGGCTTGTAACTGTAAAGTCCTTAGCATATCAATGTGCAAAGTTTTTTATCACTGACGTATGCTGTCAGTATCTTCTTTTCTTCTTCTTCTTGCTTCTCCACTTTGTCAGGTAGAAGTAGGGCATCGATGAGACCCTGCACCACTGCACCATTCTTAATTGGCTGTCCTACTAAGATAAGAAACTGTCTGGCCTTCCATATTGGGCCATTATCATGAGCTATGCCAAATGCATACCGGGAATCAGTGTAAACGTGTGCCGTCTTACCTTCTGTCACTCTACTCGCCTCAGTGAGGGCCTTCAGTTCCGCTTCTTGCACTGAGACATGCGGAGGCAGAGCTTCTATTTTTAGGACATCTTGTTGTGTGACCTCTGCATATCCGGTTTGGAGTCAGGAAGGATTTTTTTTCCCTAAAATGAGGAATATTGGCCTATACTTCATGGGATTTGCCTTATTCTCTATCGACATTGCAGGATAATAGGTTGAACCGAATAGACATATGACTTTTTCAGCCTTACATACCGTACTATGTATTATTATTCTCTTATTTGTAACTCTCCAGCTATTGTGAAATTTCAACTCTTATGATGCTTGGACAGTCTGCAGTTGTTGAGCCACGCCGAAGAGTCACCATTTAAAGAATAGTGCTGTACATTGCACAGTCTCTTTTTGTATCTGCGTACAGCGAAGATAAAGTTGTGTATATTGCATGAAATTTATAAACCTATCTGTAAGCACTTGATTTTTGTTTTAACAGTGCCAAAAGTTTGGAGAATATCACAAAGATGACCCCAATTCCTTCAGGTTTTCAGAAACATTTTCTCTTTACCCCCAGGTATGTATTGGCTTGTTTTCAGTACTCACAATTCAAGCTTTACAGCTTTGAAATTAATTCCTACATAATTACTTAAATAGTTTCTCTGAGTTATTTTTTTTTAAATGTCTGCTCCCTATGCATAAAAATATTAAAAGATCATAAACTTCGCTCTCCTGAGTCCCATCAGCTCCAGCCCGGCATCCTCCGGTCTCTCCTATGACACTGTTTTTAAAGGTTGCAGTCAACTTTTGTACAGGATGGAGCGTTTGAATTCTGAGATCTGCGACACGGCACTGGAGCTGCCAGGGTTTGGGTGAGGTGAGTATAAAATCTTTTATTATTTTTAGGAATGGGGAGCAGCGATTTAAAAATAAAAGTTAACTTAGACAACCCCATTAACTGAGTGGGTAATACTGTGAAATACGGGTGAAATAAAAGACTTCAACTAACTTAATATGCATACAATAATAATGTACTGTGCAAAATAATGCCACTAATTGCGCAGACATTAATAATGCTTATACCGTACATGTACTGAGCTATATACAATATATATTAATACTTGTTAAAAAAGTTCAAAAGTGGTCTGGATGCCTTTCTTGAGTACAACAATACTATAGGTTATAGTCACTAGCTTACTTCAGAAGGGTCGGTGATCCAGGGATTATTCTAACTGTCAAATTTGGAGTCAGTAAGGAATTTCTTTCTGCAAAATAAGGAAAATTGGATTCTACCTCATTTGGGTATTTTACCTTTCTCTGGATCCAAAGACTGAACTAGATGGACATATCTCTTTTATTCAGACTTGCATACTATGTTACTTTCTGCTGTGTATATATAAATAAATAATGCTGCCAAATGCTGTACATATATATGTATACACTTATATGTTTGCATTATGTATATATATTTGTACAGTATTTAGCAGTATTATTTATATATGTAGAAGTAACATATATATAATGTCTCTCTCTAAACTATAGATAAATAATGCTGCCATATGTTGGTCACATGAATTGTGGTAGTATTTAGAGTGAATGGCCACTTAATTGAAGACATCTTCCCTTTCACAATTAGGGCCTTCATGTGGAAACGAAACATGTGACCCCCTGGAGTGCAGCATAAAGTCAATTGACTAAAGGCCCATTTAGACACAACGATTATCGCTCAAAATTCACTCAAAAGCAGTCTTTTGAGCGATGATCGTTGTGTCTAACTGCACTGCCATTGTGCAGTTTTCGTTAAGCCATCGCTCATCATTGTCTTTTAGCGTGCTGAAAGACAACGATGAGCCTTATCAGGGATTCACAGCACGATAGAGCTGATACTATTGTTTCAGCTGTATCCCGCTCCCTGATGACAGGCTGGGTATGAAGAACAGAGCGGTCCAGCTCTGTTCTCCATACCCCGCACAGAGTGCTTGGCTGTATAACAGCCGGGTGCTCCGTGCAGAGAATAGCTGGATGCAAAAGACAAGTGGGGATACCCCTCTGGTCTTCTGCATCCTCCGCTCGGAGTACTCGGCTGTATGACAGCTGGGCGCTCCTAGCGAGGAACACCTGGATGCAGAGAACGAGCATCCCCCACAAGGTGATCAACGTTTGAGCAATCATATTGCGATGTAAATTACACAGTGATTATCGCTCAAAAGACATCTTTTCGGGCCAACAGTCTGTGAAGTGACTGCACGAGCGCTGATGTCACCTCTAAGGTCCAAGAGATACAAAAATGTCTACCAGCAGCACTCTTTGTAAGCCCTCGCTGGGCTGGATCAGGTGTATCTATGCAGCAGCCAGCCAGAAATCCAACCCACTGTTTGCCAAAAAAGGTATCCAAATACAAAAAGGCTCGGCAGCATAAGTAGTTGCAAATGATGAAAAAAGACTTTATTCACCCATAACACCAACAGGCAGCGACGTTTCGGCCAAAGTGTGGCCTTTTTCAAGCTAAGGTCATCAGCGCTCATGCAGTGCTTTCACACTGAAAGACTTGCTGGCTGCTCACGGGCTTCTCATCCGCTTCTCGCTCAGCACTTTCTATGGGTGAGTCCTAATGAGATAATTTAAGCTGACAGAAAAGTCAGCTTGAACGACCACTAACAACAAGTGAGCAATAATTTCACTTCACACTGAATGATTATCGCTCACTGCGGCCATTTAAACAAATTTTGAGCGATAATCGTTGCGTTTAAAAGGGCCTTATGTTTTCCATAGATTAGGTTTATTGTGAATCCATATTAAAACTGGACAATTGACTGTAGTTATTTGCTGCTACAATATCCTGAGCCAGTATATGAAAAACTGCCAAACTTTTGAGGTTTTCTCGTGTCAAGTGTTAATGACAGTGGTGTGACTGAGGAAAAATGCCAAGCAAAATGGGATCCTGTTGATGTAAACAACTCGTTGACTAATGGAGTTATTGGAGGATGTCAAGAAACATTGTGAGAAGCAGGCAGTGTACAGGCTAGCAAATTTGAGCCAAATACAAACATTGGTGTTCACATTTGTCCTTTAGCACAACTAGTTCAAGTGCCATTGATAAATAAAAACAGAAAGGCAAGGCTCCAGTCAAAAGAATGCAAAAAACATGATGAATCCAGATTTCCCCTCGTCATCCTGACAGCATACACCTGGAGGTTATCCGCTGGACACCTGTTGGGACAGGAAGCGAAAACACAAAAGGCAACTCCCACCAACGGCTCACCAGTGTCTTCCTGTCCCTACAGGACAGTCCAAGCGGAGCCTCCAGGTGTATGCCGGAGGTGAACAAGGAGGAACTCCCAAGCAGCCTGCCCGCCCGGGGGGGACGTCCTCTCTATCGGGCTGGCAGGGTCTGCGCGGGTGAGACCCTACGTGGGGACCCTCACCTGCAGGATATCACCCAGCATATTCCCCACGAGGGAAGAAACTCCCCAGGGCACTTCCTACGTGGGTAGCTGACTGGTGGAGGGACCCCGGCAAAAAGACTGCCTCTACTCACCCCGTCTGCAGCCCCGGTCTAGCAGCAGTGTGTAAGATCCTTGACAGCGGGGTAAGCGCTTCTCTCCGGCACTGAGGTATGACAGCGGGGACGGCGCGGCCGCTCGCGATCTACAGGCAGCATGGGGTGTTCCTCCCTGGTGTGTGGCAGTGTGTAACAGCGCATCCCCCGGGTCGGGCGCGGCGGCGTGATGTCAGCGCGGCCGCGTCACGTGGGGGCGTGGCCTTGACCCATTGGGGGCGTGGCCTCGTTCGGGGGCGTGTCGGCGCCAAATTTGAAACTTTAAAAGGCTGAATAGTCTTTTCAATGGCACCTGTCTGCACCTTATGCTGGGAAACTGCAGGATGTCAGCCAGGGAGGACACCGAGAGCAGTCTACCTGTAAGTAGACCTTCTTATATGCTTTTTTGCCGGGGTGAAGAGGAAAGATAAGGTGCTGGAAATTTTCTTTGCTATCTCCGTTTCCTAGGACAGAGATGCGCAAAAGAATAGAGAGGCTAAAAAACGCTTGCGGAAATGCCCGGTCTGTTTACGTCGGCTAGAGGAAAGCCATACAAAACCGCTGTGTACAGATTGTACAGCAAAAGTGATCCGTGAAGAGGGCTCCTCTGCCATGGCGGACATCCGGTCCGTAATCCGCGAGGAAATTGAAGCCTCTCTCTCCTCTCTCCCCCTTCCGCCCACCACAAAAAGGGCAAGGCGGATGCATATGGAGGAGTCTGACTCTGAGGAAGGACTCTTAGAAGACTCCCCCTCGGAATCCATGCCGCCAATGGAAGACGTGAAGAAATACTACTTCTCATCGGCAGACCTAGGTCATCTGCTTAACGCAGTCAGACGAACCATGCAGGTGGAGGAAGAGGTTCCGCAGCAGCCATCAGTTCAAGATAGCCTGTTTCGGGGACTCCAGCCTCAGCCTAAACCAACTTTTCCAATTAATGACATTCTGAAGCAGTTAATCCTGACAGAATGGAAGCAGACGGAACAAAAATTCTTTCTATCAAAGGAATTCAGGGACCGTATGGTCTTTGCACCGGACGATGTCGAATTCCTAGAAAACACCCCCAAGGTGGACCTGGCCGTGGCTAGGGTTTCAAAAAAAGCAGCCCTCCCCTTTGAGGACGTCTCACAATTGCGGGATCCACTTGATACAAAGGTGGACTCGCCGATAAAAAAAAGCCTGGGAGATCGCAGTCCTGACCATTAAGGCTAATATTACAGCTACGTCAGTGGCAAGGTCCATGACAGTCTGGCTGGACCAACTCCAGACGTTGATTACCCAGAGGGGCTCTAGGGAAGACATCTCCAGCTGCCTTCCCCTCCTCCAACAAGCAACCGGGTTCCTAGCAGATGCCTCAATGGAGTCGGTAAGACTCGGAGCTCGTTCAGCGGCTCTCTCTAATACAGCCAGGAGAGCCGTCTGGGTCAAGGCCTGGGCGGGCGACAACGCATCAAAAAACAGGCTTTGCGCCCTGCCTTTCCAAGGACATAGAATCTTTGGACCTTCCCTGGATACCCTCTTGGAAAAGGCATCAGACAAGAACCAGGGACTACCCATGGAGAAGTCCTTCAAGCGGCCTCCCTCCTCCTACCCTCCATCCTTTATTCCCCCCAGGACATACAAGGGGAAAGGAAAGACTGGACGCTGGTCCTACCCCAAGGGAGGAAAGGGTGAGATACCGCCCTCAAAAACCCTACAGGTCAGGGGTAGGCTGATGGGGTTCGCCCTCAGATGGAAGGAGGTGACCTCCAACCCCTGGGCCCTACGCCTAGTTACGGAGGGATATAGAATCTAATTCTCCTCCTCCCCTCCTAGGAGGTTTGTAGTTACCCCCTACCAGTCGTCCTCGGCTGCCCAAGCCCTCCAGCTGGGGGTACAGGAGCTGTTATCCTTAGGGGCGATAGCTCAGGTTCCCATAGAAGAGCAGTACAGGGGTTGCTATTCCCCCCTGTTCCTCGTTAAAAAGCCCAACGGGTCTTATAGAACCATCATTAATTTAAAATTTCTAAATAGGTCCATCTCATACAAAAGATTCAAAATGGAATCAGTACGGTCGGCGATCCCCTTAATCGCACAGGATAGCGTCATGGCCACCATAGACTTAAAGGACGCCTACTACCACGTCCCCATACACGCAGATTTCCAGCAGTTCCTGCGGTTCGCTCTGGTGGTTAATGGATCAGTCTCGCACTTCCAGTTTACGTGCTTGCCGTTCGGGATTTCTTCCGCACCTCGGGTGTTTTCTAAACTAGTGTTGGAGATGGTGGCGGCACTAAGGACAAACAAAGTGTTGATCGTCCCGTACCTGGATGATTTCCTTATCATAGCAGGATCAGCCTCAGAGCTCCGGTCCCATATCGATCTCGCTCTCCACCTGTTTGAATCATTGGGCTGGATCATCAACACTGCCAAGTCTAGTCTCCTTCCCGAACAAAAGAAAAAATTCCTCGGGTTTATTCTGGACTCTCACCGCCAGTGCTCGTCCCTTCCCCTAGAGAGGCAGAAGGCAATATTAGAAGAGTGTCAGGCACTTTTTCTCTCTACTAAAATCTCCCTTAGGAGAGGCATGAGGGTCCTTGGCCTCATGACATCCTGTATCGGGGTAGTCGCTTGGGCCCAATTACACTGTAGAACCCTCCAGGACTTCATCCTAAGTAACTGGGATAGGTTACCCACCTCCCTTGATCAGTCAGTTCTTCTTACCTCCAAGATAAAGAGATCCTTGGAATGGTGGATGTCCACTTCCAACCTCGCCAGAGCCACAGTTTGGTATCCCGCATCCCCAGTTTCTATTTTTACTGACGCAAGTGCAACTGGCTGGGGGGCCCATTCAGGTCGTCATTACGTCCAAGGGGGTTGGAACTGGGAGGAAGCTATCCAGTCCTCCAACTATAAGGAACTTTGCGCTGTATGGAAGGCAGTCCGTGGCTTCGAGACAAAGGTCAGAGGTAGACACATAAAGATCTTTTTAGATAACGTAACAACTGTGTCCCTCATTCGCCACCAGGGATCCACGCGGAACCCCCGACTTCAAGACCTGGCGGCGAAAGTTCTCGAATGGATAGAGCAGCGGACACCTTCCGTCACAGCATTCCACGTAAGGGGCCCAGAGAACTCCATGGCGGATCATCTCAGCCGCACGAAGATAGATCCGGGAGAGTGGACTCTACATCCACACGCATTTCAGCGGATCATAGAAAAATGGGGGACACCACAGGTGGACTTGTTCGCCTCATGGGAGAACACCAAATGTCCCCGGTTTTTCTCCAGGGGAGCAGACGAGGGTTCCCTGGGAATAGATGCGCTGTCCCAGGCCTGGGATTGGGACCTTGCATACGACTTCCCACCCATCCCCCTGATCCCATTAGTCCTGAGAAAGATCCGGGAGTCCCCAGGCTCTGTCATCCTGGTGGCTCCATTCTGGTCCAAAAGACCCTGGTTTCCGCTCCTGACCGCTCTCTCGACCCAGGACCCTCTACATCTTCCGCAGAGAGACGACCTCCTACAACAAGGTCATCTGATATGCCCAGAGGTCCGGAAGTTCAGGCTGGCGGCCTGGAAACTGAGCGGGTAAAGTACCTGAGACAACGGCTATCAGGAAGGGTAATAATTACCCTAAGCGAGAGCCTCAAAAAATCTACTAGAGTCATATACGCTAGGGTCTGGGACACCTTTTCTAGATGGTTGGGTCATAGTATCCATGACCTCCAGCAACCTAACATTAGCCAGATATTGGCGTTCCTACAAGATGGGCTAGATATGGGGCTAAGACGTAGTACCCTTAAGGTCCAGGTGGCCGCTCTTGGAGCCTTCTTTGACTCCCCTTTGGGGGATCATAGGTTAATTAGGAAATATCTCAAAGGGGCAGTCAGATTTCACCCGTTTGTGAGAGAAACCATGCCTCCCTGGGATCTTAACCTAGTTTTGCAGGCACTCTACGCACACCCCTTTGAGCCCTTGGAGGACCTATCGGTTAGGATTCTTTCCTATAAGGTAGCCTTCCTAGTCGCTATTACATCCGCTAGACGGATTGGAGAAATCCAGTCCCTCTCTATCAGGACTCCGTATATGACTATCTTCCGAGATAAAATAGAGTTTAAACCTGACCCCTTCTTCCAACCGAAAGTCCTCACGGACTTTCACAGGGAACAACGTATAGTCCTTCCCTCCTTCTGCCAGGAACCCCGTGACACCACGGAACAGAAGTTCCATAATCTAGATGTTAGACGAGCAGTCTTGAAGTACTTGGAGGTCACGCATCCCTTCAGAAAGTCTAATAACCTTTTTATTCAATTTCAGGGTCCGGGCAGAGGAGGGGCCGCTACTAAAGACTCCTTAGCACGATGGGTCAGACGGGCTATAGCAGAAGCATACCGATCCCAGGGGATTTCCCTCCCGGGCAACATTAAGGCCCATTCCACCAGGGCGGTCGCCTGTTCCTGGGCGGAAAGGGCCCAGGCGACAACCGACCAGATTTGCAGGGCCGCCACATGGTCGAATACCCATACATTTACAAAACACTACCTCCTGGATTTAGGGGCCAGCCGCGATATGACCTTCGGGCGTAAAGTGCTACAAGCGGTGGTCCCCCCCTAAAAAAAAGCCCTCAGATTGTTGGCACTTCTCCAGGTGTATGCTGTCAGGATGACGAGGGGAAGACAGGAATTAGGTCCTACCTGTTAATTCCTTTTCTTGAAGTCATCCTGACAGCATAGGGGCTTTTCCCTCCCCTTGAGTTATGTTTACGTGAAGTAACGTACTGTATTATGATTTCCGTATTAAAAAATATTGGTTGAGCAAAGCCGGGTCACTGTAGTCATTTGGTACACACTGGTGAACCGGTGGTGGGAGATGGCTTTTGTGTTTTCGCTTCCTGTCCCAACAGGTGTCCAGCGGACAACCTCCAGGTGTATGCTGTCAGGATGACTTCAAGAAAAGGAATTAACAGGTAGGACCTAATTCCTGTCTTTTCATGCATCACGCTGATGGAAGGGACAGAATTTGACGCAAGCAGCTTGAATCTATGGACCCTTCTTTTCACTTGCCAACAATTCAGGCTGGTAGAGGTGGAGTAATAGTGTGAGGAATATTTTCTTAGCATACTCTGGGTCCTCTGATACCTGTGGATGGACGGCTTAACAAATTCCTGTGGTTCTGAAGGCTGAAGGTAGTCCAGTGTGCTAATAAATGGGAGTCACTAATAAAGTGTACACATAAATAATGCCACCATATACTACGTATGCTGCACATATAGTGTGCCATAATCTGCACTCACAAATAAGATATCTATATATGTGTCTGTGTGTCTGTCTGTTTGTCCTTTATGCGCTACTACATCATTCATCCGATCGCCATGAAACTTTGGGAAATTGTTGAGTACACTCCTGGGAAGATTACTGGCATAGTACATCTATCCTATGATAAATGGCGCGCGTGCGAGCGTCGTCGACAGTTAGGCCCCCCCCAATATAGATCGTTCGATTTCCATCATTGCCACTAATTCTCTCACTTCCCGATGTCATAGAAACATGAAATATGGCACGAGCATTGATTGTCATAAATAGGACAAGTTAATAGGTCCCAACTCGATTATTCAATTCTAAGCGCAAAAGAATTAGTGTCCAAATTTTACGTACGGAATCTAATTCTCTCACTTCCCAATGTCATAGAAACTTGAAATTTGGCACGAGCATTGATTATGTTATAAATAGGAAAAGTTAATAGGTCCCAACTCGATTAATTAATTCTAAGCGCAAAAGAATTAGCGTCCAAATTTTACGTACGGAATCTAATTTTCTCACTTCCCAATGTCATATAAACTTAAAATTTGGCACAATCATTGATTATGTCATTAATAGGAAAAGTTAATGGGTCCCAACTCGATTATTTAATTCTAAGCGCAAAAGAATTAGTGTCCAAATTTTACGTACAGAATCTAATTCTCTCACTTCCCAATGTCATAGAAACTTGAAATTTGGCACGAGCATTGATTATGTTATAAATAGGAAAAGTTAATAGGTCCCAACTCGATTATTCAATTCTAAGCGCAAAAGAATTAGCGTCCAAATTTTACGCATGCAATCTAATTCTCTCACTTCCCGATGTAATTTGGCACGAGCATTGAATATATCATAAATAGGAAAAGTTAATGGGTCCCAACTCGATTATTCAATTCTAAGCGGAAAAGAATCAGCGTCCAAATTTTATGTACGGAATCTAATTCTCTCACTTCCCGATGTAATTTGGCACAAACATTGATTATGTCATAAATAGGAAAAGTTAAAGGTTCCCAACTCAATTATTTAATTCTAAGCGCAAAAGAATTAGTGTCAAAATTTTACGTACGGAATCTAATTATCTCACTTCCCAATGTCATAGAAACTTGAAATTTGGCACGAGCATTGATTATGTCATAAATAGGAAAAGTTATTCGGTCCCAACTCGATTATTCAATTCTAAACACAAAAGAATTAGCGTCCAAATTTTACATACGGAATCTAATTCTCTCACTTCCCGATGTCATCTATATATATAAAAATGAATGTATGTCTGTCTGTTTGTCCTTTATGCATTACTATACCATTCATCCAATCGCCATGAAACTTTGGGAAGTTGTTAAGTGCACTCCCGGGACAATTACTGGCATAGTACATCTATCCTACGATAGATGGTGCGCGTGCTAGCATTCTCGACAGTTATGCCCCCAGACAAAGATCGTTTGATTTCCATCTCAAGCACGAAAGCAAAAGGCATTGCGAGCAAGCGTGTTCAACTACAAAATGATGCATCCGCTGAACGTTTCGCAAGACAATTGCTGGATATTGAGAATGCTGAGGTAAAATGAAAGCTGTGCTGTGATTGGTTGCTATTTCTTATACTGCTGAGGTAACATGAAAGCTGTGCTGTGATTGGTTGCTACTTCTTATACTACTGAGGTCACATGAAAGCTGTGCTGTGATTGGTTGCTATATATTATACCGCTGAGGTAAAATGAATGCCGTGCTGTGGTTGGTTGCTATTTTTTATATTGCTGAGGCAGAATAAAAGTTGCGCTGTGATTGGTTGTTATATATTACACTGCTGAGGTAACATGAAAGCTGCGCTGTGATTGGTTGTTATATATTATAAAGCTCAGGTAACATGTAAGCTGCGCTGCGATTGGTTGTTATATATTATACCACTGAGGTAACATGAAAGCTGCGCTGTGATTGGTTGATATCTAGATATATAAAAACGAATGTATGTCTGTCTGTCTTCGCAGCAACACGCGACGGGTCAGCTAGTTCTGTCATAAATATATACTCTTTGTAAAAAAAGGAGGCGTTATCGTTTTGCTGCAAAACTTTGTCACACAGTTCCATCTCAGGCAGATATTATTAGAGCGATAGTGTGATTAGATGAATAGTCTTGCCACCTGAGGCCCTAAAAGTGGTTCCCCTTGCGCCTATAAAAAGGCTCTTAGAGGCTTCTTATGTGTAGTGACCTCTTCTTTCGCTTATGTACAGCTTGTTGAACATTAGATGCCTCAACAACGCAGAGAAGAGATTTCATCCCGTTACCAGAGTCTAAAGGGGGCGCTTTATTCGGGTTGCGAGAAACTGGATAGTTGTATTGATCAATTGCCCACCATCTGGACCGTTCCGACCAGACCGTTAGGAGGTGTTGGTACCAGCGGATGTGTAAGGGCACGAAGCCCTCGATAGACCAACAGTAGTAGATTTTCATCTGATTGTCTGACAAGCACGAGCAGCTCTAGCCGTTACATTGTCCACCATCGTTACAGGCTCTGTGTCTGTCAGAACCATTTCCAGGTGCTTGGCTGAAAGACATTTGGTCTCATAGCAACCATTACATTTATGGCCTTTGACACCCACCCACGGCTGCCTCCATTAGCACTGGTATCCAATATATAGAGGTCCGGCAGCACTCAAACACAGCTTTCCCAGATGGGTGAGGTAGATATATGCACGGCCACCAGTCAATGGGATCATGGACCTCCAATCCTGGGTCAATCTATAACAGTAAGGCAGAGGCAGCAGCATCAAAGGTGTAGAGTAAAGATTAAAATCCTTTTATTGCTCCAGATAGTAAAAGGCAACGTTTCGACTACATGTCTTTTTAAAGCTTAACGAAAACTGCATGATGTCAGTGCAGTTAGAGACAACAATTATCTCTCAAAAGATGGCTTTAAGCGATTTTTTTTTAGGAAAAATCGTTGCTCAAACATGGATTGCTTAGAAATTGACAGGAGTGATTGACCACGATTTTTCGTTTAATAAAATTGTTTAGAACTGAAAGTTTTCTTTTTATTTCTGTTTTAGTTTATGTTCCATTTGAGAAGATCACCTTTTCTGCAGGTGTTTAACAACAGTCCAGATGAGAGTTCCTACTATAGACATCACTTTATGCGTCAAGATCAAACTCAGTCCCTTATAATGGTGCAGCCCATCCTGTATTCCTACTCCTTCAGTGGTCCTCCAGAGGTACAGTCATTATACGTGGCAATTGCCATATTGCTAAAAGTGTGATGCTTGGTTTTTTTATATATATAAATTTATGCTATGTAGTGTTATGATGGATGTGTGTCGAAATTACAGAGACTGAGGCTAAATCCACATCTGCACAATGCCTTCGGTCTCTTTTTTTTTTTTTTTTTTGTTTCTGTCCCCAGAGCCATGCAACAAAAATACCAGAACCTTGTGACGGACCGGAATGGTAATAGATGGACCCTGTCGACTATAATAGGGGCAATCCAGCTGTCTCCATGCCGGTCAAAATTTTCCCAGCTGTGTTATTTTGTTTGGATTTTGTGCCAAATCTCTAACCTCAAGCACATGTGAAGATGGCCTTAGGTACACCCTAACAGAGTCCTAGAAGTGTTGTTATGCACGGGTGTTATATAATGGCATATAAAAAAGTATAGAAATTCATCACAGTTTAAATTTAAAAAAAAAACTTCTCTGAAGGATAAACTAATTTTCAGCGGAAGATCGAGACAAATAAATAAAGAAGGGAGAGGTGGATTAGCCAGGAAGCAGCACTGAGAGTAGATTGTAGTTGTGAATGAGGGAAGTCAACACAGAAGGTGTTGGAGTGGTCCAAGTGAGGGATAACAATGGCATGTACTAACATTTCTATTTGGGACTGGGGAAAGTGTGGAACAGTTAACTATGATAGTTCTGAAGATAAGATACGGAAAGATGAGGATTTTGAGAGGTTAGACAAGGAACAGAAGCAGGTAAAAATAAGATCTAGTGTGTGGCCCTCTTTGTGAGTGGCTGTGGAAGACCACTGGGTGAGCCCAAAGCAGAACGTAAGTAAAAGGAGTTTGGGGGCATTGGAGCTTTTCATATAAATAGAATCCGTGTAAATATCACAGTTGGAAAACAGTTTCACACGGGACGGAATTAGGCAGCCAGATCCGCAGCTGCGGAATGCCACGTGAAAATCTTCAGATCTAACTGTGGATTTTAATGCGAAATTGCAGCCAGGTTTTAAGCCATTGTCAATTCCAAAGCAAAATTTCGGTGCAGAATTAACCGCAGCTTGCGGTGTGTCACGTGGACTATTCTGTCCTATGTGAAATGTCCCATAGTGGAAAACATGACACTTTCAGAGAGTAACAAGCATTTTGGACACATATGCGATGTTTTGGAGAGACCAATCCCTTTATCAAGTATGCACAGTGCAATTCTACCACCTCCAATAAAAACCTATCAAACAAAGCATGTACTGTACATCTCAGGGATATATGCAGGTGATTAAACCTGTGGCATGATTAGAGGAATGGGCATGGCACCAGAGACCCTAAAAGTGGTTCCATCCTTGGCCTATGAAAAGGCTCTCAGAGGCTCTTTGTGTGTAGTGGACACCTCTTTTTCTGCTTGTATAGACCTTGTTGACCACGAGACATGCCTCTAAGATGCAAACAAAAAGATTTTGCCCACCAATGTTACGATCACACATGTAACGTTTCATTTGATTCCAACAACTCGTTTTAGGTGCTTGATTTTTTTTTTACAATGAGTGAATCTTAAATATTCAAATGTAGTGCAGGTTGAGTTAAAGTTAAGTTAAAAGAGCAGTTCTATGATTAGAGAATGTCAACAACTCCCCCATTTGTATAGATGGGGCAAGGTGTGAGTATATTGAAGGCCACAAGAAAACAGGAGAGACTATAGCCTGAGGGTGTTAGTCATATATCAAAATAAGTAAGATGGAACAATACTTCTGCAGCGCCAACTATTGGGTGGCAGCATTCCTTCAAATCAATGATTGACACTTTATACAGGCCTGTAGAGCAATGATTGGAAATTAAAAACTAAGCCAGAATCCATACACAGACAGCTGTTTCTGGGTTTTTCCCCTCATCAGTGTGCAGTTGGATCCTGGCTTGGCTGGTTAGAGGCCTGTGACCTGGGTTAGTAGAGGTAACATCACTCCTTAGGGAGAGCACCAAGAAGGTGACTGAGCTCTACAGACTTGTATAAAGGGTCAAGCATTGATTTAAAGGAATGCTGCCATACAATGTGTGAGGCTGCCGAGGTATTGTTCCATCTTTCTTTCATCCATATTACCCATAGGGTTATCCAAACACAGTAAGCCTGCAGCACTTCCTTGGCTTGTATTTCAGTATCTGGATCACTTAGATCCTGAATGTCCGTCATTGAGAAGTCTAAGCCCAAGACTCATGTGCAAAGATCTGTATCTTGAAAAGTGACAGCATACCAGGTGCATATATTTAAAGGCTTCTCTATTCCTCTATTCCTGCGATGTTTCGACCCTGCTCAGGGTCTTTGTCAAGCTTATACAAAATATATATAGACCAACAACACTTATGTCCCACAGAATAATCCCTCCACCAATCACAAGTAAAACCCCTCAGGTGTAACATATCCTCAATCACTTGCAATGCAGTAACCTGATCCAGCTAAATCATGGATTAGGCGTGCGTGGCAGTTCCAACATCCTCGCGCTATCCACTAGCAACGACACAAATCCAGGGAATTCCCTCTGTGATGTAATTGCTTGTAATCCCAGCACACACTATGGAACTCACTATCGGGATACCAGTCTTTTTCTCAGGGGGTTATTAGGCAAAAATTTTTGCTAACTAGTGGTGGCTCCCCGTCCCATCTTAAAAACGGAAGTCTCTCCCTCAATTTAGACCTGTTGGTTGTCCTTGACATATATATCCCTATTCTGAAATATATTTACTGATGTACTATCTTGACTCAATAAAAAATATATATTCTCCCTTGCTGTTCTCATCTACTCATTCTTCCTCTTTACTATTTATAAGTCATTAATTGTTCATACCGTCCCTCTTAATTTCTACGTGTATGAATATCCCTCCTTTAAATATACCCTTTATTTGCATATATACACATATCTCTTTTTATAAATACAGAGGGAGAGGGGAAAAAAATTTCCCTTATGTTATTACCAATAGAAAAATGAGTACAGGAAATTTATATATATGCCAACAAAATAATTTTTATTCATTAATCACTATTTAACACAGGGGTCATCATTCTGTTGCCTGATGTCCCGTCCTTTCAATCATCCATAGTATTATATATATTAGAATGTCCTACTGGGTCTTGCAAACTTATAGTCATTCCAAGTCCAAGGGCCTCACCACATGGAACCAGGGCAAGTCGGAGCGAACATCGCTATACGCATATCCATGTATAATATATGTACACCTGAAGAGAAGCAGAAAACATATCATTTATATAAAATCCATTAAAATACAATAGCTGATATTAGAACAGTGCTGTTTATATCTGCTACAGAACATATGTCTAACTGGGCAGAATCCATGCAGATTATATATGTGGCATAAAGTCATATTCTAGGTTTAACCCTTTAGGTGACATTGTATCTAGAGTGAAAATCCAACGTAATTCTAGTTTTTTAACCTCTGTAGTCTATCCCCACTCCTTTCCAAGGGTGGCACACTGTCAATGACTCTAAACCGTAACTGGCTTATAGTGTGTTCTCGTGAGAATGCCTTGGAACTGGGAGTTCCTTATTTTTCGTGCGTATAGTGCTTTTGTGTTTACTAATTCTTTCACAAATCACCCTTGTGGTGTGCCCCACATAACAAATCTCTCAGGGACAGGTTATTACCGTATATTCCGGCGTATAAGGCGACAGGGCGTATAAGACGACCCCCCAACTGTCGCCTTATACGCCTGGAATATGGTGTAAAAAAAAAAAAAGCAGTACTCACCTCCCCCGGCGTTCTGCGGCGCTGCTGCAGGCTGTTGCTCTTCCTCATCCCCGACCGAGCATTGCTTTCTGGAGGCGGGGCTTGAAATCCCCGCCTCCAGAAAGCTAATGCTGTGATTGGCTAATTCACGCGTCGTCAGCCAATCACAGCCATTCAATAACATCATTTTATGGCTGTGATTGGCTGATGCCAATGATGTCATTGAATGGCTGTGATTGGCTGACGGCGCGTGAGTTAGCCAATCACAGCATTAGCTTCCTGAAGGCGGGGATTTCAAGCCCCGCATCCAGAAAGCAATGCTCTGTTGGGAACTAGGAGGGAGCGATAGCCTGCAACAGCGCCGCAGAACGCTGGGGGGAGGGTGAGTACTGTTTTGTTTTTTTTTTGTTTGACACTTTTTTTTTTTTTTGTATAGCCAGCGTATAAGACAACCCCCGACTACAGACCAGATTTTTCGGGGTTAAAAAGTCGTCTTATACGCCGGAATATACGGTAAACACAAAAGCACTAATATATATATATAATACTATGGATGATTGAAAGGACCGGACACCAGGTGACAGAATGATGACCCCTGTGTTAAATACAATGGTATACAAGGAGGCGGCAGCATCAACGGTGTAGAAATGATAAAAAGAGGTTTTATTGCCCCATAGAATGGCGACGTTTCGACTTAATCTAAGTCTTTTTCAAGCCTAATACATTGCCATAAACACACATCTTATATAGTGAGGACAGACAAGGAGGACACTCCTCCACCTCCTTAATCAGTAAGTAATACAACACACATGAAACAAAAAACAGACATGGACTATACAAAAGACAAGATTCTCTACACATATACATTAAGGCAAAACCTGGACTGCATCCATGTGTTGGGCTGCTCCACACAGCATTCCACTATGTCCTCATTCATGTGTTCAGTCGGACATGACGTCAGGCGAGTCTTCCCGGCGCACCGCGCGTATCGCGTCACAGCCAACCACAGTAACACTGCCGATCAGCGTCTCGGCCATCCACAATATGGCGCTGGCTCTATCAGGAACTAGTCATGCATAAAGGCACTTACGGGATTAGAATAAGCACGGCCAACCACAAGATGGCGCCTCCGTAATGGAAATAATGGAGCACGCCAACCAAGGGTGCCTATACATGAAGTACATTATATATAATAGCAAAGATTGCTTTGGCACATAAGGGAATACTGCAAATTCACAAAAAGCTCCCACAAGGTGCCAGCAAAACATTAGTCGCCTATACTAATAAGGCAGAACAGAAGAGAATTATTGTAGATAATAAAAACTATATGCAAAAAATGTGTGTCAAAAAAAATTTGGTAAAAAATTTTTTTATTAAAAAATTAAAATAAATACCAACAAAAAAGTGTTAAAAATAAAAAAGCATGATAAAGTAGTATATGTGCATGTGTGTAAGAAGTAGCTGTATAATAGTGATAGTGTGTAATAAAAATAAAAATAAATATACATAAAATCACGAAATAAAAAATAAAAACTCAACATGCGACTGGACAAAAAGTGGACAGAAAATAGCAAACCTAAATAGGTGTAAATAACTAATCTTTCAAAAGTATGGTGCATAAATAAGTAAACTCCAAAAGATTATAAAGATACATAAAAAATCTAAAAAACGCTAATAATCGAAAAATAATTTTTTGGCTTTATTAATACGGAAAATTTTGTTTTTTAGAATGCATGACATCGCTAGAGAGAAAATACAAATTGTCAACTGACAATATTAGACATAGCAAGGACATAATTGTAATAGTGAATAAATAGCCGGAAAAGACGCGAACTGTGGAGAAGACCAACACAGAGACCAGGAGAGAAATCTAGAAAAAAAAGAAAAGGATTAAAAACAGGCATCTAAAAACTATATACAACAGATGAGGATCCTTAAAGGGGTTGTCCCGTGCTGGGTTTTTTTTTTTTTCAACCCCCCCCCCCCCCCACATTCGGCGCGAGACAACCCCGATGCAGGGGTTAAAAAAGAACACCGCACAGCGCTTACCTGAATCCCCACGCTCCGGTGACTTCTTACTTACCTGCTGAAGATGGCCGCCGGGATCTTCTCCCTCGGTGGACCGCAGGGCTTCTGTGCGGTCCATTGCCGATTCCAGCCTCCTGATTGGCTGGAATCGGCACGTGACGGGGCGGAGCTACACGGAGCCGGCATCCTGCACGAGCGGCCCCATTGAGAAAAGAAGAAGACCCGGACTGCGCAAGCGCGTCTAATTTGGCCATTAGACGCCGAAAATTAGGCGGGCTCCATGGAAACGAGGACGCTAGCAACGGAGCAGGTAAGTGGAAAAACTTCTTATAACTTCTGTATGGCTCATAATTAATGCACAATGTACATTACAAAGTGCATTAATATGGCCATACAGAAGTGTATAGACCCACTTGCTGCCGCAGGACAACCCCTTTAAATATAAGAGGCAAAGACATACTCCATGTTTAAACCGAGAGGATGCAACGTATTGAGGGTGTGAATCCAGCGCAACTCTTTCTTTTTGAGAAGAGCCTCCCTGTCACTTCCTTTGGTCAACGGTGGAACATCATCAATAATCCTGAATTTAAATTGACTTATCCTATGCTTTTTCTCATGGAAATGCTTGGGGATCGGCAGGTCCAAGCACTTTGTACGTATAGTACTCTTATGTTTAATCATACGACTACGTGCTTCAAGAGTCGTTTCCCCCACATTTCCCAGTCCGCAGGGGCAGGTGACCAAATAGATGACATAAGAGGAGGTGCAGGAATATCTCTTCCTAATTTTGAATTTCTGGCCTGTATATGGATGATGAAAGCTATCACCCTTGACAAGATTGCCACAGCAAACACAGCCAAGACAGGGAAAATTGCCCTTCTGGGCTAGTGCTAGTACTCGCTGTGTATGACTCACCTTCGGTGCAATTGATTTCACTAACTTGTCACGTATGTTCGGGAGCCGTCTGTAGGCCATCATCGGTTTTTCGTTAAATTCTGGTACCACACTTAAGCTTTTTGTCAGAAGGGACCAATGTTTGTTTATTATGGAAGAGACCTGCCCATTATGTCTACCAAAAGTGGAGATAAAAGGCACTCTTGCTGGTTTGGTGGTTTTACTTTTAGGTATCAACAAGGTGTCACGCTGCAGTTGTCGTACTCCGTCAACTGCCCTGTTGATAAGAGGTCTCGGATAACCTCTCTGCAAAAATTTATTTGCCATCTGCCCCAATCTCTTTTTAATGGCAGTATCATCAGTGATTCTACGCACCCGTAGGAACTGACTCCACGGGAGGGAATTTACTGTTGGTCTAGGATGAAAGCTGTCATAGTGTAAGATACAGTTCCTATCAGTCGGTTTAACATAGAGCTCTGTCAAAAAATTTTCACCGCCATAGCATACCATTGTATCCAGAAACTGGATAGACTCTTCGGATGAATTTAGAGTAAATTGTAATTCCTGATAATGTGAATTCAGTTGCTGATGAAACAAATTAAGTTCATCCTGAGAGCCACTCCATACCACAAATATGTCATCTATGAAACGAAACCAAGCCTTAACCCGTGGCCAAAATTCAGATGTATGTATAAACGTTTCCTCAAAGTCGCGCATATACAGGTTTGCATAGGTGGGCGCGACATTAGACCCCATGGCGGTGCCCTGCCGCTGCTCAAAGAACATCCCCCCCAAAAGAAAAATAATTCCTGGTGAGGATGAATTCGAGCAGCGACAGGGCAAATGCCTCACACCCTGGGGCCCAGTCGCACCCCACCATATAGTGTCTTACAGAGGCTAGCCCTTTCTGATGTTGGATCGACGTATAAAGAGAAACCACATTGAATGTGGCTAGAACACATGGACCCGAGATTTCAATCTGTTTTAATTTGCATAGAAAATCACTCGTATCTCTGATAAAAGAGGAAGCATTCTCTGCCCAAGGGCGAAGCACCTTGTCCAGGAATTTTGCAGAGTTAGCAAATATGGAATCACGTCCAGAGACGATCGGTCACGCTGGGGCGTTATTCAATGACTTGTGAATTTTTGGCAACAGGTATAGTACAGGAACACGAGGGTATAGTATATCAAGGAAACGTGATAATTCGTAGTCTATGACTCCCTCCATGACCGCATCATTTAACATAACCCTCAATTGAACCTGAAGCCTCAAAGTGGGATCACCTTTTAGTTTGACATACACTTCTGTATCATTAAGTTGTCTGAATGCTTCATTGTTGTATCCTTCAGTATCAAGGATAACAATAGCGCCGCCTTTATCGACTGGCTTTATTATCGCACCATCTTGTGCCAAGTTTCTTAATGCCATGCGCTCCCCCCTTTTAAGATTGTAATTACCTATTTTGTGCTTCGAGTGAGATCTCAATTTTTTAACATCTTTTTCCACAAACGAAACAAAAGTCTCCAAGCAATGGTTATTGGGAAGAGGTTGATAATGGCTTCTGTTGTGGAGTCCGACACCCCTGAGGGAAAAGCCCCCAGTGGTACCAGACTGCAAAACAGGAGCCACATCAGGTGAGGGACATACAGCAAATTGATTCTTAAGACGTAAATTACGAAAGGAGCGTTTAAGGTCAAGATCCAATTGGAACCAGTCAGTTTCTGTCCAGGGCAGAAGGATAAGCCCTTTGACAGGACACTCAATTCATTAATCACTAAATAGTGATTAATGATTAAAAATTATTTTGTTGGCATATATATAAATTTCCTGTACTCATTTTTCTATTGGTAATAACATAAGGGCATTTTTTTCCCCTCTCCCTCCATATTTATGAAAAGAGATATGTGTATATATGCAAATAAAGGGTATATTTAAAGGAGGGATATTCATACACGTAGAAATTAAGAGGGACGGTATGAACAATTAATGAATTATAAATAGTAAAGAGGAAGAATGAGTAGATGAGAACAGCAAAGGAGAATATATATTTTTTATCGAGTCAAGATAGTACATCAATAAAAACATTTCAGAATAGGTATATGTATGTCAAGGACAACCAATATGTCTACATTGAGAGAGAGACTTCCGTTTTTATGATGGGACGGGGAGCCATCACTAGTTACCAAATGTTTATGCCTAATAACCCCCTGACAGACAGACTGGTATCCCGATAGTGAGTTCCATAGTGTGTGCTGGGATTACATGCACATACATCACAGAGGGAATTCCATAAATTTGCGTCATTGCTAGTGGATAGTGCGACCATATTACTCAGAGGAACTTAGATGGCCTTATAAGTCTCCTCACTCGCCTTCTTGGTGATCTCCATAAGGAGTGATGTTACCCCTCCCAACCCACGTTATAGTCCTCTCACTAGCCAAGCCAGGATCCTACTGCACACTGATGAGGGGCAAAACCCCTGAAACATCTGTCTGTGAATGGATTCTGGCTTGGTTTTCAATTCCCAATCATTGCTCTACAGATCTGTATAAAGGGTCAAGCATTCATTTGAAGGAATGCTGCCATCCAATAGGTGGCGCTGCAGAGGTATTGTTTCATCTTTGTTTCTTGCATATTACCCAGGGGAGCATGGATGACTTTAGGCCTCATGCCCACTGGGAAATTCGGGCCCGCACGGATTGTCCATGCAGATTCCCGCAGCGGGTCCCTCCTTTCCCGCAGACACATGAGGCCTGAAAATAAGATTTACTTACCTGTCCGGACGCTGCGGATCTGCCCTCTGTCGCGGCCGGATTCTCTTTTTTTTTTTTGGCCTGGCGGATGTGCTCGGCACACCGGCAGCATGCCGTGCGCATGCATCCGGGCACATCGTTTTGTTTTTTTGAACTCCGGCGGCACAGCAGAAATACAGCTGCGGGTAAGCCGCGGGAGCGGACTGCTCCCATAGGCTTTAATGAAAGCCATGGGAACCGCGCATGAAATGTAGCATGCTGCGGGTGTTTTGCCACACGTGCGATCCGCGCGGCATGGAAAAATGACATTTAACCCCTTGACGACCAGCCCATAGTGTTTTTACGTCCTCCCGAAGTGGGCTCTATTCTCTGAGGACGTAAAAACATGCTTCCTGCAGAGAATAATGCCCCTCGGGCTGTGGACGTGACAGCTCCATGCTGTTGGTGTCCGCAGGTAGCTGACAGCATGGAGCTGTCATCCCGGGCTGTTCGGAGCCCCCCCCCCCCCCCCCCCCGGCATTGCGATCGGCGCTATGCAATGTATAGCGCCGATCGCAAAAAAGTAAACAAAACTGCAAAAAAAGTGACATATTCAGCTGCTCTGATGGATCGGATCCATCGGAGCAGCTGAAACTACTTACCGAGGTCCACCGCACGGCTCCCCGCTGTCCCGATGCTCCGGGCCCCGCAGCCGTCCTTCTGCGCATGCGCGCCAGGCGGCATTACGTCAGCCGCATGCGCAGAAGGCCCGGCGGCGCGGGAAATTTAAAATCTCCTGGCTCCCGGCTCCTGTAGGTAGTCGGGAGGCAGGAGATGTCAGCGGAGACCGCGGTGAGCGGTCCCCGGTACCGCGATCGCCATTATCCAATGGATAATGGCGATCGCGAAAAAGTTTAAAAAAAGTAAATGTTTCAGCTGCCATCATGGATCGGATCCATGAGGGCAGCTGAAAATACTCACCTCCATCCTCCACGATGTCTCCGGTGATCTGGAGCCGCCACGGGCTTCTGCGCATGCGCGCCGAGGGGGAAATGGAGGCGCATGCGCCGAAGCGCCGCAAAATTTTAAAATCCCCTGTCTCCCGGCTACCTTCAGTAGCCGGGAGACAGGAGATGTCACCGGGGACCGCGGAGTGCGGTTCCCGAGCACGCGATCGCCGGTATCCGTTGGATACCGGCGATCAAAAAAAAGTTGTAAAAAGTTTTTAAAAGTTGTAGTTTCATCTCCCCTCATGGATCCGATCCATGGGGGGAGATGAAAATGCTCCCCCAAGGTCCCCAAAAGCCCCCCCAAAGCACAGGGCATTACCCTCTACTGCGCATGCGCAGTAGAGCCTAAGGCAAAAGTTGCCTTAGGCATAGTTACTTGCAGGGACCAAAGTAATTGGTCCCTGCTGACATGGGTGGCTGTGATAAAGCTATCACAGCCACCCATGTCTTTTGTTTAATAAATATGGCACACAATTAGTCCTGGTATCTCTCCCCTGTCACTCAGAGTGATTTGTGACAGGAGAGAGATAGCTGAGAAAAATCGTGTGCCATATAGAGAGTTAAAAAAAGAAAAAAAAAAACCCGTTATTACCCGCCTTCACCTTCCCTTATACCCCAATTACCCTATTTTATCCCTGTCCACTTTTTTGGGGGCAATTTTTTTTTTTTTACCCCCATTAAAATTTTTTTTAATAAAATGGAGCGTAGGGGCTACACCACCGAGCAAGCGTACGTGCTGCTCATCGCTTCAAGCTTCGGTAGCGATGCTACCAGCGAGTCGGAGGAGGAGGAGGTTTTTTTTGAGAGTGACAACTCTGCCTCCAGCGCTATGGAGGTAGAGGAAGTCGTTGGGGCAGCGGGGCCAAGTTATGCGGCGCCCGCCACTGTGTGGAGTGCCGCAAGTTTGTTTGCGCCCCGCATCCCAGAATTTTTAGCGGCTCCAGGCGTTAATCTGGACGTCGCAAATTTCACCCCGTATCATTTTTTTAATTTATTCATTACTGACGATGTGCTGCAGTTAATTGTCCAGCAGACAAATATATACGCTGGACAATACGTGACTGCGCACCCCACGTCGGTTTATTCCGTGATGTGGACCGCCGTAGATGTCCCTGAGCTAAAAAAATTTTTGGGACTTATTTTACTAATGGGACTCGTAAAAAAGTCATCAATACGGTCCTATTGGTCCACGAGCGCCATTCACGCGACGCCCGTATTTGCGTCGATAACATTCTGCGTTTTCTTCATTTTGCGAATAATACGCAAATCCCCCCAAGAAGTGACCCAGCATACGATAGACTGGGCAAATTAAGGCCCCTTATATCGCTATTAAGGGACGCCTTTAAAAACATTTATATCCCCCCAAAAAATCTGGCGGTGGATGAATCTCTGATGAGTTTCAAAGGGCATTTATCTTTCCGCCAGTTTATTCCCTCAAAGCGCGCAAGATACGGCGTCAAGCTGTACAAAATCTGTGAGAGCGCCACAGGTTATACTTGCGACTTTTTTATTTACGAGGGCAGGGATCGCCAATTAAACCCCCCCAACTGCCCTGAAGACATTGGCATCAACGGGAAAATTGTGTGGGAGCTCGTGGGCCCTTTTTTAAATAAGGGGTACCACGTATATACTGACAACTATTATACGAGCGTCCCCCTTTTTAAAGCGTTACACGCCGCAGGTACAGGGGCCTGCGGAACTATCCGTAAAAATAGGGTAGGATTCCCACAGCCCCTTGTTTCCAGGCGTGTCGACAAAGGCGCGTCTTACGCACTGGCCTATGACCCCTTGCTGGCAGTTAAATGGCGTGACAGAAAGGACGTCTTTATGCTGTCCACTGTGCATGCAGACACCTCCGTTACAGTTAGGGAGAGGGGGGCTGCAGCGGAGAAAATTAAACCGGTCTGCGTCACAGATTATAATAAATTCATGGGGGGCGTCGATCTGTCAGACCAAGCTATACAGCCCTACCTTGTAAAACGTAAAACGCGAGCGTGGTACAAGAAGGTAGCCATCTACCTTATACAGATGGCTACATATAACGCTCACGTGATTTATAAATCGTCTGGGGGCACACTGAGCTTCCTCCAATTTCAGGAGGAGCTCGTAGAAAATCTTTTATTTGGGACCACCGCACCACAAGACGCATTGCAATCGGAGGAGGTGCGGAGGCTAACGGAGCGTCATTTTATGAATCCCATCCCCGAGACTGCGAGCAAAAAATACCCCCAAAAAAAGTGTCGCGTCTGCACTAAGCAAGGGAGGAGGAGAGATACGCGTTTTTATTGTCCCACGTGCCCATCCCACCCTGGCCTTTGTAATTACCCCTGCTTTGAAATTTACCATACAGTTTTACATTATTAATTTTATTTCACATATAAAAAACGCCAAAAGGGTGTGTGGGTGGGGTGGGGGTCTTTTTAGGGAATCAGTTTTACTTTTATTAGTCTGTCTCCCCAGTTTTTCCTGCTTGAAACAAAAAAAACGGTCCTAAAAGTGTCAAATTTGGTGAAAAAAATGAAATCACATTTATATTTCACTCACATTATAATTATTTTAAAAAATAAAAATGTAGCGTCAGAATGCCCAGTACACCCCTAGATAAATTAACTAAGGGGTCTTGATGTCAAAATTGGGTCACTAGTGAGGGGCATTTTATTATTTTGGCAGTTTACTATCTCTACTAGTGTGCAATGGGCCCTGTAAATTATTCAGTTGCGCCCTAAAATCAAACGGGTGCTCCATACACTATAGGCCTAGCCATGCGCCCTCTAAGAAAATTGGGGCTACAATGGGTATGTTTCTGAGCAAAGGACAAACAGTGGTATCCATTTTGGGGTGCAGGTCTTTATTCATATATGTGCTGTACAAAAAAAAATTCGCTTTTAAAATGACAGAATTACCAAAAAAATTAAAATCGTAATTTTTTTTTTCTGCTTGGCTTAGATTCATTCAAAAACCATGAAGTCAAAAAAGACATTGTACCCCTAGATAAATTCGTTAAGGGGTCTACTTTTCAAAATGGGGTCACTTGTGGCCGTTCTCCATCGTTTTGGTCACTCAAGGGCTCTACAAGTGTACAATAGGGCCTAAATCTCATTCAAGCAAAATTTCTGTTCCAAAAGTCACCGGTTGCTCTTTTCATTTTGGGCCCCATTGTGCATTCAGACATAAGATCAGGGCCACAATGGGTATATTTCTGAAAACAGGACACACAGGGGTATCCATTTTGGGGTGTAAGTCTTTATTCATATATGTGCTGTATAAAGAAAACGCTTTTAAAATGACAGATTTACCAAAAAAATGAAAATCAAAATTTTTTCCTTCTGCTTGGCTTAGATTCATTCACAAACCGTGAAGTCAAAAAAGACATTGTACCCCTAGATAAATTCGTTAAGGGGTCTAGTTTTCAAAATGGGGTCACTTGTGGGCGTTCTCCATCGTTTTGGTCACTCAAGGGCTCTACAAGTGTACAATAGGGCCTAAATCTCATTCAAGAAAATTTTCTGTTCGAAAAGTCACCGGTAGCTCTTTTCATTTTGGGCCCCATTGTGCATTCAGACATAAGATCAGGGCCACAGTGGGTATATTTCTGAAAACAGGACAAACAGGGGTATCCATTTTGGGGTGCAAGTCTTTATTCATATATGTGCTGTACAAAGAAAACGCTTTTAAAATGACAGAATTACCCAAAAAATGAAAATCGTATTTTTTTTCCTTATGCTTGGCTTAGATTTATTCAAAAACCGTGAAGTCAAGAAAGACATCGTACCCCTAGATAAATTCGTTAAGGGGTCTAGTTTTCAAAATGGGGTCACTTGTGGGGGTTTTCCATCGTTTTGGTCACTCAATGGCTCTACAAGCATACAATAGGGCCTAAATCTCCTCCAAGCAAAATTTCTGTTCCAAAAGTCACCGGTTGCTCTTTTCATTTTGGGCCCCATTGTGCATACAGACGTAAGATTAGGGCCACAATGGGTATATTTCTGAAAACAGGACAAACAGGGGTATCCATTTTGGGGTGCAAGTCTTCATTCATATATGTGCTGTACAAAAAAAACCTGCTTTTAAAATGACAAAATTACCAAAAAAATGAAAATCGGAATTTTTTTCTTCTGCTTGGCTTAGGTTCATTCAAAAACCGTGAAGTCAAAAAAGACATTGTACCCCTAGATAAATTCGTTAAGGGGTCTAGTTTTCAAAATAGTGTCATTTGTGGGGGTTCTCAATCGTTTTGGTCACTCAAGGGCTCTACGAGTGGGCAATGGGGACTAAATCTACTTCAAGCAAAATTTCTGTTCGAAAAGTCACCGATTGCTCCTTTCATTTTGGGCCCCATTGTGCATACAGACGTAATACTAGGGCCACAATGGGTATGTTTCTGAGCACGGGACAAACAGGGGTATCCATTCTGGGGTGCAAATCCTAATTTTCATGTGTACTATAGAAAAACGTCCTGTCTTTAAAATGACATATTTGCAAAAATATGAAATTTTAGTTTTTCTCTTCTAAATTGCATTGACTCCTGAAAAAAAACTGTGGGGTTAAAATACTCCTGACACCCCTCAGTGAATACGTTAAGGGGTGTAGTTTTTAAAATGGGGTCACTTGTGGGGGTATCTATCATTTTGACTCCTATGAGCCTTTCCAATCTTGGCTTGGTGTAGGAAAACAAAGTGTTCCTCAAAATGCTGAAAAGTAATGTTAAATTTGTACGTCTCCTAAATGGTTAAAAAAAACCAAAAGTTTTTCCAATGTGCACCCAAAATAAAGTAAACTGATGGAAATATATATCTTAGCAAAAATTTCTATATTATGTTTGCACATTTTTGAGATATTGCAGTTGGAAATGTGAAAAAATGACGATTTTTTCAAAATTTTCCCTATTTTGGCGCTTTTAATAACTAAACACAAGTTCTATTGGTCAATTTTTTCCGCCTAAATGAAGTACAACATGTGGCGAAAAAACAATGTCAGAATCGCTTGGATATGCAAAACCTTTCTGGTGTTTTTCCATGTTAAAGTGACACATGTCAGATTTGCAAAATTTGACCTGGTCATTAAGGCGCAAACAGGCTTGGTCACTGAGGGGTTAATTACCGGTGGGTGTTCAATGTATCCCTATGGGCACGGATCACGCTTGTGGGACACCCGCGCAGGTTTGCTAAATTGATTTACCTAGTGGACATGAGGCCTAATATGTCTCCTCACTCACTTTCTTGGTGGTCTCCATAAGGAGTCATATATTACTTACACCCAGGAAAGACAGGTTATGACAAATAAAGAGGTTGTGAACGTTGGAATGCTTGTTGTAGACAGAACATGCATTCCAAAGGGCTTCAAAAAGAGGTACCTGTCGAGCAAGGGTCAAGGAAATGTGTTTGAAATTTAAGGCTTCACAAATGTTCATAGTAGTTGATCATTGATAGAAAAGAGATATGATTGTAGGCATTTTCCAGGATTATCCCCAGCAGATATTTCAGTAGCAATAAGTAGAAGTGTTCAGAAGGATAATATGTATGAGTAGGATAGAGCAAAAAGTGGTTGTATTTGAAGAGGAAAGTTTGGAAAGAGGTCTGAAAAGAAAGTCAAATGAGTGGGTAATTTAAATACCCCAACCGATGTTTGGGGGTCCTGTACCCCCTCCCCCATGATAAAATCGCGGGTTGCCGTGCGGTTTTCTTGGCAGCCAGGGGCCTTTTGAAAGACCCCAGGGCAGCCATTGCAGAGTGCCTATCAAACCACGCCATATCTGAAAATTAGTTTTAAAATGTCTTACTAATTTAAAAAAAAATAAAAGGTGGAAAATGTTTAACCCCTTAAGGACATGGCATATTTGGGGCTTAAGGACGCAATGACTTTTGGCAGATTTTAATCTCCATTTTTCAAAAGCCATAACTTTTTTATTTTTCTGTCGACGCGGCCGTAAAAGGGCTTGTTTTTTGCGTGGTGAACTGTAGTTTTTATTGTTACATAGACTATTGTAAAACTTTTATTATTTCTTTTATGATCGCAGGGAGAGAAAACGCATCAATTATGCTATATTTATTTTTTTTAAAGTGTCGAGCATGCAGCATAAATGACACACTACATTTTTTCTGCAGGTCGGTACGATTACAACTATACCAAAATTCTTCAATTTTTTTAGGTTTTTCCACTTTTCTGCAATAAAAACCCTTTGTTTGGAATTTTTTTTTCTAAATCACTGCATTCAAGGTCCTATTACTTTTTTATTTTTCCATGGACGGAGCTCTGTGAGGGCTTATTTTTTACGAGATGAGCTGTAGTTTGTATTGGTACCATACGGCTTTTTGATCAATTTTATGGGGTACATAGCAGGATAAAAAATGTGTTCAACTTATTGTACGTGTCATTATGCACACGACGATACCAAATATGTGGGGGGAGTTTATGCCATTATGAGAAAAAGCTCAAGAAAAGCACAAAAAGGTTTTTTTTTTACATTTGTATTCTTTGTACAATATTTTCATCTTTTTTTTTTTTTTTTACACCATTTGTGTCCCTGTGGGGGACTTGCACCATATGATCGCTATGATAAGGCATTGCAGGGCTGTTCTCCTGCAATGCCTTATCGCTTGTTATAGCGATCATAGGCAGTGGCAATACAGGATGCCTGTAGGTGGCTTCCTGTTACCATGGCAACCAGCCGGGCTCTCAGCGATTACATGCGCGCTCCCTCTGTGAACTCTTCCCATGCTGCGATCTACCTAGATCATGGAAGGGAAGGGGTTAACAGCGGGGGTCGCATCTCCAATGCACCCCTGCTGTTGCAGCAGGAGGCCGGCTATCAGTGACAGCCGACTCCCGCTGCCGGATAGCGCGAGATCTCTTATGATCTCGCACTATTGATATGACGTAAGGGTCCAGTTGCGTCCTGTGGAGGGACAGGGTTAAAAAAAAAACAACTTTTGCCATATTTATAATCAAAGAATCTAAATATTAAAGCAAAAAAATATATTTGGTATCACTATGTCCATAAACATCCGAGCTATCAAAGTAACGCATTATTTATCCCACATGGTGAACGTCGTCATAAAAAAATCCAAAATGACAGAATTGCGCTTTTTTGGTCACTCCATTTCCAAGAAAAAACTTGGCTCCACCCCCACCCCGCCCATTGCAAATAGTGGCAAGGGGCGGAGAAGGAGCAGGAGCTCAGTGCACTGCTCCCGGCTCGCCACCTCCCCCTGCAGAGAGGGACAGCATATATCGGCTGGGTGTGAAAACCCGGCTGATATACACACGTCAGAATTAGCCCTAAAATAGTACCTGCTGTGATCTTTTTTTTGTATGAGAGGTATAATTGAAAGTGAATGTCAGATCAGTACTGCATATTACACAGGGAAAACCCATACATATAATAAGGCGTAGCGTACGCTCGTGTGAGAGAGGGATACTAAACACCCATGCACATTGTTTGTTCAGTAAGGGTGAAGTCACACGAACGTATATCGGCTCGGTTTTTACGCCGAGCCGATATACGTTGTCCTCGTGTGCAGGGGGGGAGGATGGAAGAGCCAGGGGCAGGAACTGAGCTCCCGCCCCCCTCTCCGCCCCTCTGCACTATTTGTAATGGGAAGAGGCGGGGCTAAGTTCCGAGAATTAGCCCCACCCCTGTCCCACCTTTCCCCATTGCAAATAGTGCAGAGCGGCGGCAGAGAGGGGGGCGGGAGCTCAGTTCCTGCACTTGGCTCTTCCATCCTCCCCCCCCTGCACACGAGGACAACGTATATCGGCTCGGCGTAAAAACCGAGCCAATATACGTTCGTGTGACTTCACCCTAAGGATGTAGGGTTATATTTATTTTCTGCCTGCAACTAAGGTTTTGAACAGTACAAAATCGCCAATGTGCTTTAATGACACAGAGCTTTTCTTTCCTATTACATTAATTGCTGGAGTCATAAACCTCAGACTCAGCTGGGAGTCATCAGTGGCCTTTCTAGGTGCCAGAGTGATGTTTACCATGGTCATTTCTAAATGAAAAATGCATGATTCCTCTGTGTGGTTCTGGAATTATCATGCACAGATTAGAGATAATAGTTGCTCAAGGACACAGCCAGGAAAAAAAATACATAAAAGAGAAAATAAGGACACAGATCTAAATGTAAGGGCCCCTTTAGACGGAACAAGGATCGTTCAGATTATCTCTGGATCATTTGGCATTCAGTTTAGACAAGCATAAAAATACGACGACGACCAGCCCATGTAAACAGGCAGTGGTTCATCTATGAACAACTTCCGGATCAGCCCATGTAAACAGGCAGTGGTTCATCTATGAACAACTTCCGGATCAGCCCATGTAAACAGGCAGTGGTTCATCTATGAACAACTTCCGGATCAGCCCATGTAAACAGGCAGTGGTTCATCTATGAACAACTTCCGGATCAGCCCATGTAAACAGGCAGTGGTTCATCTATGAACAACTTCCGGATCAGCCCATGTAAACAGGCAGTGGTTCATCTATGAACAACTTCCGGATCAGCCCATGTAAACAGGCAGTGGTTCATCTATGAACAACTTCCGGATCAGCCCATGTAAACAGGCAGTGGTTCATCTATGAACAACTTCCGCACGTACTGGTCCTACTTCTTTTTTTTGTACTGCGGATGGTCCGCACGCTGAGACATCAGACATGTGCAGTTCAGTTTGTTGTTTGTTTGTTTTTTAAATCCCTGCTTTTCCTGCGTTGTCACTAGGAGATGATGCGGAATCAGCAAGCTTTCCATAATGCCATTGTGGAAGGGCCGCGGGTCGGACAGCTTCCATTGACTTCAGTGGAAGCTGTCCATGCAGAATCTGCACAGAAATAAAGCTTGCTGCAATTTTTCCTCTATGAACGGAAAATCTCAATTGATTTCCGCTTGTGTAGAGAAAAAAAACACTTTTCCATAGCATGCTATGGGCGTTATTTGCTGCGGAATCTGGAGGCAGACGCCCTCTCTGGATTCCGCAATGCAAATCTACCCGTGTGCAGCTGACCTTACTTAATATGATTCCGCAGCTCCTGTCACACAGCTATAATAAGGGGATCGAAGTTCATCCTCCTGACTGAATACTTGTGGCCTGTAGCTTATTTAGAAGACTCTAAGAACTAATAATAATTGAATTGCACCCCCCCCCCCTCCCTACTCCCAGTAGTCTAGCTAATGCTGTGCTGATGCATCATGGGGTAGATGTGAAAGTGAAAAGCAAAATCTTCACCATCACGTTGATGCCTGATACGCATCAGACAGAGGGCTACACTGTATGAAAAGAGCTACAATATACAGAGGAGACCTTCAGTTTGACAGACTATTAGGTGAGTGGGGCAAGCATGGAGAAATGTGTTTTTACGGCAGTGGCCCATTAAAGGTGCTGCTTGCTGAACTTTCTGTTGATGAACTATAAGACACTATCGTGATACTACTGCCTCTATCTAAATTATTTTATTTCGCCATTAACACTTAAGCAGTACAACACGCTTCCACCCATAAGGGGTCTTCATCAGGTAAAAGTTGTCTGAAATAGAATTGTCAGCAGCATTTAGGCCTCATGTCCACGGGCAAAAGAAGAATTAAAATCCGCAGCGGATTTTAACTCTTCTCCTGCCCGCGGATCCACATCCCATAGGGATGCATTGACCACCCGCGGGTAGATAAATACCCGCGGATGGTCAATAAAAGTGTGTTTTTTTTAAAATGGAGCATGAAAAAATCTGGACCATGCTCCATTTTCGTGCGGGTCTCCCGCGGGCTTGTATTGAAGCCTATGGAAGCTGTCCGGATCTGTGGGAGACAAAAATCGGAATTTACTCACCCGCTCCGGTTCTTCCCTTCGCCGCGGCTCCATCTTCTCTCCGTCGCGGCCGGATCTTTTTTCTTCGGGCCGGCGCATGTGCGGGGCACATCACCGACGTCACCCTGTGCATCCGCCGGGCTGAAGATAGAAGATCTGGCCGCGACGCAGAGAAGATGACACCGCGGCGAAGGGAAGATCCGGAGCGGGCGAGAGGTAAGTGTATTCTTATTTTCAATGCTCATGTCCGCAGGGCAGGAGGGACCCGCTACGGATTCTCCATGGAGAATCCATAGCGGGCCTGATTTTCCCCGTGGACATGAGGCCTTAAAGGGGTAACAGCTATTATCTTAGCTGTGTGAGAGAGCCCTATTACTTACCAACATGTAAATTGCCAAAATCTGGCCATTTAACTCCTGTCATTAGGAACAAGTTTAAAATGCCCACTTTTAGGCACGCAAGGTTTGTAAAAAACATTGGGTTCTATTATGTATTCCATTTTATTATTTTAATTTCCTTATATTATTACAGTCTGTGTGAGATTAAATAGCAGGACAACTGCAGAAATTTAGGATAGTTTGGATTTGGCGCATGATGTAAAGGGGCTTTAGGCCGCCTGCAGACGGGCGGAAATTCCGCGGCGGGATTTCCCACGGAATTTCCGCCCTTGGAAGCTGCCATAGGATTGCGTTAGCAAACGCAATCCTATGCAGACGCCCGCGGTTTGTCCGCGTAAAATCTCGTGTGGCAAACAAACCGCAGCATGTTCTATTTCTGTGCGGGGCTCTGTGAGCCCCGCACAGAAACGTTACTCACCGGCCGCCGGCTCCGCTCTGCGCATGCGCCGGCAGCCGGCACATGAAAGAGCCGGAGCTGCAGGGCGCGGGTGAGTACGCACTGCTCTTTGCAGGGGCTCGGGTCGGGTCCCGCGGCGAGAATTCTCGCAGCCGGATCCGACCCGGCCATCTGCAGGCGGCCATAATGTAAATAACTTATTCTATGTAAATGCATGGGATTTAATGACTATGCAATAATTAAGCTTTTGTTTTTAAATACTTTTTACAGCCTGTACTACTAGATAGCAGTAGTATTCTCCAAGATAGGATCCTTTTGATGGACACATTTTTCCAGATTCTTATATATCATGGTGAGGTAAGTCTGATGCATTCCTTCTCTAATGCAGTATTCCTAGCTATATATGTCTTGTGTTCCATTCATTTTGTTAAATCATTTTTCTTCATAATTTTTCTCCATGTCATTGTTTAATCTAGACTATTGCACAATGGAGAAAAGCAGGCTACCAAGACATGCCTGAATATGAGAATTTCCGAAATTTGCTGCAAGCTCCTGTGGATGATGGCCAGGAGATCCTCCACTCTCGTTTCCCAATACCTCGTTACATAGATACTGAACATGGAGGGAGCCAAGTAAGTCCTGGTATTAAGAAAATGCATCACAGAAGGGGAAAACAAGAATTAAAAACAATCATAGAAAATGGTCGTTACTTACTGAGTAAGGAGTGCATATAGATGCATCCTCTTCTCACCATGCAGGTAGCGGACTACCAAATGGAGGAGCCAATAACACCTGTGCAGGACACCGATAAGACAACCACTCACACTGCCTCCTGATAATGAGGGGGGTGGATGCTTGGCGTACACTCCCACACATAGTGGATACAGGGTGCCAGACCATTCTGATATATGTAGTTCACCATGCAGACCAGCAACCTATTAATGACGCCATGATAATTCGGCGGGTTGCCCTGCATTTCCATCAGTGAACCACATTGGTACTGCCACCCTGGGCTCCCCCTGGAGTCTTAATGCCACACTGCATGTGAATGATAGATAATAAATGCAAGGCATTGGTTGGATGTTGGCCAAGATACATGAGCCCACTAACCACTTCACAGTTCCTTGCGTTGTAGTGGGTCCCTACACTAATATAAATGCATCACAGAAGGGAAAAATCAAGAATTAAAAACAATCACAGAAAATGGCCGTTACTTACTGACTGAGGAGTGCATATAGATGCATCCTCCTCTCACCATGTCAGCTACCTGCATGGTGAGAGGAGGATGCATCTATATGCACTCCTCAGTCAGTAAGTAACGGCCATTTTCTGTGACTGGTATTAAGAAAAGGTTTAAAACGGCGCTAAATACACTAAAGGAGATACATTATTCTATGGTTTCATAAAAATGAAGAAGCTATTACACTTACATAAGCATTTTCTCCTTACAGAATACAGATATAAGGCCGGCTTCACACGAGCGAGACGGGCTCCGCTGCGAAATATTCCGCAGTGAAGCCCGTCACTGCGCCCCCCAGAGACCCCATACTTACCAGCGGAAGATAGCGTGAAGACGCTTCCCCGCCCACCGCCGTCGCGTCATGTGACACGCCCACCGCGTCACATGACGCGGCCGGCCGCGTCATATGACACGCGGCGGTAGGCGGGGAAGCGTATTTTCACGCTATCTTCCGCTGGTTACAGCGGGAGATAGCGTGAACGGACGGCTTCCATTGACTGCAATGGAAGCCGTCAGCGCGTACACCCACGGCAAATAGAGCATGTCGCTGGTGAGGACGGGAGATTTCACGGTGCGAAATTCCGTGGTGGAAATACGCATCGTGAGCATTGTGCTATTAGGTTCAATAGAACCTAATAGCAGGGGGCAACGCAGCGGATTTTTGCCGTGAATTTACGCGGCGTAAATCCGTTTGTGGGAAGGAGGCCTAAGGGTCTTTCATCTTTATGGACCACTTGTAACTTTTATTACATAAATACAAAACTTGGAAAGAGCTGCACCATGGGTCAGCATGCATCAACTGTGTTATTTCACTAAAAAGGGTAGGAGGAAACTTTGGTATGTTATACAACTGCTGAGAACATTCTTTGATCACATCAATTAATGTCAGTCCTTACTGTGCTCCACTGCTTTAAATCACATCAAGTGTTCCTAATATCAAATAGCAAGTGTCAGAGAAGTGGCCAGTGTATTACGGCACCTACATACAAGTCCCATGGAAACTTCCCACAACTCCAGTATGTAGTGGTAATACATATGAAATATGTAACTAGTAAATATAACAATAAATGTGGATATAAACAAAAAACGTTAAATAAAGTAGCAAGGCGATGCATTTCAAGAGTCTTCCTTGGGGAAGTTTCTTTTTTCACGATGGAACCAATCATAGCAGAGTTCCCTCTGCCGTGACTGAGTGGGCAGCAGAGACATAATGTGTTCCCCACACTGTTGCCATCATCACACCATAATGCTATGCAGATTTTGGTGGTGGGGGGGGGGGGGGAGGGTTTGCTCTGTTTTGATTTTCTTTGTGTACCTGGCATAGATTTTATAACTTAGGAAAAGGAAAAGACCCAGGTTCAAAATATAAAAGAAAAATAATTTTGTTTTGGTTAGTTACACCCTCGCTACTCCCTTAAATACACTTTTTGTTAAAAAAAATTTTTAGCACGCAAAGAAGGAGTTGCCGTTTTGCTGCAAAACACAGCATGCAGGTACATCTCAGGAAGATATGCAAATGATTAGAGTTGTGATTAGATGAACGGTCTTGTCACCTGAGGCCCTACAAGTAGTTCCACCCTTGGCCTATAAAAAGGCTCTCAGAGGCTACTTGCGTGTAGTTGACCTCTTTTTCCACTTGTGTGCAGCTTGTTGACCACTAGGCGCCTCTACATTGTAATCATAGAGATTTCAGCCTGTTAACAGAGCTTAAAGGCCCATTTAGACAACGATTCTCGCTCAGAATTCGCTCATAGCCGTCTTTCGAGCAATAACCATTGCGTCTAAATGCAGGGAGATTGTGCAGTTTTCATGCACAAGTTGTTCATCGTTCAGTTCTAGTTTTCTTGAATTGAGCACTGAACTCTTATCAGCTTATGCAGAACAGCTGTATTGTTCGCTGAGTGATAGCAGTGGTGTCCCGCTCCACCTGCATAGCTTTTTTTCAACTCATTTTATTGAAAACTCTGTATTTTATACAATAAATGAATAAAGAACTTTGGTTACATCATAGGCTCTTTGTGATCATGTTATAAAGACTTTAGTACGTTACATTAACATATACACTTATTGAGTACATTATAACAGTGCAGTTTCTCGTAGTGCCAGTGGAGGGCAGGGATCTTTGCTAGTTTTACAGGGTGTTTCTGGGTGTATATGTCCTTAGTAGGTTTTGGAATCGGTCCTGTGTGGACACTGTGCTCGTTGATCTACACCATCTCTCCCACACCCTGTCAAATTTTTCGGGGCATTTTCTATTTTTATAGACTATTTTTTCATATGGCAGAATGGCATTAACAATGTTCTGCCATTTTGAGAGTGTCGGGGGGGGGGGGGGCGTCTATCCATCCAGCATAGGGCTATTGCTTTGCGGGCGTAGAATAATACTTTGGTGAGGAATATCCTGTCATGGTACTGCCATTGTTCTTCTTCTAGGATACCTAATAGGCATACTACTGGGTCATGCGGCACTGGTATCCCTAGCATTTGTGTTAAGAACTCTGTGATCTCTTCCCAGTATGCGTGGATGTCCGTGCAGTTCCATATTAAATGATTAAAGTTTGCATTAGGTGCTCTGCACCGATGACATTGGTTAGTGGGTGACCTATTCATTTTATGAAGTCTGGTCGGTGTTAGGTAGCACTGGTGTAGGATGTATAATTGTGTTAGTTTGTTGTTTGCGGCTGGTAATACTGTAGTGTATATGGACATCGCGGATTCCCAGTCCTCATTAGTGAGTGTGGGAATGAGTTCTCTTCACCTCTCTACTACTGTCATTGGCGTATCAGGGATCTTGGATTGCAGTAGGTGGGTGTATAATACCGATATCAGGCCTCTAGGTCCTTGGGTGCGTAATATGCCTATAAGTGGGTATTAGAGAAAGTGTTTGCCTAGGTTCTGGAAATTGCGCTGTCAACGCATGCCAAAGTTGTAAGTATTTTAAAAAACCCGCTCTTGGGATTTGGTATAGTTGCTGTAATTGCTCAAAGGAGACCAATATTTGGTCAATGTATACGTGTTCTAGTGTTGTGATTCCTAAGTTTATCCAGAATTGCTTGTCCGGTAAGTTCATCAGATGCGGTAGTGCTCTGTTGTCCCATAAGGGGGTCTCCAGAGGGGTGCCATCCTGTCTAGTTAGTGACCTGCATGTCTGCCATACATTGACTGCAAGTCTGTGAATGGGTAGCATTTGTTTAGTCAGTAGTCCTGGTTTTTCCAGGAGGATCCAAAGTGATGTCTCCATGAGGAAAAACATCAGGTGGTGCTCGGAGTTAGGGAGAGGCGCGCTCAATGGCGGAGGTATCTGACCTGTCCCGCCGAGTAATAAAGTTTAAAATCTGGTAGCGCCATTCCCGCCATCTCCTTAGGGCGCTGTACAGTGTCTAAACGGAGCTTGGCTCTAGAGTTTCCCCATATGAATGATGTTATTAAGGAGTTGGTCTTTTTGAGGAATTTCTGTGGTATGGTTATCTCTGCATGTTCTAGGCAGTATAGATACTTGGGGAGTATTATCATTTTTATAAGGTTTATTCTGCCCGCTACTGATAGAGGCAGGGAGCTCCAGCTTTTTAATTTTTGCTGTTAAGTTGTCAGTAGAGGAATAATGTTTAGCTCAAGACTCTGGGTATGGTCTCTGGTAATATGTATTCCAAGATATTTGAACCTGGGGGTGATTTGCAATTTACAAAATACATCTCCCATCTGCCATCCCTCTGGTCTTAGAGGCATAAAAGCGGATTTTTGCCAGTTGATATATAGGCCTGAGAGATTTCCAAACTTGTCTATTAGAGAAATGGCTAACGGTAAGGTACTTTTGGGGCCCGACATGTATAGTATTATGTCATCTGCGTATAGTCCTATCCTGTCTTCTCTGGGTCCTATCTGGATGCCTTTATATGAGGTGTGCTGTCGGATCCTCAGAGCTAGGGGTTCAATTGCGATTGCGAACAGGAGAGGGGAAAATGGGCATCCCTGTCGGGTCCCCCTGTGAAGTGGGAAGGAGGTGGAGGCCAGACCATTTACCACTACCCTAGCTGTCGGTGCTTTATATAGAATGGAGATCCACTTTATGAATGTGTCTCCAAACCCAAATCTCCGCAAAACTTCTATCAAATATAGCCACTCGACTGAGTCGAATGCCTTAGCTGCATCTAATGAGGCCAGGGCCCAGTCTGACCTCCATCTCCACCCCACCTGTGTAATTACCTGCGTCCTTCTGATATTGTCCGATGTGGACTTTTCAGGGATAAAGCCGAATTGGTCGGGGTGTATGATTTCTTTTATGGTTTGGTTTAAACGGAAGACCAGTATTTTAGTAAGGATTTTGTAGTCTATGTTTAATTAGGAAATAGGCCTATACGAGCCGCATTCCTCTGGATTTTTGTCCGGTTTTAAGATAAGGACTATATTGGCCTCTAGCATTGATTCTGGGAGATGACTTTTATCAAATATGTGTTTATATAGAGAGAACAAGTGTGGTATTCTTTCTTTTTTATAGTGCTGGTAGATTTCTATCGGCAGCCCATCTGGGCCCGGTGTTTTATTCTTTGCCATTTCATTTATTGCTTCTTCAATCTCTCCCTTTGTAATGGGAGAGTCTAATAGGGACTTATAGTGGTCTTGCAGTTCTCGGAATGTTATGTCGGCTAAATAGGACTCCAGCTCTGCAGGTGAGTAGTCGGCTCGAGATTGATATAGGTCGTCATAGAATTGTTGGAACCGATCTAGGATCTCTTTTGGGTCTGTAAGCATTATTCCCTCAGTTGACTTAATTCTCAGTACGGAAGGGGGGGCAGTCTCCTGTCTTGCCATATAGGCTAGTAATTTGCTGGACTGGTTTCCTAGTTCAAAAAAGGATTGTCGGGTAAAGAAAAGGTTCCTCTGGGCTTTCTCTTTTAGATATAGTAAGTAGTCTCTACTTATCTGGAGCCACCTGTCTCTTTTTGTGTCCGTAGGGTCAGCAACAAATTCTCTTTCTAGTTGTTGACATTGCTCTGCCAGAAGTTCTCCTTCTCGTGCAGTGGCTCTTTTAACAAAGGAGATTGAGGATCTGGGACAGCATCTGAGATAGGACTTAAATGCCTCCCATACCAGCATTATATCTGTGTGTGTCTCATGTGCCTCGTAGTATATTTGGATCTGATCCGGTATGCGATCATTGGGGCCAAATAGCGGAGCCAGAATGGGTGTATCTTTAGTATTTTAGTTGTGGCTGGGCCTGGGTTTTTGAGGGCCATACGAATTGGTGAGTGGTCTGAGATCCCTCCAGGGAGGAATTCTATGGAGTCGATTTTAGGGAATAGGGAAGGAGATCCGAATATGTAGTCTATTCGACTAAGGTGTGCGGTTGTGGGCTGCGTGGCAGGTATATTCCTTTTGTTGTGGGTGATATATGCGCCATAAATCCAGCCATCCAGTCACCGAGATAATAGAAGCCAGGCGGGTTACACTCGCATCTCCCTCCCTCCGAGCACCACCCCCGAATCTATCCATAACGGGATCCATCATCATGTTCATGTCTCCCATACAGACGACTGTTGCGTCTGGTGAGAATGATGCAAATTGGATGCCATCTTGTAAAATGGCTGTTGTCGCTGGCAGTGGATTATAACAGCACAGAAGGACATATGAGTCATTATTGATTTTAGATCTCACAAAGATGTATCTGCCTTCTGGGTCTCTTTTAAGCTGTTCCACCTCCCATCTGAGCGTCCTTCCTATCAACAGGGACACCCCTCTGGAGTAGGTTGTGTGGCACGAATGAGCAGACCACTGAACCCATGGTTTCTTCAATACTTTTGTTGTTTCAGGTGTAAGGTGTGTCTCCTGCAGGCATAGTACATGTGGTCGCCAGGAGCGTATTAGAGAATTTAATGCTGTTCGCTTCCTGGCTGATCCCATGCCCCTGACGTTCCAGGACACAAAAATGATCTCCGCCATAGGCTAAGAGACGCTAATCGGGTCCGGATATATTTTCTTATGTCATTCTGCCTGTCAGGAGTCCCTCCCTGGCACTCGATTACATTTTTACCATTCAACATGTAACAGTACTTCAATACATTTTTAAAATCATCATGGAGCACTTGATGTATATAATTCGTGAACATTACGGTAGTCTACTACCAACTTAAAACTTAAACAACTTATTGTTAAACAGATCTTTAAATATCTTCTCTTTTAAGATAATATTCGTGGCGAACTGATGTTAGGGGGTACCTACATAGCATAGCTTAAATCTGGGCTATACTTGAGGTATTGTTGTATTGTTGGATCAATTATAGAGACCGGCATTAGCCTGGTGGGCATTAACTGAGTGAGCCCCCTTTGGGGGGGATATTGGGGGAAAGAGGGGAGGAATTACCCTTCCTCAAGTGTTTCTAAGTTACATTTCTCTGTATGAATGTTGGGCTGTGCTACAGGGTAGCGAAGGGGGGGAGAAAGCGAAAAGTCCAATGGTACCAGTGGAGAGGAGGGTTTGCCGCCTTCTCCCGGAGAGAGTAGGCCGCGCATCCGCAACGGCCAGCAAAAGTCTCAGTTCTGTGTCTTAGGCTCAGATATGTTTGGGGTATATCTAGAGCATAGTCTCTGGTGTACTATTGGTGACTTTTAGGAGAATGTTCACGTTTACATGGGGATCACGACACCTAGAGGAAAAGACGAAAATGGTTATGTATACATTACGGCCCTTCTGGTCGACGTCTGGTAGCCAGCCAATTTTCTGCTTCCGATGGTGAAGAGAAGAATCGGGTGCGATCTCCATCTAACACTCGCAGTCGTGCCGGGTACACCATGGAATATGGAAGTTGCAGATCTCTTAGTTGCTCCTTGATTCCGAAGAATGATGCTCGCTGTTTTTGGAGGTCTGCTGAGAAATCTGGGAAAATGGATATGGTAGCGTTGTCATATCGCAGGGGTCCTCCTTTTCTGGCAGCTTGTAGGATTTTGTCCCTGTCACAGGAGTTGAGCAATTTTGCTAGCAGAGGTCTGGGTGGAGCTCCTGGTATTGGCAGCTTCATGGGCACTCGATGGGCTCGCTCAATTACAAAGACTTGTGATAGTCCCGCATAAGGGAGAAGCTCACGGAGCCATCGTTCCATGAATTCTTCAGGTCTTTGTCCTTCAGCTCATTCTGGTAGACCCACTATGCGCAAATTATTCAGTCATAAACGGTTTTCGAGATCATCCGCTTTTTGTCTCCAATACTCAGCTTTCTGTGTGAGATCTCTTATTGCGGCTGTCATTGGGGTGACAGTGTCATCTAGTGTGGAGATTCTGTTTTCTGTACTTGTGACACGTTCTCTTAGGTTTTGAAGATCTTGCCATAGTAGGCTTACATCCATTTTTACTTAGTCAATTTTGCTGGTGAGGGTAGTCGTAGATGTTTGTATTGCGGATAGAAGCTGTTCAGATAGTTGTTGTAGAGTTTGGACAGTGCCCTCGGTTGGGTCTGGGCTACTCTTTGTCGCTGACAATCCCGCGATAGCGGGTATAGTGGGTTCAGGGCTGGACTCTTTTCAGGTTTCCCCTCTGGCGAAGGCTTTAAGTTTGTCTACGGATGAGCTCTGCCTAGTTGGGCCCATGATACGGTTGTTTGACTTTTTGCTGTGGAGTTGAGTTCTGCAACGTATTAAGTTCCCTACAGGGAGCCTGCAAGTGTCTCTATTCTGTTATGTATTTTCTTTGTGCTCTGTGGTGTGTTTTCTAGAGATTTTCGTCCCAGAGTCCTCTATACTTTTACTTCAGTGTGCAGCCTTCACATCAGCTTGTATGCAGCTCTGGGGTTTACCCTTCTCCCCCTTCATCAAGACTGTCCTGCAGTTTCCCCGGGGGCCTTCTGTTGGCTATAACGGGGAGGGATCCTCTGCTTTGGTCCCCGGGCTGTACAGAGTTTAACCCCCTTATTTCTCTCCCCACGTACTTATCTGGTTGCTTCTTTCTCTTTAGGGGAGTTTTTCTTTGTATCCTCCCTGTTTGCCTCTTCTCCACGTGGCTGGCCGGCGGTGTCTACAAAATGGCGGCGGCAGCAGTCGCCGTGCCGCGGGTCTGAGGCAGCATCGTCTCCGCTGTAAGTGTCGCGAGAGCTCTGCCGGCGGCTCGGCCTCCTCTCCCTCCGGGTCAGCGGCGCTGTGCTGGATCTGAGAGCTCGTCTGCGGGCCGGCGCCACTCACAAGATGGCTGTAGCGGCCGCAGCTCTGCGGGTCCGTCGCTGGTGTCGCCTTTAACACAAGCGTTGCGAGAGTACCGCCGGAGGTTTGGTCCCCTCTCTCCCTTCTTTGTCAGGTGTTGCGCCAGGTCTAGGGTCCCGCCGGACAGTCAGCATCCTCTGCAGTATGGCGGTAGCGGTCGCGGTTCTCCATTCCCGCCGCTGGTGTTATCTCCACTGTAATTGTCCGGGAGTGCTGTCAGTGGCTTGGTCCTCTCTCCCCTTCCCTCCGGTGGTGTTATATCGGGTCTGGGGGCCCTCAGGATGGCTGTAGGGTGTTAAGTTTGCCGGTGAACGCAGGAACTCTCTTTACATGCGGCCGGTCAGCTCGGCTGCTTGGCCACGACCCCCCACCTGCATAGCTTTTAAGTAGCTACTTAGCTACTATAGACTATGCAAAGATGATCGCTCAAAACTGTCACTCAAACTATCGTTTGAGCGACTTTTGAGCAATTATCTATCAGTGTAAATGGAGTCTTAGAGGAGACACATTATTGGAATGCTAGAAGCTGTGTAGTCATTTTGACGAATTGCCCACCACCTGGGCAGTTATGACCAGACTGTTAGGAGGTGTTGGGGCCAATGGATGTGTGAAAGCACTCACGCAAGATGACCAGGTTCAGGATACCCTCGACAGACCACCAGAAGAGAGAATCATCTGACAAGCACGAGAAGCTCTAGCTGGTTCATTTTCTGAGATTCAGAGACAGATGAAACAATAGTTATAGGCCTCTGTGTCTGTCAGAACCATTTCCAGGCACTTGGCTGAAGGACATTTGGTTTCATGGCACCCATTACCTGTACTGCCTTTGACATCCACTGTCGGCTTCTTTTGCAGTGGTTTTGTGAAGTACGAAACTGGACTCCTACAGAGTGGAGCTGGGTTGTCTTTAGCGACGAATCGAGGTTTAGTTTGGGCGCTGATGACGGCCATGTTCATGCCTGTAGATCTAGGGGTGAGCACCTCAATCCTGCCTTTGCTTTGGAGCCGCACGCTGCCCCCACTGCTGGTGTGATGGCCTGGGGGGCCATTGCATACGACAGTTGGTCAACCCTAGTAGTGGTACGAGGGACAATGACAGCACAGCGGTATGTTCAGGACATCCTGCAGCCACATGTGTTCCTTTCATGGCGGCTTTCAAGAGGCATTTTCCAGTTGAATAATGCTCAGTCGCACACACAAGGGAGTCACGGGAATGTCCCCATAACATTGGCACATTTCTTTGGCCTGCCCGGTCACTAGATGTATCACCAATAGAACATGTATGGGAGACCAACTTCAACAGCCTATAAGTTTGCACAATCTAGAAGCTCAGTTATAGCAGATACTGATCAATATGCTGAAGGATACCATATGGAACATGTATGCCTCCATGCCTCCCCGTATCACATCTTATATCCAAGCTAGAGAGGGTATAACTGTATGCCCCCCAGTATTACATCTTGTATCCGAGCTAGAGGCCGTACAACAGGGTACTAGAGCCTCCATGCTATACTTTTTTGCCTGCGTGCTTTCTTATATATACAGTTTAAGAAGAAAAGAAGCATACTGACACTCATTTGGCCTCAGTCGGGTGAAGAGCGGCCTATAGCTATGTTCAAGCAAACGTGCCAGGAGCTTTCCTGACACATACAGGGAATGTGTTCACAAAACATGAAGGTATCATAATTAGCGTTTATGGTCACTGACAAAGCGAATGAAGGTCCTTTTGGGGGAGCTTGGTTAGTGCTGCTTTATTGATAGAGGATGTTCAGTAATGAACTATGGCATTTAAAATATTTTCAGTTTTTGCAATGGAGTTTTTGTATAATGAATGTTGGAATCTTGTAGCATATTTAGGGACATGAAGCTAGATAGACTGAACATCTTTCCTCCTCTGTCCTACTCTGTGCCCACTCTTTCCATCTGTTTGCAATGAACGTAGATCACTAGTTCCCCTATGTTTTAACTAGGCATAATCCAAGAACTTAGTAGGTAAAGACTATAGTCAAATAGGATGAGTCGGAACACAATGACTGCACATGAATTCAAGAAAAAATATATTAGAACTAGTCAACCTTTTGTTGTTTTCTAGGCTCGATTCCTGCTATCAAAAGTGAATCCTTCCCAAACTCATAACAACATATACGGCTGGGGACAGGTGAGTGTTCACGTACATTTGTGCAGATCGTATGATTTTTGTGCTCAGCAGCATGCATTTTTGTATGGTATATTTTAGACAAGTTTAGGTCTTCCACTGCTCAGTAGAAGGATGACTAGTAATTATTAGGAAATTATAGTACATGTGTTTCTGGTGGTACATCTCACACACTACTAGTAGCTTGATTACCACACAAGACAAACACAGCTTGACTCCTCCACCAGCAGTTACATTATCACAAATCTTTAAGTCCACTGGATCTCTGTGGTGGTGGTAAGTCAGTGTGTTCTGTCAGGACTACTGAGTTGTGTAGGAAATTATAGTACCAGTGTTTATGGTGGCACAATGCGCCACACAGCTCTGGTACATGCATTATGATCCCCATTAGAGATGAGCGAGTATACTCGGTAAAGCTAACTACTCAAGCGAGTAGTGCCTTAGTCGAGTATCTCCCCGCTCGTGTCTAAAGATTCGGGTGCCGGCGGCAGGGGAGAGCGGGGAGGAACGGAGGGGAGATCCCTCTCTCCCCCCCGCTACCCCCTGCTCACCGCTGCAACGCACCTGTCACCCGCGCCGGCAGTCAAATTTTTAGACACAAGCGGGCAGATACTCGACTAAGGCACTACTCGCTCGAGTAGTTAGCTTTAGCGAGTATACTCGCTCATCTCTAATCCCCATACATAACACAGCAGCTTGATTACCACACAAGAAACACACAGCTTGGCTCCTCCCACAGCAGTGACTTCAAACACAGGTCCGTCAGTCCACCGGATCTCTATGGGCAGGGAAGTCAGTGTGTTCTGTCAGGACAGCTGAGTTGTGTTTGACATAATAGCGGTTTAGTTGTATTCTCATTTTGTTATTTTTGTCCTCCCCTTTTCAAGAGCCCTAACTTTGCTGTTCTTCTGTCGGTCAGACTGTGTTTTATATATGTTGTAGGATCTTCAATGACGTTACCAGAGGGTGAAAGTGATGACAGCACCAGGGGTGGAGCATAAAAATCGTGCACACACACACACACACACACACACACACACTCACAGACAAGTGGTCGTTAGTAGTTTGTTTTATGTTACCTAGGGGAGTGGAGGACAGGTGCCTCAGCATCTCATTTAGGAAGGATGATCATTTTAAGCAAAACAATATTTTATAAATCTATATACTATATCTACATATTTTCAGTGTGTTTACACACTTATTGCAATGTTTACTTCTGTAACATAACCTATGCTTTATTAGAAAATGACTCTAAAATATACATAGCACATAGCAAGGGGGTTGTGGACAAAAACACCTGTGCTATATTTAACCCCTTGGTGACCAAGCCTGTTTGCGCCTTAAAGGGGTTGTCTCGCGAAAGCAAGTGGAGTTAAGTACTTCTGTATGGCCATATTAATGCACTTTGTAATATACATCGTGCATTAAATATGAGCCATACAGAAGTTATTCACTTACCTTCCCTGCGCTGGCGTCCCCGTCTCCATGGCTCCGTCTAATTTCAGCGTCTAATCTCCCGATTAGACGCGCTTGCGCAGAAGGGTCTTCTCCCATCTGTTCGGTCCGGCACGAGTGGCATTCTGGCTCCGCCCCCTTCTACGCGTCATCGTGTAGCTCTGCCCCCGTCACATGTGCCGATTCCAGCCTCCTGATTGGCTGGAATCGGCACACGTGAGGTGCGGCGGTCTCACACAGAAGGCGCTCAACAAGCTGCTCCTGGAACTGCATGAAGGCAAGCGTTCCCGGGGCTTCTTGTAAATTACATATTACAGGTAGCGGTCTGAATAACGCTGGGCTCACGCAGCCGTAGGCGGAATCTGCTTGCGGAGGCCCGCAGCGGATCCCAGCTGTGAGCCCGGCTGTGACCCTGCGTACGGCCGCGTAATGTACTGCGCATAACTGCCTACTCACACAGGCGGTCATGCGCAGTACACCTTTTTTGTTGTTTGCATTTCCCGAACCCTCGCTTAGCGATGACGCGGGTACCCGCAGCCCGTATACAACGTAGTTGCGTATGGGCAGCGGGTATATCCGCGACCATGGAGCACAATAGGCTCTGCTGCGGATAGCCGCCGTAAAATAGAACCTGCTGCGTTCTCTTTTCTGCGAGTGGATTACACAATTCCAACCCGCTAATGTGAGCGGAATTGTGTAATCCAATGCGATTGATCTGCGTATTACCGCGGATCAGACGCATGCGGAATCCGTAATTCCTATCCGGTCATGTGAGACCGACCTATGTTAGAGCGCTACTTTTTTATTACGTGACAGGGGACCGCTCAACGAAGCCACCCGTCACTGCTCCAGGCTCTCAGCGACCGTTGGTCGCTGGGAGCAAGGAGATTTTACATTTCCTGAGCTCCCCGACTCCTGCGCATGTGTCCAGCATTTTGCCGGCAATCGCATGTGCAGAATTCGGGAAGGTTCACAGAGGAGGATTGCGTCGGGGTTCAAATACGCAGGCCTTCAGTAAAAAGTTTCATCTCCTCTCACCGATCGCATCGGGGAGGGGAGATGAAACTTCAAATTTTTTTTTTTTACTTTTACGTGATCGCCATTATTGGATAATGGCGAACATGTGACCAGGAACCGCTCACCGCGGCCCCCCGTGAAATCTTCATGCTCTTGGCTATGTTTTGTAGCCAGGAGCAGGGAGAATTTAAATTATCCTGGCAATCCACAGCTTTTGCGCATGTGTCCGCCATTTTGGCGACGGGCGTGTGCGCAGAAGCTGGGGTAAGGTCCGCGGATAAATCCGGGGGCCTTATGTATGTACTTTCATCCTCCCTCACGGATATGATCCGTGAGGGGAGATGAAACGTACGCTTTTTTAACTTTTTTTAACTTTTTTTTTTTTCTTACTTTTTACACATTTTTTTTACTTTACATGATCACTGTCATCCATTGGATAACAGTGATCATCATGTCCCCGATGAAATCTCTCTGCTTCGGGCTACACATGGTAGCCAGGAGCAGAGGGATTTTGAATTTCCCGGGGCTTGAGCCCCTCTGTGCACGCGCCCGATGTCAACACCGGGGACATCGGCGGACCTGAGGTGAGTATTTCTCGTCCGTATCATTGGGGGCCACAGCCTAGACCATGGGATATAGCCACTGCCCTAGGAGGCGACACTAAGCAAAAAAGTGTTAGCTCCTCCCTACCTGGCTATATCCCCCCTGCAGGCACTCAGCTAATTAGTCTTTAGCTTAGTGTCTGCTAGGAGGCAGACATGGAAAGAGCTATTCGCGGGAATCCGGGGAGTCGGGGCTTTTCCCTGGCTCTACTGGCCTCCCGGGGGAGACGCAGGCAGGGGGTGTCTCCACCACTACTGCGGCGTCTCACCCAGAGAAGAAAAAGGGGCCCGACCATGCAATGCGCATCTGAGTCGGTTACCCGCCAGCCATAGGGCTCCCCCTCCCTGGAGTAGCGCACTGTCTGACGGTGACGCGTAGGGGGCAGCACTGCTGGAGTAGTCGACGCAAGGGCAGGCTGTGGCTCCCAGGACAAAGACACCCCCGCTTGGGACTATGGAGCATTCCGGCGCCATACGGACAGACCGCACAGCCAAGCTTTGAACACATACCTTAAGGAGCATCAGGACGTCGGCGGTGGCAACGGCGGGGGCAGCGGCAGCGGCGACGGCAGCGGCGATAGCAGCAGCAAAGGCGGCGGCAGCGGCAGCTCTCCCGGCCAGGGATAGAAGCTTGCGTGTCGCAGGACGCCGGGACGCCGGCCGGCAGGCCACCTCCGGGCACGGCGCTCCGGGGGGCGGAGCGCCGTCGTCACGGCCGGAAAGCGTCACTTCCGGGTCGCGGGGACGCTTCCGGGGCAGGCCACGCCCCCTCCGACCGGGGTGAGTGTAAAAAGACCGCCGGACAGAGGAATGGCCACGCTCTGGGACACTTCATTGGTCTACACCTCTGAGCCCAGCACCTGCAGCTCGCCTGAAGCACACAGCAGCCTTCCAGCCGTTCAGCCCTGCAGTCCTGCAGTTTCCCTCTGCAGTTTCCTTCTGCAACGGAGAAAGCACCCGGACAGCAGCAGCACCTCCTGTCTCGGGCACCAGCAGCAGTAGCAACTCCGCAGCAGTCCCTGCCACAGCACCTGCCGGGTCACCAACGCCGCGAGATCGTATGGTACACCAGCGTCGACTTCCGACAGCATCCAAGCGTCAGGACCAGAGGCTCCAGCTGGACCGGGGGAACCGCAGAAACAGATGCTAGACCGGGTAAGCCCTGCCCAAGGCAGCACTTTGCGGTGTTCTCCCCTCGCCCTCCCCATCCCCCCTGCAGGCATTCCTGTAACGGTACTCAGCTTTCCCGCTACCTGGGAATTGTTTTCTGTTGCCATGTCTGACCCTAGATCAGAGGGTTCCAGCTCGGCCAAGGGGAGGGTGAAGCATTACGCTTGCACTACCTCAGCGGTAAGTTCGCTTGCGGTCAAGTCGACCCCCGCTGCACTAGATGTGCCGCGGTGCGCGCAGCCCAGGGTCCCCGGTGCCCCCCGCCGCCCCTGTGGAGCCAGGGCCCGAACCCCAACGGGCGAGGTCCCTGGCCGCTGCCGTTTTCTGGCTTGGCCATATCCTCTGCGGCAATGTTACGCCGGTTAGAGCCCAGCTCAGACGCGTCCTCCTCGGAATATGCACGAGAGAGGGCACACAAAAGGAAGAGGTCCCTTAGCAGCGAGGACACTCCCCATAGAGCGCGCCACACCGGGAGGTCGTCTGGACCCTCAAAGTCCAGACGATCCAGGGACTCTCATGGCTCTCATGGTCCAGGGAGTCCGTGCATGCTTATCATAGATCAAGGCATTTTTTTCACGGTCCCGGTATTCTGCGAGACCAGCCCGGGCTCGCGATGAGTCCCCTCGAGCATCTTGCTCATGGGCGCCCCAGGACACGGCCCAAACGGCAGGCAAGGGCAGTGGGTCTGAAGACTACGACCACTCTGCAGGCTCGTCAGTTTTGGAACTAGACGAGGAACAGGTGTCGCGCCTAGCCAGCCTAATGTACGGCCTGGTAATATCCATAAGGGAAACCCTCCAAGTAATGGAGGAAACAGTCCAGACGCCTCCTTCCGCGGTGTCATTTAGACGGCAGAAGGAGATCACGACAGGTCTTCCCAGACCATCCGGATTTTTCGGAGGTTCTTAATAAGGGATGGCAGAACCCGGATAAGAAATTTAGGCAACCCGGGAAGACTTGGGAAAGTACATACCCATTCCCAGGGGGCCTGAAAAAGGGGTTGGGCGGTACCTCCGGTAGTTGACTCGCCAGTGTCGTGACTGTCTAGAAGCACAGCACTGCCAACAGCCAAGGTAGCAATGCTGGCTAATCCTCAAGACAGGAAGCTGGATGCGTGGGTAAAACCGTGTTTTAAGCCACAGGCACCGCCTTACAGCCGAATTTTGCGACCGCATGGGTCAGCAAGGCATCCATAGCCTGGGCCAAGCAGCTACGGAGAGACAGTGTAGCAGGCGCTCCACCAAATGAGTTGCTCGAACTGACAAACAACGTCATACAGGCAAACAAATTTGTATGCACAGCAGAGCTAGGCGCAGCCAAGTTCGGTGCCCGGCCATCCGCCGCATCGGTGACGGCAAGGAGAACTCTCTGGCTGAAAAAAAAAAAAAAAAAAAAAAAAGAAAGCTGGTCAGCAGATACAGCATCCAAGATGGCCCTAACAAAATGGCCATTCGAAGGAAACAGGCTGTTTGGACCTAAACTAGATGACATGGTAAAGGGCGCTACAGGCGGCAAGAGCACGTCGTTACCACAAATGCCGGCAAGAAAGGAGAAGGTTCCACTAAAAAGGAAACCGTTCTTTCTTTTAGATCCTTTCGGCGTTTTTTTCATCCCACCCAGGGTCAGGGCAGTGGTCCCAGTCTACAAGAACCCCGACAGACGCAAAGAGGGGCCCCTCTTTCAAAACAAGGCAAACATGGCGATCCCGACCCGGAATATCTAAAACAGCGGGATCAAAAGAGCGCGGCACGAGTTGCTGCCCCCACCCAGTGTCACCAGAGTGGGGGGGGGGGCAGGCTCTCCCAATTGCGAGAGACATAGGGGAGGCGCGTGAGTAACAAGTGGGTGCAGGAAATTGTGACATCCGGTTACGCAATCGAATTCACGACTCCCCCACGGAATTCGTTCTGCAGGTCCAGAGTGCCTACCACCCTGGAAGGAGTAGCCAACCTACAGCAGGCAGTGTGGAACCTTCTGGCACAGGGGGTTGTGAAACCGATACCGGAGGCACAAGAGAGGCAAGGGTTCTATTTGAATCTTTTTCTTGTACCCAAAAAGGACGGCAGAGTGAGGCCGGTGCTGGATTTAAGGAGGTTGAGCCAATTCATCAGAACAAAACATTTCCGGATAGAGTCAATCAAGTCCGTGATAACCTCCATGCAACCGGGCGAATTTCTGTCCTCAATAGATATCAAGGACGCTTATCTCCATATCCCGATTCGGGAAACGCATAAAAAATTCCTTCGTTTCGAAACACAGGGAAGGTTTTTTCAGTTTACGGCGCTGCCATTCGGCCTGTCTACCTCTCCAAGGGTCTTTACGAAGGTACTAGCAGCAGTGATGGCGCCACTCCATGCGGAAGGTATATCAGCCATTCCATACCTGGACGATATACTAATAAAGGCACCGTCGTGGGACGGCAACAGCGTACACGTCACGAGGAAGATTCTAGAAGAATTCGGCTGGATAGTGAACCGCGAAAAATCATGCCTAATACCGACACAACACTTGGAGTTTTGGGCATGATATTCGATACCAGCCAGCACCAGGTCCGGCTACCTCAAGCAAAGGTAGACAAGCTCCGGCAGGGGGTCCGGTCCCTAACACAGGGGAAACCGTTAACCCTCAGACACTGCATGGCTATCCTGGGCCAGATGGTGGCAGCATTCGAGGCGGTTCCGTTCGCCCAGTTTCCAGTCAAGGAAACTACAACACTTGATATTGTCACGCCGGAATGGGTTCCGGATGACCCTGGAACAGCGAATCCAGATAACCCCTCAAGGCCAAAGGTCACTGAAGTGGTGGCTGGAACCTGGGAGGCTTCAGGCGGGATGGCCTTTGGGCACAAGTCGCTGGACAGTAGTGACGACGGACGCCAGCCTTTCAGGTTGGGGCGGAACACTAGGGGATCAGTCTGTTCAAGGAGTGTGGTCTCAAAAAGAGACAAGGCTACATATAAACATCCTAGAGTTGCGGGCCATCTACTTGACTCTCCGACACTTCGGGCCCAATCTCAAGAAAAAATGTACGTATTCAGATGGACAACACCATAGCGGTGGCCTATGTCAACCGACAAGGAGGAACACGGAGCGTGTCGGTAATGAGCGAGGCAGCAGGCATACTAACGTGGGCGGAGAAGCATCTGAGCTCGATTTCCGCAGTCTACATTCCCGGAATAGAGAAAACTGGGTGGCGAATTACCTAAGCCGAGAAACAGTGGATCCCGGCGATTGGGGGCTGCACCCAGAAGTATTTCGGACGATATGCCGGAAGTGGGGCACGCCAGACGTGCACCTCAGGGCGTCCCGACTAAATTACAGGCTACGCCCATTTATGTCCCGAGCACGGGATCCACAAGCAGCGGCAACGAATGCGCTAACCATTTCGTGGGAGGAGTACAAGCTCCTATACGTATTTCCACCCGTTTCTCTCATACCGAGGATCCTAGGGAAAATCAAGCAGGAAGGATGATCAGCAGTATTAATAGCACCAGACTGGCCAAGAAGAAGCTGGTACGCGACCATCATAGAAATACTGTTCGACACACCGTGGCATCCTCCAGAGCAAAGAGACCTGCTATCCCAGGGGCCTTTTTTTCTACACCCAAATTCCAAGTCTCTACATTTGACGGCTTGGCCGTTGAGACCGAGGTGTGGAGGAGGAAAGGTTATTCGGAGAAGGTTATCCAGACTATGATACGGGTCAGAAAACCAGCCTCATCGGCAGTTTATTATAGAGTCTGAGAAGCGCTTCTTCACCTGTGTGAGGAGGGGCGGGTACAACCGATGCAATTGTCGGTGGCCAGAATTCTTGCATCCTTACAATCAGGCCTCGAGGTAGGATTGAGGGTAGGCTCGTTAAGGGGACAGGTGTCGGCATTAACGGTGCTGTTCCAAAAACCAATCGCAAAGAGGATGGCAGTACGTACATTCCTGCAAGGAGTCGCCCATACGACACCCCCGTTTAAACCCCCGGTCCAAACTTGGGACCTTAATTTCGTGTTAGACACTATGACGGGCCAGCCGTTCGAGCAGCTGAAGGAGATTCCTATGCGACTACTGACCTGGAAGATGGTATTCCTCGTCGCCATTACGGCAATCCGTAGGGTCTCGGAGCTGGCGGCTTTGGCTATGCAGGCGCCATATATGACCGTCCACCAGGACAAAGTGGTGCTGAGGCCATCACCCAAGTTTCTACCAAGGGTGGTATCACAGTTTCATACTAATGAAGAAAATTGTCTTGCCTTCTCTTTGTCCAGATCCAGTACACAAAGAGGAAAAAATGCTGCACCACCTGGACATAGTAAGGGCGCTGAGGATCTATGTGAAAAGTACAAAGGCGCTTCGTAGGACCGACACCCTCTTCGTTATTCCGGAGGGGACCCGAAGGGGCTTGGCAGCCTCAAGTCACCCTACCCAAATGGATAGGGTCCCTGATAACAGAGACATATCGCACCTCAGGGCGCTCGCCGCCATTTCGGGTTACGGCCCACTCCACACGGGCGGTAGGGGCTTACCGGGCAGTCCGTCACGGAGCCTCAGCCCTTCAGGAGGGTAAGGCAGCCACCTGGACTTCCTTACATATGTTCTCAAAATCTTATAAGGTCCACACAGCTGCATCATCTGACGCCGCTCTTGGCCGGAAGATCTTGCAGGCGGCGGTCGTTGACCGCACAGCCGAACTTTGAATGCCCACCCAATATATTGTTTTCGGGACTGCTTGTGGACGTCCCATGGTCTAGGCTGTGGCCCCCAATGATACGGACGAGAAACAGATATTTTTGGTATAACTTACCGTAAAATCTCTTTCTCGTCGCGTTCATTGGGGGCCACAGCACCCACCCCTTATTTATTTAGGCGGTTGCTGGAACTTTCTGTTCTTCGGTCATGGTTCGGCAGAAAATTGTGCCAAAGAGTTCGTTTTGGTATGTATAAAACATAATATGTATAATTTGACTCCCACTGGCTTCCTACTGCTTGCAGACAGACTAATTAGCTGAGTGCCTGCAGGGGGGATATAGCCAGGTAGGGAGGAGCTAACACTTTTTTGCTTAGTGTCGCCTCCTAGGGCAGTGGCTATATCCCATGGTCTAGGCTGTGGCCCCCAATGAACGCGACGAGAAAGAGATTTTACGGTAAGTTATACCAAAAATATCTGTTTTCACCTCCCCTCATGGATCCGATCCATGAGGGGAGGTGAAACTAGCACTTTTTAAAAACTTTTTTGCACTTCACCACGATCCCCGTTATCCATCGGATAACGGCGATTGCGGTTCCGGGGACCGCTCACCGAGGTCCCCGCTGACATCTCCTGCCTCCCGGCTACCTACAGGAGTCGGGAACCAGGAGATTTTAAATCTCCTGCGCCGCCGGGCCTTCTGCGCATGCGGCTGACGTAATGCCACCTGGCGCGCATGCGCAGAAGACCGGAGCGGCAGGAGAGTGGGGAGCAGTGCGGCGGACCTCGGTGAGTATTTTCAGCTGCCCTGATGCATCCGATCCATCAGGGCAGCTGAATCTTTAACTTTTTTTTGTACTTTTATTTACTTTTCTGCGATCGGCGCTATCCATTGGATAGCGCCGATCGCAATGCCGGGCTGGGTCCGTACAGCCCGGGATGACAGCTCCAGGCTGTCAGCTACCTGCGGACACCGACAGCATGGAGCTGTCACGTCCACAGCCCGAGGGGCTTTATTCTCTGCAGGACACATGTTTTTATGTCCTCAGAGAATAAAGCCCACTTCGGGAGGATGTAAAAACACTATGGGCTGGTCATTAAGGGGTTAACATTGTGAATCCTCTCTATTGCACAGTTACGTCCTGTGGGGTCAGAGTATGTATTAAGGGAGTTCGCAGGGCGACCTCCCTCCATACAGAGCAAGCATCAGCTGTTTATCACAGCCAACACCTGGCATCAACAGCTCCGCTCAGCTGTGTGGCTGAACAGAGCGATTAACCATTTAAATGTCGCTATCAAATCTGACAGAGCATTTAAATCCCCAAAACGATGTTTGGGGGTCCCGTATGGCCCCCTGCAAGGAGATCACAGGGACCTGTGTGGGTGTCATAGCAGCCAGGGTGCTTTTGAAAGGCCCCAGGTCTGTCTTGGCAGAATGCCTATCAAGCCATCCTCGTGGAATGGCTTGATAGAATGCCTGCCCGATAGCAGTATGATATAATGCTATGGCATTACATCATACTGCAGGAACAATCAAAAGCATCGCTAGTTGTTGCCCCCTCTGGGACAAAAGTAAAAATAAGAATAAAGTTTTATTAATTGTTGAAAAAAAAAGTAATAAAAATTTTTGGGCCATATTTACAATAAAATAATCTAAATTCTAAAACAAAAATACATATTTGGTATCGCTGCATCCGTAAAGGTCACATCTATTAAGTAACGCATTATTTGCCCAGCACAATGAACGTCATCCGAAAAAAAAAATAAAGAGCGCCAAAATTGCGCTTTTTTTAGTCACCCAGTTTTCAAGAAGAAATGCAATAAAAAGCAAGCAAAAATTTGTAGGTATTCCAAAATAGTACAAACTACAGGACGTCCCACAAAAAATGAGCCCTCGCATAACTATGCCGACGGAAAAATAAAAAAAGATGGCAGCAGAAAATAATAAATCAATGTCTAGTATCGTAATAATCATACTGGCCCATAAAAAAAACTATTGTGTCATTTTTGTTGCAGTTTGTGCGTCGTAAAAACAAGACGCACTAAAAGATGCCGGCCATTCGTTGTTGTTTTTTTTTGTTGTTTTTTTTCATTTTACTCCACTTAGAATTTTTTTAAGTTTTTTTAGTACATTATATGGTACATTAAATAGTACCATTGAACAATACAAGTCGTCTGCAAAAAACAAGCCCTCAAACAGCTACGTCAATGGATAAATTAGAGTGTTTACACGTGGGGAGGAAAAACAAACAAAAAAGGGTCCGCCTCCTTATAGGGTTAAAGAGGCTGTACCAAAACCAACTTTTATCACCTATCCACAAGATACATGGTAAGAAGACTGCTGGAGGTCTCCCCTCCGAGACCCTCACCAATCCTGAGAATAGGGCTCCTGTGTCCCCCTCTTACGGCACTGTGAAAATGGAAAACAAATAAAGGGCTGTATCATTAATGGGTTAAGGAACAATGTATTTACAATTAAATTTCATTGCAGGAAACTGGGGCTCCCATTCTCACAGATGATGTCAGCTTGCAAGTTTTTATGGACCATCTGAAGAAATTAGCTGTTTCCAGTGCAGCCTAGATGCTTGAACAGGCATTTTGTGCATCAGAAACCAATCTTTATAAGGATTCTCCTGCCTGGCTTGAACAGTGACTTCTCATTTATCTTGCTTTTCTTGTTTGTGGCTTATGCACATAGTACCAGTTGCATTTTATTATTAATTTGTAGCATTTAAAGGGTCACTCTGGCGAAAACACATTTTTTCCATCCTTGTTCCCTTCATCTGATTGTCTCACACTCTGGATGTCTCCTATGTATACTGCAGTCACTTCCATGCAGTGTAGCCTTCTGTCTGATTCTTATCAGGCACCGTCTTGACGTTGAGATTTGTCTGTTTTCACTTTCACTAATCTGCTATCAATCCCATTATGCATCAGCACAGCAGCACATGAGTAGGTAGAGCCAGTACCATCTTTGTCTGCAGGGAGGACAGTGTAATTATCACTACTCTGTATAGTTACCTAGATAAGTTACAAAACATAAATATACAGTCAGAAGTATGAACTATCATCTCCTTCATTATAACTAACAGGAGCTGTGTGATCATCATGAGTAACTATGATAGAAGTTTCTGAGTTACCCTCTAAAGAGCTTGTATATAGTGTACATCATACAGGAATTATGGGACTGAAAAACTGACATTTTGACAGACACATAAAGTCAGTTAGGGTACTAGTTAAATAATGAAAATTAAAAAATTCACCGGAGCTGCTCTTTAAATTATATATATATATATATATATATATATATATATATATATATATATATATATATCTTAAAAGCAAAATGTTCTCTTTTGGAACCTAGCCTACTATTTCTAGGTTATGAACATTACAATTTGTTTTTAGTAAAGTATCACTGTACATTTTTACTATACAATAATATGCAATTCCAGTTAGACAGAATAAGTCATTCATATACACGTAATTTTGGCCAGTTACAAGGGTGAGTCAATAATTATCCGCACAGCTATGAACTGTATTTGAAAAAAAATGGAAAACCTATAATTAAACACAATTCTTCCATTGGTGCCCTCAGAATAAAAAACATTTTGGCTGCGTAGTGAGCCACGCATGCACTACCCCCATCATTTCTTGGTCTGAGCTGAATCTACGACCCTTTAATGTCTTCTTAAGTAGACCAAACAGGTGATAGTCTGAAAGGGTGAGATCAGGACTTTACGGAAGCTGAACCAATACCTCAAACTTGAGTTTCTGGAGGGTCTCCACAGTATGCACAGCAGTATGCTGATGGGCTTTGTCATGTAACAACACAATGTCTTTCAAAAGTTAAGCTCGGTGTTTGTTTTGAATTACAGGCTTCCGCCTTTCAATAAGCATTTCACTGTAAGGAGCATTGTTTAATGCTGAGCCCCTCTCCTGATAATGTTCCACTACTGACCCTTGGGAATCCCAGAAAACTGTAAGCATACATTTTCCTGATAATGCTAGGCTATTGAGTAGGTGATTGTGGATGTTTACATACCACACTCTTCCATTGGTTCTTTGGCCTGTAATGATGGACCCATGCTTCATCACCAGTGACAATTCTGACCAAGAAGGATGACCTTAGTTATCATAGTGATCCTAATGTCAGCATATATCCAAACATATTTGTTTATGCAGTATTGTGAGTTATTTTAGAATTCATCTTGCACAAACTTAGTGAAATCCAATATACAAAACTAAAAATTCTAGCGCTCAGGTCCTGGATTATGTAGCAACAGTAATTACTATCTAAGTACTCAGGTATCACTTACTTCAAATCGGGATCCAGGTTAGCCCAATTTAGTTATGTCTATATTAAGGATCGTCAGTCTTCACAGTAGTTGACATCAGTGAAAACATAATTATACTTTTTCCTAGGATACTGTGTGCCCTCTTTTTATTTGGAATAAGGGGGGGTTCACACAGGGCGGATTTGCCGCGGAAATTCCGGACGAAATTTCCGCGCAGCAAATCCGGATGGAATTTCCACGCGGCAAATCCGCCTGCGGCCGCTAATCTCGGGCTTGGCCAGCCATGTGGACGAGATTTCTCAGATATCTCATCCACACGGGACGGGTAATCCGCTGCGGTTAATCCGGCCGACCGCAGCATGTCCATTCTTTTTTCTTAACGTTGCGGCCGCGCTCTCCTCTATGGGAGCGCCGGCTGCAACGGAAAAGCGAGCGGCCGGGCCGCTTCAAAGCCGCTGCTGGTTTTTCCGTGGCGCTTCTCCCGGCAGAAATCTCGCAGTTTTTGCTGCAGCCAAGTGGGAACCCACCTTTAGACTACAAAAACGGATCACTAAACACTGCTGTTCTTTGATGCAAGCAGAGACTGCAGTGGCCATGGGTAATGTTATGGTTGCAACAATAGAACTGAGCTAGCTTCTTCAAACCTGCACAGCAGTGATGAGATGGAACCCACGCCTAGTATTCCACATGAGAACAGCATGGCTGCCAACAGAGACACAAATACAACTGCAGTGCAGATAATTACTGACTCTCTCTCTCCTGTAAGAAGAAAACATTCAACTTTGCCATTAGTTGCTATCAATATTGTTAAAGCCAATACTGCTTTCACATTGAACCATACATATTACTACTATTCAGCTAGTACTGACCAACAGACCCTTAACTGCTGGTTCATTATGATGTGGCAAAATTTATACTACAGAGAAACTTGACATATGAAAAAACAAACCAACGGCAGAGTAGTAATGGTTTTCTTTAGGCAGTTCTTAAAGTGCGATTCTAAGGCTACATGTCCACAGGCGTGATTCTGCCAGCAATAAATCTCCAGCAAATCATGCTGTCTAAAGCTTTCCATGGCGTTGCTATGGAAAGCATAGCCGCGGCGTCCAACAAGCCGAGAATCATAGCGATTCTCCGCTCGCGAGATTCAAATCAAATCCGACTCTCCGAAGTGAGCCTGTCTGTCAGAGAACCGTCAGCTGTCTCCTGCTCCCCGGCGTCGGCTCCCACGGCGGAGATATACCGCGGGATATCGCTACGCCCGTGGACAGGTAGCCTAAAACAGAATATCCATTCTATTAAGGATATTGAAACCCAACTACATTGGTTCTAAATTAATGCACTGCTTTTGGCCATGTGTGACAGAAACCCAACATTTATACGTATTAAAAAACAAAATAAAAAATCATCTATTTATGTTAGCACAAAAAAGTCAATGAAAATGTGAATTTGTCACGTTTTTCATTGAGTGTCTTGCAATGTGCAGCTTGAACTGTCATTGTATAGATACAACAGCAGAGCGTATTTCCTACACGAAGATTAACTGAACATGGTTAGTAGTCTTATCAGTATTATATTGGTTGTTTGCATTCAGTTTTGCACTCAAATGCATTTTTCTTATGTTTGCAAATGTATTACAAGCTTTATTTGCAGTATTTCATTATATGAATTCAATTTTGCCTCTTTTTTTTCATGTTTGCGCAGTTACCGTATTCAGATAAATGATTGTTGGTTTACATTGGATTTTGCTGCCTTTTATAATAAGGAATATGCAGTAACTGAAATGTGTTTTTGTTTTATACCAGTTATTCTAAAAATAAAAAAACTGCCTTTCCAGTCAACAGTAGTGAAAATGCAAATTTAAACGAATTGCTACAGTTTAGTAACATCATGTCTTGCCTTTTTTTTTTACAGTTTGTGCATTCCACAATTTGAATATTCTGCAAACACAAATTCCTATGTGATTCTTTTTTTTTGGCCTTAAAGGAGATGTCTCGAGGAAGCAGTTAAATTTTTTTTTTGCCCAGTCCCCCCCATTAAGCACACATTACTAAGCCCCCCTGTAAATGACATTTCTAGCTGGTTCGTACTTACCGTTCCAGCGTTTCAGCAACTTATAAAAGTTTCCTCAAGATGGCCGCCGGCTCTTTCCCCGTCACTCGCTGCAGCCCGACGTGCGCGCTCCCGAGACGCCGCCAGCTGTGTCTCCATGGCAACCGGACGCATCGCAGCCGCCGACCAGACGCCCCGCAGCCGCCGACCAGACGCCCACCGCCAGGCAGCAGGTAACCGGCGCTAGCCCCCGGCTCCCCAGCGCTAGACCCTCAGCCCAGGTGAAGGCCCCGGAGCCCAGCGCTAGGTTCCGGAGCCCAGCGCTAGTTCCCCCGGCCTAGCGGCAGCCCCCCCCGGCCTAGCGACAGCCCCCCCATCGCAGCGACAGCCCCCCCCGGCCTAGCGACAGCCCCCCCATCGCAGCGGCAGCCCCCCCCCGGCCTAGCGACAGCCCCCCCATCGCAGCGACAGCCCCCCCGGCCTAGCGCTAGTTCCCCCATCACAGCGGCAGCCCCCCCCGGCGCAGCGACAGCCCCCCCGGCGCAGCGGCAGCCCGGCGCAGCGGCAGCCCCCCCCCGGCGCAGCGACAGCCCCCCCCGGCGCAGCCCGGCGCAGCGGCAGCCCCCCCCCCCCCCGACAAATCACTTACCTGGGAGGCTTCTCGGGGCTGCTGGGCTGGGCTGGGCTTCTCCGCTGGGCAGCTCCAGTTTCAGCACCTTCCTCTAACAGAGGAAGGTACAGAATGGCCGCTGCAGCGCGCTCCCGAGCAGTGACAGCTCGTCTGCGCATGCGCAGAAGAGCTGTAGCGGGGAGCACACTGAAGCGGCTCGTGCTGAATGGAGAAGACCGGACTGCGCAAGCGCGTCTAAAAAAAGCAAGCTGCCAGCGAATTTAGACGGAACCATGGAGACGAGGACGCTAGCAACGGAGCAGGTAAGTGGAATAACTTCTGTATGGCTCATATTTAATGCACAATGTACATTACAAAGTGCATTAATATGGCCATACGGAAGTGTATAACCCCACTTGGTTTCGCGAGACCACCCCTTTAACACCCAAACTGCCTGGAAGTCCGTGATGTGCATTTAGGTCAGAAAAATCACATGTTTACTGAACCTGTGATTGAAATCTGGGTCCCACTGCAATGGCTAGGATCAGAGAAATTTCTGATCTCAACCACAACACTCCTTAGATGCCTTGGTCACTAGCGACCACATCATCACAGGTGTTTCACAGAGGGAGTGGGGGCTCCGTCGGTCAGTCCATTGAAGCCCTGTTATTGCAGGCTGCAGATAGGTTAAAAAACAGATTGGCATCCAATCCTTTACAATCCAATCAAGAAAAAAGGCAGTCTGCACACAAATGGATTTGCATTGTGGAATTTCTGCATACTCGCGGAATCAAATTGTGATTTCTGCGAGCCGAGGGAAAAATCGCAGCATGTTCTATGTTTGTGCATTTTTGGCACGGATAGCTTCCTTTGAAGTCAATGACATTGTGGAAGGGTCGCTGGTTCCACATCATCGCCTACTGGCGGCACAGGAAAAAAAAAATTTGTAAAAAACCCTGTACTGCGCATGTCTGTCGGGTCCATCCGCAGTACAGATTATCCGCAATACAGGTAAACGAGGACACTGGCCGAACACAGGAACAGTTACCGCTGCGGGTTCCTGCATGCGGAATACGACCCGTTCGTGTGCAGGCAGCCTAAGTTACCAAACAATATGCTCACACAATAATTTCAAACATGAAATGCGTTCTTATTTCAGCATATCTATCAGAAGTCAGTGTCACATATTCAAACAAATCATAACCAGTAAAGACACCATCAGTAGAGATAAGTGAACTGAACCCACAAAACCATTTAGAATTGGGTTGAACTTTACTAAAAGTTCAGTTTTATCTAAACCCAAATCCCTGTGTGGTTTGTCTTGGCATATGCAACCAAGATGGTGCCTGCCACATGTCAGACAGCAGAAGGAGGAGGGAGCAAATGACTTTAGGGTAGTGAATAATGCCTTGCAGCCAATCAAGAGGTAGCATAGAGATGAGATTATAGCTGTGCGCATAACTGTAGCAGCCATTGTAGTCAGGGAAAGAGCTGTGAGGAACAAAGTGACAGAACAGTTTGCAGTACTGGAGCAGTTCAAAGCAGAGCTTAGTGTGTCCATTCTAATCTGCACACAATCTATTCCAGCCCAAAGCGACTTTTTTTTACAAACTAAACTTTTGTCTACAAAGTGGGTGGTACTTGGACAGTTAAATCAATGCACATAGTGTAGTGTGGGCATTCTAAAGTGAACCTGAAAACTACAGGCCGGTAAGTCTAATTTCTATTGTGGGTAAAATGTTTGGAAGGTTTCTAAGTGATGCTATTCTGGAGTACTTCAAGAAAAATAGCTGTATAAGGCTTCCTATAAATGGCAGAGCGTGGTATCGGGTCATGAAACTCCTTCCAATATCGTGCTTGGGCACATGCGATGTCTCCCTGAAAGCGAAACATTTTGGGTCAAAAACGCCTTCCATCACTTCGGTGCAGTTGTAATCCTCTAATGTGGCTTTCAGTTGCTCCAGAGGATCAGCAAGTGTTTCCCATTGTTTGAGGAATTTCTTTCCCGTACAGTGATGCGCGAAAACGAAAACAAAAAATCAGCCTTGGAAACCATATTCAAAAGAAAGGGGTTCATATTCGCGTGAGATTTGTACATCTCCCAACGCACAAATCTTGTGTGATTTTCATGGCCGTGTGTAAGCGTCCTAAGGGTGGATTCACATGCGCAAGAGCGATTTGCTACAGACATGCTTGGCGGCGACTTGCATTGCACAACACACAGACACTTCGTTCATGAGCTGTACAGGAACTTCACATCTGCATGATCTATTCTCCTGCAAGACTTGCACAAAAATAGAACAAACTGATCAAAATTTACGAGGATGTAAATTCTAGGCTTGATCGGGCAGAGTTATTGGATCTTTTGTATCTGGACATTTCCGTTTGATACAATGCTGCTTAAAATGTTAGTACATAAATTGAGAATGCTTGGTCTGGTCAAGAATGTGTGTAAGTGGGTGAGTAACTAGTCAATGATAGAAAACAGAGTGGTTTTAAATGGTACTTACGGTAATTGGGCCACTGTTACTAGTGAGGTACCACAGGGGGCAGTATTGGGCCCTATTTTTTTATATATCAACAACCTCATAGATGGATTGTACAGTAGAATATCAATATTTGTAGATGATACAAAACAATATAAAGTAATTAACACAAAAGAGGACACAATGTGGTTAAAAATGTATCTGCATAAACTGGGGGCTTGGACAGAGAAGTGACCAATGGGATTTAACACTGATAAATGGAAGGTTATGCACATGGGTAGAGGAAATACAAGTCACTATTACAGACATGGATTGGCAAGAGTATCAATTTTCCCCCTTAGGGAAAGCACCTAAAAGGTGTGTGTGGGGATTTTAGGCACTGGGTTGGAGCCTCAGCTGTAATAGCTGCAGGTCTGGAGAGTAGTCAAGGAAGAGCCAGAAGTCAGCAATGGGAGTTCACCTTTAGACCCCTTTTAGAATAGTGGCAGTACATTTGCTATGCACTACACCAGTGGAACAGACTCCATTACTATAGAACCCTTAAATATAAGAAACATGTTACTTAACTCTCTTAGAACACAGGGGAGTACACGACTCTCGGAAATCTAGAATCAGGAGGGGTCTGTGAGACTCCACGTCCATAGTTGAATAGGAACATAATTGTAGCTATCATCGTTTATTATAAACCTGAAAAATTCCAAACCTAAATTCTAAATATTCCAATGTGTACTTGGGGTAGACGGGAAGGGGAGGGGGAGTAGGATAGAGGAGGGGGCTCTGTCATAGTACCAACGCTGACACAAATATAGAATATTACACATTCTAAGATTTAATCAATCCCATAGAAATCCACTCATTAAAATCTGAAGATGACTGAATGGATGGATATCAAAGGTTGCCAGATACTGCCAAAAATGGTGGGATTATTATCTTCATCTGCTTGCATTTCCTTGTGTCACATAAAAGTGTTCATGGCCTCTATTCACATCATTCTGTCAGGGGCAACAGTGGAACACCATAGTCTAAGATATTAATCTAACCGTGAGAACGAAGAAATGGAGAAGCCCCTTTTTAATATGTGAGACAGTACCAGTGGACATGGAAAATAGAGCAACCTCTGGGGTCAGAATTAAAGATGTTCTACAAATATGATACCATAACATATCTCCAAAGAGCAGCCACTATGGGGCATGTCCACCAAATATGCAACATATTGTCCGTGTCTGCCCGAATACGGACCCCTGTAACATTTCTGTAGCAAGAGTATAGGCGGACCCCTGTAACATTTATGTAGCCAGAGTATAGGCGGACCCATATAACATTTCTGTAGCAATAGTATAAGCGGACCCCAATCACATTTATGTAGCAAGAGTATAGGCAGACCCCTGTAACATTTATGTAGCAAGAGTATAGGCGGACCCCAGTAACATTGATGTAGCAAGAGTATAGGCGGACCCCAGTAACATTTATGTAGCAAGAGTATAGGCGGACCCCAATAACATATACGTAGCAAGAGTATCGGCAGACCCCAGTAACATTTATGTAGCAAGAGTGTAGGCGAACCCCTGAAACATTGGTGTACCAAGAGTATAGGCGAACACCTGAAAATATTTGGTTACCAAGAGTGTAGGCGAAGGCCGGAAAAATTAGATAAAAGTATAGGCAAGGGCCTGACTTGTACCAAGAGTACAAATGTACCCCTGAAAAATTGCTCAACCGCAGGGGCAAGTGAAACCCATAAACATTTTTTAAAGATACAGCATGCTGTTTCTTAATTTGTAACAGAGCCGGGAGGCAGCCCTGTGAAAAAATCGGTTTCTGTTAAAGTATAAATACTTTTGAAACTTTGAAAAATTGTAAAAAAAACTTTTAAACAGAGCCTTTTCAGCAAAGTTAATTCCCCCTTTTTTGTGGTAATAGAGGATGCATTTTTCTCCTGTTGCAGTGAAAAGACTCATTAGGTTCCGCTGCTTTCCGCTGGTGGAGAAGAGAAGTCTGGGGAAATCCAGCCTTTGTTCATCTTTATAAGTGTAAGCATGTCAGCACTGGCAGTTGACAGGCGGGTACGCTTATCCGTGATGATTCCCCCAGCTGCACTAAACACCCTCTGACAAGATGCTAGCAGTAGGGCAGGCCAGCAGCTCCAGGGCGTACAGCGCAAGTTCGTGCCACGTATCCAGCTTTGATACCCAATAGTTGGATGGAGCAGAGGCATCACGGTGGTACGATCGGCTATGTACTCCCTCACCATCTTTTTACAGTGCTCCCTCCGACTCAGCCTTGACTGGGGAGTGGTGACATAGTCTTGCTGGGGAGCCATAAAGCTGGCAAAGTCCTTGGAGAGTGTTCCCCTGCCTGCGCTGGACATGCTGCCTGATCCCCGCGCCTCCCCTGCTTCTTGGCCCTCGGAACTGTGTTTTCTGCCACTAGTGCTGTTAGATGGGAACTTTAGCATCACTTTTTCCACCAGAGCCCTGTGGTATTGCATCACTCTCGCACCCCTTTCCTCTTCGGGAATGAGAGTGGAAAAGGTTCTCCTTATACCATGGGTCTAGAAGGGTGTACACCCAGTAATCCATGTTGGCCACAATGTGTCTAACGCGAGGGTCACGGGAAAGGCAGCCTAACATGAAGTCAGCCATGTGTGCCAGGGTCCCAGTATGCAACACATCGCTGTCCTCACTAGGAAGATGACTTTCATGATCCTCCTCTTCAGCCCATACATGCTGAACAGATGAGAGGCAAGCAGCATGGGTACCCTCTGCAGTGTGGTCAGCTGTCTCTTCCCCCTCTTCCTCCAAAACGTGCTGAGATATAGACATGAGGGTGGTCTTGGCTATCAAGCGACATACTGTCATCCCCCATCTCCTGTTCCAACCGCAAAGCGTTGGCCTTTATGCTTAGCAGCAAACTTCTCAGCAGGCAAAGCAGCGGGATGGTAACGCTAATGATTGCTGTATCGCCGCTCACTATCTGGGTAGACTCCTCAAAGTTTCCGAGGACCTGGCAGATATCTGCCATCCATGCCCACTCCTCAGTAAAGAATTGCGGAGGCTGACCACTCCGCCTCCCATGTTGCAGCTGGTATTCCACTATTGCTCTACGCTGCTCGGACAGCCTGCCCAACATATGCAGCGTAGGATTCCAGCGTGCGGGCACGACGCACAGCAGTCCGTGCTCTGGCAGCTGAAACTGACGTTGCAGGGTCCTCAGGGTGGCAGCATCTGTGGTGGACACCGCTATTCTAGGTGTGGGTAGGACGTGAGCCGTCCCAGCCTCTGACTCGGTCCCAGCCTCCACCAAGTTCACTCAATGTGCCGTCAGGGATATATAGTGGCCCTGCCCGCTAGTACTTGTCCACGTGTCCGTGGTTAAGTGGACCTTACCAGTAACCGCATTGGTGAGGGCACGATTTATGTTGCAGGAGACTGCTGGTGTAGGGCGGGGATGGCACACCGGGAAAAATAGTGGTGACTGGGGTCCGAGTAGCGCTGGACCGGCGCCGCCATCATGTTTTTGAAAGCCTCCATTTCCACAAGCCTCTATGGCAGCATCTCCATGCTGATTACTTTGGCAATGTGGACGTTTAAAGCTTGTGCATGTGGGTGGCGGCGTATTTGCGCTTTCGCTCCAACGCTTGTGTTAGCGACAGCTGAACGCTGCGCTGAGAGTCATTGCTGGATGAAGTAGAGTGGGATTAGATCTGTGTGCCAGGTTGTGGCACAGGGGAAGAGGCAGTGATTGGTCTTCGTCCCACCTTGGCCATCATATGCCTGCGCATGCTGGGGGGGGGGGGGGGGCTGGTAGTGGTGGCTTCCCGGCTGATCTTGGTGCGACACAGGTTGCACACCACTGTTTGTCGGTCGTCCGCGCTCTCACTAAAAAACATCCACACCTTTGAACACCTAGCCCTCTGCACGGAGGCTTTTCGCAAGGGGGTGCTTTGGGAAACAGTTGGGGGAGTCTTCGCTCTGGCCCTGCCTCTACCCCTTGCCACTCCACTGCCTCTTCCAACCTGTCCTGCTGCTGCACTTGCCTCCTCCTCTGAAGCCCTGTCCTCAGTAGGCTTAGCAAACCAGGTGGGGTCAGTCACCTCATCGTCCAGTTGCTCTTCCTCCGAATCCTCTGTGCGCTCCTCCCTCTGACTTACTGCCCTTACTACTACCTCACTGACAGACAACTGTGTCTCATCATCCTCATATATAAAAAGCTCATGAGACAGTTGCCGGAAGTCCCCAGCCTCATCACCCGGACTCCGGGAACTTTCAAAAGGTTGGGCATCGGTCACGACAAACTCCTCAGGTGAGAGAGGAACCGTTTTTTCCCACTCATGGCAGGGACGCGAGAACAGTTCCTGGGAGTCTGCATGCTCAAAATATGTCATTTTCATGGAGTGAGAAGGCTGGGAGGAAGGAGGAGCAGCCAGAGGATTCAGAGTTGCAGTGCCTAGTCTGGGAGTAGTGGACTGCATAGAAGACTGGGTGGTCGATACATTGCGGGATGCGTTTTCTGCCATCCACAATAGGACCTGCTTGCACAGCTTTGTTTGTAATAAAGGTATACCACGCAGACCTGCCAATTGTGATATGAAGCTGGGAAGCCTGGAAACTTGCCTCTCTCCTCATCCCTCAGCAGCCGGCTGTGATTCACCACGACCAGGAACTCGGCCTGTGCCCACACCCTCACTTGGACACCCGTGTTCGCGTCTATGTCCTCGACCCTTACCCCTACTCCTCATCATGGCGGATTAAGAATAGAGCAGGGCCCAAATAAATTACCCCTCTGTACAGCGCTGACAACTGTGGCTAATTCACCGCACACAGAGACTTGTAGATAGCGGAGGCCCTATGCTGTGACTTGAAAAAAGTAACCCACTGTCTTGCTCTGATACCTAGGGGTAATTTACTGCTCGCAGAGACTTGTAGAAAATAGAGACTGTGTGGAGGGGGAAAAGACTCTAAAGCCAGTGGATAGTGCTGGTAACTGCGGCTATTGCAACCCCACGAAGGAAAGGGTATTGTGAGACGCTCTGCACAGCGGCAGAGCTGAAATACTTTGCAGTGGCCCAGGAGGTATTACAGTACTATTTAGCGGTGAGACCTCTGTCTAATGCACTGCAGACATAGAACAGTATAACTGAAATAGTTTGCAGTGGCCCAGGAAATATTACAGTACTGTTTAGCGGTGAGACCTCTGTCTAATGCACTGCAAACATAGAACGGTATAACTGAAAGGCTTTGCAGTGGCCTAGGAAATATTACAGTACTGTTTCACGGTGATACCCCTTTCTAATGTACTGAAAACAAAGAACGGTATAACTGAAATAGTTTGCAGTGGCCCAGGAAATATTACAGTACTGTTTAGCGGTGAGACCTCTGTCTAATGCACTACAGACATAGAACGGTATAACTGAAGTAGTTTGCAGTAGGCTAGGAAATGTTAGAGAGCAGTTTCACGGTGAGAGCTGGTTGTACGGCACTGCAGGCTGAGAACGCTATAACTGCAAGGCTGGGAACAGGCCTAGATGCGTAATACAAAAATTGGTGCACTGCTGCTCCCAGCAAGCCACAACTGTAAAGCACACGGTCAGATGTAGCCCTAAGAAGAACCGTTGGGGTTCTTGTACAGAGGATCAGGACTGTAAAACTTTCTCTATATAGGCAGCTCTGTTGCTAAACTCTGCGTTATGCACTGCACACACAACGGTATAACTGAAATGGCCTGCACAGCCCGAGATGCTTAAAAAAAAATTGGTGCACTACTGGTCCAAGTCAACCACAACTATAATGCACACAATGAGGAGTAGCCTTAAGAAGGACCGTTGGGGTTCTTGATCACAGGATCCTACGTTAACACTATCCCTGTATAAGCAGCAGCACTTTCCCTAAACTCTGCCAGCATGTATCTGAGGCGAGCCACGGGCGGGACCAGTTTAAGTACTCGGCGGTCACCTGATCGGCCCAGCCACTCACTGCTGTTGGCGGGCAGAGGGCAGGCACGTCACAGCAGGAAGTGGTAATGCCTTCCCTGCATGTTTATTGACCAGAAAATGGCGCTAAACATGCGGGGAAGGGAAATGCAATTGACTCGAGTACCGCGTGGTGTTCGTCTCGAGTGACGAGCATCTCGAGTACCCTAATACTCGAACGAGCATCAGGCTTGGACGAGTGTGCTCACTCATCTCTAAAAATGATCGATCCCAGACCAAACCATAAAATGTATACCACTGATTAGACCTCAAAATAATTTAGATCACAAAACAGACCCTAAAAATTATTTAAACCAGATCCCTAAATGTAGACCCCTTATCAGAAATCTAAATAAATTCTGACCCCAGATCAGACAAAAAAAAGTATTAGACCCCAGACCTATTTCCCACTCACACACACTACATAAGCATTAGATACACACACTACACATTCATACTACCTACAACACAGCACTAACCAGCATCCCAGAGCTGCCCATATGCCTGCAGTGTACTTCCACACTACACAGACAGCTTCCCACAACGACCACTATGGAACCCTATTTCTCATATACTTTTCTGCACGGTCCCCCATCTCACATACTCCTCCTCTTTCTCACATATTGCTTCATCTTCTCAGTACCTTCATTACCTTCAGTTAGAAGCAGCAGAAATGAGCCCCACCATTTCCTCCCAAGTCTTCTTTATAATCCTCCTGCTCAGTGCCATAGGACCTTTGTCATGTCACCAAAAATCCTGTCCCACTCTTCTACTCTATGATGATTTTGCTGTGATATGTGTTGAACTGAGACAAAAACACCATTATTATTCCCTTAGTGACCAAGCCTGTTTGTGCCTTAATGACCAGACCAAATTATGGAAATGTGTCACTTTGACATAGCATAACTCCGTAAAGGTTTTGCTTATCCAAGTGATTCTGACATTGTTTTTTCGCCACATGTACTTCATTTAGGTGGTGAAAATACTCCGATAGAATTTGTGTATATTTATTAAAAGCGCCAAAATTGGGAAAATGTTGAAAAAATTTTCATTTTTTCACATTTTTAACTGCGATATCTCAAATATGTGCAAACATACTGTACAAATTCTTGATAAGATATATATTTCCATCTGTTTACTTTATTCTGGGTGCACATTAGAAAAAGTTGAGTTTTTTTTAACCATTTAAGAGACGTGCAAATTTAACATTGATTTTCAGCATTTTGAGGAACACTTTATTTTCCGGCACCAAGCCAAGATTACAAAGGCTCATGAGTGTCAGAATAATAGATACGCCCACAAATGATCCCATTTTAAAAACTACACCCCTTAATGTATTCACTGAGGGGTGTCATGAGTATTTTTACCTCACAGATTTTTTTTCAGGAATTAATGCAATTTAGAGGAGAAAAAATAAAATTTCATGTTTTTGCAAATATGCCATTTAAAAGATGGGATTTTTTTTCTAGAATGCACATGAAAATGCGTATTTGCACCCAAAATGGATACCCCCGTTTGTCCTGTGTTCAGAAACATACCCATTGTTGCCCTAATCTTCTGCCCATATGCACAACGGGGCCAAAACCGAAAAGAGCAGACGGTGACTTTCAGAACAGTCATTTTGCTTGAAGGCGATTTCAGCCCCATTGCCCAATTGTAGAGCCCTTGATGTACCAAAACGATATAGAACCCCCACAAATGACCCCATTTTGAAAACTAGACCCCTTAACGAATTCCTCTAGAGGTGTACTGTGTATTTTTACCCCACGGTTTTTGAATGAATCTAAGCAAAGCAGAAGGAAAAAATTACGATTTTCATTTTTTTGGCAATCATGTCACTTTTAAACCCGTTTTTTCCGTACAGCACACATAGGGATGAAGACTTTCACCCCAAAATGGATACCCCTGTTTGTCCCGTGTTCAGAAACATACCCATTGTGGCCCTAAAATTATGTCCGTATTCACAACGAGGCCCAAAACTAAAGGAGCAACCGGTGGCTTTTAGAACAGACATTTTGCGCGAAGGCGTTTTAGGCCCCATTGCACACTTGTAGAACCCTTGAGCGGCCAAAACGACAGAGGACCCCCACAAATGACCCCATTTTGAAAACTAGACCCCTTAACGCATACACCTAGGGGTGTACTGTATATTTTAACCCCACAGTTTTTGAATTAATCTGAGCAAAGCAGATGGAAAACATTACGATTTTAATTTTTTTGGCAGCAGTGTCATTTTAAAAACATTTTTTTTTGTACAGTGTACATAAGAATGAAAAAGTTCACCCCAAAATTGATACCCCCTTTTGTCCCGTTTTCAGAGACATACCCATTGTGGCCTTAATGTTATGTCTGTATGCACAATGGGGCTCAAAAGGAAAGGCGCATCAAATTTCAACTGTTTCTTAAATTTTACGTAATCGCCATTATCTATTGGATAACGGCGATCACGTGACCGGGGACCACTCACTGTGGCCCTTAGTCACTGCTCTAGGCTCTTGGCTACATCTAGTAGCTAGGAGCAAGGAGACTTTGAAAACGCTATAAAAAGTTTTCCATATGATATATTCAGTGGAACCATTGAAAAATACAATGTCCTGCAAAAAAAGCCCTCATGTAGCTGTGTTGCTGAAAAACTAAAAAAGTTTTTTGTTTTTTTTTCTTTTTAAGTGGGGATGAAAAAATAAAAATTGAAAAAGGGCTGCAGCTGTAAAGGAGCTAATTGTAAATTTTAGCTTACAAATGCTACTACGAAATTTGACCAGAATATGAAAGTATAAATAGGGCCTAACAATAATATACTGCTATTTGCTCACTAAAATGGCGGATGTAACATATCTAGAACTAGTTTATGTTCTGTATTTATGTGTGTGTTTGGTTATTTGTCTTTCCAAAAGAGAAGTGAAGAATGTTCACCGTTCCTTCAAGGAAGGTATAAAGAAGCTCCTATACAGTGATACGGAGATAGTGAGATAAAACACAACTAATTCTACACGCTAAACACATAAAAGACATAAAGTGGAGTTCTAGAAGTCAGGAATAGCAGCAGTAGAAGTAAATACAAAATCACATAATGAGGTATATGAGCAGTAGAGAAGGGTTAAATACATTTAGGGGATAAAGGTCCCGCTGAGACAATCCAATAATCTATGTAAGATGTTCCTTAACAGTCTGTTAATAGTAAAAGCCTCAATGGAAGATTAAACACAGTGCATGGCGTGGCTTGCAGAAGAGGCAGAAGGAGATTGGGTGATTACACAGTACAGGAGACAGAAGTAGTGTAGGCAGTGCAGCAGACATAGCAGCCTACCTGTGCTCCTTCTTCTGCTAAGGATCTGAACCGCCCACATATGCAAGACAATCATGGTAATTACTGATGCCTAAAGGCTGCTTCACAGGCGCAATAAGCAGAGAATAGGACCTATTGCTGCGGTTTTGCGATTTAGTTTTCAGCCAATCTGCTATGAGAATCACGTGATTTCACATAAGAGCGTAAGCAGTTTTAGTTGTGATTTTGATGTACAATTAACATGCACTTCAAAATCAAAACGATCAAAGAATAGCCAAAGGAGAACGCCACATGGGAATGCAGTGCAGGTTATTTGGTGTGGGGGGAAATAAATAGATGTGAGAAACGTAGTGTATATAAGGCCTTGCATTCTTGGGTATTTGGTGTGGCGTTCTGAACATGTTTAATGTCATGGGGAGGGGGTGTTTTTTTGGCGATCGCCCTGTTGGTCAAATTCCCTTGAAACTGTCCTGACTACATCTATATATAAGGGCTTAGTCACACGGGTGTATATTGGCCAGGTTTTCACGCCCTGCTGATATACGCTGCCCCTCTGATGCATTGGCAGCTGCATAGATTCCTATTGGAGCCTATACTAGCTGCCAGAGAAGGGAGGTGGGAGGGAGTTTAGCAGCGCCCCTTGCCGCTGTTTGCAATAGGGCAAGACCGATCTTTTCACACGTATACAAAATTAGTCAGGGGATATGGCTGGAAAGAAAAATCCTTCATTTTCATGATGTGCTGGTTTATGGAAAACTTACATTTATTATAATTCTAAGCACTAAGGGCCCGTTTATGGCAAAGGGCCCGGCGCATATACGGTGAGGCTGCAATGCCATGGGGCCTGGGGAGACATTTCCGATTCCCTACACCTCGCCAACTCACCTCCTCTCTCCTCCCCCTCTGCCATTTGCACTGGGAGGGGGCGGGACGGGGGCGGGGGGGAGAGACAGTAGTATGCGGCAGCCACACAATGCTGGACCACACGCCGTCGGCCTACCCTCCACCACCCGATGTGACTTTGAAGTGGTCTCGGCTGCAGGGAGGCCACAGGCCCCGCGGCACAGACACTGTCCAGCGATGGCCGCAGCGGCAAGGAGCACAATAGGCATCTCAGAGCTATGTGCCACACTTTCCTGCATGCATTAGAAGCCAAGGGAACGAAGAGTGTCACATGGACCACGCCTCACAGAAGCAGGGAGCCAAGAGCAGCGGGACACTGACATGGAGCCGGCTTGCAGGGATGCAGCACACCGCCGGGTAAGACAGACGGAGCGCGGCTCACTTACATCGTGCGCCGCTTCAGCCCATCGTCCATTCAGCCACCTTCTAGGACCTTTCCCTATTCCGCCAATCAGGAGTTAGGGGGTGACATGGGCATTCCTCCTGTCAAAGCCCTAGCTTCCGGTGGCGTCAAGGTACAATAATACTGTCAACAGTTGAACCACAGATACAAATTCTAGCATTGATTGGAGTAAAATTAAATTCTACTTCTTTGTTAGGTGCATGATACACATCCAAAAGACGAGTGCAGCCAGCATGTTTTTTTTTTTTACATTAAGAAAAAACTTAATTTAAAACTTAATTAAAGAATTTAAAAGTAACAAGTTTCAAATGATTAACATGTATATCTACCTGGACACTTTTGCTCCTCGATATAGCAATCTGGCTTACTGCATGCCTTCAGGTCAAATGGCGATTGCGCATTTCCTGTAGCTTATTTCTTGTATCTGGCCTCTTTTTCTGTGAGTTATGTCTTTAGGCATTTTTTCTCACCTCTGTGATTTTATCATGTATATCTAGATTTATAAACATAAGTAAATAAATGTTAAATACAATAATATACTTTGTGTAACCAAGTTAAAATGAAAGAAGATAGGTAAAACCAGTAAGACAGGGCTTAGTCATGAACAGAATTAATAAAAAAGTAAAAGAGATCGATGGATGTCAGTGATAATGAAAGAGAAGGCTTGTAACACAAAGTACTCTGGAGCCAGGCTGCCTAATGCTTCCGAATTTTTTATTAAAGGCACTTGCGCTCATATATGCGGACTAGCAGCTATTATTTACTAATGGATACTATGGACAGTATTTGGTGCGGACGCCCGCTGCAGATTCCACAGCAAAAATCTGTTTGTGTGCAGGCGGCCTCAAGAATGGGGTCAACTGAGGAGTGATTTAGAATTTGGTAGCAGGTAGAAAGGCCCTTATAAGAACCCAGAAGGGAAGTCGGTGTATTGATGTTTAAAGAATAAGTTATGGTGCTGTTAGGGAAGGTGACAGGAAGTCGGGTGATGCATTTCTTATACTTACCTGCTCCCAGGTTCCCGTGATGTTCGCCTCTGAAGTCGACACATAGTGCGACTCTTTTCAGGGTCCCCTGTCACACTCTCTTATACAAGTCTATGGTAGAGTACATGTACAGAACTCTGAAAAGAGTCTGATTTTCTTGCACAAGAAATACATCACCCGGCTCCCTGTCATGTCCCATAACAGCACCATAAGCTAAATAATAGTGCTGTAGGGACCTGACAGGTCTCCTTTAAGTGTTTTAATTTAAAGCAGATTATTACCTGTGCATTTTCCAAGGCAAAGTAACCATACATATAGAGGTAAAATAATTGCTAGCCTTATAAAAAAACTAATGTGTAATACCTGATTGCTCAGCCAGTATACTATAGTTAGCTTTACTTCCCTGTTCCTACATAGCATGCTTTGTCCAGCGCACTGAGTCAGTTGGCCATAGGTAGGCATGCACAATAGAGTACTGTATATTAACAGCTGCACACAAAACCACATTTGCACATTCTTCCTTTGTATACTACAATAGTGTATGAACATTTCACTTATCTGTTATCTTATGTTCTGATTGGTAGCCAACATCTAATTCTTATCAAACTATTAGGACGGCCGCACACGAGCACATTTTGAGCATAGGTAAAAACACGCGACATGCCCCAATTTTCTGTGCAAAATTGCGCATGGAAGGCCCTACATCTGAACTGCAAAATTGCAGGCTTAAACAAAAACACCTGCCTACTGAGTCAGCGAACCTTCTTACAAGTAGGCAGTCTGGCCTATTCCAACATGGTGCTGCTGGGACAGCGCGGATGAGGCCGTCTTTAGAGTGCTATTATTTACGTACTAGCAGCTACCGCTAGCGCTTACATTTTCTGAACAATTGCCGGGCTGAACCTGCACTTGCAAATTCAGCGCAGCAATTAGCGCTATTACCCAAGCGTTAATAGTCTTCGTGTAATAGCGCCCTTAGTGAGTCAAATTATCTTTTCAAGTGCTCTCTCACTTCAAAAACCTAAAGATTAAAGGGGGGCGGGGGGGGAGAGAATCTCTCTTAAACGCCATTGTACCTACCTGTTCGTGTTGTGTACTTTGTATGTTCTCCAGTGAACATTACTGATATATTGAATTTGGAGATCCTGTGAGAGGCTCAAACTGAAGTCTCTTTCAGGCTTCACCTAAAGACTACTCTTTGTCTGTGTTAATTCATGGGCAGCACAAGGCCTATGGACTAATGGCCTGCGTGAGAAAGATCTCATTGCATGTTCTATTCATGTCTGTATCACAACATGCTAAGGTATATCAATGCACTGCGTCCGTGTAAGTTGGACAGCTAACGGACGGGTGTCCACATGCTCATCTCAAACAAATGTAGTAAGCAGCAAACTTGTATACGTCTATGTCAAACGCCACTCGAACGTCAGAACCAATACCTCCAGTGCAAGTCTCCAGTAATCCTCAAGAAAGAGTGGCAGCATGTATGGTGCAAAAGATATGAGTCGTTTTATCCCTCCATAGTACAATGCGCAACATTTTGACCTTCGCGTTCTTTGTCAAGCTCCACAAAGACCTCTAAGGCCAAAACATCGCACAGGTGTCCACATGCTGTCCGATGTGAGTTGGACTCAAGGGTCTTGGGCACAACTAACACACAGAAAGTGTGCCGACAACATAAGGCCTCTTTCACATGACCGCATGCATTTGTACGATTGCCCGTACACGCCGTAAAATCGCATGAATTAAGAATTAGACACAAATTATATGAAAAGAAACCCAGCGCTCTAGGAGGACGAGTAGTAAATATACAAAGAATGACTTACTTCACAGGGGGTCTTAAAGAAGAGCCCACCTAGCCTAATGAGAAACAATAGTGCTCCCCACGTAGATGTAGATATCCACATGTATTTTATTACAATAATAAAGTAAAAGTAATAAACGAACATACTGGGAGGAGGAAATGGCAAGCCTTGAAGAAGGTGTCTGAGCACACAGCAACACATTGCCATTTCCTCCTACATTTCCTATAATCTTAATTTATTATTTTTCCTTTGGTTTGTAATGTGTGGGGCTTTTAGACTAAATTATTGTAATAACATACCTGTGGATATCTACATCTACACTGGGAGCACCATTGTTTCTCATTGCCTACCAGGACTGGGGGGGGGCTCTTGTTTAAGACCCCCCCCCCCCCCCCCAGTAAAGTAAGTCGTCACTTGTATATTTACCACTTGTCCTCCTGGAGCGCTGTTTTTTTTCATATACTTTGTATCTATTTGTTTATCACCACCTGTACCAGATTTGGAGCCCCCACTGACGCTCTCTTATTTCTTGGATGTTCACGTGACCAGGGCGGATCTGCACCTCTACCAATATGCATCATTTAATATAGCGCTGCGGAATAAGTTGGTGCTATACAAATAAAGATTATTATTATATTCAACTGCCTACTGGGACTCCGGGCGTGGTGTACTGCCCATATCCAGGGTGCCCACCTACGCTAGGTAAGTCTTCCTTTTTTGAATAACTATCATCTGGGCCCTAATCCCAGGAGCGCTGCCTCTGTTTAATTTTAATGAATAAAGAATTGCTGTGATTAGGTCCCGATCTAAATTAGCATATTTTTGGTTATTCACATGGCAGCTGCTGTGTAATGGCAAAAAAATATGCTACTACGGAAATCTATAGATCGACAGAAATCCTCGGAATGACTTCTAATGCCTAAACAGAACCAGCTGTCTTCTTTTCCCAGCTTCCACAGAAGTCTTTGGGAGCTTCCTACGTATCTCGGCAAAAGATAGAGCAAGACCTATCTTTTGATGCAGCATATAAAAGCGCTGAATGAAAATGGTCGCCAAGGTGCAATTTTTGACGGCACACCCAAAAATCGTTCATCTGAATGAATACATTGGAATCCAATGCTTCAGATGGTCATAATTTTTGGACACGGCTAAATAGCTGCGTCAAGGCCCTTAGGCTCTTTCAGATGGATGTATTTTTCAACAGTATTTTGTGAGCCAAAACCAGGACCAGGTCCATAATACGGAAGTAATGCAAAACTTTCCATTCTACTTTCTCTCTGTAAGTTCTGCTCCTGGTTTTGGCTCACAAAATACTGATGAAAAACACGCCTTTGTAAGAAGGGCCCTAAAGGCCCATTTACACGGCCGTAGGCGTTTTACGTGCGCCCACTGCCGCCGTAAAAACACCTAAACGGGAAAAGGCCCGGAACATATACTCTCACCTCCTCTCTCTTCCCCTCCAGCTGTTTGAAATAGGAGGGGGTGGGGCCAAGCTCCCACCCCCTCCCCTTGTCTGCAGCTAGCAATAGAAGGGGATGGTGCGGGCGATTGCAAACAGCCGCAAGGGGTGGAGAGGAGAAGAGAAGGGGGAGGAAGTTTAGCAGTCACGCTGCTAAACTCCCTCCCACCTCCCTTCTCCAGCAGCTAGCATAGGCTCCCATAGGCTTTATGCAGCTGCCGCCACCAGCGTGAAAGCGCCCGGTCGGGCACTTTTACGCCACGGAAATATGCCCCTGTGCACTGATGCATTGTAAGCCAATGCATCAGAGGAGGCAGCGTATATACGCTTATGTGAATAAGCCCTGAGGCTGTATTTACATGGGCAACTATGATCTGTTAAAAAAGAGTCTAATTTTTATTGTGATTGTTATTTTTATGACTTTTTTTGTGATTTTTACAAAAAAAATTCCCTAGTTCTCTTAACTGTTATTTTTAGAGTCCCCATTGTTACATGCGTTAAGAACAAATCACAGTCGCATCGTGCGAGTGTAATCCATTTTCTAATGCACCCATTGACTTGAATGGGTGATTTTCTTCTGAAAATTTGAACCAAACATGTTGCATTTTTATTTTTACTCGGAATGTCCATGTGAGTAAAATAATGTCTATGTGAATATTTCCATTCAAATCAATTTCCATTCAATTTTGGTCGGATTTGTTCAATCTAAAAATCGCATAGAAAAATTGCCTAAGGGCCCGTTCACACTAGTCATTTTTGTAACAGTCGAGCTGTTATCTTGTGGGAGCTGATAAATGTAAAGAAAACAGAAAAGAGGAACGGAAATAAACTGATAGTTTTCCATTTGTTTGTTTTCCATTGACAGCAATGTGAAAAAAACCTGCAATGATGCAATCTGCTTTGGCTCTGTTTTTTGAACTGGAAAAAAAACCGCATTAATCTGTGCTGTTCCTTCAGTCTTAGGGCTCATGGCCACAAGCGATGCGGAATACGCCAGTGAACTACCGCTGTGGTAGTCAAAACAAAAAAGTGCCAGCAAGTGATTGTAATTTTCCGCGTGGATTTTCACGGTCTCCATCCCTTGATATCAATAGAGCCCTCCTGCTGCAGAAATCTGCGGTAAAAAAAGAACATACCGCGATTTTTTTCCCGCAGAAGAAATCCACATGTGTGCATCGGCAGGCAGAAAGCTATTACCTTCAATAGAACCTTGCCACTGCGGAATTCCATCCGTGGGCATTCACCCTTAGGGCTCCTTTCCCGCACGCAAAACACAGAGAATAGAGTTGATTTCAATAGCTTCATACTCATCTCTTTTTTTTTTTGCGCATGGGGTTCTCGCAGGGGCAAACAAATATGGCATTTTCTATTCTATGAGATAGGCTAGATTCAGACGAACGTATATTGGCTCGGTTTTCACGCCGAGCCGATATACGTGTCCTCATTTGCAGGGGGGGGGGGGGTGGAAGAGCCAGGAGCTGGAACTGAGCTCCCGCCCCCTCTGCACTATTTGCAATGAAAGGAGGCGGGGCGGGGGTGGGGCTAAGTTCTGAGAATTAGCCCCGCCCTGCCTCTCCCCATTGCAAATAGTGCAGAGGGGCGGAGAGGAGGCAGAGAGGGGGTGGCTGCTGAGAGAGCACTGCTCCTGGCTCTTCCAGCTCCCCCCCTTCCTGCAGAGAGAGACAACATATATAGGCTGGGCGTGAAAACCCAGCAGATATACGTTCGTCTGAATCCAGCCTAACAAAGTTGTGTAGGAGCGAGTGTATTTTGGAATACACTTGTCTGAAGCTGCACTTATAGTATGTTCACACCTAGCGTATTTTAGTGCATATCTGCACCACAATCTGCAGCATATTTTTAGCAGTTGAACTCCCACAATTAGGCCTTATTCCCACAAGCATTATGTCCTGGCTAATTTAGCCGCGCAAAATTATTGCGGCCATCTCAAGCACTGGTTTCCAATGTATTCATTCAGACGAACAATTGTTTTGCGTGCAAAAATGTCCAATCAAAAAATATGGCACAAAAGTGTGTTATTTCAGCTACTAACATTTCATTTTGCAGAAAAATCTTGGCCTTGCCCTATCTTTTGACCAAACAACGCTGGAAGCTCCATGGACGCCTATGGGAGCCGTCAGAAAAGGGAGGGAGGGAGTTTAGCAAATTTCCTGGATTTCGCTGTAGCTGGCTGCATGAATGGATGGAAAAAAATCACAAATAATAGCCGCAACTTGAAGTCCTGTATTCCCCTGTCATTTATGATCTGGTGCAAGCCAGAGACCGTTCGAGGATAAGGCCACAAGTGTGAGCACTCTTTAATCTAGTCTGTGGTAGAAATGGCAAAGCCCTCATTCATAGAACTGTATTAGTATCTGTAAGCCAAAACCAGGAGTGAAACCATCAGAGAAAAAAAGGGAAAGAGAAAGATTTGTACCCCGTCTGTGTTTTGGACCCACTCCTAGTTTTAGTTGACAATTACCCTCTATCTATTATGGTACTAGAACCTGCAGCACCTCAAGACAACCGTAGACTGGAGGACATTTCTGGGTCTACTCTGTGTTGCCTGCCTGGAGTTATCCATATGCAATGCACATATGACAACAGAAGTTGCTTAACTTTTTGCGCCCATGAAATGAGGGGACTTTCTGATATTTTTGTCCAATAAATGTAGGTTAAAAAAGGAAACCTACTTAGAACTTTGATCCCCTCCTGCCTCACCCATTTCCCTGCCAGGCTTTGTTTGCATATACAACTAAAAACAAAGTCAGCACTTCCTACAAATAAATGAATCATGCAAGCGCACATGAGCCATGAGCCCCAGGCATCTGCAGGCTACACCTATCATATCTGCAGAGAACTGTTATGTATACAAACTGCATGGAAATGCAAGATTCTGAGCACATATTTGGATCAAAATATTTGGGCACGTCCAGGGGACCATTGCTTTCAGATGGGTTCCTATTCCTAACTCTGCGGCAGTCATATAAACAAAGTCCAGGATAGAGGACCAGAGCTGTGGGGGATCAATCTGGTGAGTGTGGCTTTTACTTATCTTTGAAAAATTAAAAAAACTTGGACAACTCTGAAGGGAACCTGTCAGGTCCCCGCAGCACCATAAACTAAGTCAGTGGTGGCGAACCTATGGCACGCGTGCCAGAGGCGGCTCGCAGAGCCCTCTCTGCTGGCACGCAGAGCCATCTGCCGCTCACCACGTTACTGAATACTGGCAGGGGCAGGAAGGACAAATGGCCCTGGCAGGTGAGACATGCCCTCAGCGTACTCCCTCACCTTTCCCTGACGGTCTTCCCTCTCTGCCTTGACAGTGTCCCTGGTGCGCTCCCTTCTTCACTGCAGTGGCAGCCTGGCACCTTCCCTGCCTGCTCCGCGGCTGCGACTGGTCCTCTGCTGTCAGTCCTGGCATGCCGGCGCGCTCCCTTCTTCACTGCAGTGGCGGGTTGGCATATTCCATGCCTGTTGCGCCATTCTCAGTGTCCACTGGCGGGATTGGTCCCCCGCTGTCAGTGTCCGCTGGCGAGACTGGTCCCCCGCTGTCAGTGTGCCCGCTGGGCCGGCGCGTGGGGTAAACGTACAGTGGCAGCATGCAGGCTAACAGGGGGGAGGACAGTGGCGGCGGGGGCACATGGCCAGACACAGCCAGCATTGAGTGGGACAGCGGGGAGCACAGTGACAGCAGCCACAGGGGAAAGTGGGGCATGGGAGCGCACGGTCATGAGCGTGGCGGGCTGGGAATGCAGTGTCAGCAGCGGGGGTGGCCAGGAGCGCTGTGTTATGAGTCTAGGGGCACTGGCGTAACCCTGGAGGCCAGGCAAAAAGCTTGGCACATGCTGCTACTAAAACCTGCTTGCAAAGAGCCAATCGGAAGCTAGGTGTGTGACAGGGCCGTTCCTGCATGGAAACCCTGTCACACCCCTAGCTTCCGGTGGTGACAAGATACACCAGTACCGGAGGTGTCTGGCAGCACACACTGATGTCACAGTGTGTACCTGGGATCAGGGCTAGCAGCAGCGGTGAGTAGATGAGGATGGGGTACGTATATGGGTCTCAATGGGGAAGGGGCGCTATTACTACTGCGGGCCGCTGTGGGGTGTCACTATTACCGCTGGGGCCACCGTGGGATGTCAATATTACCGCTGGGGCCGTTGTGGGATGTCAATATTACTGCTGGGGCCACTGTGGGATGTCAATATTACTGCTGGGGCTGTCGTGGGGTGTCACTATTACTGCTGGGGCCGCCGTGGGGTGTCACTATTACCGCTGGGGCCGCCGTGGGGTGTCACTATTACCGCCGGGGCCGCCGTGGGGTGTCACTATTACCGCTGGGGCTGCTGTAGGTGTCACTATTACCGCTAGGGCCGCCGTGGGGTGTCACTATTACCGCTGGGGCCACCGTGGGATGTCAATATTACCGCTGGGGCCGTTGTGGGATGTCAATATTACTGCTGGGGCCACTGTGGGATGTCAATATTACTGCTGGGGCTGTCGTGGGGTGTCACTATTACTGCTGGGGCCGCCGTGGGGTGTCACTATTACCGCTGGGGCCGCCGTGGGGTGTCACTATTACCGCCGGGGCCGCCGTGGGGTGTCACTATTACTGCTGGGGCTGCTGTGGGTGTCACTATTACCGCTAGGGCCGCCGTGGGGTGTCACTATTACCGCTGGGGCCGCCGTGGGGTGTCACTATTACTGCCGGGGCCGCCGTGGGGTGTCACTATTACCGCCGGGGCCGCCGTGGGGTGTCACTATTACCGCTGGGGCTGCTGTAGGGGTCACTATTACTGCTGGGGTATGTTTACATGTGGCAGCATTTCCGCATCTAAAAAGTAGTCACAATCTGCGTCCTATTTTGAAGCGGCCCTGTCCTTTTTATAATGACGGGGGTAAAAATCATACGTCGTGATAAGCCCCGCCCCCTGACGTGATGGCACTTTGCGATAAATAAGTTGGTTTTGGGTTGCAGTTTGGGCACTCAGTCTCTAAAAGGTTCGCCATCACTGAACTAAGTCATGGTGTTGTTGGGAGACGTGACAGGGAGCTGGGCGATGTATTTTGTTATCGCTCCCTTAATCCAGCAGTGTTCTCCTCTGAAGTTGGGATGCGGCACGAAAATCTGAGTCCTGTGCGCGCTTTCGTATATCAGACCGTGTAAAGGCGGCCTCTGGTCTGCTGCAGAATCCACAGCACAGGTTATGAAGACTGCGGACAGGCACGGAATCCGACCCGTTCGTGTGCGGGCAGCCAAGTTATGGCTGTCAAAAGATGTTATTTTTTTTCCCAACGCTATTCTGTTTTTCAAAAGTACAACCGCGTTAAAAAAAACCTGTAAAATGGTTCTCATCATACTCGTACTGACCCGGAGTATAGAGTCAAAGCGGCCTTTTTGCTGCTGCCCAAAAAAAAGACGAAATTGTGTTGTTTTTTACATTTTTTTATTTCACTCGTTTCAATGTTATAAACTGTTCTCGGTGCGTTAACTAGTACCATCGCAAAATACAACGCGACGGATATCCGCGACGGATACAGAAGTATGGATTTTTTAAAGTAAAACGGAAAACGAGAACAATTTTTTAAAAATGCCGGCATCCCCACGAGGTTAATGATTAGCAGGGAGTCTTGTGTACAAAATTGCTGCCTTTGGAGGCTGGAGGAGAAGGAAGCCTCCCACAGGAAGGTGCTCTTGGCCGAGCGGGTAAGAAGCTTAGCTGAGTCTTTAGGAGCTATTAGCTGTCTGCCGCCATCATACTGACTATTATTCCAAGATGCCGGCAGCACCGCTAGTAGGAGGAATGTGTGAGGAGGACTGAGCTGTCCCCTCCGCAGGATGGCCCCGCCTGAGGGGAGGTGCGGCTGCACCCAGTCTGTGAGGGACTTCCTGGAGGTCTCTGGGGAGACGCTCCATACTCTTCACCTCCTCAGGAATGTCAGCTGTTTCCCGCCCGCCGCGGACGGCGTGAGGTAATGTTGTCGCCCTGTTTGTCACTGCAGCGGCGGCTCCTCTGGTCTGTGCGGCCGCTGGGCTGCCTGCAGTACTCGGCCCGCACTATCTGCGGGAAGGTGCTGACGTAGCAGGTGTCTGTGGAATAGTGTTTTCTCCCCGGGTAGCTCCGGGAGAGGACATGTTGGTGGTGGGAGGGGGTTCTTGTCAAGCTGGCACAGCACAGCCATTCTCTCCGCTTGGCATTTACAAATTGCTGCAGTAGCAGAACTTGTGGCTTTCCAGTTATGTCTGTTTTTTTTCTTTTCCCCCAAACTGTCTGAATATAAACCGTCTTGCGCTCCCAACGCAGCAAGACGGTTGTTAATGGAAGCGACTTTTAGAATTCTGACCCCATTTTGTATGAATGGTACCCATAAGGCCCGAGCTGCGCATATGTGTACAATCGGCTAGTGTTCGCGGAACAATGGGGCACACTTCTCAATGCAAGACTGCGAACGTTCTACCGTATACTTGGGTGCAAAAGAATATGTTTTGGGTGGAAAAGAATATTTGTGATGTCTTCCTGCGTGGCACCGCGATGCAGGGGGAAAAAACAATCACAGCTTGTCAAATCCAGTCCATAGCACGCTATGGCAATATACAACACATCCACGAACAGAAATCTATTGTCTCCCCCCCCCCCCCCCCCCCCCCCACCTGTAGAGAAGAAATTGCAGCATGCTGCGATTTTGTGTGAGCCCTGCACGGACTGCTACCATTGAAGTCAATGGAAGCTGTCGGTCCCACGGCCATTCCACAATCATCACTGCAGAATGGTCGCTGGATCCGCACCATTGCCTAGTGACGGCGCGGCGTCACCTGTACTGCGCATGTGCGCTAGCTGGGACATCCGTAGCAGGGAAAAGAAGACAGTGGACAGGTACGCAGACGGCCGGGTCAGCGGCTGGCACATGGTCGCCCTGTACTGCAGGATCCCACTTGTGGAGCCTTATACTGCCACACTTTCTGAAACGTCTGACACTTTTGCCTCGCTCTGGGCATTAGGGCCCTTTTACATGGAATGATTGTCGCTCAGATTCTCGCTGGATCATGTGAACACCGGCAGAGACTGAATAATGAAACTCTTTGGCTTACCATTCCTCGTTCAGTTTGTGCAGACATAAAAACAAAATACCTAATGGCTGTGATTGGTTCACGAGTGCTGCCTCAGCCAGTCAGAGCCGGCGCTCAATGAACCAATGAGAGCAATCTCTTGCTGCAGGCGGGGTATGTTCTGTCGGCGCTGAGGACTACACGGAAGCCTGACGGAGATCAGCGGAAGGGACCCGAACCGCGCCTGCTAGTCAGTTTTCCTTTTTTTTTTCATGTAGTGTAGCTAGGGCTTATATTTCAAATCCTCCACCCCCCCCTCCTGAAAATCGGGGGAGGGCTTATTATCGAGGAAGCATGGTATGAATGGAGGCGGGCGACAGGAGTAATCTTCGGATAGGGAATAGCTTGCTGATCAGCGGGGATCTCATCAATCTGAATAATGAGGGTCTCATATCCTGCCCTTCTCTTAGGCCTCATGTCCACTAGGAAATTCGGGCCCGCGCAAATTCTCCATGCAGAATCCCGCAGTGATTCCTTCCTTTCTCGCGGACATGTGGCCTGAAGATTGATTTTTCTTACCTGTCCGGACGCAGCGGTTCTTCCCTCCGTCGCAGCCGGATCTTTTTTCTTCGGCCCGGCGGAGGTGCACTTTTTTATTTATTTTTTTTTGGAACTCCGGCTCTCTCAAGCCGGAGAGCAGAATTTCAGCTGCGGGTGTGCCTCGGATACGGGTGGTTTCCATAGGCCTCTATGGAAGCCTGTGGGAGCCCCGCAGAAAATGGAGCGTGCTGCGGGTGATTCCCCGCTCGTGCGATCCGCGCGGCAGCGAAAAAGGACATCCGCAGGTATTTACTTGCGGGTGGCCAATGCATCCCTATGGCCGTGGAAAACGCGTACGGGACACCTGCGCGGATTTTGTAATTATAATTGTCCAGTGGACATAAAGCCTTAGTGAGGGCCCCGTTTCTCGAGATCGGTGGGGGTCTCAGCGATTTCGACAACCCCCCCCCCCATACATCTTGGCGTGTATGCATGCATAATACACGTCAAGATAGTACATGCTGCCATTTTTTATGCACAAGTATTTCTCGCTGTGTGTGAGAAGCACAGTTGGAGTCTACGGGAGATTAGTATTGTAATACACAACCATACACTTCTGTGACGGAGGCCTCAGGGTATGTTCACAGTGTGGAATTCACTGCGGAATGTTCAGTGTGAATTCAAACTCGAAGAACTACATCTGAATTTTTAGTAGCATTTTGCAACAGTTTGGTTGCGGATCCACTCGTAGATTTAGTCCCGTCAATTGGCAAAATCGGTATGTGAAATTCTGCCACTGAAACAAGCATTTCTGCGTCAACAAGTGAGATGTCACTTCTTGATAAAGAAACTCGCAGAAATGCATTTTTTTTTTCTGTTGGAATTCCGCATGCTGATTGACAGGGCTAATCTGTGCCACAAACTGCAGTAAGATGCCACGGATTCTGACGCGATTTTTTTAAAGGCTGGATTCATAAGGAAAATTACAGAGTGAATTCCACTTTTTGCACAAACCATACGTGTAGGTATTATTGTACCTTGACGCCACCAGAAGCTAGGGGTTTGACAGGAGGCATGCCCTTCTCACACCCCCAGCTCCCAAGGGGTCAAGGCACAAAGGTCCTAAGACCGTGTGCATTGAATTATGCCAGCACTGCAGCCTTACGCAGAAGGTTCCTTTGCTTCCTAGACTTACATTCATCCCTGTAAATGCTGCCATGTTACTGGTGTAACATGGCAGCATTTACATGTAATAAAGTAAGGCTAACAAGCAAAGAAACCGTGTGTCTAAGCCTCCATGTCAGGCAGAAAGGAATCCAGGCACTGGAGCCTGTGTGTTCCGCCCTGTCCAGCATTTCAGAGATGCTTACCAGCCGACACAGCAGTCTGACTCCTTCGTCTGGCCCATAGGTTGCGTGCTCCGTGATGGCAGGCGGCTGTGTGGTCCGTGCCACCGTGCGGCTCAGTGTTCCCAGACGGCGTCTGCCTCTCGTGTCGGTGATGACGTCCAGCTTTCTCCTCGGTCATGGCAGTGCACTTTGCCTGTCATTTCGCTGACGCCGTCCGGCTTTCTCCTCGGTGACGGCGGCGTCCTTTTTTGAGGTCTTCTGCCTCTCCACCATGCAAAGGCAGTTTTGGGCAGTATGGGCTCCCTCGTGCTGACCCGGCTCTGCACTTCTAGACAGAGCAGGGTGGTGGCTTCAGGCCCATCGGAGGGGAAGGGTCTCTCTGCTGCAGCTGGGGCTGGCAGCGTACTGCTGTGCAGGCCTCCCCGGATTCAGCCGCACCATTACCTTACTTGGCTGTCAGGACCTGCAGGTAACCCAGCTCTCCAGCCAATTGGGATTAGGGGATGTCACCCCCCCCCCTCCCCTCCTGTCAATCTTGACTCCACCAGGACTTCATGGTGGCATCAAGTTACATTAATACCCAACGTGTACAGCAGGAGATTATTGGTGCTTCAAATTGGGAAGATTTGTAATAACCTCGTTTGCCACTTTTCTACCCAAGTTTCCAGTATCTCCAGTTCCATTTCGAACCATATGCTGTCCTCTCGTGTTAATTACTTTACACAGTTTTGTATCATCTGCAAATATTGATATTTTAATGTGCAATTCTTCTACCGGGTCATTAATAAATATATGAAAAAGAATGGGGCCCAATACTGCCCCCTCTGGTACCCCACTCGTAACAGTGACCAATCAGAGCATATACCATTTATAACCCCCCTCTGCTTTATATCACTGACCAGTAACTTACCACTTACACACATTTTCACTCAGACCAAGCATTCTCAATTTATATACCAACCTGTTATGCGGCACAGTATCAAATGCTTTGGAAAACTCCAGATACACAAGATCCAATGACTCTCCCCGGTCCAGTCTAGTACTTACCTCCTCACAGAAGCTGATCAGATTGGTTTGTCAGGAGCGATTCCTTCATAAACCCATGCTGATATGGAGTTATACAGCTATTTTCCTTGAGGTACTCCAGGATAGCATCTCTTAGAAACCCCTCAAACATTTTACCCACAATAGAAGTTAAACTTACCGGCCTGTAGTTTCCAGGTTCCTTATTTGACCCCTTTTTGATCATTGTGATCTGGTGCTTTGTCTGCTTGAGTGTTGAGAAAGGAAATTCTCATTAGTTATTGGCAGAAACTCATTTCCTTCATGAGATCCGCAGGTTTCAGTTTCCAAATTTACATCTGAATAGTCAGTCTCCCATAATAATTAACTCACTGTGATTTGTTGCTTCATCTATTTGCCTGAGTAATAGATTTTTAATGGCTTTTGTTATATTTGGTGGTCTACAGAAAACCCCTGGGAGGATTTTGCTTTTCCTTCCATGTATTTCTACCCATATTGGCTCCACTTGTTCATCTCCCTCTCGTATGTTTTCCTGTAGTGTGGGTTTTAGGGCTCTTTCACACAACAGTTTTTACGCAGCTATTTACCTGCGTATACACGCTGCGCCATGTGAATGAATGCAGTCGATTCAATGCATTCTATTAGATGGCCGGCGTATATACGCAGGTAAATACCTGCTTATATACTGTCGTGTGAAAGAGCCCTCACACAGGGTTTTACATAAAGACAAACCCCTGCCCCCGTCTCTTATTTACGATTCTTTTTGAACAAAATATAAACCTAAAAATTTACCGCCAAGTGACAGCTTTCATCTGAGGTCTCAGTTATTCCCACTATGTCTCTTTTCCTCAGACATTATCACTTCCAGTTCCTCAACCTTATTGTTCAGACTTCTAGCATTACCTTTTTTAATCTTAATTTTCCTTTTAACTGCACTAAGCCCTCCCTCCACTCCTCCCCCATTTTCGTTGGTGTAGACAGTGACCTACTAAGTATCTTCCCGCAATACGAAATTTCACCATCTTTGGGGTGGTCTTGTATTCATGCCATACACACTGCGGCAAAAAAAAATCTGTACTACTGCTAAAAAATGCATGGAACAACATAAATTGACAGTTGTATGAGGGCTCGTTTTTTCGCTGGACATCCTGTAGGTTTTTGTTAGTACCACTTTAGGATACATACAACTTTTTTACTGCTTTTTTTTTTTTTTGTTTTGTTTTTTAGGCTGGTTTCACACAGGCGCCAAAATCGCGTGATTTAGTCGCAATGCGACAATACTACAAATCACATGTATGTGAAGCCCCTCCTTTCCAATGGGTTCCTTCACATTAGTGATCTTTTGTAGCCTGTGTCATTGCAAGGAAAAAAAAATTCGGGTTGCTAAATATTACTACGATTTACAATGTTTTGTAGCCCATGAAATCCTACTGTAAAGGCCTTAAACTTAGCCCTAGCTGCATGAAGAAAAAAAAACAAACAAAAGACTGCATCACCTAAGAGGTGCTATCAGCTCCCCACACATCTCCCCTGAAGCAGACTTGCTTGAAGTCTTCTTTCACCGCTTCCTGGATTGGAGAGTCAAAATTCTCCAGAAAGCGCTGGCTGTGATTGGTTCTCGAGCACCGCGGCTCAGCCAACCAGAACCAGTGCTCGATGAACCAATCCCAGCCATTCAATGCAATATACAATGGCTGTGATTGTTTCATCGAGCGCTGCCTCTGATTGGCTGAGCCGTGGCATTCGAGAACCAATCACAGCCAGCTTTTTCTGGAGGTGGGGATTTTGAATCTTCAATCCAGGAAGTGATGACAGAAGACTTCAAGCAAATCTGCTGGAGCTCCAGGGAAGACGTGTGGGGAACTGACAGCGCCTGAGAGGTGATGTATTCTTTTATTTTATATATTTTTTAATGCAGTTAGGGCTTATGTTTCCAGCAAGCACTCCCACCCCCTTTTCTCCCGAAAATCACGGCAAAAGAGCGCTACAAAGTCATGTGACTTTGTAGTGACACAAAATCGTGATATCGCACAGACCACCAATGCGATTTTTCTCCTTTTCTTGCAGCGATATTGTGTTGCCTGCGTGAAAGAGGCCTTAAACAAATTTTTTATTTTTTTTTGTAGTCCTCATTGGACATATTGCGTACATAGTATCATAGCATTAATGCTGATCACGACTTTGTCAGCGAGCGCCAACTGTGAGGCCTGCTGTGTCAAAACATCTCCTGGCATATTTGGCCACGATGTTTGCATTAAATGAATGCATTCGAATCCAATGTTTCAGACGGTCGCGATTTTCTTCTTTTGTTTTATCATGGTAAAATGGCCGCGATGAAACACTTGTGTGAAATGGGCCTTAGAAACAGCCAAGACGCACATTGTATGGAGCTGGATCAGCTCCTGATTCCTCTCACTATAAACCCTGAAAGCACAGGATGTAACTGTATGTCCTGTGTTGTTAAAGGGGTTGTCCCGTGGCAGCAAGTGGGGTTATACACTTCTGTATGGCCATATTAATGCACTTTGTAATATACATCGTGCATTAAATATGAGCCATACAGAAGTTATACGTTTACCCACTCCGGTGCTGGCGTCCCCGTCATAAAGCACCCTCCGGCATCTTCCGACCTCACTGATAGGCCAAGCTCCAATGTTTTCAGGACCCACTGAGGTGGGTCTGACTTGCTGAGCAGCTTAGCCTACTCTTAAAGGGGAAGTGCCCCAATCTTAAATTTTTTTTTTAGGGTGAAGTCACACGAACGTATATCAGCACGGTTTTTACGCCGAGCCGATATACGTTGTCCTCGTATGCAGGGGGGGGGGGGGGAGGATGGAAGAGCCAGGAGCAGGAACTGAGCTCCCGGCCCCCTCTTCACCCCTCTGCACTATTTGTAATGGGAAGAGGCGGGGTGGGGCTAAGTTCCGAGAATTAGCCCCGTCCCCGTCCCACCTTTCCCAATTGCAAATAGTGCAGAGGGGCGGAGAGGAGGCAGAGAGGGGGCGGGAGCTCAGTTCCTGCTCCTGGCTCTTCCATCTCCCCCCCCCCCCCCCCCCCCCTGCACACGAGGACAACGTATAGATATAAATGCACTTTGTAATATACATCGTGCATTAAATATGAGCCATATAGAAGTTATATACTTACCCCCTGCGGTGTTGGCGTCCCCGTCTCCATGGCGCCGACCGAAGCCGCCTTCTGCCTGGATTAGACACGCTTGCGCAGTCTGCTTCTTCTGTCCCGCTGAAAGGGGCGCTCTGGCGTGCCCGCACCGCACAGGTCTTCTGCGCATGCGCAGACCAGCTCTCCGGCGCAAGCACGCTGGAGCAGGACAGAAGATGGCAGACTGCGCAAGCGCGTCTAATCCAGGCAGAAGAAGGCTGCGGTCGGTGCCATGGAGACCAGGACGCCAACACCGGAGGGGGTAAGTGTATAACTTCTGTATGGCCAATATTTAATGCACGATGTACATTACAAAGTGCATTAATATGGCCATACAGAAGTGCTTAACGCCACTTGCTTTCGTGAGACAACCCCTTTAAGACTACACAAAACATTTTTCAGTTGCAATCCAAGTTAAGTGTTTTTTTGTTTTTTTCAATCCTGTATTTTGGGGCGTGGCTACCGCATACAATGGACAGATGTATGGCCGCCTCATTTTATGTAGCCACTGGCCATGTATCATTCTATTCACGCAGCCTGCAGGTCCGGTGAAGCAGCGGCAGTGCAGCCAAGCTGTATGCAGCACAGGTGCTAAGGGGAGAGTTTATTAGTCACGCACTGCCTCCACTTGGTGGGTGGAATGCCTGTAGGGACGCTGCCTGTCCCATGGCCATTAGGAAGGTCGCTATAACTACTGGGATTACTATGGGGGTCACTTATTACTTCTGGGGCCACAATGGGGGTCAATGTTACTACTGTAGCCACTTATCTAAGAGACACTTACTACTGAGGCTACTAAGGGGGTTCACTATATGGGGGAGTCATTATTACCTACTAAATCCCTTACACCTGTGTTCTTCAGCTGCAACGGCAGTGTGCCGAAATACACTTTGTATTTACGCACGCAAAGAGTAACGTAGATGGGGCCCATTGAAATGTTTCACATATATGCAGGAAAACCGTTTCCTGCGTCTTCACTGCATATGTGCACTGAGCCATTCACTGCAGTAGCTTATTGCGGTGCATAATATACACCAAAATAGGTCATGGCACGTATATTTTTTCACATGAGCGTATATTGTGTGAAAATATACGCTAATGTGAACAAACCCATTGCAATCACAGGAGACTCTGTTCGGTGCTGCAGCATAGTTTCCCTGCAAATTCCTGGACCGGCACGCTCGCTCAGATGGTGCTCCACCATCTTGCCTTGATGTCTTTTCTTCCATGATGTGATATGGAGAAGGGAGGTAGGTGATCGCGGCTCTTGTTGTTGGCTTTTCCGGTGGTGGACACAACCTCTATCTGGGACTTCACTTTAGCTGCCTGCACTCCGGAGTACAGTTGGTGTAATGGGACCAGACATTCCTGAAGAAGATATGGAGAAGCTGATATCTAGTAGCCGCTCCATTGCAGTTAATCACCTGAATACTTCATGTGTCGCTGAAGTTTTTAAAAGCGACATAGAAATCCTCCAACTTCTCTGCCATGTAGGACGCTGTTTACTGTGATTCACTTCATTGTTTGCTGTAAGGCTGGTTGTGCCTTCAGGCTTTTCTGTTCTTCTCCACAAATAATGTACATGACTATCACATGGTCGGCTTGTGTTATTACAGCGAGCATTTTTTTGCATTATTTCCTTGTGTGCTACATACTGTGAGTACGGGGATCACTTCGTTTGGGACGGACGGAGGGAACCCCTAGACTCCCATGGATTTCTCTCTTATGTCCTGTAATGTCTGGGGTGCGGGCTCCTCTAGGAAACGTTCAATGATTTTTCTTTGTTCCTGGCAGCTGCATATCCTTGGTTTACAAGAGTTGGGAAGGGTATTTTTTCTCTTTAAGTAGAGCATCTAGATGGTGAGTGAGGAGACTTTTGGGCCTCTTGCACACGGGCGACAGCGATATTGCATCTGTGTTCTGTGCGCTATCGCTGCGTTTTCTTGTGGCGATATTGCCATTTTTGTGTCTCTACAAAGTCGCACGACTTTATAGCGCTCTTTTGCCAGGATTTTGGGGGGGGCTTGAAATATAAGCTCTACCCATTCAATGCTATGGCTGTAATTGGTTCATCGAGCGCTGCAGTGATTGGCTGAGCCGCTGCGCTCAAGAACCAATCAGAGCCAGTGGTTCCTGAAAGCAGGGTTTTTGAACTTTTGACTAGGAAGCACTGGGGCGAAACTACAAGCAAGTGTGCCGGAGACCTGTCATTGTGAGAAGGCTTTGGTAAAGAGTCTAACATTGGGTGGCAGGAATGCTGCTTTTCCAATAGGTGGCGCTGCAGAGGTATTGTTCAATCTTAATTGTTTGCAAGAGAGCCATTTTACTTCAACCGTCAAATAATTACTGAAGTCATAGGTTCAATGATCACACTACGTGTGCAATTTATAATACTCCGGGGGGGGGGGGGGCCTTTTAGTCCACAGTTGCTCTCAATGGGAGCCCGAGCATACCTGAGTAGGTCTGGAGAGTAGATTTAAATTTGCGAAAACGAGGATTAGTCATGTGCCATATGTGATTCGGTGTATCTATATGCCACCTCCTGCATCTCTAGCCCTATTAGCGGCGGTTATCTGAGGAGTTGTGGGCACACTGCACTGAATTACAGCAGGTGTACATTAATGACTCCAAGTCCATTGGCGGCCGGTAACGAATACTTGCAGCTCCTGAAAGAAAAAGCAGAACGCTGCATCGTCTTCTGTCAACTGTCGTTTTTTAGCTGGGAAACCAATCTAGTAAGTTGCCAGCGCAAATGATTTATCAGCATCCCTGTACTGAGGATACCATCCCATGACGATGACCTATCACTAACTTTACCTTAGCAGCAATGCTGCCTCTCACACAGCGCGGTGTACTGCGTACTTCTGCGTGTTCCCCATGCGGCACGTGCCGGCGCACGCTAGTGTGAGAGCTCACCTGAGCATATCCCACAGCGTCCTGCCTGTGCGAGATGAGCATACAGTACACGCCAAGAACTTGCTGCGGGTCGCCATGTACTATCGTGGTGTGTATTGCACATAGTACGCGCGATATAACATGCTATAAATGCAATATTATTATTAAGATATAACATGCTGCTATTTTCTTGATATTTCGCACAATTCATGTGAGCAGCACCATGGCCAGAGATTGGTTTAGCGTATTTTGCATGCAAAACCCAGTGGTATATGCTATATCTGCACGCTTGTGTTAGCTAAGCCTGTAGAATCATGTGTCTCTATTATTTTCCCCTATAACCTCAGATGAAATAGCAGACCCCTTTTCCATAACTATGGCTACAGTCACACAAAGACGCACAAAACTTGCCTCTGAACCCCATTCTTTTAATTCTCTTATTTATAAGAGCAACCCCCACCCCCCTCCTTTCAGCGATGCTGTGAGGATAATAATCGCAGTGTGTTCTTCAGAACACGTCACCCATTGTTTCCATTAGGACCTTAAAGACATCGCACGGCACTCGCATGCTGTGCAATGTGATGTTGTCCATTGAAATCAATAGAAAAACCCTTGCGATCTAATGACGCGCATGAAAAGCGTGCCTGAGAATCGCCTGTTCACAAAAAATGTTTATGCGTTTTACCACCTTACCGTGAAAAACTGCACAGTATCGCGCTCCCTCGTGTGAATGTAGCCTAAAGGAAAGGTGCTGGCCACAGACGGTGTATCCCGGTGTAAGGTACTCCGTTCACTCTGGGGTCACCTCCTCAGAGCATTTATTTGTGAATGGGATCTCTTATGTTTCCTTTGAGCAATTACAGCTGACAAATGACATTCCGAGATCCGGTTTCTATAGAGTTTTACAATTACAGGTTGCACGGAGTGCCCAATGATCACAGCCGCGTCCGTCCCTTTGACAGGGGTGGTACACGCACATGGACCTTATCAATGCACTGTATACTCACCGTATCCAATCCAAGTTTGCCTCTGTGCATTTAAAGTTGGAGGATAAGGCTAACTTCATGCAGGCTAGCATGAATCGTGGCCTAATATCGCGTTCACCAACATGCCTGTTTTTTTTTTTTTTTTTGTTTGTTTTGTTTTTTTGTCAGATGATAGCTGGGCACCAGCTCTTACAGCGGAGAACGGAGAAAACCTCCAATCTCTGCTGTTTAACCCTTGACATGCCACGGTCTGTGCGACCGCAGCATGTAAAGAGCTGACAGAGGGAGGGGGCTCCCTCTGTCACCATCGGACCCCCCTGCAATGTGATCAGGGGGTCCTGATAGGTCTCTGTGGCACCCCTAGGCTTTAATATAGCCTCTGGGACTACCAGCTAAATTAGGCTATGACACTCACTCTGTCTGAGCGTCATAGCCTGTCTAATACCCTGCTGTGCCTCAGCATAGCAAAGTATTAGAAGAATTTAAAAAAAAAGTATTATGCAAGTCCCCTAAAGGGACAAAAATGATTTAAAAAAATTGTAAAAAAAGTTATAAAAAAAAATAGAACCGCCAAAACTCTGCCTCTTTCCATTTACTTTGTAAAAATAAACTCAAAAACAAAACTACACATGGGGTATCCCTGCGTTCCCAATGACCCAGAGAAGGAAGTTAGTACATTATTTAATCTGTAGGGTGCACAGCATGAGAGAAAAATTTAAACATGGCAAAAATAGCTAATTTAGCCTATCTCGCCATAGAAAAAACAGAATAGGAAGTGATCAAAATGCTGCACGGATCAACAAACGGTACTCCTAAAAAGTACAACTCATCCTGCAAAATAAAAAAACCCCTACACAGCTCTGTTGATAAAAAAATTAAAATGCTCGGGGTCTTTGAATGCAGCGATAAAACAAATAATATATATTTTGTTCAAAGTGTGAAAAAGTAGCGAAAAAGAAAAAACTATTACAATTTGGTATTGGCATAATCGTACTGACCTGTAGAAGTACTTTAATATATTATTTATACTGCTCAGAGAATGCAGTTGAAGAATAAAAATAAAAAAAACATGCCAGAATTACAGATTTTGTTAATCTTGTCCCTAGAAAAAATGGAACAAAAATCAATCAAAATTTTACATGTTCCTGAAAATTAGATAAATGAAGACTAGAGTTCATCCCATAAAAAACAAGGCCTTCTGGGGCTCTGGCAATGGAAGAAATAATTAATACGGCTCTTGGAATGTGGCGACACAAAAGCAAACCTTTAAGAAAAAAAAATGTTTTAAATGTACAAAAATAGCAAAACATAAAAAAAACGTATAAACTTGGTATCGCCGGAATCGTGTGACTCAGAGAATAATGTTATCACACTATTTATTCTGCATGCTGAACGCTGTAAAAATGAAATCCAAAAAACAAATGGCAGAATTTCTTTTCCCCCCCCCCAATCTTTCTACAAAATTTTTTACAAAAGTTATGCAATACATTATATATACCCAAAAATGATGCCATCAAAAAGTACAACTTGTCCTGTAAAAAACAAGCCCTCACATGGCCGTGTCAATGGAAAAATGAATAAGTTATGGCTCTTGGAATGCGACTGCAAAATTAGTCGAAATTAAATGATTGGCCCATTTAAAAAACCTGCCCTGGTGGGTCTGACAGGGTGGTAAGAATCCCGCCATTCAAGGGGTTAAGGTTAGGGTTCATTCAGATGACCGTATATCGGCTGTGTATTTACACCGGCCGATACATGCGTCTCTCTCTGCAGGGGGAGGAGGCTGGAAGAGTCGGGAGCAGTGCTCTGAGCTCCCGCCCCCTCTCTGCCCCCTCTCCACCAGTTATCTGCCCCTTTGCACTATTTGGAATGAGAGGAGACGAGATGGGGCGGGGCTAAGTCCCGGGAATTAGCTCCACCCCATCCCACCTCTCCTCATTCCAAATAGTGCAGAGGGGCGGAGAGGAGGTGAAGAGGTGGCGGGAGCTCAGAGCACTGCTCCCGGCTTTTCCAGCTGCCCCCCTGCAGAGAGATATACCGTATATCGGCCGGCGTGAATACCCGGCCGATTTACGGTCATCTGAATGCACCCTCAGAGTGCAAAATTGAACACAATGCTAAGTATACTTGATCCCATAGGGGTTTAAGAAGTTCACATGACCACCATATATGTAGCAGTGAACCAATTTGTTTCTGACATCTCCAGCAAATATTGGAATGCTGGGGTGAAAATTTGGCTTAAAGGGGTTGTCTCGCGGCAGCAAGTGGGGTTCAGCACTTCTGTATGGCCATATTAATGCACTTTGTAATATACATCGTGCATTAAATATGAGCCATACAGAAGTTATTCACTTACCCCCTCCGGTGCTGGCGTCCCCGTCGCCATGGCTCCATCTAATTTCGCTTTCTTCTGGCGTTTTTAGACGCGCTTGCGCTGTGCGGTCTTCTGCCTGGTGAATGGGGCCGCTCGTGCCGGAGAGCTGGTCATCGTAGCTCCGCCCCGTCACGTGTGCCGATTCCAGCCAATCAGGAGGCTGGAATTGGCAATGGACCGCACAGAGCCCACGGTGCACCATGGGAGAAGACCCGCGGTGCATCGTGGGTGAAGATCCCGGCGGCCATCTTGGTGAAGGAAGAAGTAGGAAGAAAGAAGAAGGCGCAGAGCGGGGATTTGGGTAAGTAATATATCTATTTTTTTTTTAACACATCCCTTGGGTTTGTCCTGCGCCGAATGGGGGGCCTATGGGGAAAAAAAAAAAAAAGTTTCGGCGCGGGACAACCCCTTTAAAGATAGGGAGTCAAGTACCATCTGTACAGCAGCTTTCTGTTGGTTTCGAGATGATTTATACAGTGGGAAGTTTTGAGTTGAAATGCCATTGCCCACTGGTCTGCACTAAAAGATTCTTGGAGGTCTTTTTCCCAATTTAATTTTGAACTGGCGAGTGGATTAAAATATTAGATTTTTTTTTTTCTTCCCCCCCCCACATACATGAGAATTACATGTGTAGTGATGCGTTTTCGCACTCAGAATAGCAATGCCGCAGGTTTTCAAGCGAGATCCCCATGTAAATACGGTGTTTAGAAGTATCATTCGAAGCTGCTTATAGATGGTATAAGGTGCGGAAAAGTAAAAAGGGAAGATGATTTCCATGTGAAGTTCCCTCAGAGAACAGCTCATTGTGTGATGTGGGAGGGCGAGGATCTCCTGACGCTCGGCTTCCTGTCTGGAGGCGGAGGGAGGTGGCGCAGGTGATACTGTGATCTCACACGCTCCACACCTTTCCCAGCACTGGGAGCTCATGAAGTGTCTGTCTTACTGGGAGCTAAATCTGCAGCGTACACGCCATGTTTGATGAAAAAGGCAGATTTGAAGGATTAAACCGTCGGATTTCCCGACTGTTTGGTAAGTTTTGTTAATTTTTTTACTCATCTGTTTTTGGGTTCATGTAACAGAGTTACCAGTTTGTAAGACTAGAAAAGACCAGACAGATCAGTCTATTAATCCAGAGGAAGGCAAAAAAAACTCCAATGGGGCCAATTCATCCTCATTTTAGGGAAAAACTTCCTTCCCGACTTCAAATCTGGTAATGGGAATAATCCCTGCATCACGGAGCCCTTCTGAAGTAATCTAGTAAATAGAACTTGGAACAATGCTGCACTTAAAGCCGCCCAGGTCCCTCTTGTACTCTTTGTGTTGTTTTCAAAATCCACATATTAGTAAAAATTAAGAGATTAAAAATATTAAAGCCGGTTTTACATCCACGTTGGGACCTCCGGCTGGAGGTTCCATTGCAGAGATGGCTAAGAATTAGGCTGGGTTCACACTGGGCGGATTTGCCGCGGAAATTCTGTATGGAATTTTACCACAGCAGAAATCTCCTCCACATGGGACGGCGAATCCGCCGCAGCAAAGCTGGCAGAAGCTGGCGCTGCTGCGTGGATTCGCCAGCCGCAGCATGTTCATTTTTTTTTCTTCTTCCGCTGCGGCCACGCTCTCCTCTATGGGAGCGCCGGCCGCAGCAGAAGAGCGTGCGGCCGGGCCGCTTCAAAACCCGCGGCTAAGTGCCGCCTTTTTTGAAGCAGCAGATTCCCGTAGGAAATCTCGCGTTTTTTCACTGCGGCCAAACCGTGAGATCTCCGCCTGGAATCCACCCAGTGTAAACCCAGCCTAACAGCAGAAAAAGTCCTGCATGCAGTCCAGAAGCCGGGCTGCTGAGTGGAAAATGGACAGACCCCATTATAGTCAATGGAGTCCGCCCGGCGCTGTTTGGTTCCATCCAGAGACAGAGCCGTTCGTCCATAGGGATTCTCCTTTACTGATCCCTGATCGAAGAGGAAAGATGAACCCCAGGCGCAGATGTGAAACCACCCTCATTTATCTTCATGGTCTGCTTGAGCTAATTTGCACTTCTGTGTTTTACAATTTGTTTAAGAGCTATCGCATGCAAGCGTATTGGTCTACCACATCATGCATGCAAAATTTATGAGCTCGACGCGCTGTACTAATCTCGCATGGGCGGCCACAGGAGCTGCGCAAAAAATGGGTGCAAGAAGAATCGCAGCATGCACTACTCTGTGCACATACATGCCAAGATAGAGCATGGCGATTGGCGGCACACAGCGAGTATGCAATGCTGTTGCGTACTTGCTGTGTGCCGGAGGCATCTTTCTTGCGGGTGGCACGCAGCATATTACGGCTGTCTGAGCCCGGCCTAAGGTTTTGCTGTATAAATGAAGAGTGGATTGTGATATTGTATAGTACAGTGATGGCGAACCTTTTAGAGACCGAGTGCCCAAACTGCAACCCAAACCCCACTATTACTACTGGGGGGGGGGGCTGTGGGCTGTCGCTAATACCACTGGGGGGGGCTGTGGGCTGTCGCTAATACCACTGGGGGGGGGGCTGTGGGCTGTCGCTATTACCACTGGGGGGGGTGGGGGTGGGCTGTCGCTATTACCACTGGGGGGGGGGCTGGGGACTGTCGCTGTGACCACTGGGGGGGGGGGCTGTGGGCTGTCGCTGTGACCACTGGGGGGGGGCTGTGGGCTGTCGCTGTGACCACTGGGGGGGGGGGGCTGTGGGCTGTCGCTGTGACCACTGGGGGGGGGGGGGCTGTGGGCTGTCGCTGTGACCACTGGGGGGGGGGGGGCTGTGGGCTGTCGCTGTGACCACTGGGGGGGGGGGGGGCTGTGGGCTGTCGCTGTGACCACTGGGGGGGGGGGCTGTGGGCGGGCTGTCGCTGTTACCACTGGGGGGGGGGGGGCTGTGGGCTGTCGCTGTTACCACTGGGGGGGGGGGCGGCTGTGGGCTGTCGCTGTTACCACTGGGGGGGGGGGGCGGCTGTGGGCTGTCGCTGTTACCACTGGGGGGGGGGGGGCGCTGTGGGCTGTCGCTGTTACCACTGGGGGGGGGGGGGCGCTGTGGGCTGTCGCTATTACTACTGGGGGTGGGGGGGGCGCTGTGGGCTGTCGCTATTACCACTGGGGGTGGGGGGGGCGCTGTGGGCTGTCGCTATTACTACTGGGGGTGTGGTGGGGCGCTGTGGGCTGTCGCTATTACTACTGGGGGTGTGGTGGGGCGCTGTCGGCTGTCGCTATTACTACTGGGGGTGTGGTGGGGCGCTGTCGGCTGTCGCTATTACTACTGGGGGTGTGGTGGGGCGCTGTGGGCTGTCGCTATTACTACTGGGGGTGGGGGGTGGGGCGCTGTGGGCTGTCGCTATTACTACTGGGGGTGGGGGGGGGTGCTGTGGGCTGTCGCTATTACTACTGGGGGTGGGGGGGGGTGCTGTGGGCTGTCGCTATTACTACTGGGGGTGGGGCGCTGTGGGCTGTCGCTATTACTACTGGGGGTGGGGCGCTGTGGGCTGTCGCTATTACTACTGGGGGTGGGGCCGCTGTGGGCTGTCGCTATTACTACTGGGGGTGGGGCCGCTGTGGGCTGTCGCTGTTACTACTGGGGGTGGGGCCGCTGTGGGCTGTCGCTGTTACTGCTGGGGGGGCCGCTGCGGGCTGGTGGGGCCACTTCATAATAGACAGCATGCAGGTTTTGGCTGCTTTTTGGATGTGGAAATGCTGCGGAATTTTCCACAGAAATTTCTGCTGAGGACATTCTGCAGTATTTCCGCATCCAAAAAGCAGTCAAAATCTGCACCCTGTCTATTTTGAAGCTGCCCTGTCCTTTTTAGAACCATGGGGGTAATTTTTAGAACCATGGGGGTAAAATCGTGATAAGCCCCGCCCCCTGACATGATGGCACTTTGCAGTAAGTAACTGGGTTTTGGATTGCAGTTTGGGCACTCTGTCTCTAAAAGGTTCGCCATCACTGTTCTAGGCTGATGAATTACTTTGTAGCCGTCCAAGTTATTCATCCCATCTGCGTGTTGTACGTGTTTTTGACTAGCTATAGTTCAGTTACATCACCCAGACACCCTGCAGTTCTGTTAACCTGAACAGGTCTGGGCGTTCCATCCAGAATGCGCATAGTTACACATGGGTATACCTGCCTGTCTGAATGAGGACTATTTGTCATTTCCTGGCAGGAAGGAAATATCTCTCAGTACGCTCTTTATTTTGCCTTGGGCAAACTTTTCAACAATAAGTGTAATTGAATGTTAGCTACCCAGTAATACTTATAAGCAACTCCTTGGTTCTTCTGGTTTTCCTTAAAGAGTACCTGCACTTTACCTTTGGAGTGCTCCTTCTTTATCGGTTGTTTACGGCTCCTTCCAGCAGCTGAAGACTGCTCCATGTTGCGCCAGCGTTATACGTATTGGGCCGTCTTCACCCATTGGATGCGGCAAGGAGAACTCTGCAGTTAAATGATCTTTAATGGGGCAGATTAGGAAGATCACTTTGTGCCTAAAAACAGGTGCGGATGCAGTACTGTGCAGCACATTTACTATACGCTTTAGACAATATTTACACCCCCTAGACCAGTGTCACGTCTCCTAACAACACCATGACTTAGTTCAGTGATGGCGAACCTTTTAGAGACCAAGTGCCCTAACTGCAACCCCAAACCCACTTATTTACTGCAAAGTGCCAACACGTCAGGGGACAGGGCTTATCACGACCTAAGATTTTACCCCCGTCGTTCTAAAAAAATAAAAAAAAATAAAAGGATCTCAACCAAAAAGAAACCAATGTGGCTCGACAAGACGGTAAGAGGGGCAATAAGCGAAAAAAAGAAAGCGTTCAAACTACTAAAGCAAGAAGGCAGCGAAGAAGCACTAAAATCTTACAGGGAAAAAAACTAAATATGCAAAGATACGATCAAAATTGCCAAGGAGGAGGCGGAAAGACTGATCGCCAAAGAGAGCAAAAACAACCCAAAACTATTTTTCAACTATATTAACAGCAAAAGGATTTGCAGGGAGAGCACTGGCCCTTTAACAAATAATGCAGGGGAAATCATTGAAGATGATGGAGGGAAGGCAAATCTATTAAATAGTTTCTTTTCAAGCGTATTCACAAACGAAAAGGAAATGCCACACGAGATACAGGGGAATAAAATAAACCCCTCGCAAAATGTCATACCTAACGCAGGAGGAAGTGCGGAACAGGTTAAAGAAGATTAAAATCGATAATTTGCCAGGCCCAGATGGAATACACCCAAGGATACTAAGGGAACTAAGTGATGTGATAGCTAGGCCGCTATACCTAATATTTCTAGACATTATCAAGACTGGTGTTGCACCATTGGATTGGCGCATTGCCAACGTGGTTCCAATTTATAAAAAGGGGACCAAAAGTGAGCCTGGCAACTACAGGCCGGTAAGTCTCACTTCAGTAACGGGAAAATTTTTCGAGGGGATTCTGAGAGACGCCATCGATGAGCACCTCAAGAAGAACAAGGGTATAACTCCTCACCAGCATGGATTCATAAAGGGTCGCTCATGTCAGACAAATCTGATCAGTTTCTATGATGAAGTAAGCTCTAAGCTGGACCTGGGAGAGTCTATGGATCGTGTATATCTGGACTTCTCTAAAGCGTTTGCTACCGTGCCACATAATAGGCTAATATACAAAATGAGACAGCTTGGATTGGGTGAAAACGTGTGTAATTGGGTTAAAAATTGGCTCAATGATAGAAAGCAGAGGGTGGTAATAAATGGCTCATACTCCGATTGGGCCACAGTCACTAGTGGGGTGCCACAAGGTTCAGTATTGGGCCCCATTCTGTTCAATATATTTATCAACGACCTGATAGAGGGGCTGCACAGCAAAATATCAATATTTGCAGATGACACAAAATTATACAAAATAATGCAACGGAGGACAATGTGCGGCTACAAACTGACCTAGATAAGCTGGGGGCTTGGGCAGAAAAATGGCAAATGAAGTTCAGTGATGATAAATGTAAGGTTATGCACATGGGCAGGAGAAACGGATGTCACTAATATTCACTTAATGGGGTACCACTAGGGAAAAGTGATATGGAAAAAGACCTGGGGGTACTAGTGGATTGTAGACTAAAGTGGAGTAACCAATGCCAGTCAGCTGCTGCAAAGGCAAATAAAGTCTTGGGGTACATTAAAAGAGGTATAGGGGCGAAGGACGAGAACATTATCCTCCCACTATATAAAGCACTTGTCAGGCCTCACATGGAATACTGCGTACAGTTCTGGTCACCGGTGCTCAGGAAAGATGCTACGGTATTGGAGGGGGTTCAAAGAAGGGCAACTAAACTAATACATGGAATGACGGGACTGGCATACCCCGAGAGGCTATCAGAATTGGGATTATTTACTCTAGAAAAAAGGTTAAGAGGCGATCAAATAACTATGTATAAGTACATGAGGGGACAACACATGGATCTCTCCCATGATCTGTTTATACCCAGGACTGCGACGGTAACAAGAGGACATCCGCTACGTTTAGAGGAAAGCAGGTTTCATCACCAACATAGAAAGGGATTCTTTACTGTAAGAGCAGTTAGACCAGGGGTGGGCAATTAATTTTCCCATGGGGCCACATGAGAAATTGGAATGGTTTTAGAGGGCCAGACCAACAAATTCCCCGCTATGTCTTCGACCCGTCTCGTTATAGTTCGCCTGGAGAGGGGCACATTTGCGAATGCTTCTTTTTTCTCAGGACAAATTAGCGCTGCAGAGTCCACCAAACATTCTTTGACAAACTCCCCATCAGAGAATGGCTTACTGTTTCTTGCAATTTTGTAGGATACTACAAAGCAGGTCTTTACGGCTGCATCCCTGGATGAGTGAAGCTTTTTAAAAAATCCTTGCTGACTTTGCAGTTTTGCTAGCAAATCTTCAGATACCCGTGCCCGCTCTGCCTCCGTTAAGTTCTTGTATTTCTCTCCGTGTTTAGTCTCATAATGGCGATGCAAATTGTAATCTTTAAATACAGCTATCTGCTCTCCACAAACTAAACACACAGCTTTACCTTTGGTTTCAGTAAATAGATATTTAGAAGTCCATTCTTTGTTAAAAACTCGGCATTCTGCATCAATTTTTCTTTTTTTAATGTTAGCCGCCATATTTAAGGGTTAACAGCTAACCTCGGAAAATAGATTTTTTTAATACACAGTAGTATGCTCCTAGGAGAGGGCACAGAGAGCTGCCCCAAGAAGAGAGATTAAAAAGTGAATATTATTAGTATTATTATTCTAATTACAATGTAAAGGGAAAAGTCCTGACACTTACCAATGACGAGCGTGGAACGATTGTCCTGGCACTCCCCAAGGTCCGCAACGAGCATCCTGGCACTCAGAAGTTACAGTGGCATCACTTACTCAGCATCGGGAAGCAGTGAAACTACAAACTCCGAAGCCTTGTCCATTTTGTTAACTTATGTGCTGTTTAATAAAGTTATTCAAGCCTACGTCATTGGTAGAGGTGCTTGAATAAGTAAGGCCTGAATAACTATTAGCACAGCACAGAAGTGAACAAAATGGACAAGGCTTCGGAGTGCATAGTTTCGCTGCTTCCCGTTGCTGACACCGGACTCATTGCTGAGTCACCAGGACACTCTTTGCGGGCCGGTCCGAGCTATTCAGCGGGCCGGATGTGGCCCGCGGGCCGTGCTTTGCCCAGGTCTGAGTTAGACTGTGGAACTCTCTGCCTGAGGATGTGGTGATGGCAAAATCAATAGAGGAGTTTAAAAGGGGACTTGATGTCTTCCTGGAGAGGAAGTATATTATAGGCTATAAATCTAAGATTATTTGTTAATCCGGGTATACAGGCAGGTAGGAACTATTAGGCTGGGGTCACACAGGGCGGATTTGCCGCGGTTTTGCCGCGGATTGCCGTTGCATATCCGCACTGCGGCAAAACCGCTGTGTTTGCAGTGCAATGCAGCACAAATGAGATTTGCCAAAAAGCTGTTCTCACAGGACGGATTTTTTCCGCACAGCCGCAATGCGGAAATGCAACTGCGTCACGGTTTTAAAAGATGCAGCATGTTCATTCTTTGGTCGTTTCCGCAGCGCTTTTTTGTCCATAGACCTCTATGGACGCAGCCAAAACCGCACCAAATACGCGACAAAAGTAAAAAAGCGCTGCGGAAAAAAAACGCTTGCGGATTTTTCCGCACGAAAATCCGCAGCAAAATCCACAAGCCCAAATTAACCTTTGAAGCGGTTTTGCCGCAGAAGCAGTTCTTCTGCGTCAAAACCGCAACGGAAAAACCGCAGCAAAACCGCAACAAATCCACCCTGTGTGACCCTAGCCTTAGGGGTTGATCCAGGGAACAGTCTGATTGCCATTAGGGAGTCGGGAAGGAATTTTTTCCCCCCAAAAGGGCTAGTTGGCTTCTGCTCTTGGGGTTTTTTGCCTTCCTCTGGATCAACAAAACAGGAGGATAGACAGGCTGGACTAGATGGACATTGTCTTCATTCAGCCTTTACGAACTATGTTACTATGCTTCAAAACAGACAGCGTGCAGATTTTGACTGCTTTTAGTATGCGGAAATACCGCAGAATGACCCCAGCGGAAATTTCTGTGGAGCATTTCCACATCCAAAAAGCAGTCAAAATCTGCACGCTGTCTATTTTGAAACAACCCTGACAATTTCCGCCACATGTAAACCTACCCTAGCGATAATAGTGAGCCCCCAGCGGCCAGAGCGATAATAGTGACCACCTCCAGCACCCCTAGCGATAATGGTGACATTACTCCCCCACACCCCCAGCGATAATAATGACCCCCTTCCCCCACAGCGACCCCAGCGATAATAGTGACATCCAACAGTGGCCCCCAGTGTAATGGTGACACTCCCCCTAGCGGTAATAGTGACCCTCCCCACAGCGCCCCCCCCAGTAGTACAGTGAATACAAAAAATACATGAAGGAACAGGGGAAATCTCGACAAGAGGCAGACATGTTTCAGAACTCGACAAACATGTTCTTACACTAAGTTTAAAGCAGAATTAGTAAATCGTCCCTTTTTGTTCTCAGAAATGGGCAGTGGCAGAAGTTTGTTCACTAATATTTAGCTCCTTCCCAACGTACATGTGACTATATGCATCCTAACTACACACCCCTTGTTGTTAGGATGTAGCTGGCCACAGCATATGCTGTGTATGTAGCTGGCTCGGGAACCTAGTTTGTTCCATGCATGGCAGGTATAAGGTGTCTGACAGCCGATGCCAGACCACAACAGCCATGATCAGAGAGAACTCTGAGCGTGGCTGTTGGCCCTTTAATGTCCCGATTGACTGAGATTTAAATGCCACGATAAGACCCCATAATAATGCAATACCATTATATTGTATAAGTGATCAAATGATCGCAACTTCAAGTTACTAATAAAAAAAGGAAAATATTTATTTTTTAATTATAAAAATAAGATTAGTTAACCTTTTCTCACTGGTTGCTTCAAAATACTAAAAACTTTTTTTTTTATCACTGTATTTAAAAAGGTCCAATTCATTAAAATATTACATTATCACTTCCATATGTCTAACTCCATGAGGAGGGGAAAAAACACAATGGCAGAATTGCGCTTCTTGTTTGATCACTCAGTCCACAAAAAAATAGTCTACAACAGTCTACAACAAAGTTTGAATAAAAGTGATCTAAAAAGTTGCATTTTCCCAATGGTATCGAAACAAACTACAAGTTGCACTGCAAAAAAATCCCGTCACACAGCCCTTCCAAAGAAATTAAAAACCTAATGGGTCGGGGAGACAAAGGTCACCTGCTACACGACCAGGTTTGGATTGCGGAATCTGTGATCGTCTCCCGCGTGGACTATCCGTGGCATTCCGCGCTAATTCAAAACACTATAGCATCTGCATGTTTGCTCGCGGAGGGAAAAATCGCAGCATGCTCCATTTTTGTGTGGGTTCCACACTAATGTCTTCCATTGAAGTCAGTGGAAGCCATCCGACCCGCGACCCTTGCACAATTGACAATGTGGAAAGTTCGCAGGACCCGCGTCATCGCCTGCCCACAGTGCAGGAAATTCTGTACTGCGTATGTCTGACGGCGAGCCGTCTGGACCATCCGCGGTACAGAAGACTACTTGCCAGGTTCGGGGGGTCACCGGCTGTGGTCAGAGCCCGATTCCGTATGTGGAATCCGACCCGTTTGTGTGCAGGTGGTTTAAAAAGGTGGTGTTTTTTTTATATACAGTAATGCCTTAACAAAATCTATAACTTTTTTGTATTGCTGTGATTGTACTGACACACAGAATAACCCCCACCCCCCATAGTGCAACTAATCCCCCCCCCCCCCCCCATTTCGCCGTACTTAGAAATTTGTAACTCTTTCAATACATTAAATGGTTCCATTGAAAAATGCAACTCATCCTGCCAAAAACAATACTTGTGTAGTAGCTATGTCATCAGAAAAAGGTTTTTTTTTTTTTCTTATTGAAAGTTGGAATACCAGAACTGCAGCATGTGACCTGGAGGTAGGCATGTCAATGCCCCTTGGTCATGAAAAGGTTAAACTATGCCATTGTTGCTGTGCTTAAGGCCCAACGGCTCAGAAATGTTTATGCATTACAACCAGGAAATTACTTTCTTATCTAAACTTGCTTTTTTTTGTTCCCTCCATAGAATCCCCGAGGCTGTCTGCTGCCTCCTCCTACAGCAATGACAAGTTATCGGACTCTGACTCATTTTTTGCCAACTTTAACGATTCCAAGTGTCCTGTAAGTGTTTCTACAGCGTCTTCCTGGTCACAGAATGGTGGCTTCGAACTTTATGAGAATATAATTGGCAAAACAGTATATGATGAGCAAATGAGTAAAAGGACACCCTATCCGGACATGGAGCTGTTGTCGCCTACTGATGGGACTGTGCAGGCAACTCGCCAGGAAATACAAAGTGGCCTGAGAAATGGCAACACTATGCATAATGGTAAAGCTGTAAACCGGCACAACCATCTCGGCTCGACATCCTTTTCTCCCTTCGGAAGCAAAGTTGGTAGTGTGATCACTCACAAACTAAGCTATGTGGAACGTGTAGTGCTGGAAATTATAGATACGGAGAGGATGTATGTTCAGGACCTGCGAAGTATTGTGGAGGTATGTAGTAAAACATTCTGCGCCTTACACCTTAATTATGTACTAAACCACTGCTGGAACTTGAGCGTGCATGTAGCCTTTATTATAGAGGTTGGAAACTTCATTCTTATTCCTTGATTTGTGTGCAATAGGGAAGGTGTGCTGAGCGAGCTAGATACTATGTGTCACAATGTATCTCTACCGTATACAAGGGTGTAAATATACAGGGCTTGTCAGGGCAAAATACTGACTCACTGACAAATGCTGCCAACACGTCCAAAAATCACCGACCGCCAACGTCTTTATGGACACGTTGAAAAACTGTAATGAATCATAAAGATTTCTAAGTGATACAGGTCAACAATTCTAATATGAAGACATTAGTGCATTTTACTATGAACTGTAAAATGAGAATTTACAGTTCACAATCACAAACTGTATGCAGGCCTGTTACTGAGCCGCAGCCGATGGAAGGAGGTCGGTTATGAATCTGCTGAAGGGGCATCTTTATGATCTTTACGAAGTGCTGCAAAAAAAAAAAAAAGCTATTTAATCCCTTGAGAGCATGGTGGTTGTTGTGTGTTTTTGTTTTGTTTTTTCTCGCTTTTTCCTCCTCCTCCCCCACATTCAAACAAAACCTGTTGTTTTTTTTTAATGGGGTCACTCTGATGAAGAATGATTTTATTTATTTTTTAATTCATCATGTAGCTATCCCCCAGTATGGCTAGCGTTCTCTTGGTTGGTTATTTTTCTTTCTGAAACTCCTGCCTCTTTCTCCTCAGATAGTCAATTCAGACCAGCTCAGATCTTTTTGCATAAGTGTGTTTCTTTTAATGGGAAAAGTGTTGTTTTTTTTTGTTTTTGTTTTAACATTTAATGTTTTATTTTTTTGTGATAATTAAAACTGTTATTCCACTTACTTTTAATGATACAGAAGAGGACTTGAACTACCGTATATACCGGCGTATAAGACTACTTTTGAACCCCCAAAAATCTGCTCTGAAGTCGGGGGTCGTCTTATACGCCGGTAATACAAAAAAAAGAAAGTGTCAAAAAAAAAAAAAATCATTACTCACTTCCCCCGGCGTTCTGCGGCGCTGCTGCAGGCTGTCGCTCCCTCCTGGTCCCCGGCAGAGCATTACTTTCTGAATGCGGGGCTTGAAATCCCCGCCTCCAGAAAGCTAATACGGTGATTGGCTAACACACGCCGTCAGCCAATCATTGAATGGCTGTGATTGGCTGAAGGCGCACGAGTGTTAGTCAATCACAGCCATTCAATGATATTGAATGGCTATGATTGGCTGAAGGCACGTGTGTTTTAGCCAATCACAGCCATTCAATGATGTCATTGAATGGCTGTGATTGGCTGACGGCGTGTGTTAGCTAATCACAGTATTAGCTTTCTGGAGGCGGGGATTTCAAGCCCCGCGTCCAGAAAGCAATGCTCTGCCGGGGACCAGGAGGGAGCGACAGCCTGCAGCAGCGCCGCAGAACGCCGGGGGAGGTGAGTAATGTGGTTTTTTTTTTGCTCCGCTGTATTCCCGGCGTATAAGGTGACAGTTGAGGGGTCGTCTTACACGCCCAGTCGCTTTATACGCCGGAATATACGGTAGTATTTCTGTATGCATTTCTATGCAGAAATACATGGCAATCCCTGGGATCCTCCACAAGGCCCCAGGCTGCCAAACGGTCATCCGTGATATTTGGCAAGCCATTTGGGACGTACAATGCCTTTCAGGACATTTAAATGCTGCAGTGAAAACTGATAGCAGCATTTAAATAGCTAACAGCCATGATTGGTGTTACCTCTGATTGTTGCTGCGGCCGGATGTCAGCTGTCAGAAGCAGCCAAGTGGTTGGGTCCGCACCTCACTAACTCCACGCACATCTGATATATGTGTATGTCAGATGTTGTCAAGAGCTTAAGACTGAATGCCCACGGACAGATTATCGTTGCGGTATTTGCAGTCAGACACCCGCCGTGAATTCCTGCAGCAATAGCCGTCCATAGACATGCTATGTTAAACGATTCTCCCCTGTCCATGAGCGGAAATCACTCGGGGGAGAATCGCAGCATGTTCTATTCTGTGCGGAAAATTGCACGGGCAGCTACACGGATTGCAGTCAAAGGAAGCAGTCTGTCCTGCGATACTTCGGCTGTGAGCTTTGCGGAAGTACCGCGAGAATCCGTGTCACAGCCCAGTGCCAAAGCTTGCTGGGAGGGGCACTCGCGATAGATCCGGATGGGTGAGTATAGGGTCTCTGCAGTATTTCGCAATTAGAATCCGACCCGGCTGTGGGCATGGGGCGTAAAGGGGTTTTCCAGGCAAAAAACATTGATGATCTAACCTAAGGTCCTCAGCAGCAGATTAGCCAAGATCTCTGCTCAGGATCACTGCTCCTCTCATCTGATGAGAAGATGCCAGCCAAAATTCTCAGACCGCTGTCAATTGTGCAGCGGTCCAGTTTTGGTATTAAAGCTCTTTCCCTTTTAAGTGAGGGCTGCAATACCAAACTGGGCCACTGCATTACAAATGGTGTTCTGAGCAATCCGGCCATCCCCATAGCATCTTCTCATCAGCTGATCATCACAGGTTCCAAGTGGCAGCGCAGCTCTGTGCTAAGGATAGGTCATGTAGTTATTGCTAATTCATAAACCTGCTGCAATAACAAACCCATTCAGATGTATGCATTGGGTTTTGGAAGATGCAATTTTGACTGTGATATGTTGACACATCCTAAGGCTGGGGTCACACGGGACGGAAATCTTGCAAAATGACTGCACCGAAAAAACACCGATTTCACACTTCAGCTATCAGACAATTTTAATGTCAAATGATATTAGAAGTGTTCTCCATATAAGCATGGTAGTGATGAAATGGTAAGCTTGTGAAGTTGTAACTAGGCAATAAAAGTAATAAGACCTGATTGATACTTGCAACTTAATTGCTTGTTAATTTTCTTTTAGGATTACCTTGGAGGCATCATAGACAAACACGAGCTACCTATGAAACCAGAACAAGTCTGTGCTCTTTTTGGAAACATTGAAGATATTTATGAGTTAAACAGGTGATTCATTCTTCACATTTCTATAAGAATTGAGGAGATTATTTTACTGTTGTCTTAGATGTTTTGTTTTAATGTAAGAAATGTAGTCTGTTATGCCTTATACTGAAGTATTATAGTATATAGTGCAAGCGATCAAATGATTTCAAGTTCCTTGAGCCAACTAAAGGAAAGTGTAAAACACAACAAATTTTTTTTACACTTTTCTAACAGTAAAAATTTTTAAAAAAGTTAAAAAACTACAGTTAGAAAAAAAACCTGACCAAGTGAAAATGTTGCTGTCAGTTATCTTGCATCTACCTTAATAGTATGTGAAGTATAACTTTAGGCAGATTTATGTATAAAGTGGTTGCCGAAAAAAAGCTTCCCCCTCCTCTCCGATCACACACTATCTTGCCAGTGAGACTTGCTCTAGAAGAACTAGCCCGACTATGTATTACAGGCTTGTCCATTCATGAAAATAGGCTTATGTAATACAACCTTTCCCCTGAAGCAGACATGTATGGGTAATGCATGACTGATTGCAGCTTCCCTGGCCATAACCGCTGGTCACTGGGGGTCTCAGAAGCTGGCCCTGCATCAACAATTAGTTAGGCGCCTTTTCGTCTTGCCCATAGATTTTGTGAAGGTTATGCTATCCTAGAAATCACTGACACCAGTAATGTTAGTTCGTCTATGATTCCCTATATACCTCCAATGTACATAGGTTGCAGAATATTCTTTTACATGAGTAAGTGGATTTAAACTTCTTACGTTGCATGGCTGGCCAACCCATCAGAAGTCTAATTCTATCTACGTTTCTTTATTATATTTGTCTGAAGATGCCCATAGTAGGGAATCCTTGGCAGGTAGGTTACAGCCAAGATACTGCTTGCCCAAGTGAAACAACCTGAAATGAAATGCATGTATATGTTTGTCAATTCCTGGCATGTGTTTTTTTTTGCATGGATTTGTGGAAACCTTTAAGTTCTCTTTTTGATGTGAGGTGTGACTTCTGTGTAATAAGGCATCCCATATCCACTGCCACAGCTAGAATATCCTCAGTGAAGAAAGGAGAAAAATATCTTATATAAAGCCTTGAATTTCCTTTTTTTTTTTTTTTTTTTAAATGCGCTCGATGACCAGAAATCCATTGATAAAAGGATCCATCTAAATCCTTTACCTAAAGTCTTTTAGATCTGCTAAAATAACAAAAGCAGCTGTCACCGTCTATCACATGCATATGTCACGCCCAATTCCCTGGCATCAGTGCTTACATCCATGATGCCAGCAGTTCGGAACGGTGAAACTGCAGCGGATGTTGCCCAACTCCTGGCATCATGGCACTCAGGATGTGAGCAATGTTGCCAGAAGAACGACGCAGCCTCTGATTGGCCTCTGGTCATGTGATATTCGGTGAAAACTTCTTCCACAACAAACACTGGGAGAATCGCGGGCTACAGTGACTGCGGCAGAGGAGGAGCAAATACCTCTACTTTTTGTTATTTTGGCACAGTTGGAGCTATAGGGGGACTGTTATCTGGTAACCAGATAACCCCTTTAAAAGAAATCCCCCTCTGCATATTCTTGCCTTCCCACTATAGGTGTTAATAGTACCCCACATGACCGGATATTCTAAACGCCATTTGTGGAGGATACTGGGAATGACTTAAACCAAAAAGCCCACTAGATTACATCAGTACACAGCAATCCAGAAAAAATGAGTTTTTGTTTGTTTGGCGTATTGTGCACACATTGATATTGGTTAATGACATTTTATTTTTTTAAATATATAAATTCATCTTTGTTTTTTTTTGTGGCTTTTATGTATTTAAACTGATGAATGAATTATTTATATTTTCCATTTTTCCATATCACCCCCCCCCCCCCCCATTTTCTTGTCCTTTTACACATACTGTGGATTATGCCATTGAAACTTTTTTTTTTTACACTTCTCTAGAAGTAATTTCAGCCGTAACGTACTTATGCCATCTTCTTTCTTTGCAGTCGGCTTCTCCAAGACCTTGATAGTTGCAGTGAAGACCCCGTGGCTGTCGCCAGCTGCTTTGTGGAAAAGGTCAGGATTGACTGATAAAATATGGATATTGTATATTAATTCCAGCGGGCACAGCAAGAACAAGTTTACTCCGTTAACATACAGGAAATCACTGCATAAAGTAGAAAAATTAAAGCATTGCGAAAACTGCAAAATTTTCTTCTAGAGTAAATACAGGAACCTAGTTTAATTCTACCCATTTCCTGCACCATCAGGATCTCGAAGATACTTAATGAAATGTGTAGAATGATAGGAGGGAGTCAAGACGTACCTTTTTTCCTTGTTTTTTTTGGGGTGGGGGGTGGGGGTGGGGGCGGAGATTAAATACCGGGATGACACAGGGAAATATTTATATAGAAAAATGATAAATACTTGATTACCGATGCAAAGAATGCATTATGCTTACTAGTTACAAAATTGCATTTAGTGTATATAAGTCTTTTTCTTTTTTTTTCCGGTCTAGAGTCATAACTTTGATATTTACACCCAGTACTGCAACAACTATCCCAAGTAAGTCTGTGTTCCATAATATACATCTGTGCCTGTAGTTTATTGGTGAAGAAGAACTTCATACTTATCTTACTTTAATCTTTAAAGAGGTTGTCCCACTTCTGGCTGGTTTGCTGCAGGAAGCAAAGTAGACAGCTTAGTAAATTGCATAGTGGCCAGCGTTGGTACTGCAGGATGAGCTCTATTGAAGTGAATGGGACCAACTCGGGCCACTGGATTATACGTGATTCCTGCAGCAAAACTGCTAAAAATAGAATTTTTATTTATTTATTTATTTATTTATTTTTTTAAGGGCATCTTCTCACGTAGTGAAATCACTGTGGGCATATTCTGTAAGAATTCTGTGGTGGCCCATTCCGCACCTAAATGGTGCAGATCTTGCCGCGTTTTCACTTGCGTAACAACTGTGGAATTTAACCCCTAAATTTCAAGCGCTGAATTCCACAGTGCGATTCCGCAGCATAAATAGACCTACTGCGGAATCAGAATTCGCATCATTTTATATAAACATTGGAAATTCTGTGCCGTGTGAAAGGTATTTTTTATATCCCCTCCACATGGCTTGTACTGTAAACACTGTGAATCCTGCCCCTGTGAAGGCAGCCTAAGGTTTATTTATACTTAACATGACATTGCTCAGCCATGATCGTTGAGTGTTGTCCTCGGCTGCTGCACCTTATTTGCAGCTTAAGCCCACCTACAAAGGGATGTCAGAAGGAGACTGTGGCTGACAGTGGAGAAATGGTTGGGGGGCGGCATTAGGACTGGATTGTGCTCATCTCGCCGGCAGTATCGTTAAATGCAGTGCATGGCAGCATTTACAACATATTTGACCGCCTATTATTAAATAGCTCTCACAAGAAATGGAACTATGAGGATTCCCTGAATGCCCCTTAGATTTCAGGAATGCTTCTTTTCAAACTTCGGACTGTTTAACGATTTGAAAGGCATCTTAGATTTGTTTAGTGTAAATGGGCCTTCATTATGTTGTTCCTTAATTCTTCCTTGTGAAAAGAAATGTTTGGATGAGTGAGATTTAAAGGGGTTTCCCACTAATGACATTCCCTATCCACATGATGCGGAATAAATGTCCTGAGTACTAGGAGTTCCCCACTACATGTGATTGGAGCAGTGATACACATGTGTGACAATCACCGCAAAAATGTTTACTTGTAAGTACAGTACAATTCTGTTCATACTCCAACACTAAGATTTCTAGTGGCCGTTCTGAGTACTGCAGCGTTGTACCATCGACTTCAATGAACCGTAGGCCTTAATGTATTTGGTCAAAAGTCGTAATAATTTATTCAGAACCACCTCAATGTCGTCTTTACCGCTTCAGCGAGATTCCATTGAACTGCTTTTATCTTCTCACATCTTTTATGCCTTTAAAACAATGTACAGAAGAGACAATTGCACATGCTATGTTTCGATCCTGTTTGTTTTGTTGCAGCTCTGTTGGTACCCTAACAGAATGTATGAGGAACAAAGTTTTGGCAACATTTTTTCGAGAAAGGCAGGAGATGCTCCAACATACCCTTCCCTTGGGATCCTATCTCTTAAAACCAGTCCAGAGGATCCTCAAATATCATCTCCTGTTGCAGGTAATGGGACTTAACCCTTTCCAATCCAATTTCCCTGCCACCTGCGCACACTGCAGCTTTTATTTATTTATTTATTCTCCGTGGGAAAGCACATTGTGTATTTCTTGGAATTACTCAACAGAAACACATAAAAATTACAGTGTTTTTTTTTTAGCTTTTTTTGAAAATTAACACTTTGCAATCCAGTGTCGGCTCTTGTCCGACATGAAGATTTCTCTGCATAGCTCCAATTTTGGATGAGAACTGACACGTTTCTAACAGTATGCAGGACAGCACTTCAATGTTGGAGGCTGTTGTGCTGATGTATATTACAGTATACAGGACAGTGCTCCATTGAAAACGTGTTGGCGACATCGGAGCTAAATCTGGGGCCAATACTGGATTGGAAAGGGTTAAGTAAAAATGAAGCTACAAGAGTGAACTGAACATAAAGATTTTCATATGTAGTTTATTTGGATTTGAAAACCGTTTTTAGGGTTTTCTCAACTTTCTTTTTTTTTTTTCCTTGTTATACTTTTGGACGATTGTCTCAGATATTCATATTTATTTCATTAGGAAATAGCGAAACATTTTGATGTAGATAAAGAAGGATATGAAGTGGTAGAGGAGGCCATAGAGACTATGACTGGAGTAGCTTGGTACATCAATGACATGAAGAGAAAGCACGAGCACGCTGTACGGCAACAGGTTAGATGTTTAAAATGATTAATCTATAGAAATGTTGCTCAACAAACGTGTAACTTACATGACTGGTGTTCTTTGGCAGGAGATTCAGTCTTTGCTATTAAATTGGAAAGGCCTGGACCTAACCACATATGGCGAGCTGATACTGGAGGGCACCTTCCGTGTACAACGTGCCCGCAGCGAGAGGACATTTTTCCTGTTTGACAAGGCCCTACTAATTACAAAAAAACGTGGAGACCACTTTGTTTATAAAACTCATATTCCAGTAAGATTTGTAGGACCTTCTGTAAGTTTTCCTATGTTGATAATGTTGATCTTATTAATGACTTGTTGTTTTATATTATGCAGTGTTCACATTTGATGCTGATTGAGAGTACAAGGGACTCGCTGTGCTTTACTCTAATACACTATAAGAACAGCAAACAGCAGCACAATGTACAAGTAAGTGTTACCGGATGCTCTACACCGTTAATTAGAACTAGGATTTAATACCATCTGATTAGTATTGTATAGTTTGTCTCGCAGGCTTAAGCATTTGTGACAGAAGAGAGCAATTTAAAGGGGTTGTCTAATGACACGCTTTACCTGTCATGCATACACCCTACCCATGGCTCTTCCTGAAGGGTATAGTAGCGGTTGGCCACATCTTGAAGCTAAACTGCTTCTGCTTTTCTGTTAATTTAGGTACTTGCAAGGCATTAGGACTAGAGATGAGCGAGTATACTCGCTAAGGCTAACTACTCGAGTGAGTAGTGCCTTAGCCAACTATCCTCCCGCTCGCCTGTGAAGATTCGGCTGCCGGCGCGGGTGACAGGTGAGTTGCGGCAGTCAGCGGGGGGGAGAGGGAGAGAGAGATCTCCCCTCCGTTCCTCCCCGCTCTCCCCCCGCCGGCCCCCGAATCTTTAGAGACGAGCGGGAGGATACTCGGATAAGGCACTACTCGCTCGAGTAGTTAGCTTTAGCGAGTATACTCGCTCATCTCTAATTAGGACCCTTGATGCAGGTTGAAAGCTTGCATATTTTGGCCAGAAATATCAACTATTTATATGCAGAATTTGACCCCAAGATACTGGCGGGAACCCAGGTTGTCAGTGCTTTGTGTGATGCAGTGAGGGTGTGAGGCAGCCCACCTGCTCTAGTATTATGGATGTAACGAATAGGCTGTAAGTCTGCATGATGTACTACACGTATCTGTGGTACTGACGCTATACAAGCCTTATCGATGTACTATTGCTAATCAGTCACTCCGCAATGTACGGTGGGATAGTGAGTGACTGTTCATCAGTATTTTGCATCTGTACTAGCTTTTCCATATAGCACTTTGCCTTTCTATATGCAAATGGAAAATTGCCATTTGTATCAATAAGTGTGGTTGTTCTCAGTTCATCCTATCTATCCTATCTATCCTATCTATCCTATCTATCCTATCTATCCTATCTATCCTATCTATCCTATCTATCCTATCTATCCTATCTATCCTATCTATCCTATCTATCCTATCTATCCTATCTATCCTATCTATCCTATCTATCCTATCTATCCTATCTATCCTATCTATCCTATCTATCCTATCTATCCTATCTATCCTATCTATCCTATCTATCCTATCTATCCTATCCATCCTATCCATCCTATCCATCCTATCCATCCTATCCATCCTATCCATCCTATCCATCCTATCCATCCTATCCATCCTATCCATCCTATCCATCCTATCCATCCTATCCATCCTATCCATCCTATCCATCCTATCCATCCTATCCATCCTATCTATCCTATCTATCCTATCTATCCTATCTATCCTATCTATCCTATCTATCCTATCTATCCTATCTATCCTATCTATCCTATCTATCCTATCTATCCTATCTATCCTATCTATCCTATCTATCCTATCTATCCTATCTATCCTATCTATCCTATCTATCCTATCTATCCTATCTATCCTATCTATCCTATCTATCCTATCTATCCTATCTATCCTATCTATCCTATCTATCCTATCTATCCTATCTATCCTATCTATCCTATCTATCCTATCTATCCTATCTATCCTATCTATCCTATCTATCCTATCTATCCTATCTATCCTATCTATCCTATCTATCCTATCTATCCTATCTATCCTATCTATCCTATCTATCCTATCTATCCTATCTATCCTATCTATCCTATCTATCCTATCTATCCTATCTATCCTATCTATCCTATCTATCCTATCTATCCTATCTATCCTATCTATCCTATCTATCCTATCTATCCTATCTATCCTATCTATCCTATCTATCCTATCTATCCTATCTATCCTATCTATCCTATCTATCCTATCTATCCTATCTATCCTATCTATCCTATCTATCCTATCTATCACTTTTTATAAGCTTTCTCTTTTCTGCAGGCCAAAACAGTGGAAGAAAAACGCCTATGGACCCATCAAATAAAGAAACTTATACTAGAGAACCATCATGCAATTATTCCCCAAAAGGTAAGGATGGCATTAATTATGTTTATTGGATTTTCTTGATATTTGTAGTACTTAACTCAAAACGTGATATTTATCAACATTAATACAATATAACCAAGAATACGGTTTGTGTTAGACTGCTGACACTCCAAAGTATAAGGCTGAATGCCCCAGCCCGGGTCGGATTCCACATTCGCAGTACAGATGACGCCTCGTAGTCACTAGGCGATTATGCGGATTCTGCGTCTTTTCTCCATTTTTCTTTTTTTTTAGCATGTCTATGGGCGGTGTTTGCTGCGGAATCCGGAGGCGGACGCCCACTCCAGATTCTGCAATGCAGATACACCCGTGTGCACAGGCAATTAAGGCTGTATTTGCACAGGCAATTTTCACATGTGATTTACTTTGCATTTTGGCTAGTGCGGACCTGTTTCAGTCAATTAAAAGTTTGCCTCCAGTAACACACTAAAGATGTAAATGAAGAACAGTCAAAAGTAATGAGTCATGTTACAGTCTCCCTTTTAGCATCTGTGTAAGGGTATATATATATATATATATATATATATATATGCACGTGGCAAATGGTGAATGAAGCAGTTTTTACAGTATTTGCATGGATTTCCCTAACAAATGCTTCAAGTTTCTGCTGCATGTGAACTTGAACCCTATAGGCAGGCTACATGCCTTGAGGGCGGGGAGAGCAGGAGGGATATTTGATTTAATTAGAAAGCAAAGTGGAGCTCTGAAAATCATGTAAGATGGGTGAACATTGACCTGCTCCCCTCTTACAGATGACAGTGGGTGTACCACTGTGTACTGAGCTCTGGATAGAGTTTGGTCCCGACCCCTTTCAGACAAGGCAGGGGAAGCAAAGAAGAGGAGGCGCTACATGCAAGCCCCAGCTGTTACGTGTGACATGGCTGGGAAGAGGGGGGGGGAGAAAACCAAGCCGCACGTTAGGGCAATAAATGCAGGACTAAACCCCGCTGCCTCCTGAAGGCTTGAGAACCTTCTCGGCACTGCAAGCACCATATAACAGCTCTGAACTGCTTCAGGGCGGCAGCAGCACTAGACCAGCTCTTAAAGTGGCAGAGGCCCTATTTCAGGAAAGCAGCAGTTTCCCCAAGCTGAGGAGCTGCCAGGAGGGAGACCACCAGGGGCCAATTTACTGTAAGCCCAGAGAGAGTTAGCAAGCCCAGATAGACGTAGGAGCTGTCTCAGTCTGAGGGCTCAGTCACACGGATGCATCCGGGCGCCGATGTGCCCGTCTTCCTGCACGAGGAAGACGGCCGCACCTGCAGTGCGGACGACTCTCCGCAGCGCCGTAAGAAAGAACAGATGACCGGCAATGGAGCCGGTCGTGTTCTTTCTGCCGATTGGTGCGGAGAATCGTCCGTACCTGCAGTGCGGCCATCTTATCCTGCTGGAAGACGGGCGCATCACTTCACCATCACGTAACCTACCACCCAGGTGTCAAACCCTGCTATCCATTTCAATCACACCAGTAAGACACTCCTCATTCAGCAGAGTTTTTTATTTTTTTTTTGTATTCGATTTTTATTTTTTTTTATTTATTTATTTTTTTTGTCATATAAATTGCGAAATACAGAGTATGAATGTAAGGAACTTTGTTAAATACAAGAGTACACATATGCATAGTTTGTTATAGATGAATCAATACAATCTTATTGCCGTATTTCTTGAATTGCCTAAACAGTTTCAACAATAAACTTTTTAACTTTTAAAACAGTTCTGTTCTATCTTATTCTGATCTCAGTAGAGATAAAGTGCAAGTCTGTGGGCGCTTATCGTTAAAGTGGGATGGTAAGAGAGAAAAAAAGGGGGGGGGGAAGAGAGGATTATAGTTGGTTGGGGGATGGTGGGGGGAGAGAGATGTAAGATGGGCCTCGAGGTTCACTCCATTGATTAGGTGGAGTGGGTGTCCAGCCAAATCCCCCATATTTTGCGAAACTTGGCCGGGCAGCCTCGGTTTTGATAATTTTCTCATAGGAGGTTACGGTATTTACCAGTTGGATCCAGTGCAGGATTGAGGGGGCTTCTGTAGCCATCCATTTCATGGCTATTACCTTACGGGCTAGGAATAATGCTTTCTCAAGAAAGACACGGGTGTGGTGTGGCCACACCGCCTCCTCCAGCAGGCCAAACAGCGCCATCTTGGGGTCTAAGTCAATAGATAATGGGGACGGTAGTAATGAGTTTATGAGATCAGTAATATCTGACCAGTATTCGTTGACTGGGGGGCATTCCCATATTAGGTGCCAGAAATTCGCCTCTGGTTGGCGACATCTATGACAGGAATTTGAGGATGTGCTGCCCATTTTGTGTAAACGGCTGGGGGTAAGGTAGGCTTGATGAGTTATGTATAACTGGATTAGTTTGTTTATGGCCGGGGAGACTGACAAGTGGGATTCAGAGATGTCTTGTCACTCTTCGGGTGTGAGAGATGGGATGGCTTGTTTCCATTTATCATATGCTGGAGGTGGGTTAGGGTCTATTTTAGCCGAGAGAAGGTGCGTGTATAGGGCCGAGATTAGCCCTTTGGGTCCTTGAGACTTGAGGATGCCAATTGTGGGGAACTTGGATATGCGAGTTGAGATGGGTGGAAATTGGGAGTTCAGTGCGAGTCTTAACTGGAAAAACCTGAATAGCTGGAGCTGCGGGGACTGCAACCTGTCGCGTAGTTGTGTGAATGTGGGAAGTGTTTCATCCGTATATATGTCCCTCAATGTATGTATTCCCTGAGCCACCCAGTATTGTGGGTCTGGGATTGTGTAGTGCGGTGAGACCTGGATTGTCCCAAAGAGGGAGCTCGGGTATCGTGCCTTGGTACTGCTGCAATGTCTTCACCTCCCTCCAGACGCCAAGAGCTAATTTATGAAGCGGGATTGTATCGGCGGGGTTCGTGCACTCTGGAAATTCTAGGATGTTTTAGAAGATTGTTACCTTTTACTTGTTTAGCAAGCTGTTTATCTGCTATGGGCATTTCTCTGTCTAAGACCCATGTCCGTATATTTCTTAACTGTCCTGCCAAGTAGTAGAGTCGAAAGTCTGGGAGGGCCATTCCTGCTTGTTCTTTGGGCGTTTGTAGTGTAGCCAGGCTTAGCTTGGAGCGGGAGGAGCTCCATATAAAGGTGGTGATAAGGGAATTTAAGGATTGGAAGAAGCGCTTGGGGACACGTACTGGCATGTGTTGCAGTATGTATAGACATTTGGGTTGAATAGCCATTTTGATGAGATTTATGCGTCCGGCCACAGAGAGCGGTAACTTAGCCCATCTCTTCAATTTATGTTTGATGTTGTCCAACAGTGGGATTATGTTTTCTGCTATGGCGTTATTGTGGTCGTATGACATAAACACCCCTAGGTATTTAAATGTTGAGACCGGTTTTAGTCCGTATCTAGTGACACAGGGGTCGTTTTTTGGGTTAAGGTCGGTATAGAGGATTGTTGATTTGGACCAATTAACATATAATCCCGAGAAGTAGGAGAATCTATCTATGTGAACCATAGCTTGGGAGAAGGAGTGTATTGGGTCTGATAGAAAAAGTATTGTATCGTCCGCATACATTCCTACTTTACTTTCGAGGTCTGCCCATTTAATACCGTTCACATCGGGTGTACTTCTCAAGCGGATCGCTAAAGCCTCAATGGCTATGGCAAATAGGGCCGGGGATCGGGGACATCCCTGTCGGGTGCCTCTTGCCAGTTGAAATTCGGTTGATGGAATGCCATTTACAATTAGATTTGCGCTCGGGGATTTATATATGGTTTTAACCCATTGTTGGAATTTAGGTCCAAATCGGACCAGACAGGCCTCCAGAAAAACCCACTCTAGCGAGTCAAAAGCTTTTGCCATGTCAAGCGAGACCAAAGCCCAAGGCATGTTGTATTGCTTGCCTAATTGGATGGCTGTTTGGACTCTGCGGATGTTTATTGTCGTGGATTTCCCTGGCATGAAACCTGTCTGGTCCGGATGAACAATGGACAGAATTACCTGATTTAACCGGGTAGCCAGGATTTTAGTTAGGATCTTGTAATCTGCGTTTACCAGTGAAATTGGGCGATAGGAGCTGCAGTCTGTAGGGTCCTTTCTGGGTTTCAGTATCACCACTATAGAGGCTTTGTAGAATGAAGGCGGGAGTGATTTGTCTATTTGGGCCTGGTTTAGTGTTTCAAGTAGTAATGGGGTTAGTTGTTCACTGTATTCGCGATACGTCTCTATCGGGAGGCCGTCAGGGCCGGGTGACTTGTCATTCAGCAGAGTTATACAAAAAAATTAGGCTTTTACAGAAATGAGGAGAAAAAATGGTGGGAGGGAGGTTGTACATTTACACAACTTAGATGCCATTTGTATAAAAGGTTTTATTTATATTGAATAAACCGCCTTCTATTTTCAGTGATATGTATCATTTAAAGAAAAATGTTATATTGCATTTAATGGATTTCTAAAAACAAACTGAAAAAAAATGGAATAACTCAGCACTTTGTCTCCTATAGCAAATGTACATCAGCGATTTTATAATTAAAGGGGCTTGGTGTATCCCTTCCAGTTTCATATTGTCAGGCCTAGATTGAAAAGACGTCATAGTCATTACATTTTATTTTATTAAGTTATTTAATAAAATCACGTTTTGTTTTTTTTTTAGGCCAAGGAAGCAATTCTTGAGATGGATTCTATGTGTAAGTTTAAAAATGAATTCTTATTTCCAACCCTCCATCACTTTGTTGATTTAAAACACTTTGTAATATAATTTTACCTCCGCTGAGCCTTTGCAGCTTTAGTATATTAACAGCTAACTAGATATTTTGTAAATTTTTTTTTTTTTTTTAAGAAATATTGTTGAATCGATTTAATGCGTAGAGTATTACTTCTGCAACATGCTAACAATGCAAGAAGTTTATAGCATTCTTATGTTCTTTTCCTCAGATCCAGGACGTTATAAATACAGTCCAAATGATCCCACTACTATGGCACAGCGATCAGGACGCAGGCAGTCTGGTATGATGCATTTTTTACTTTTATCAATCATTCAGGCCAATAAAAGTTAGGCTGGTGTCTAGCCTATGCAATCCCCACCATTAACGAACAGGAGGGGCCTTCAAATTTCTGACCTTGGTTGGCGACGGGATGTGTACGCTCCATTCGTCCGATAGAGATCAATGAGGGCATCAGAAAAGGCCTAACATGCTCATCTGTCTGATTCCAAACTCTATTTGGTGAGAGACATCATATACTCATCCTATGCTTTACAGAGGACATGGATTTTGGACCACAACCTGGGTCCCAGAGCTCAGCCCCTACTTCTTGCCTATGACCTATACAGTTGTTCTAAAAGTGGTTAAAGTATGGTTATGGGGCAGACCCTTTCTTTATTTTGATTTTACTTTATTAATACAGTTAAAGGCTGGAAGGGTTTTGGTTTTCTCTTTTCTCCTATAGTATGGGAGCCAATGGGTGAGATTGTAGTCGTTTTTTTTTATGTTTGAAGTAAACATTAAGGGAATACTCCTGACTTGTATAACTGATGGAAGGCTTAGGCCGCCTGCACACAGAGAAATTTGCATTGCAGAGTCCGTGGTGGGTGTCCGCCTCTGGACTCCGCAGCAAATATTGCCCCATAGCATGCTATGGCAAACTGCGATTTCAAATCCACAAGCGCAAATCGATTGCGATCATTTATTACTTTACCCCTCTCGAAGAAGAAATCGCAACATGCTGCAATTCTGTGCAGGCTACGCACGGACGGCTTCCATTGAAGTCAATCGAAGCCGCCCGACCCGCAGCACTTCCGCAGTGAGCAATGGGGAAGTATCACCGGATCCACATCATCACCTAACTGTGCATGCGCAACGGAGCACCAGCAGCTTTGACGAGAGACATCGGACAGATACGCAGGGGTCACCGGCCGGGCACCGGGTTGAACTCCGTTGCGGGAATCCTACATACAGGGTCCGACTTGTCTGTCTGCAGGAGGCCTTAGATGGGAAAAGAGCCTAAATAAGCTGCCGGAAAAGCAAAATATATCGTAACAAATCTACAAATTTGAAGTCCTATTTAGTCAACTGGGTGAGGTGTATGTTGACCTATTTGAAATATATATATATATATTTTTTTTCTTCCTACAGAACCATCAAAGTATATTGTAAAGCATTTAAGTGAAAATGGTAAGTAATTTTTTTAAATTTTTTTTTTAGTTTTTAAAAAATACAGAATTTTCTTTTATTTTTGTGTAAAATGGGAATGCATTGGCTAGTAAAGTTTCTAAGCGAAATTCATAAAGAAAATGCAGTTTCTTAGTCATTGGGACAATAGGCTGGCTCATCTAGAATTGGAAAAAAATAATGGTATGGGTTGTGTGCTTTGTTAAAGGTGTTAGAGTTTTTTCTTTTTAATGAAGCTGCCCATTCCCAAAACAATTTAATGGCTTATATTCACTCATCCTGGGTTCCTGCACCTCCAGCACCGCCTATCTATTCGTTTTGACAGAACTTTGTTGACAGGCTGCAGTCAGCCTATTGATGGTACACCTTAGGCTGCTGCAGCCAATCAATGGTCTGTGACTGGCTGCACTTGACCTCTGAGGTCTGTGATTAACTGCAACAGCTTGTGACATAACTTTCACAGGCTGACTCTGCAGCTTGTAACCAGAGCCAATGGAATAACGGAGAGGCAGCGCTGGAGGTGTAGGCACCCAGAAAAGGTATGCATAGGATTTTATTTTTATTATTATTATTTTGGTACAGCTTGATATAAAAAAAACAAACAAAGAATCTTAGAAAACCCCTTTAGGGCTCATGTCCACGGGCAAAATATGATTTAAGATCCGCAGCGGATCTCCCGCATGCGGATCCGCATCTCATAGGGATGCATTGACCACCCGCGGGTAGATAAATACCCGCGGATCGTCAATAAAAGGGATTTTAAAAAAAATGGAGCATGGAAAAATCTGGACCATGCTCCATTTTCGTGCGGGTCTCCCGCGGGCTTCTATTGAAGCCTATGGAAGCCGTCCGGATCCGCGGGAGACCTAAAATAGGAATTTAAAGTATTTACCATCCGTAGCGGACCGGGAAGGTCTCCTCTTCCTCACGGCCGCATCTTCCTTGCTTCGGCTCGGCGGATGTGCCCGGCGCATGCGCGCGGCACGTCGACGACGTGCCGCCGGCGTCAGGAATTCATCCGCCGGCCGAAAATGAAGATCCGGCCGTGAGGAACAGCTGACCTTCCCCGCCCGCGCCGAATAGGTAAATGCTTTTAAATTGTTATTTTCGGCGCTCATGTCCGCGGGGCAGGAGGGACCCGCTGCAGATTCTCCATTGAGAATCTGCAGCGGATCTGATTTTCCCCGTGGACATGAGGCCTTAAGGTCTATAAGTGTATGGTATATTACACAGGTCCCTAAAACGAAAATATTAATTTGTATTGGCACCAACATTGGATGTTAAAAACAGTGTAACTTGAGATCCTAATTTTTCGACATTTTAGAAGCTTCAAAATATCCACTTAAGTCCTTGGAGGTATGACCATTTTGCATGGTGGATTTTCGTTTTTCCTCCCCAGCTTTCAAAAATCTTTTTTTTTTTTTTTTTTTTTTGTGGGACAAGTCATATTTTTTAATAGTTCAATTTAATGCATAACTTTAAAACCCTAAATAGGGAGAAATCGGGGGAGGAAGCAATTGCACAATTTTTTTGGGGGGGAAGGGGCATTGTTTTCATAGTGTGGCAGAAATTACATGTTAACTTTGTTCTGTAGATCAGTGTGATTATGGCGATTAACTATAAATATTCTGCTGTGACCTTCTATCTGCTTACTGCCTGCCCAGCCAGTCAGTCTTATGCCAAGTAACAAACCTTTTATACAACTAGGATGAAGTTCCTTTAATCTGCCATCGGACATTCTAGAATGTCTGATCATTTCTATTTGTTTCCAGCACAAGATTGCAATGTAATGTGACATTTTACAAGACCTAAAGACCAGGCAGAATTAGTTAGAAACAGCTTTTGACTGAAAATTTTAAAGGGGTATTCCAGGCTTGAGCTACTAATGACCTATCCTTTAATAATGGGAGAGACCCTGCAATACAATTTCAGTTCGCTGTAGGTTTCCAGCACATGGCAGTTCTGGACACTTAACACAGTGGCACTGGTGATCAGCTGATGGTCAGGGGTCCTGTATGTTGGGCCCTCACCAATATACTATTGATTACCTATGACTAATATAGGGAATCGTAAAGGGAAATCCCTGTAACAGCATAGTTAGTGATCTTGTGCTTTCCTCAAGCTTCTCGCTGTTTTCGGCTTGACTGCCTCCTATTTTACAAGGTTCCCATTGATGCAATCTGATGGAGGATTTAACAGTATTTATACTATGATGATTTAAGATTCTCTTTTAATATTTTTTTTCCTTTCTTTTTTCTTTTTTTTTTTTTGTCCCTTTTTTAAAATACCCAGTGGGTTTAAAGGTAAGATATATTCTTTATAGTATATGAAGCATGTCATTGTTGTCTTATGGAAAGCATGATCTGTAAATACAAATCAATTATCTGCATTAATTTAAGTTAATATGACCTTATATTTACACGGGTATTTACAAGTAAAGAAAATATTTAAATGCTTGAGTAAGTATTCATGCCATATGTGATTTTCTTGCTTTTGTATTTGCTAAAACAGTTGTCTTTCACATGGCCATCTTTACATAAAATCTTAAGGTATTCTATCCTGGGTAACCCCTTTTTTTAAAGGGAACTTGTTACGTCACAACAGAACTCCCACAGTGCGTGCACGTGTGATGTGTTTTTTTTTTGTTTTTTTTTCTTTCCACCGAGTGGAATCGGGGAGAGGGTGAGTATTAAAAAACGCATCCCTCAACTCCACATCACCACCCGGAAAAGCACCATGCGGCTTTAATAGAAGTTCTGCGCATTTTTGCTCATGTAAAGTTATACCGCTCCTGTTCAAAAAGCTGAACTTTCAGCCACCTGCTACCCTGTCCAAAATACGGGTGCAGATGGAAGGGCTTATGCATGTTGAACTTATTTTTAGTTACAGATGACTTGTAAAAAGCATTAAACCATAATAAAATGTGCTGTAACTACAAAGTTATTCCCCACATGTGGTAGAGTGGAGGACAGGAAAGACATTGTATATAGCCATATAACCAGGTAAAATGGTAACAGGGAAAGACCACAAATTAAAAGAAGTGCATAAATGTCATTTAACACAGCTCACTTAAACCATATATACCACTTGAGTTCCATTTAAGAAGTAAGTGGATCAGAGATTCCTGGGATCAGTAGATAATCTGATAATGGTTGCCAAGTCTTAAGCTATCGCTCCATTTTATCATCTCGCATAGCCGAGAGTTTCTCATATAGCATCATCGTGGAGAGCCTGGTGATAACTGCTTGCAAAGATAGCTTATGGCCCATTTAGACCAACGATTCTCGTTTAAAATTCATTCAAAGCTGTCTTTTGAGCGAGAATCGTTGAGTCTAAATGCACGGACGTCGTGCAGTTTTCGTGCACGAGTCATTCCTTGCTCAATTCTAGTTTTCTTGAATTGAGTGATGAACTATTAACAGCAGTGCAAGCTGTTATTACAATCTGCATCGCTGATGAGATTTTTTCAGCTCGTGTCCTGCTGGTAGTTCACAGTGAGATGCGAGCTGTAAGAGCGGAGAACAGTACAGCTGTTTGCTTATGCAGAACAGCTGTATTCGAGCGATAGCCTGCACAGCTCCTAACTAGCTACTATAGACTACGCAAAGCGGATCGCTCAAAACTGTCACTCAAACTATCGTTTGAGCGATTATCTGTCAGTGTAATCGGGTCTAAGTCTGCATCCACTGGGATGCCAGATGGGTTCTGGATGCATGCAAATTGCCTCTATTTGTCTTGGTGATTGTTAAAACCAGAGAGCCTATTGTCTATTTATCCAAGTAGATATAAGGTTGGCCGCTAATCTCCAGAAGAATTTAGACTTGGGACAGGACCATGAGATATGTGGCATGGTTCCCAGATCGAGGCAGCCACGAAAGCCATGTGGTGAGATGTTCGGTGTAGAATTTTTGTTGATATCTCAACCAAAGTGACTTGATGGCTTCTTTTAGAAATGGCACCAATAGTGCCACCTGAGGAGCATCAGGGTGATTATTTGTCAGTGGTTGATTCATACTTCTAAAAATGAAAGAGATAATACCAGGTCGATGTGCAAACCTAAGACGTTTTTGTTAAAATGTAGTAGGCAGGGATACGGAGTATGAGATAATGAAAGAACATATAAAGCTAAAGATGTGTGACAATTCCAGCTTTGCTTACTCCATAACAATTTATAGAAGTCTAGAAAGTGGCATAAAGTAATGCAGTAAAGCTACACCATTAGCCCATCACCAGTTGAAACTGCCAGAGACTAAGCTTGGAGAAAAAGCTGTATTGGGAATTACAAGAGGGAGAGAGTCGGTTGACATAACTAGGTATTTAAATCTGTATCTCTTTTATAGTATTGTAAGATGGCAATGGGCCATTTAGATGGGACGACTGTCTCTCAAAGTTCGTTCAAATGAACAAATTTGAGTGATAATCGTGCAATGTAAATCCAGACATCACTCACTATTCATTCACAGGTTTTTAGATCTGACCTGTCAGCTTAAAAGCCATCGGTAGATCGTGGGCTTGTCGTTCTATGTAAGCTCTCCCCACTCAGCGAGAAGCCCGCGATCCGATGTTGAAGTCTATCAGGGTAAATGCTCTGTATCAGCGCTAACGACCTTGTCGGTGACATCGTTGCTCGCGCAGTCGTTTACCCTACTATCAGGTAAGCCACAAGTAATTATAAATCAGCCCTGAGAGTCTTCTAAAGGCCCATTTACACGGAGCGATGATCTCTCAAAATTCGCTCAAATGACAGTGAGTGACAGTTTTGAGCAATCATCTTTGCATAACTCTAAGTAGCTAATAAACTACTTAAGAGGTATGCAGGCGGAGCGGGATACTGCCGCGATAGCTCGGACAACAATGCAGCTGTTTTGTCTATACAAACCGCTACTTTGTTCTCGCGGTGTCCTGCTGAGCTGCTAGCTGACAGCTCCTTTGTTCTTCAAGCCTTCAACTGGTATCCCCGCAGTATACCAGCTGAAAGAATGTGATCACTGCCACCCGCTGAGAAAATCAGCATACAGCACTGATGAGGCTCATCGCTAATTTGCTAGAATTAAGCGATGAACGAACAGTGCACGATGGCTACACATTTAGACAGAACGATTATCGCTCAAAAGATGGCTTTTGAGCGATAATTATTGCGTCTAAATGCACCTTTACACTTGATCAACAGAAAAAGGAACGGAGTTGTGGAGGGGTATGAGAACTCCCTGGTGGGTTTTTTTGAGGCTACTGAGGAATACATACGCCAGTATTTAGAGTGAAAATATCTAGGAGCTGATGGAGTTGAAAAATGTGTTCCTGGAACATAATATATGGTTTGTGATTGAGATATTGTTAAAAGGCAATACATTATTTTTTATTTATAAATTCTTTATTTGAGGCCAGTTGCACATGAACGCATTTGCATTGCGGATTTGCAGCAAATGCCGTTCGTAACATGCTATGGAAAAGTGTTCTTCCTGCATATGAACAGAAATCAATTGTGATTTCCGCTCGCAGAAGAGAAATCGCAGAATGTTCCATTTTAGTGCGGATTCCACAAAGACTGCTTCCATTGAAGTCAATGAAAGCCATCCGACCCGTAGTCCTTCCGCAACTGACATTGCGGATAGGTCGCAGGTACCTGCGTCATCGCCTAGCGACGGCACGGGAAAAAAACATTTTAAATGTAAAAATCTGCACTGCGCATATCCAACGGCTTGCCGTCCGGTCCATCCGCAGTACAAATGATGAAGAAAGAAGACAGGTATGCGGGGTCGCCGGCCGCAGTCAGAGCCGGATTCCACTGTGGGCTCCGGTTCCTGCTCTGCCGTGTGCAGGCGGCCTAGAGCTTTTTGCTTTAAAACAAGTATCCCACTGTGGAATAAACAGAGTTTTGTTATAAACAAAAGTTCAACTTATAACAAAAACAAACACAAATCTTAGCAAGCTCAGACAAGAGTGTGGGAAGGTACATTCCTCCCGACATGGAGATTGCATTCCAAGAATATGACGTTCAAGATTGCTGAATAACTCAAAGTATGTAGAATAACAGATTTACAAGAGGGCTCACATTATCTGAGGACATCACCAAACAAATAACCTAACAGAAGAGGCAAATAAGGGGAAGACCATAGTTGGAAGAGATGGTATTTATTTAAGGTAGAACGATGTAAGGAAGGAGGAAGAAAGGGGGGGGGGGGAGAAATGAGGCTGACCAAAGCTCCATTAAGCACCCAATCCCGAAAGTGAAGACCCCAAATTTTTAGACTGGTGTCTTTAGTTCGAGCCCTATAATTTCTCCGTTTTCTTCTGTGTGTTGGAAGCTAACCCAAGAGGCCCAGGTACAGTACCAGGATGTCGTGTATATCGTATAGTGAAGCTAGAAGTTCCTCCAACTACTGGATCTCCTCTACTTTATGGACCTAATGAACCAGGAAAGGTGGTGAAGAGTATTTTCAATGAGCTAGTATACAGGAGCGGGCTGCGTTGACCAAGTGTTTGAGTAGGGATTTGCCGTATGTGCATAAATGGAGATTAGAGAGGTGTAATGGGAGCAGGATAGGAAAATCTGGGAGAGGTAATGAGGTGGAGCACTTTCCAGAAACCACAAACCAGGGGCAATCCCAGAAAACCCGTGAGTGCATATTTCTGTACCACAGCGCCAGTACATTGGAGATGAGGAGGGGTATATTTTGTGCAGCTTGTAGAGCACCACATACCACCATGAGAGCAGCTTGTAGCTTGCCTCCTAGTGTCTACTAATGATCAAGGGTCTGTGCGTGAACACAAAATCCTGTCCGCCGGGGAGAGAGACAGATTTAAGCTCCCCATTTAATCAGATAGAGGGGTTTGTACACCTGTGGTTGCGAGATCAGAAGACAATAAAATACAGATGAAGTGTTATGTATGGAGCCTAACCCCAAATGGGCATCTTCAAATGCCGTCCGTCTGCAAAGAGATCTGAAGAGAGATTTAAATAATTGTCCTGTAATTTTAATGGGGAGGATTTGGAAATATATATAAAATTTGGGGTAAAACATTTGGCTTTATGCCTTTTTAAGGGTGAAGTTAAAGCCTGCTCTGCGCTTTTGAGCCTGTGAGCAAGAAATTGCATGCTCTAAGCATGTTAAAGTAGAAGTTAATTTTGTGGTCCTTACATTGAACAGAAATGGGAGAACAAAAATGTAACAAAATATAAACACAAAAATTTGGGTTTGGGTCCTATAACCACAGGTAATCCAGGATGAGGGTACACCAAGTATCGGTGCTCCCAGAAACTGGAAAGGGTAGGATAACTAAAACTCAGCCTGGTCCTAGTGGTAACCTACTTATTGCCATTAACTTTTGGTCATGTTGGTCAAGCTGTTCAGCCTCAGAACCACACCACTCATTAAGCTACATAAAGAATCAAAGCAAAAAAAATCACACTTGAGACAGTACTTGGAAAGGCCACCTATTTAAGTTGAGTTGAGAGAAGAGGTAACATAAAGAGTAATCAGAAAAATGTAGTCTAGAAATGTAATGAAGATTTAGCATTTTGATTGCACTCTGGCATCAGCTTTCTAGGAGGTTGTCCTATAATTGCATGGACTCCGAGCAGTTATCCAGTTTCACGTTTGCCGAGACAGTCTTAGAGGGAGACTCGTTGAAAGATGGTATGCAATTGTTTCCGCCTCCAATATGCATTTTCCATCTTCCAGAGATTTGATAAATGGAAAGGTTGGTTAATATTTGTACTACTGAAATGGCTAACACCTGCTTTTTCCTGCCGCTTCGGCATGTTTTTCTGTGCCCAAATACACTGCATATTTGTGCATCCAAAAAAAGAATGCAGACGGGCCCATTAAAATGGTGCACAGATATGCAGTGAATACGCAGGTTTCCTGCATATTCACTGCATATTTTTGCCAGACCATTCTTTACAATGGCCTATTTTGGTGCAAATATGCTTGTGTGAATCTCTGTATTGTCCCCTGATATGTTTAAGCATAGTTATTAGGTCACACCTCAGCTGTCCCCCCCCCCCCCCCCCCTAAACTAACCCCAATTTTGATAACCTCTTTGGGTATTGTAGTCCACCCATTCCATTTATTAACTTCGAGGTTGAGTGGGTACAAAGACAAGCAACTGATATCCGTGCCCACAACTGTACAAAATATTTCATGTGTGGTCTGACCAGTGATCACTTTTGAACCCCTTTTTGAATATGGGTACCACATTGGCAATGCACCAATCTAGTGGGACACACCCCATCACTACGGAGTCCTTAAATATGAAACAATCATCTGACGGTCACATTACTTAAAGGGGTGGTCTTGCGAAACAAAGTGGGGTTATACACTTCCGTATGGCCATATTAATGCACTTTGTAATATACATCGTGCATTAAATATGAGCCATACAGAAGTTATTCCACTTACCTGCTCCGTTGCTAGCGTCCTCGTCTCCATGGTTCCGTCTAAATTCGCCGGCAGCTTGCTTTTTTAGACGCGCTTGCGCAGTCCGGTCTTCTCCATTCAGCACGAGCCGCTTCAGTGTGCTCCCCGCTACAGCTCTTCTGCGCATGCGCAGACGAGCTGTCACTGCTCGGGAGCGCGCTGGAGCGGCCATTCTGTACATTCCTCTGTTAGAGGAAGGTGCAGAGCTGCCGAGCTGTCCGGAGAAGCCGCCCAGCTGTCCCGGTAAGTGATGGGCCGGGGGGGGCTGTCGCTGCGCCGAGGGGGGGCTGTCGCTGCGCCGAGGGGGGGCTGTCGCTGGGCCGGGGGGGGGGGGGGCTGTCGCTGCGTCGGGGGGGCTGCCGCTGTGATGGGGGGGGCTGTCGCTGCGCCGGGGGGGCTGCCGCTGTGATGGGGGAACTAGCGCTAGGCCGGGGGGGCTGCCGCTGTGATGGGGGGGCTGTCGCTGCGCCGGGGGGGCTGCCGCTGTGATGGGGGAACTAGCGCTGGCCGGGGGGGGGGGGGCTGTCGCTGGGTCGGGGGGGCTGCCGCTGTGATGGGGGGGCCGGGGGGGCTGCGCCGGTTACCTTCTGCCTGGCGGTGGGTGACAGGTCGGCCGTGTTCACTCCAGGGGTCCGGTCGGCGGCTGCGGGGCGTCTGGTTGCCATGGAGACACAGCTGGTAGCGTCTCGGGAGCGCGCACGTCGGGCTACAGCAAGCGATGCGAAAAGAGCTGGCGGCCATCTTGGGAAAAAGTTTTATAAGTTGCTGAAACGCTGGAACGGTAAGTAGAAACCAGCTAGGAAAGTAATTTACAGGGGTAATTAGTAATGTATGTTTAATTAGGGGGACTGGGCAAAAAAAAAATTCACTGCTTCCTCGAGACATCTCCTTTAATTCCCTTAGAATCTATGGGTGTATGCCGTTGGGACTTGGTCGATTTAATTTTTTTTTTGTCTATTGTAGCCTTTTTAAGGCAGCTCTGCACTTCTTCCTGAGTTAAACTGGTGACCTTTAATGTTTACTTTATCACTCTGCATCTCATCTGGCATTTCCTCTTTATCTGTGAATACACTAGAGAAAAAACGATTTCATAGATTTGCTTTCTGTCATCACCCTCTACAATTTCAAGCAGTTTTCTGGGAAAAATAGCATTGAGGACCTATCCTCAGGACAGCAAGTGCCCCGGGGTTGGAGTGGTAACAGTGGAAGTCTCTGCTCCGACCCCAATGTAGTGGCTGACCTTTGTAACCGCACGTGCAGCTCTCATTGAAATCAATTTTCAAAAACTCATGTTTGCGCAAATGCTTTTTAGCATAATTGTATATAGATATTCATTGAGATTTGCAGTGAATGTCAGTTTTGTTTACAAATGCAATATACGTTTGTTTCTTACGTGTTTTGGACTGTTTTTTATTCCAATTTATATCCATGCCCATTTTGGGTACTGTGTATAAGTATATGTGAATTATGCAAACTATTGAACATTTTGTCATGATGGGTCCTACCAAGCTTGGTATTGTCTCATCAGTGTAATAAATAATATTCCATACTAAAATGCACAAATGTCAGAGACTAGGCTCTGTTCACATTTGCGTCTGGGCACCTGCATTTACGTTACATCTTCATGCTATATGAAGATGGGGAAAGCAGCGCTGAATGGACTCCATTGTCTACAATGGAATTTTCCAGTCTCCATTCTACCCTGCAGCATCTTCTCAGATGACATAGTGCAGCATGCTGTGCATTTTAGACCAGAATTTTTGGATGCATCTGTGCTGGAGGCCCTGAGTAAAGCCTCCAACGCAGATGTGAAAAGAGCCTAAAATGTATTCGAGTAAGTTGTTAATTTGGAAATAGGGTAGTTGTCATTGTAAGAATCACTGTCTACTTGCGTCCATAAACAGTAGATAGACCCAAATTGCAATTTGAGTGTATTTTCTAATGAAACTACAGATCATTCTTTTAGCACTGATAATTCTTAAAGACTTGTCGGGGAACTGCATTATCCTCACACAATATTATTTGTTCAGCATACAGGCAGTGATGACGCGCTACCGGATTTGGGGGATATCCTGCAGCACAGTGTAAGCAATCTGACACCAAGTTGTAATGATCTGCAGACTGAAGACGTTAAGGAGCATCCATCAACTATTGAACTAATTAGAGGCCCAAGAACCGAACTCGGTGCCTGTGAAGAAGATAATGAGGAAGAGATGCATTTGGAAGATAACGGACAGGTAACTACAAATATCCGCTCCCTGCCATACATTGCTTGCGGTATAGAGCAGTGTCATTGCTTGATACTTGGGACACTTCTGGATGGTCTTTCTGTCTTTTTTTTTTTTTGTTCTTTTTGGTCATGTGTCTGATTTAATTATTATAAATTCATTATTAGTTATTTCAATAATAATAAACTTTATTTGTATAGCGCCAACTTATTCCGTAGCACGTATTCATTATTATTAACTTGTTTTTATATGGCAGGGAGGTTTTTAAAATAACATGCTCTGTAATTCAAAGTGTGATCATTATTTTACTCTTAATGTTCAGGAATATCCTAATTACATCCCATAACATGATTAGTGGAGCTCTGACCTCTGGGGTCCCCCCACCAATCCCCAGAACGAAGAACTTTGTTTTTCCCTCTACAGCTGTGCGGGTAACTGCAACACAGTTCCATTCAAGTTCCTATGGCTGTATTGTGGTCTTGGCTGAATAAGAGTATACAGTGAAGGAGCTCCATTAATTTCTATGGGGCAGCACCACTGTGTGAAATGGAGCCGCTGCTGCACATATGAGACCAGTGGCTCCATCCCACACTACACTATGGAAATAGAAGGCTGTATCTTGAACTGCAAAATTAGGGAGGGGACATGGGTCCCCCATTCTGAGGATCAGGGGTGGGGGTCCCAGTGGTCGGACCCCCACTGATCTATCAGTGGGTGGGTGAAAACTTGAAAAAACATTACCTACGACTGGAATACTCTTTTTAACTAACAGTGCAGCCCCTTTATTCTGTGGATTGTGGGGTCTGAGCAGTCAGAACACCATTGATGAGAAAATGATAGTAATTCCTTGCAATATAATATCACTTCTTTCAGTGAAAAAAAAACCCTTTTAGGATGTTTTCATAATAGCCATTTACCCTTTAACTACCAGCTATTTTTCAGGTTTTTTTTTTTTGTTTTTCATCCCTGCGTGCCAGAATCTATAACTTTATTTCTTCGTCGACATAGCTGTATGAAGGCTTGTTTTTTGTGTTGTATTTTTTTTAATGGTACCATCTAATGCACTGGAAACTTTTAACAATGTTATGTGGGGTGAAATTGAAAACAAAAGTGTAATTTTTCAGGAACTTTTGCGTTTTGCGGCATTCATGATAAAAATGACAAGTTCAATTCATTCTATGGGTCAGTGCCATTATGAGGATACTATGTTTTTTTTCTCTTTAGCGTTTACTACTTTAAAACCTTTTTATTAAAAAAGAAAAAGCTTTTTGTCGTCATATTCAAAGCCTTGTAACACTATTTTTCCATTCGTAGAGGTGACTGTCCTCTGACTGGAGTACTTTACTTTTCCATCCAGCTGAGAACTCCATGATAACTTCTTCCAAGCAGACTTGTTTCTTTAAAGTTTGCAACACAAGACCTCTTTGGTTCCTCACTTTTCCAGCAATCCACTAACATTTTTCCAATATGTACAAACTGTTGCCCCACTGGCATACTTTTGTAGACACTGGTACAATTTTTTCTGAATCCTCCGCAGGTTTTTCTCTTATTTTTAGCGCTTCTAATTAAAATATTTCCCAGTAAACCACGTTCTAATACAATTTGTTGTACAAGTAGTCCACAGAGAATTAGCTAGGTACCACATTCTTATGAAAGCAGTCAAAAAAATTTTTTGTTGCATATAGCAACCAATCACAGCACAGCTTTCATTTTACCATCGGAGTATAAGAAATGAAAGGTGTTCTGTGATTGGTTGTTATGGGCCTTGGGTTTGTGATACTTTAAACACTTCTACAATATACTGCAATACTTGATTATTGCTGTGTATTGTAATTCTAACCTTTCACATATTAAGCCCTGCTTTAGGTATAGGCAGCTTTTGATAGGGTTAAATACATGGCAGCCATGGTAGCCTAGGTTAAGCCCAGGGCTGCCAGGGTGGCGATCAGCTGATAGTGAGTCAGAAGGGACCACTGATTTTGGCTGTCTGCATCGGGTGAGAACTGTAGTAGGCTCAGCTCCCAAGCCTCCTTTATACTTAGCCCTCACAGATACAACAGTCTGTTGTAAATACTGTAGTTGGTCACTCCGCAGTCTAGTGTAAATATTGCCACTGAGACAAATCTTAACCTCTTTATCAGTTAAACCTGGGTGTATACTAAGGACAACCTCAAATGACTATTAATAGCAGGAATGAAGGAGCAAAAGGTAATAAAGGGGGGAGAAATTGACAATAATAGAAAAAAAACTATTGGTTACCATGCAGTAGATAACTCCAAATTAATGAGATGATAAAATAGAAGTTCATACGATGATAAACTAATGAAGCAATGTGGTCATTAGAAAAACAATACAATAACAAATCAAGTATTCGTAAACCTACAATAGATAATTCCAAATTCACGAGATGGTAAAATGATCGAATCAAGTTTGAAAATCAAAAATTGACAATGGCATCCATTCTTGGTATGATAAAAATTTATGGAGAAAAGTAACTTAATAATGTAATGTGGTATTAGAAATGCACGAGAAAAAAGAGTAACGGTTGAACCTAAACATAGTGGAATCGATGTAAATAAATACATATGTACATAAAATAAGAGGAGGGGTTGTGCTATAATGCATGTACTACATTTGCAGAGAGTGCGCGTTCCATGTAGTTGTTTGGACAGGGAAGCAGATGTGGTAGACTAAAGCATTTTACCCCCCCCCCCCCCCCCCCCCCCACCTAATTGTACTATCTGTCCAGAGTTTTGATGAAATATATACAAATTATAAATAAATCTGAGGGTTTGGCTTGATCCTGTTGTCACATGACCGTGGGGTATATCAAAAGGTAAAAGATGGCAAGAAGCAGTTGTGCACCATACTCAAAAGGAGTATTTTGATGTGCCATATTTTCTTCTTGAAGTGAGTTCTTCCTATTATTTTGGCAAATTGCCATTTGTATTGTTGTGGCCATTTAATGTTTTAATGCACAATTTTCACCATTCATTCATACCATGTATGCGGGACATTGGTTACAAGCTAGCAAGTTTTGAATTTCACAGGATGTATCTGACTTTCGGAGTCTGCACCAAACTTAAAAAAAAAAATTTTTTTTAAATTTCTTCCTCTCGTCCAAGATTTCCTGGCGGGGACAGGTGACCTGCTGGATGCCTTTAGGCCGTGCTTGTCACTCAAGCTATTTCATCTCATTTCCTTCTTTACTTCTAGAATAAGGATTTTCTACAGCAGGATGCATCAAAGGGATTTCTGAAGCAAAATAATCACTCTACTGGAAAGCTTAGAAAGAAAAGTATAGAACTAGGAGCATTTAACCAAGAGGTGAACATATTTTGAAAATGAAAATTACATAAATGTTTAGTTTTATATATCCCAACTCCTACCCATTATACTGTGATACCAAGATGGTTTCTTTCTTTCTTTCCTGTAAGTTGTACAAAAGACAGTTGCACTAATCCATCAGATACACTCCTTGTGCTTGTCCTGATGCTTCCTTCTCCCAAGACTTCCTCAATCTGTGACCAGACTACTTATTCCTCTGGTGTGCAAAATATTTCCTATAGAAGCCCCTGGGTCGCTTTTGACAGAGCTGCTTAGTTACTTTTTCGTTTTGTGATACAGTAGTTTTTCCTATGCCGACTTAGGACAGAACTGCTCCACATTTGCTGAGACATGATAGCCGACAGAAGGGGAATTTCCAGAATGAGCAAAGGTCATGTTCACTTGCAGTGGAAAATTTCTGCTGCCGAATTGGCCTGATATCAACAACTCAATCTGCATTTGTTGTTTGTACGTTTAGCAGTGCATTTTACTGCATATTTGGTCACATACTTCACTATTTGCATTGCAGTGTGTAAAATGGACAGCAAACAGTACAAGCGGTGAAAAGACATTTTCTTCTCCACTTGTCAGACACCACCTCTTTGCACTGATCGCTCATTTTCAGATCACTGCTAAAAACCATCTTCAGAGAAGTAGTAATAAGACTGATTATCATCTCACTGAAGAATCAGGTTACAGTTGCTGCCCATACAAGTCTATGCAAAAGGGAGGACAGAGCAGCTGCAGAGAGGCACGAAGAGATGCTGCTGTTGCTATTAGTGTTTTACCACCTCTCCCCAGAGCTTCAGTCAAAGCCACACTTCTCATTACTAGTACATAATGCTGTTGCTTATGCATGTGAGAGGTAAGGGGAGCAGGAACTCATCAGTGTGCAGTGTATGAAAGACCTTGTAGCAGCTAGTCTGTCTACTGTGGAGGGGAGTCCAGGTAAAATTGATAATGGTGGGAATAAATCCCATTAAATGCAGGCTACGAGCCATAGAATGGTCAGAAAAAGTGCTGTTCCTAATTTATACATATGACAGCTTATTCTGAATGGTCAGCAGTTATTCTTTAAGGTCCATCTGGAACATCTCAATGTAGTGCAAGTTACTTTCAAATTCCCTTTAATTGACTAACTACATAGTTAGTTAATTTTTCCACACAGTGCTATTTGGTGCTTAATTACTTTTACTGCACTTTAAAGTAAGGAAAGAAAAAAAAAAAGCAAACTGTATTTAGTCGTTCAGGTTCTTATTAAATTTGGTTTGCAGCTCTAAAACAAATGTCTGTCGGTATCTCTGACTGAATAAAACATGTTAGACCGGCACCATTTAGCAGCTGCTTATCCCAATTTCAAAGTGAAATCTGCTGATTCAAGCATGCAAGTTTACGCAGGGGTCAGGGGAGATGAACGTCAACTGCAAAGCTATCTGATGTGTACCGACTTTATAGCACAAAAGCAACTTTCACAGTTATGCATATTTCCTTTCTTTTAGATGTTGGATGAAATGGAAAAAAGTCTTCCTGAACCAGAAGAGGTTTACCTTGGTGGCCTGATCAGTACTACAGGCATTGCTCTAGAAGGTCCTCTAGCAACTACCGACAACCTGTCATTTAAAGAAGAAACTGAAAGATATTCTGATGTCTCTAAGCTTTTGGAAAATGGTATCAACGAAAATGCAGAAGATGTAAAAACCTTTAGCAGTGAGGAGGATGAAGAGGAAACAAATATTCTTGAATCCTCTAGCATCCTTCCACCATCTGTGTTGGATCAAGCCAGTGTCATTGCCGAGAGATTCCTTAATAATAATCTCTCCAGGAGGAGCAGTTTGGCCTTGGAGGATGGAAAAGTCATCAGCTATATAACACCAAGGCTTTCAAGTAGAAGTAGCAGTATGATAAACCTAAATGGCGCAGATAAAAACTTGTGTCGGAACGGATCCTCTGATTTTCTAAAATCTCAACTTGTTTCACCGAATTGTGAAACGGCTTATGCAGAGTCTTCATGCAGTAAAGTCAACTCGTCTGAAAATGTGTTTGAAGAAAAGGACAGAGCGATTGGTAAATACAGAGAGTCAAATCTCTCCTTCCAAGACAGACAGCTTATTGACAAGATAAAAACCTATTATGACAAGGCTGAACACCAAGATGCATCTTTCAGTATCAAACGCAGAGAAAGCTTAACATACATTCCTGCCGGAGCCGTTAAAAACTCTATATTTAAGGCGAACAGTCTTCCTAGGTATGATAACAATAAAAGTTCTGCTTTAAGACGGATAATGTCTTCCAGTAGCAGTGAATGCGAGAGCGGGCTGCACACCACCTATGAAGATTCTTCCGCTTTTGAAGAAAGAGGGGTTACAGACTGTTCCACGTTACACACACAACGTCCGGGTTCATTTTCTAGGAGCGAGCTTCTAGAAATGCAGTTTCCAGTTTCTGATGAAGAGTTCAAATGTTCCTCAGAAATTATTAAAATGTGGGAAAGGATTGAAAAAGAAGAGAGCATCAACCCAAATGACTACTGTAGCGATCCTGAAAAACCACTAATAGCCATAGAAAAAACTGTGGATGCTCATGAACCACTTATAATACTTGAAGAGCATGATTTTGCTAATAAAGAAGAATACAAAAATCACAGAAGTGAAGATTTATCTGCTGAACAGCTAAGAAGTCAATGCGACAATGTCAGTTTTGGCGATCAGGACTACAAGACCCCGATCAAGGATCATCCGACATTAAGGGAGCTTGCCAGCTATATGGATGTAAATTTGTCAGACAACATGAAAAACAGAGTTTATCAACTAGCCCGGCAATATAGCCAGAGGATTAAATTAAATAAACCGGATCCTCACAGGCGTTTGAGGGAAATAGAAGAGGATATGAGAAGAAGCAGTCTGCCTTCTGTAAAAGAGGAAAAAAGTGAAGAAAAATGTAAGTTTTCAGTGGTTGAATTTGACACAGAAGTTTCACGTTCACAAATGCATCTTATTAAAACTTGTTCCATTTGATCAACATTTAGGTACACTATATAATAGAGTTAACCAGGAAGCACTGCTCCGACCCCTCTGTAGTGGCAAGCACAGCTCTCATTGAAATTGATAGGACCTAGCCTGCAATTCCAAGCGCAGCTCCCATTGATTTCAGTGAGAGCTGTGCTTGCAATTATGAGCGCCGGCCACTACACATTGGTCGGAGCAGCAGCTTCTGCTCCAACCCCAGTGTGTTCGAGCCGGTGTTTCCTGGATAACCCTCTTTAAATAACTCCTCCAACTTCCTGAATGTAATTCAGAATTCACTTCATTTGTCTGTAATTAAAAGGGTTATGAACACTGCACGTTCAGATGCCCTATTAGGATATATGACAATTAAAGAGCAGTATTCCCAGGTCTGGATTTTAGTCTATAAGCCAGAACAGGGAGCTCAGGTGGACTTTAAGCCATCCATGTATTACAAGGACAGACCTTCATGTAAATGGCCATAATAGAATATAACATTTGAAATGCCGAGCTGGTTGAGGCTTCTCCCTGCAAAATCATCTGTTCATCGGGAGTGGGATGCAGGGCCTTATTCTGAAAGGAGTTGTCTTTGATGGGACAACTCCTTTCTTTAACTGGTTTGTCACTGATCTGCCTACCGGTCACATTTTTGTCCAAATTTAACTCATTAGGTAGACATCTTAAATAGTTTACATTTGCTGTATTTATAATTCTACAGGCTGCAGAGCGGAAATTTCCCACAATTTCTTGATGACTCAATGTCCGTACAAACCTGTGATCCAGGGGTTTACATTTCAGAATACAATGCAATCTTTTTACCAGGCATTCCTACTTCACTGCAGTAGAAGTGACTTGGCTTATTTATTTAGGACATGTGCAAAATAAAATGAAAAAAAAAATAAAAATGTTGGCGTTAATTTTTATGTAGTTCATATTACTCAAAACCAGGACATATACTAATCAAAGGCTGAAGTACCAGTTCCCAGCATAATACAGACAAGCCAAAGTGTTCTATGTAGGAGCTTGCATAGTTGCAAAATACTGATTACTACTCTGAGACATCCATCATTCACGAAGCGGTGGCTTCTTAGTATTATATCACTTTCACATGAGTGTCCCAGCCTTGTTCTCCTGACCTGAACTTAGGTTATCATTTATTCCTATGATTCTTTTAGTTTGGGTCAGTAGACCCACAGCCACACCAAGAAAATAGTCGGTTGTTATAGACCCATAAATACACCCTTAACACGCTTCTGTGACACTAATCTTGAAGTTGCACACAAGTAATGTTCTATTATGTGTACATGCAAACTTGCAGCCAATATTATTAGATCAGGTAGGTTACCCAGTACCTTCTGAGTACTAGGCATAAAATACTGACGCAGAACCAGACTATCCTAAAAAAAAAAAGTTAAATATGACATATTGGCTAATTATATACTGTATGTAGATATGGATATGTCCTCACTTTGAAAACGTTGTGTTTTTAAATTAACACCGTAAAATGTTTTTGTATAACTTTTTCTTTTTTTTTTAGGTAAACTAAAGCCTGCGTTTTCTCTTCCGTTGTCTGATCACATAGTTTCACCAGAACACGGTCTAGCAACTTCACCACTCACCTTACACAGTGAGAAATCTCCCAAGCGACTATTGTTCAATTCTGCCGGTAGCCCAGACCTATCTTCCCCATTAATGTCTGATTGCAGAAGCCCTTTGAGTCCAGTCAAAACTGAAAAATTCCATTGGCCAGACGTCCGAGAACTGAGATCTAGGTACACAAGTGCAGTCGGGGCGAACAAAAGCCTTCCAGTTAACAGAAGCCAATCTGTGCCAGATAAAATGATGGACCACAATGTGGAAAATTTGCTAGAAACTCAAAACAAAGATTCTGTTAGCCATTCATATAAACAGAACATTAAAAATTCTGAAAGTATGAATAGTGTAGCGCAGGGAAAAAATCTCTCTTATAAAACATGTCTTCAAAGGCCAAACATGTCTGTAAGTACGGATACATTGCACAATGGGAACTCTGGGCAAACCATAGAGGACTATTACTATATTAGTGCAGAAGCAGTTCTAGAAAATAACAAGAAAGTAATAATTGTGGAAAAGATGCCTGCCGCCTGCGATGTAGATGACACCTACGTACACATCCGATCCCCCACCACCAGAGAGAAGATTTCAATAAAAGCTGTGATAGAACGATGCAAAGCTTATCAGGAGTCTGAAGAATATAAAATGAGGGAAGGTGTCTTCAACGCGGATGCTTCAAAAGATATGACACACGATCAATCCAAACCAAAAGTCTTAACCACTAGTGATATTACTCACCATAACAGAGTCAGAAACTTAAGGGAGAAATTCCAGACCTTTAATTCAAAAGTCAGCAAACACTCGGAGTTGGTTTAGGAGGCAAAATGGCAATTGGACTTTTCATTATGAGATGGGCAGAGTTGCGCGGACACATGCATTATGAATAATACAAATATATATACTGTAAAATTACTATTTATGGAAATACTCACACATTTTAATTATAGAATGAGCATCTTTGTATATAATGAATTTTAACCAAATGTGTTCTGCTTTGGGCCTTGTGTTTATTACTCCCTTATTTACATTAAATATTACATATCAAGAAAAGTAAATAACTTGTTGAAAAAATTACACTTGTGCTTAATATGCCAACAAAAAGGCCGTATCTTTATGTATGTAAATTGAATGTCTGTTGTGTGTTCTTCATACACTGCCAAACAAATGGACCAATCTGACATCCCTCTTGGACCTACTGATCTCCTAAAGTGAAGCACCCACCTTATGAGACTTATGTGACGACATGCAGGGTGCCTTAAGAACAATGTCTTTATTCTTCCATAAGCAACAGCAATCTTTCGACCAGCAAGTCTTTATTATGCATGAGAAAGACCCGTTGGTCGAAACATTGCTACTGTTTATACAAGAATAAAGACCTTGTTCTTACTGCACCCTGCATGCCTTCATATCCACTTCAGGGTTTGTATATTGGGTCTGTGGATTCTGGTCCTATGTGACTTTGCATCGTTACTCCACCACTGAGGTGTTTAGAGGATGCTGCTGTGGATCTACTGATCTCGAACCAAATGCAAAACATTGGAGTTCAAATATTAAAAGGATTATCTGGTTATTGGAGAACCTGGCTTCAAAGGGACTCCCTGTATTAACAAAGTGAACTATATTTTACCCCTCCATGGCTGCCGGGATCTAGTGCTGCACCCCCCCCCCCCCCCCCTCTGATTCTGGTGATTGTTGTGGTGATGTCCTAGGAACTCAGGTGACCTCTGCAGCATCCCGTTCCTAAACTCCTGGTATCATAAAGGTCTGCTTCATAGCAAGGGATGAGAGCAGTTTTCTTTCAACTGGCACTCTCCACCACCGGGTACTGCTCCTGCTCCCCCATATCTGCCAATCGGCTTTCTCCTGCCATACACATGCGCCGCTACTCCTGCTGTGGAAGAGAAAGGGCATAAAAGTGGCCCTCCATTGCCCTGTACCATCCCCTGCACTGTCCCTTAAAGCCCCTGGGTGACGTCAAAGTATTTGTTCCTAGTTTCTTCTTCTAAAACGTAGGTGCGTCTTATAAAGTGAAAAATACATTATGAATAAAGACATTCAAAAGCACAAAGATTCAAGGTCCAGTAGTAAAAAAGAGCTTTATACATATATAGAGAAAGAGTAATTAAAACAAAACAAGTCCTGCAACAAGTTTCGAAATATTTGTGGCTAATGAATCCAGCATTCTGCGGAGTGTTTCACCTACCAAAACAAAGGAATCCTGCACACCTTACAATTCCTCATGGTCTATTCTTGACCCTACATCAACCATTAGGGAGGTGCAGCCTTGTACCATTTGTATAGCAGAGAAGCAGCGTCTCGTGCTGCACGTTACTGATAAGATGCTACACTAGATGGATAGATGTCATGTTCTTACAAATACAAAACCTACCATACAAATTTGAAAACACATTCTCGTAACATTTACTTTTTTTCCTTCTGTTGACAATCTGCTGCTGCAGATTTGGCCTTATTTAGCTCCCTTTTCACCAATTAAAAAAAACAAAAAAAAACTGTATAGTATGAAATAGGCGGCGGGTAGTTGGCTGATTTCCAGTCAAAGTCTGTACCAATGGTAGTCCAGTGCTCCAACTAGGAAACAAGCACAGGGTGTTCACCCCTATCTATTTATAAACAGCCCTGTTCTTTCTATATCGACAGTTAAAATCAGAAGTCTCGATAAGCCCCGCCCGCTGATGTGTTGGCACTTTGTGATAAATAAGTGAATTTTGGGTTGCAATTTGGGCGCTCGGTCACCAAAAGGTTCACCATCACTGCATTAGATATAGGAGGAGCCCCCTTGTCACAGTCCTTCATGTAAATAGATTGTTCTCAGCAAGAGAAACCAAGTAATCTTGTAGTTATGATCCCTTTTATAGGCTAATTTAAAAAAAAAAAAAATCACTTATTACTATGGCTGATATAGGGGACACTATTACTACTGCTGACACTATGAGGGCAATAATACCACTGGAGCTACTATGGCGGACAATATTACTAAAGGGGTCACTGTTACTGCTGGGAACACTATGGAAATCAATATTACTGCTGGGGCTACCATGGGGGACCCTATTACTACTGTTTCCACTATGGGGTACTATTAGTACTGGGGCTACTACGGTGGACACTATTACTAGGGCCACTATTAACACTGTGGCCACTACGGGGGAACTATAACTACTAGGGTCACTGATACTACTGGGGTCATTATGGTTGTCACTAAATACTACTACGGCCACTATGGAACAGTATTATTAATGGGGTCATTATTCATTCTGGGGCCGATATAGGGGACTGCTGCGACCACTATGGGAGTCACTATTACTACTGTAGCCACTATGCAGGTCACTATTACTACTGGGGCCACTATGGGGGGGGGGGGGGTCACTATTACTACTGCGGCCACTATGGGGCTACTATTACCACTGGGGCCACTTTGGTTCTACCATGGGGGACAAAATTATTACTGGGGTCACTATGGGGATCAATATTACTACTAGGGTCATTATTGGCCCTGGGGCCACTATTACTACTGGGGTCACTATGGGAGTCACTATTACCACTGGGGTCACATTGGTCATCGCTATTTTCACTGGGGCCACTATGGGAGCACTGTTACTACACAGGCCACTATTACTGCAGCCACTACGGGGGCACTATTACTACTGAGGTCACTGTGGGGGGCACTATTACTACTGCGGCCACTATGGGGGTCACTATTAGTACTGTGGTCACTATGGCAGGCACAATTACTAGTGGGGGTCACTATGGAGGGACACTATTACTACTGTGATTACTGTAGCCACTATAGAGGGCACTATTACTACAGAGGCGACTATATGGTCATCACTATTTTTACTGGGGCGTCTATGGGGGTCACTATTACACTGCGGCCACTATGACTACTGCAGCCACTATGGGGGTCACTATTACTACTGGGGCTACTATGTAGGTCAATATTAGTACTGCGGTCACTATAAGAGGCACTATTAGTAGTGGCGCCATTATGGGGGGCACTATTTCTACTGTGGTCCCTATGGGGGGCAATTTTACCACTGCTGCCACTATAGGGGGTCACTATTACTACTGTAGCCACTATGCAGGTCACTATTACTACTGTGGCCACTATGGGGGTACTATTACTGCTGGGGCCACATTGGTTCTACCATGGGGGACAAAATTATTACTGGGGCCACTATGGGGATCAATATTACTGCTGTGGCCACTATGTTGGTCACTATTACTACTTGGGTTATTGCCCTTGGGGCCACTATTACTACTGGGGTCACTATGGTCATCACTATTACTACTGAGGCCGCTATTACCACTGGGGCCACTATGGGAATAACTATTACCACTGGGGTCACATTGGTCATAGCTTTTTTTCACTGGGGACACTATGGGAGCAGTGTTAGTAAGAGGCCACTACTATTACTGGGGCCACTATATGGTCACTATTATTACTGGGGCAACTATGGGGATCACTATTACGACTGTGGGCACTATTACTACTGCGGCCAGGGGTCTTGGGGTCACTATTACTATACAATCTTACAACTACAATTGGTGAAGATCAGGTTGATTCTCTCCTGCTGTGGATAGACGATAACTGTATAACTTGTCCCAGCTGCTATAATACTCAAATCTATTTTCACTCCATACAGTATAGGAGTATGATCAACAGGGGTATTCTGATAGGCTCAATATCATCAGAATAGTAACCTAGTATGTAACATCGTATGTAACATCGTATGTTAGGCCGAATGAAGACAACGTCCATCCAGTTTAGCCTGCAATAGCTCCTACCTGTCTGTAAGACCCGGCTCTACAACTCAGTGGCCACCTAAAATTTATATCCTGTAATATCCTTCTGCTCTAGAAAGCCATGTCCTCAGGCAGAGAGTTCCACAATCTCACTGCTCTTACAGTAAAGAACCCTTTTCTGTGTTGGCGATGAAACCTGCTTTCTTCTAGATGTAGAGGATGCCCTCTTGTTACCGTCGCAGTCCTGGCTATAAACAGATCATGGGAGAGATCCTTGTATTGTCCCCTAATGTATTTATATATAGTTATTTAGTCGCCCCTTAGCCGTCTTTTTTCCAGGGTAAATAATCCCAATTTGGATAACCTCTCTGGGTAATCCAGTCCCGTCATTCCATGTATTAATTTAGTTGCCCTTCTTTGAACCTCCTCAAGCACTGCACCATCTTTCCTGAGTAGTGGAGCCCAGAACTGAAAGCAGTATTCCATGTGGGGCCTAACAAGTGCCTTACATAATGGAAGAATAATGTTCTCGTCCCTCACCCTATACCTCTTTTAATGCACCCCAAGACTATATTTGCTTTTGCAGCAGCTGACTGGCATTGGTTACTCTAGCTAAGTCTACAATCCACTAGTACCCCCAGGTCTTTTTCCATATCACTTTTCCCTAGCTGTACCCCATTTAGTGTATATTGGTGACATCCGTTTCTCCTGCCCATGTGCATAACCTTACATTTATCAACACTGAACTTGATTTGCCATTTTTCTGCCCAAACCCCTAGCTTATCTAGGTCCTTTTGTAGCCATACGTTGTCCTCTGTTGCATTCATTATCTTGTATAATTTTGTATCGTCTGCAAATATTGATATTTTACTGTGCAGTCCCTTTATCAGGTCGTTGATAAACATATTGAACAGAATGGGGCCTAATACTAAACCCTGTGGGAGCCCGCTAGCGACGGTGGCCTAATCTGAGTATAAACCGTTTATTACCACCCTCTGCTTTCTATCTCTGACCCAATTCTTTACCCAGATACACACGTTTTCACCTAGTCTGAGCTGTCTCGTTTTATATATCAACCTATTATGCGGCATGGTGTCAAATGCTTTAGAGAAGTCCAGATATGCAAGATCAATAGAATTTCCCAGGTTCAGCCTAGAACTTCATCGTAGAAGCTAATCAGATTGGTCTGATATGATCGACCCCCTCATGAATCCATGCTGGTGATGAGTTATTCCCTTGTTCTCCTTGAGGTATTGTACGATGGTGTCTCTCAGAAACCCCTCAAATATTTTTCCAGTTACTGATATGAGACTTACCGGCCTGTAGTTACCAGGCTCTCTTTTGGTCCCCTTTTTGTATTTTGGAACTACATTGGCAATGCGCCAATCCAGTGGTACAACCCCAGTCTTTATAGAGTCCAAGGCTGAAAAAAAGACATATATCTATACCGTATAGCTTATTAACTGCCAATCTTAATTTGGAGGAAGCAAAATCACCCCAATGAGGTAGAAGTCAATTTTCCTCTATTTAGAAGAAAACAATTCCTTCCTGACTCCAATCAGGCAGTCAGAATAATTCCTGGATCACCGCCCCTTCTGAAGTCGTTAGTGGCTACAATACACTCCAGAAAGGCGTCCAGGACCCTCTTGTACTCTTTTAGTGAGTTCACCATCACTACATCCTCAGGCAGAGAGTTCCATAGTCTCACTGCTCTTAAAGAAAGAACCGCTTCGATGTTGGTGTAGAAACCTTCTTTCCCTCCGACATCATGCCAGCATACGCTGGAGGTTGCTCACCTGCTGACCTGAAGGGACAAGAAGAGGCAGAGCATAAAAGAAACCTCCGCTCCACCAACCACCAGTGTTTTTTCTGTCCCTCCAGGGCAGCAGCAGCAGAGCTCCAGCGTATGCTGTCATATGCCGCCGGATACGGACTCACCGATGGCGGCAGGCAGCATCGCTTCTGGCAGCCCCGGTTACCCCAGTGGGAAGGACCTCACCTGGGTGCTAACTGGGGACTGTGTGGGCCTGGGTCTAAGGAAAGGCTTTCCGGCACCACCACGGCCGTAATTCAGGCGGCGATCGCTACCTCAGGGTCTCCCGGCTTCAGACAATGACGTCAGACGCTCTGCAAGGGGGCGGGGTGTCGGATGGAGCGCATGAAGGAGGCGTGGCCTAGCATGGCTTGGTGCTAGATTCCAAACTGTAAGTGGTCCTGTGGGCCAAGCTACAAACACTCGCACTACATTTCAGGACAGGGATACTCAAAAACTTAGGGAGGCTAGGGGGAGAAGTAAAAAGTGTGCAGTATGCTTAGTAAAACTTGACGACTCTTATGCCAAAACATTATGCGCTTCCTGTTCAGCAAAAATTCTGCTTGAAGAAAAATCTTCCCTCCTGTCCGAAATCCGGTCTGTCGTCCGGGAAGAAGTACAGTCCTCCCTTTCGGACCTCCAACTGGGGCCCTTGGGGGCCACAAGAAGGTCCGCTCTGACATGGCAGAAGAATTTGAGTTGGAAGATCTTGGGGAAGTGTCGCAGGGGGAGAAAAAATATCTTTTTTCCGCCACGAACATGGATTAATTATTAAAAGCAGTTTGCAGAACCATGCAAGTGGAGGAAGAAGTTCAGCAACCTCACACAGCGCAGAATGACATTTGCGGGTCTGCTTCCACAACGCAAATCTATGTTTCCTGTAAATGCCACGCTTATGCAGTTGATCCTTAATGAGTGCAGCTGCGTGGATCAAGCTCCATTAATTTCAAAAGAATTTAGAGAGCATCTTCTATTTGCGGACGGAACGCCAAAGGTTGACACAGCTATCTCTATGGTGTCTAAGAGAACTGGGCTACCCTTTGAGGATATGTCCCACTTAAAAGATTCTATGGACAACAAAGTGGACATGACCATGCGAAAGGCTTGGTCCCCGTCCAGTCTGATTATGAAGTCTAACATTGCGGCCACTTCGGTGGCTCGCTCCATGGCGTTTGGCTGGATCAGCTTGCTTGATTAATTGATTAGAAAGCCTCCAGAGAAGAGATTGCGAGCAGCATCCCTCTGCTTCAGATGGCCTTGGGATTTCTAGTGGATGCTTCTATGGAGACGGTCCAGTTTGGAGCCGTATGGCAACCCTATCCAACATAGCCAGAAGGTCAGTTTGGGTAAAGGAGTGGTCGGGAGACATAACTTCTAAGAATAAGTTGTGTACCTTACCCTTTCGGGGGTTCGCGTGTTTTCGGACCGGACCTGGATCGCCTGCTAGAAAAGGCAGCAGACAAAATACAGGGACTACCAACCATCAGGCCTCCCAAAAAAAAAACCCTTCACTCCACGTCCCTCGACTACAACTTACGTAGGGAAAGGAAAGACTGGAAGGTGGTCTTATCCGAAGGGAGGAAGGGGTAAGGCTTTTACTGTTGTCCCTCAGCCTATATCTCTGTGCCTGGTGGGCGGTAGATTAGTTCATTTCTGTACCAGTTGGCGAAACATAACTACTAATGAATGGGTTTTACATCTGGTGGCGGAGGGTTACAAGATTGAACTAGAATCTCTCCCTCCAAATAGATTCATTTTAACCTCGGTACAGTCTCCAGCTCTAGAGCAGGCTCTACTTAAGGGTGTACAGAACCTGCTGGAGCTCGGTGCAGTTATCCCTGTCCCCAAAAGGGAATGGGGGAAAGGGCTTTACTCCCCTCTTTTTCTGCTTCCTAAACCAGATGGTTCGCATCGCACCATAATTAATCTCAAGAAATCAAACAAATTTATTGAGTATAGAAAATTTAAAATGGAAACTATTAGAACCGCAACCCCCTTATTGGTAGAGATAATGTAATAACTACAATTGACTTAAAGGATGCGTATTATCACATCCCCATTTATGTCAATTTGCAAAGATTCCTGAGATTTGCGCTGAGAATCAAAGGGGAAATCTGTCACTTCCAGTTTATCTGCTTACCCTTTGGAATTTCCTCTGCTCCACAGGTTTTTTTCAAAGTGGTGATTGAAATGATAGCTCTCTTGCACAATCGCGGGATTATCATCATCCCTTATCTGGATAATTTCCTGCTGGTGGTGGATTCCCTGACTATTCTGAGATCACACTTGGGTTCCACACTTCAGCTACTTCAGGACCTGGGCTGGATCATTAATGATCTGAAATCCAACATGGAACCGGAAACCCAGAAAAAATTCTTGGAAGTAATTTTGGATTCTTGTCCCCAATGTTCGTCCCTTCCTCCCCTAAGGAAACAACTCATCTTAGATGAATGTTCTGCTCTATATAAAAGATCTAGAGTATCAATAAGAGAGGCAATGCGGATCCTGGGGTTAATGACTTCATTCATTGGTGTGGTGCCCTGGGCCCAGTTCCACAGCCGTGATCTCCAGGCACTTATCCTCCAGAATTGGGTCAAGTCACAGTCCTCACTTGACAAAACAATCCCTATCTCCGCTAGGGCTAGATCCCCACTCCACTGGTGGTTGTCCTCAAACAACCTTTTGCGGGCTTCCGAATGGAATCTGGACCCCACAGTAATAATAACAACGGATGCCAGCCCAAAAGGGTGGGGAGCCCACTTTGAAGGTGGTCATATACAGCGTACATGGGACCCTCATGAAAGATTGAGTTCATTTAACTTTAGAGAACTTAACCCCTTAGTGACCAAGCCTGTTTGCGCCTTAATGACCAGGCCAAATTTTGCAAATCTGACACGTGTCACTTTAGCATGGAAAAACACCAGAAAGGTTTTGCATATCCAAGCGATTCTGACATTGTTTTTTCGCCACATGTTGTACTTCATCTAGGTGGAAAAAAAGACCGATAGAATTTGTGTTTATTTATTAAAAGCGCGAAAATTGGGAAAATGTTGAAAAAATCGTCATTTTTTTCACATTTCCAACTGCAATATCTCAAATATGTGCAAACATAATATAGAAATTTTTGTTAAGATATATATTTCCATCCGTTTACTTTATTTTTGGCGCACATTGGAAAAACTTTCATTTTTTTTTAATCATTTAGGAGACGTACAAATTTAACATTACTTTTCAGCATTTTGAGGAACACTTTGTTTTCCTACACCAAACCAAGATTGGAAAGGCTCATCGGAGTCAAAATGATAGATACCCCCACAAGTGACCCCATTTTAAAAACTACACCCTTTAAGGTATTCACTGAAGGGTGTCATGAGTATTTTAACCCCACAGTTTTTTTTTTAGGAGTCAATGCAATTTAGAAGAGAAAAACTAAAATGTCATATTTTTGCAAATATGTCATTTTAAAGACAGGACTTTTTTCTATAGTACACATGAAAATTAGGATTTGCACCCCAGAATAGATATCCCTGTTTGTCCCGTGCGCAGAAACATAGCCATTGTGGCCCTAATCTTACGCCTGGATGCACAATGGGGCCCAAAATGAAAGGAGCAACCGGTGGCTTTCGGAACAGAAATTTTGCTTGAAGGAGATTTAGGCCCTTTTGCACACTTGTAGAGCCATTGAGTGACCAAAACGATGGAGAACGCCCCCAAGTGACCCCATTTTGAAAAGTAGACCCCTTAACGAATTTATCTAGGGGTACGATGACTTTTTTGACTTCACAGTTTTTGAATGAATCTAAGCCAAGCCGAAGGAAAAAAATTACGATTTTCATTTTTTCGGTAATTCTGTCATTTCAAAAGCAGTTTTTTTTATACAGCACATATATGAATGAAGACTTGCACCCCCAAATGGATAACCCTGTTTGTCCCGTGCTCAGAAACATACCCATTGTGGCCCTAATCTTACGTCTGGATGCACAATGGGGCCCAAAATGAAAGGAGCAATCGGTGGCTTTCGGAACAGAAATTTTGCTTGAAGGAGATTTAGTCCCCATTGCCCACTTGTAGAGCCATTAAGTGACCAAAACGATGGAGAACCCCCACAAATGACCCCATTTTGAAAACTAGACCCCTTAACAAATTCATCTAGGGGTGTACTGCGTATTTTGACCCCACAGTATTTGAATGAATCTAAGCAAAGCAAAAGGAAAAAATTACGATTTTCATTTTTTGGCAATTGTGTCAATTTAAAAACTGTTTTTTTTTGTACAGTGTACATAGGAATGAAGACGTTCACCCCAAAATGGATCCCCCCGTTTGTCCCGTGTTCAGAAACATACCCATATTGGCCCTAATCTACTTACAGGACACATGGCTAGGCCCATAATGGATTTCAGGGCAGAACTGAATAAATTCCAGGCCCCATTGCCCATTTATACGGAAAAAAAATTGACTTCCTAAAAGTAATACCCCCACCCCCACCCCACCCCCGCCATCCCCATTTTTTGGCATTCCCTAAATATTAGATAAAGGTAATAATATAAACTGCGTTTTATGTCCGAAGACAGGGGTAATTACGGAGGCTGGTTGGGTTGGGCACATGGGGCAAGAAAACTGGGTATCCCCCCTCCTGTCATGTATTTTTGGGGGTATTTTCGTGACCTCAGCGGTGGGGATGGGGTGTAAAAAGTGGCCCTCTGTGAGGCTTTGTAATCTTGCTGCGGTGTGGCGGTCTCACAGAGAAGGCGCTCAACAAGCTGCTCCTGGAACTGCATGAAGGCGAGCGTTCCCGGGGCTTCTTGTAAATTACGGATTACAGGTAGCGGTCTGAATAACGCCGGGCTCACACAGCCGTAGGTGGAATCCGCTTGTGGAGGCCCGCTGCGGATTCCAGCTGTGAGCCCGGCTGTGACCCTGTGTACGGCCGCGTAATGTACTGCGCATAACTGCCTACTCACACAGGCGGTCATGCGCAGTACTTTTTTTTTTTCTGTTTGCATTTCCCGCGCCGTCGCTTAGCGATGTCCCGGGTACCCGCAGCTCATACACAATGTATTTGCACATGGGCTGCGGGTATACCCGCCGTCATAGAGCACAATGGGCTCTAGGTCGCGGATATCCGCGGTAAAATATAGCATGCTGAGTTCTGTTTCTGCGAGTGGATTCCGTAATTCCGACCTGCTAATTGGGGGGAATTGTGTGATCCAATGCATGTGATTGATCCGTGGATTACCGCTGATCAAGCGCATGCAGAACCCGTAATTCCTGTGTGACCGGCCTAATCATGTGTGACCGGCCTAATGTTATATCGCTACTTTATCACGTGACCGGGGATCGCTCAGCGAGGCCGCCGGTCACTGCTCCAAGCACTCAGCGACCGTTGGTCGCTGGGAGCAAGGAGATTTAAAATTTCCTGGGCTCCCCGTCTCCTGCGAATGTATCTGGCATTTTGCCGGCGGGCGCATGCGCAGAAGCCGGAAGGGTCCATGGAGGATAATCACATCTGGATTCAAATGCGGAAGCCTCCGAGAAGCATCGCATCGGTGAGGGGAGATGAAACTGCCACTTTTTAAAGAACTTTTACGTGATCGTCTTTATCCATTGGATAACGGCGATCACGTGACCAGTAACCGCATACCGCGGCTCCCTGTGACATCTCCAGGCTCTTGGCTACCTTTGGTAGCCAGCAGCAGGGAGATTTTGCATTTCTTGGGCAATATTTCACTTTTGCGCATGCGTCCGCCATCATGCTGACGGACGCATGCGCCGAAGCTGGGGTAAGGTCCACGGATCAACATCCCATCAGGGAACAAATCCGGGACCTTGGGTACGTAATTTCATCCCCCCTTACGGATAAGATCCGTAAGGGGAGATGAAACTTTAACTTTTTAAACTTTTTTTTAACTTAACTTTTTTTTTTTCTTGACTTTTTAACTTTATATGATCACCGTTTTCCGATGGATAACGGTGATCATATGACTGGAAACCACATACAGCGGTCCCCAGTCATATCTCCCTGCACTCGGCTAACTGTGACAGCCGGGTGCAGGGAGATTTTGAATTTGCCGGGCTCGCCGGCCTTCTGCGCATGCGCGCCACATCGGCACATCGCAGAAGCCAGCAGGGGGTCCCGACACTAGCCGGAGGACATCGGCGGACCTGAGGTGAGTATTTTCACCTCCCCTCATGGATCCGATCCATGAGGGGAGGTGAAACTTTTCTTTTTTTACACTTTTTTTTTTCACTTTTCCGCGATCGTCGTTATCCATTGGATAACGACGATCGCGGTACCGGGGACCGCTCACCACGGTCCCCGCTGACATCTCCTGCCTCCCGGCTACCCACAGGAGCCGGGAGCCAGGAGATTTTAAGTCTCCCGTGCCGCCGGGCCTTCTGCGCATGCGGCTGACGTAATGCCGCCTGGTGCACATGCGCAGAAGGACGGCTACGGCGCCCGGAGCATCGAGACAGCGGGGAGTCGTGCGGCGGACCTCGGTGAGTAATTTCAGCTGCTCCGATGGATCCGATCCATCAGAGCAGCTGAATGTCACTTTTTTTGCAGTTTTATTTACTTTTTTGCGATCGGTGCTATCCAATCGCAATGCCGGGAGGGGGGGGGGTCCGAACAGCCCGGGATGACAGCTCCATGCTGTCAGCTACCTGCGGACACCGACAGCATGGAGCTGTCACGTCCACAGCCCGAGGGGCTTTATTCTCTGCAGGACACATGTTTTTACGTCCTCAGAGAATAAAGCCCACTTCGGGAGGACGTAAAAACACTATGGGCTGGTCGTTAAGGGGTTAATGCAGTTTGGAAATCCCTACGTAGCCTGCAAACACTGTTAGGGATGAAGCACATGAGGATTTTTTCCGATAACATGACGGCAGTGTCACTCATTCGTCACCAGGGTGCCACCAGGAATCCTTTACTTCAGCATCTGTCGGGAAGGATCCTTCAGTAGGCAGAACTTACAACCATGACTCTGTTGGCCTTCCACATAAAAGGAGCCAAGAATTCAGCCGCAGACTTTCTAAGCGGGAAGAAAGTGGACCCAGGAGAGTGGGAGCTCCATCCCAAGGTGTTCAACCTACTTGTGACAAAATGGGGGGTACCCGAAATAGACCTGTTTGTGTCAAGCACAAATACCAAGTGCCATCTTTTCTTTTCGGACACTCTCTCTCACCGCTGGGTTTGGAACTTAGCTTATGCTTTTTCCCCTTTACCTTTGATTCCCCTCCTCCTAAGGAAATTACTGTGGTCAAACCTGTCAGTAATTCTGGTGGTGCCTTATTGGCCCAAAAGACCTTGGTTTCCTCTTCTGAGATCTCTGTCAGTGGGAGAACCTTTCCATCTTCTGTCAAGACCAGACCTACCACTGCTCCTTTACCCAGAGGTTCACAAGTTCAAGCTTACGGCCTGGATCTTGAACGGGTAAAATTCTTAGGAAAGGGTCTATCTACTAAGGTAATTTCCACTATTTGCGGGAGCCTTAAGCCCTCGACAAAAAAGATTTATTCTAAAGTTTGGAAAATATTCTCAGAATGGATGGGTCAGGACATCCAACAGTTAGATCAACCAGATATCCGTAGGATTCTAGATTTTCTCCAGGCGGGCCTGGATAAAGGGTTGAGTCCAAATACCCTCAAAGTCCAAGTGGCGGTTTTGGGGGCATTCTTTGATCTCGCGCTTGCTGAGCACAGGTGGATTAGGAAATTTCTTAGAGGGGCGAGTAGACTGCATCCATTTACAAAGCTTACCCCCCCCCGACCCCCTGGGATCTGACTATAGTCCTTCAGGTCATTTGCGATCCCCCGTTTGAACCTCTTAGAGACCTATCCATTGCCTTGCTGATGTATAAGGTAGCCCTTCTTGTGGCAGTCACGTTGGCTAGGCACGTGGGTGAAATCCAGACCCTTTCACAAAGGCCCCCATATATGAATATTCACCTCAACAAGATTGTATTTTCCTTAGACCCTTCTTTCCAACCCAAAGTCAGATTTCCACAGAGGCCAGCCAATTGTTATTCCAGCCTTTTGTCAAAGAAGCTCCATAATCTAGATGTAAAAGAGCTGTTCTAGCGTACCTTGAGACGACGGAAAGTTTCAGAAAGACTGACAAACTTTTTGTTCAATTTCAGGGGCAGGCCAAAAGAAGGGCCGCTTCTAGAGATTCGATCGCCCGGTGGCTAAGGCAAGCCATCCAGGAGGCTTACAAGGCTAAGGGCATCCCTCCCCCATAAGGACTGAAAGCCCACTCTACTCGGGCGGTAGCGTCTTCCTGGGCAGAAAGAGCACACGCCTCAATTGAGCAGATTTGTAATGTGGCCACGTGGACTTCTAGTCATATCTTTATCAAACATTACAGGCTGGACATTCAATCTAGTCAGGATGCAACCTTCGGGAGGAAGCTGCTACAAGCAGTTATCCCTCCCTAAAATAGCCCATGCTATTTGGTATTTCTCCAAAGTATGCTGGCGTGGTGTTGGAGGAAAAACGGGAATTTTTCTTACCGATAATTCCCTTTCTTTAAGACATTATGACAGCATACAGGCTTTTTCTCCCTGCCGACATGGTTATCTTTGTTTGTCTAACACATGAGGTAATGTGTATGCTTATAATTTCATTGTCTGAGGTGTGTAATGCTAATAAAAACACACATTCTGGTTAAATATTCTGTCACTGTGGTTATTTGGAACACACTGGTGTTTGGTGGAGGGGAGGTTTCTTTTTGCTCTGCCTCTTCCTGTCCCTTCAGGTCAGCAGGTGAGCAACCTCCAGGTGTATGCTGTCATGATGTCTTCAAGAAAGGGAATTATTGGTAAGAAAAATTCCCGTATTCCTCCAGACGTAGAGGGCGCCCCCTTGTTACAGTCACAGTCCTGGGTATGAATAGAGGATGGGAGAGATCTCTGTATTGTCCACTGATATAGTAACATAGTATGTAAGGCTGAATGAAGACAATGTCCATCTAGTTCAGCCTGTTTATCCTCCTATGTTGTTGATCCAGAGGAAGGCAAAAACCCCAAGAGGCAGCAGCCAATTAGCCCATTTGGGGGAAAGTTCCTTCCCGACTCCCTAATGGCAATCAGGCTAATCCCTGGATCAACCCCTAATAGCTCCTACCTGCCTGTATACCCGGATTAACAATTGACCTAAGATTTATATCCTGTAATATCCTTCCGCTCCAGAAAGACATCTAGTCCCCTTTTAAACTCCTCTATGGATTTTGCCATCACCACATCCTCAGGCAGAGAGTTCCACAGTCTCACTGCTCTTACAGTAAAGAACCTTTTTCTGTGTTGGCGATGAAACCTGCTTTCTCCTAGACATAGCGGATGCCTTCTTGTTACCGTCGCTGTCCTGGGTATAAACAGATCATGGGAGAGATCCTTGTATCGTCCTCTCATGTATTTATACATAGTTATTTGATCACCCCTTAGCCGTCTTTTTTCCAGGGTAAATAATCCCAATTTGGATAGCCTCTCTGGGTATTCTAGTCCCTTCATACCATGTATTAGTTTAGTTGCCCTTCTTTGAACCCCCTCCAGCACTGTAGCATCTTTCCTGAGCTCTGGTGACCAGAACTGTACGCAGTATTCCATGTGGGGCCTGACAAGTGCCTTATATAGTGGGAGGATAATGTTCTCGTCCCTCGCCCCTATACCTCTTTTATTGCACCCCAAGACTTTATTAGCTTTTGCAGCAGCTGACTGGCATTGGGTACTCCAGTTTAGTCTACAATCCACTAGTACACCTAGGTCTTTTTCCATATCACTTTTCCCTAGCATTACCCCATTTAGTGTATATTGGTGACATCTGTTTCTCCTGCCCATGTGCATAACCTTACATTAATCAACATTGAACTTCATTTGCCTTTTTCTGCCCAAGCCTCCAGCTTATCTAGGTCCGTTTGTACCCGTACATTTATATCTATTGGATCGTCCCTCAGCTGTCTTTTTTCTAAACTAAATAATCCCAATTTTGATAACCTCTCTGGGTGTTGTAGTCCTTCCATTCCATTTATTACCTTAGTTGCTCGTCTCTGAACCTACTTAAGCTCTGATATGTCCTTCTTGAGTACTGATGCCCAAAAAGTATACAATTTTCCATGTGTGTTTTGACCAGTGACTTGTAAAGAGGAAGAACAATGTTCTCATCATGTGCCCCTAGACCTCTTTTGCTGCACCCTATGATCCTATTTGCCTTGGCAGCAGCTGCCTGACACTGGTTGCTCCAGTTTAGCTTACAGTTAACTAAAATCACCAAGTCCTTTTCCATGTGAATGTTTCCCAGGGGTTTCCCATTCAGTGTGTGATGGTAACATGTATTTCCCTGCCTATGTGCAGAACCTTATAGTTATCAGTGTTAAACCTCATTTACCATTTTTCTGCCCCCAACTTATCCAGATCCTCTTGCAACCATATTATGCCATCTTTTGTGTTAATTTATTTACATAGTTTTGTGCCATATGCAAATATTGATATTTTACTGTACAATCCTTCTACCAGGTTGTTATTAAATATATTGAAAAAAAAGGTCCCAATACTGCCCCCCGTAGTACCCAACTAGTAATGGTGACCCTCTACAGTACTGCCCCCTGCAGTACCCCACTAGTAACAGTGATCCAATCAGAGTATGTACCATTAATAACCTCCCTCTGCTTTGTATCACTGACCAGTTACCCACTTACACACATTCTCGCCCAGACCAAGCATTCCCATATTGCAATGACCAAGGAGCGGGCCACGGCCTAGGATACAGCGGGGTAGACTTTGACCTTGTCACGGTGGCTCTATCGTCTCCCACCCGGAAGGTAACTGGTGATACGTCGAAGGGCTGAGGGCAAGTTAATAAAGGAAAACCCAAATAACGGATTACCTTTAGTCATGTTTTGTCTCATGATGCCACCATTTCTTCCACAGCGGGGAATTCCTGGATGATGGAGTAAATGCTCTCCCATGTAGCTTCCGTGGGGGAATTCCAAGGTAACAGAGTAAATCCACACACACACGGGTACTTTTTAAGACACAGCCTCCGGAAATGGACGGGCGACTGGTCGTTTTACTTAACTTTGTGGACAGAAACAATTTCAGCAGCCTCTTGACAAGTGATGTGACAGGGAAAACTCATTCACTAGGCCATTCTCTCGGCCTCCTCCATTCTGTGTCTGTGAGTTGAAGGTACCCACAGACAGCTGCCTTGCACTCCTCTCTCTGATCGGACTGGAACAGACTCCCTCCCTCACAGCTTGCAAACATATATATCAAGCATCATCATGTGAGACAAAAAGATACAAAACCAGACAGTGGGCTCATGTACCAGACACTTAACTCATTCAGTGCAGCAGCTATGCAATACACACAAACCTTGCAACATGAAAGACACTGACAACACAATACTGAGCATACACACCATTCAGGAGGGGCCCTGTTGTACTGGGCCACTACATTATATACCAACCTTTTATGCGACACAGTATCAAATGTTTTGGAAAAGTCCAGATACACAAGATCCAGTGTATCTCCCGGCTCCAGTCTAGTACTTACCTCCTCGTAGAAGCTAATCAGGTTGGTTTGACAGGAACGATCCCTCATAAAACCATGCTGATATGGAGTTATACAGCTATTTTCCTGAGATCCTCCAGGATAGCATCTCTTAGAAACCTTTCAAACATTTTAACCACAATAGAAGTTAGACTTACTGGCTTGCAGTTTCCAGGTTCACTTTGACAATAATTTCTGACAAATTTGCAGTATAATAGTATGCGCAATACTATAATAATAATAGTGTGGTTGCTAAAAACACTGTGTGAATGCTCCCTAAGTGCTCCAACAGTTGCAGTACATGCTGGGATTACACCGACAGTGCCTTTGGGTTGTCATTGATCGCTTATTCTCAGGATACATCAGAAATAGTAGATCAGCGGTGGTTTTCCATCTGGGATCGCTGCCAATCAGCTGTTCTCTGGGAGAGTGGGCTTGTGCACTGCCCTGATTTGTGCAGGAAGCAGATAGCTCTGTTTTCACTGTAGTGGCAAGGCTTAATATTACAAAGTTCCCATTGAAACTATTAAGTTCCCATTAAAAGCCATGAAAACCTGGCTTTTAATACCAAGCCTGGCTACTGCAGTGGGAACAGAGCTGTCTGCTTCCTGCAGAATTCAGCTCAGTGTGTAAGCACACCACTCGGGCAAACTGCTGATCAGTAGTGGTCCCAGGTGGCAGACCCCATCAATTTATTACTGATGGCCTGTTCTAAGCATAGACTAACAGTAGTTTTCAACTAGACAACCCCTTTAAGAGGGTGTTACAACTGCTGTAAGACTGTTATGTTTCAGCTTTTTCTAAATGCTTAAAACACACCAGTTGCTAATGGTCTCCTTTCACCCTTGTACACACAAGGCTTCAGTGTCACCAGCTGCATCATTGCAGGTTTTTGTGCTGAAACTCTAACGATGCATTTTATAAAAAAGAAAATATAATAAAAATTGCTACAATCTTCTAATATACTGCAGGATACATTTCTGAAAAGTTTTATGCTAGTTTCTGGTGTAAAAAAGTCACACATTTTTGTGCAAATGTGTATTTGAGAATAGATATACTACCACCTAGTGGACATATTAAATATGACACCATTTCTGCAAATATATATTTTTTCCAATCGAAAATTAGAAACTCAGTCAAATTCATCTGTTAGGGGGAGTCAGAACAAAAACTAAATGCACATTACATCTTGTCTTTACGCTGGGTAGTCCTGCATTGTGTGAACATTAGTCACTAATTTATTTAATCAGGTTGAGTTGTCTTTTTCTGCTGTTTGTTGCAAACTAGGAACTGAACAGACAAGCTGTGCGTTCCTCCAGGTCACATGTAGATCCTTACATGGGAGCTGTAATGGCAGACAACGATCATTACTCAGGTTTTATGCAAACAAGTTGGGGTTGATTCACATGGACAAGTTTCACACACAAATTCCGTCCGATAGCGATATGGGCAGACCCCTCGCGTGTTAATAACACATTCATTGCAATGTGTTTATTCGCATGAGCGATTTTTATATTGCAGCAATGCTGCGAGACTGAAAAATTGCTGCACATCCTATGGGATCTTTAAAGAAAAAATAAAAATTGCATTACACTGGCATGCCATGCGATTCGCCTGCAAATGCAATGTAACTTTTACCATTGAAAACACTTGTGGTGTTTTACACATGTGAAAATCGCAAGTACATAGAGTGAGGCATAGATGTGTTTCTATCCACGATAGCACAATATCAGTCCAAATTTCTTGGGCCAATATCGCCCATGCCCGTGCATTTACACGAACAAGTTTTTCGTGAAAGGTTATGATTGTAACCTCTGGCATCTTTCCCTCTTCTTTCAAACATGCCGACCCATCTCTAATCTCCCCTTCATCTTCAAACTACTAGAACGCCTGGTTTACTTCCGCTTTGTAAGCTATCTATCAGAGAACTCTCTCCTAGACCTTCAACACTTGACAGAAACCGCCCTTACAAGGATATTCAATGACTTACTGACAGCCAAATCGAGGGGCGATTACTCCATACTGATCCTTTTTGACCTCTCCGCAGTATTTGACACTGTTGACCACAAACTGCTCCTCAGTATGCTTTGCTCCATCGGCCTAAAGGACACTGCTCTCTCCTGGTTCTCCTCCTACCTATCTGACCGCTCTTTCAGCATCTCCTTTGCTGGCTCTACCTTTCCTCCTCTTCCCCTTGCTGTTGGGGTGCCCCAGGGCTCGGTCCTCGGCCCCCTCCTTTTCTCTATCTACACAGCCCCTATTGGACAAACCATCAGGAGATTTGGCCGCTAATACCACCTGTATGCTGACGACACCCAGCTATACACCTCTTCCCATGACATCTCTGCACCGTTCCTCCAAAACATCACCGACTGTCTGCCCGCTATCTCAAACACTAGGTCCTCTCTATACCTAAAACTAAACCTCTCTAAAACTGACTTATGGATATTTCCACTCTCCACTAACCAACCTCATCCTGACATCTCCTTCTCAGTGTGTTGCGCCACCATTAGAGATGAGGGAATGTACTCGTTTAGGCCGATTTCGCAATCGAGCATCTCTTTTTTTCGAGTAACTGACTACTCGGGCAAAAAGATTGGGGGGGGCGGCGGGGTGCGGCGTGGTGGAGCGGGGGGTAGCAATGGGGAACAGGGTGGAGCTCTCTCTCTCTCTCCCCCCCGCTCACCCCCGGTGCCCCCCGAATCTTTTCGCCCGAGTAAGCAGTTACTCGAAAAAAGCGATGCTCGATTGCGAAATCGCCCTAAACGAATACGTTTGCTCATCTCTAGCCACCATAACTCCCAGACAGCATGCCCGCTGCCTTGGGGTCATATTCGACTCTGATCTATCATTTGCCCCCTACATCCAATCTCTCACCCGAACATGTCAGCTGCAGATCAAGAACATCGCAAGAGTCCACTCTTTTCTCACTGTGGACACGTTAAAAACGCTTACCGTTGCCCTCATCCACTCTCGGCTTGATTATTGCAACTCGTTGGTGATCGGCCTCCCCTGCACCAGACTCTACCCTCTCCAATCCATCCTGAATGCGGCAGCCAGGGTCATTTTCTTGTCCAGCCGCTACTCGGACGGCTCTGCCCTGTGTCGGTCACTGCACTGGCTGCCCGTTAAATCCCAAATTCAATTTAAACTCGCTACCTTCATCCACAAAGCCCTCCACAGCGCAGCGCCACCCTACATTGTCTCCCTTATCTCAATCCATCACCCAGCCCGGGCTCTCCGCTCTGCTAAAAAAACTAGACTGCGCACCCCTCTAATTCGAACTTCTCATTTCCGCCTCCAAGACTTCTCATCGGTCCTCTGGAACGCACTACCAAAGGCTACCCGAGCAATCCAGGACTCACAGAACTTCAGGAGTGCTCTAAAAACGCACCTGTTCAGGGAGGCATACCGCATATCCTAAACAAACTCCTCTGTAGTACGCCACCTGATAACATGCTCCCTGACCTATTGACTGCAATTCCTGCTAGCCATCATAAACCACTCCTGCAGTCATATCAATTCTGCCGTCACACGGCTAAATGTCTGACCATTGTCTATGTGTATAGCATCCCTCACTCTCCACATCGCCATACCGTGCACATCTCCAGCCCTTTAACTTCTGTATTACCCTATTACTTGTAGTATGTAAGCTCGTTGGAGCAGGCCCCTTACCCCTATTGTTTCCATCAACTGATTACTATGTAATCGTGGTTCTGTAATTTTTGTCTTTCTGTATTCCCCCTGTCTTTGTAAGCGCTGCGGAATATGTTGGTGCTCTACAAATAAAGATTATTATTATTTGTATGGTAAGGTTTCTGTGACCATACAAAATACACATGACACCACTTTCCTGCAGGCCATGTTATTTCTTACTTAACCTGTTAGTGACTGGCCTATTTTGAACCAGAGGCCGAATGCACACGGGCAGGTCGGATTCCGTATGTGGGATCCCACAGCACAATCCGACCTGGAGCCCGGCAGGGGCCCCTGCGGACCTGTCCATAGTGCCTGTTCTTCTGTAATGAAGATAGTACATGGCCCAGTACAGATGATTCTGCGCCATTACTATGCAATAATAACTGTAATCTACAATTTACAATTAAATATGATTGGGATCAATTTTAACTTTTTGGATCTTCTATTACAAGTTAACTCATCAAGGGATGATATAAATGCTTCAACATTCTGGACACCAGGTAGTGGCAACACCATACTTAAAGCCACCAGCTGTCACCCACGACACACAATCTGTGCCATACCAATGACGGAACTTTTCAGGGCTAAACTAATCTGTACCAATACAAAAATGTACAACACATCTGAGAATCAGATATGCAGCCGACTTTTAAGTAGATCTCTCTCTAAATAATATATAATGTCATTTTAATGTGGCTTATATTGATATTCATTCATTTATAATGGGGAATTACTGGTACATTCATTATATTTCATCCTGCAGGCTATAATAATAATATGTATACTGTATTGAGCTTTATTATTATAGCCTGCAGGATGAAATATAATGAATGTACCAGTAATTCCCCATTAGAAATGAATGCTTTTTCTGCTTGATTGAATTCTTTTGCAACAAATTCCTGATCACTAAGCAGTGCATGTGTTGCAATTACCTTCCAAACACACCCACTCCGTCACTACTCATTCATTTCTTCTCAAGACAAGCTAGTATACACAGGTATTTCTTTTTGTTTTAATTGTTGTATGGATTGTGTCTTTTCTATAAATGTTCTGTGAGTTGCATCTCACAGCTGTTGACAAAGGCTATTGCAGCCGAAACGCGTTCAGCATAAACCTGTGAGCTGGTATGCTTCTTAATCAATAAAGAATTTATTTTTAGCGGTAGAAGCTCCCCTCCATACTTGCTTCTCTCCTAAGGAATTTGGCTGCTTGCTGTCGGCTGCTTGAGGACGGAGCTCCCACTGTAACTGTTTCACCCTGGTATTTCGGAGGCACTGCTGGTGAGGTGAGCTGACACTCTTTCTGTTTCTCTTGTTCATTCATCTGGCAGCAGTTTATCTCTTGTGGTAACAAATGATTGGACATGTTGAAACCTTGCCTTTGGGAGAAAGTCTAGTGACCCTCATACACATTAGATAGTTATTCAGCTGCTGCTGAATGGCATCTTAAAGGGGTTTTCCCATGACTTAAAATTGCTTCACAACTACTCTATCCTTCCTGGTGTTTCCTCCTGACCGGACATGCGGCGTTAACAAACGTAAGAATAAGCACACTGTGTATGACACAACCAAAAGCAAGACTGTGCAATGAAAGCACAAACTAAGGGAAAACCTTTCCCTGCAAACCCCTACCCTGGGAGGAAGCCCTGCTTACTCAGTGGGCCGATCGCTTACAAAAGGGGTGGACTTACACTCATACCTAGGCCACTAATAAATCCCTACCAGGGAGCCCTGATAACAAAAGAGAACAGTACATGGTAACCAGCAGTCTGCAGTAAGGAAGAGGAGTTCCAGTGGCAGGCTGTGCTCCTTAGCAGGAATCCAGGAGGAAACTGAAATTGACCAGCACTGAGGTCAATTCTAGCATAACTCATATAGGGCAGTAAACTGTAAGATTGCTGGGATTAGATGGGTCTAGCTGCTCGGAGGACATCACCAAACCAGAGATTGGAGCTACATGGGGGATCATTTGAATATTTCCTGCGCATTCTGGGAAGATTGTTGGGTCATTGCATATTCGCTGTGCATTTTGGGAAGAGCAAAGAATCAGTGTAAGCGGGAAGATTACTGGGATTAGACGGGTCTAGCTGCTCGGAGGACATTGCCAAACCAGAGCTTGCTGTTGCAGGATAATCATTGAGTATTTCCTGTGCATTCTGGGAAGAACAAAGTATTGCTGTAAGCATGAAGATTCCTGGGATGACGGGTCTAGCTGCTCAGGGGACATCGCAAAATCAAAGATTAGTTTTGCAGAAGGATCATTTCCTGTGCATTCTGGGAAGAGCAAAGAATCGCTATAAGCAGGAAGATTGCTGGGATAAGACAGGTCTAGCAGCTCGGAGGACATCGCCAAACCAGAGATTGGAGCTGCAGACAAGTAGAGGAGCAAGACATTATCTTCCAAAAGGTTGAAGAGAGAACAAGGGGATCTGTTATCTTGCACCTATTTCTTACCAACAGGAAGGAAATGGTTGAGGAAGTAAGCGTGGCTGGGACCTTAGGAGGCAGTGATCATGCTATCCTTGAATTTTGGATAAAAAGGGGAAGAAGACCTGAGAAGACTCAGACCTCAAGGTTGGATTTCAGAACCTCAGATTTCAATGAACTCAGAAAGAGGGTAGGAATAATCCAATGGCTGGAAGTTTGGGATATATTGCGAAATCAGATTCTCAAAGCACAATCATTAACAATCCCTAAAAGAAGAAAGAATGAGAAGCATTTAAACAAACCAGGATGGATGAACGCAGAACTTGCACACATGTTAAAAACAAAGATAAATATGTTTATCAAATGGAAAGAAGGGGGAATATCTAAAGAAGAAACTTCTGCAGAAACTTTAGGGCAAGTGTCAGAAAAGCTAAAGCTAATAAGGAATTGAGGTTTGCAACAGAGACCAAGAGCAATAAAAAGTCAAAGATGCTATTGGATGCTTACAAGATGGAAATGGTGAATTGGCTAAGAATGATATTGAGAAGGTCGAACTTTTAAATTTCTATTTTGTATCTGTTTTCTCTTAGAAACTGATCATCCCCGTGCTTTTGGGGGAATAAAAGAATGCAGGCTATCTATGCAGAGAGATGGCGAGGGAACACTTAGCTAACTTAAATAAATTCAAGTCTCAAGGTCCAGATGAATTACGTCCTAGGATACTAAAGGAAGCAGCGGAGGTAATTGCTGAACCACTCGCCATAATCTTTGAAAATTACCGGAGAACAGGAGAAATCCTAGAAGATTGGAAAAGGGCAAATCTTGTCCCCATCTTTAAAAAAGGGAGGAAGGTGGATCCAGAAAACTACAGGCCTGTGAGCCTGACTTCTATACCAGGAAAGATCTTTAAACAAATTATTAAATAGCATGTATGCACGTACTTGGATGAAAATGGAATAATTAACCAGAGCCAGCATGGGTTTGTACCCAACAAGTCATGCCAGACAAATCTAATTTCCTTCTATGACAGTATCACCGACTGCATTGATCAGGGAAATGCAGTGGATATAGTTTATCTTGACCTTAGTAAAGCATTTGACAAAGTATCTCATACTATACTTATTGAAAAAAATGACCAAATATGGGATTGACAAGGCAACTGTTATGTGGATTCACAACTGGCTGAGTGATTGTACTCAAAGAATGGTCATAAATGGCTGCACATCCAAGTGGAAGAATGTATCAATTGGGGTACCACAAGGCTCTGTCCTAGGCACAGTGTTGTTCAACATTTTTATAAATCCTCTGGAGGATGGAATTGATGGGAAACTGATCAAATTTGCCGACGACACAAAGCTAGGAGGGATAGTTAACACTAGGGAAGAGAGAGTGTTCAAAAAGATCTAGAAAAGCTTGCACAGTGGGCAGCGACTACCAGAATGGTATTTAACAAGGAGAAATGCAAAGTCCTACATCTGGGCAAGAAAAATGAAGAAAGCACATACAGAACGGGAAGAATTGAGCTAAGCAGCAGCACATATGAAAAAGACCTGGGTATACTAATAGATCATAGACTGAACATGAGTCAACAATGTGATGCAGCAGCCAAAAAGGCAAACACAATTCTGGAATGTATTAAAAGAAGCATAGAGTCTAGATCACGTGAGGTCATTATCCCCCTCTACTCTTCCTTAGTCAGACCTCATCTGGAATACTGTGTCCAGTTCTTGGCACTCCACTTTAAAAAAGACAGAGACAGGGGCGTGACCTGGAAGGAGAGCTAGATGGATGTGTTCTAACACAGCTCTCCCTCTAACCTGAACAAACGACGAGGAAACAAACCAAAAACACCTCCATTCTTCCTCAGAAGTCTCCCCCTCTCTAACAGCATGCCCAAAAGGGGGAAAAAGCTCCACCCTAAGAAACTCACCAACTTTTATGTCACACGGAGCCGAGGTGAGGAGCTTGAAGATGGCGGCCTCAGATTCCCGTGCTCCACAGTAGAGGAGGAGCCGACAGCTACCATATTAAGTCCAGCCGGAGAAAACCCGAGCCGACGCGGAGGGAGAAGTCTTCCTGAGCTGCCTCCAGGTAGGGAGAATCTCCCCTCTGCCTTACTAAGAGAGCCTCTGCTTCTTCCAAGTACCGGCGATATGTCGGGCGGCCGCTCGGACCAGAGCACGGGAAATTCCCCTCCAGCTGTCACAGCCTGCACCTCCGCAAACTCTCCCGCGGAGTACGTGGCCACTTACACTGAAGCATACTCAGAGCGCAGCACCAGAGTCTCCCCCGCGATCTAACGCTCACCTGCGGCTTCTCCCGCGGGGCTCCATACTCTGGCGGGCAGCAACGGCTCGATTGCGGCACACAAAGCTCACCCAGCGAGTACTGACAGCGGGATGAGCCGCTGACTGTGGCCGCCACCGCTAGCATAGAACAGGGGCACACCACCTCTAATAGCAGAGTGGAACAACCAGGGGGTGCCTCTGCCGCGGTCCTCCTGCCTGAGACTGTGCACACAAAATCTGATGGGCACTCTCACTCTGCCTTGGAGAATTATGCAGGTGAGATGGAACTCTGTGGGGGGGGGGGTCACATAATGTCAGTCCCCGATCCACAATTTCAGAAGCAAATACGAACAACTGCAACAAGCAAACAATAAAAGCTCCTATTATCCCAGGATCTGTTTCTTGGACTGATGCATGTGTGGCACTCCAAGAAACAAGTATCTATCAAGAAGCCCACAACAACACAAAGTGGAAAGACAGTACCCTTTCAAAAACACAACAGCATTCCCAAGTAACACATCCTTAGAGACTTTTGTGCAAATCATCTCCTATAATTAACCACAGCCATCAGAGCTGGGCATGCATAAATCGCACAAATCCCACCGATTCCTCGCCTACCACCCACGCTGGAACAAATAGTAAAAGAGGAGCACAGCATTCACCATCCAATGCAGAAGCAATAAAGAATAATAAATCAAACTCCTCCAGCCCGCTAAAACAGCGAGCTCGCTACTCCTCTACTTCTGACCACCCACTAGAAATGACCTTACAGGATATACTAGCGCTCAACCAGGCAGCCTCTGAGTTGTTCATGAAGGAAGCGATGCTGGCACTATATACTTCAATACAAAAAGACATTGCCAATAGCCTTGCTGGCATAAACACATCGGTGGAGGAGTTGGGAGGTCGAGTAGACCATACAGAGCGTAAAATGGAGGAATTCGCATCAGCCCACAATTTGTTAGTGGACTTAACAACTTAGAGGACAAAGTTGAAACTTTGCGAAATAAATTAGCGGATATTGAAGACAGAAATCGACAAAACAACATCAAATTCAGAGGTATCTCAGAATCGATTCCACCTGCTGAACTCACTGCCTTCCTGCAGAGCCTGATCCGAGCGGTCATCCCGTATTGCTCCCCTCTAGATCTAACCATCGACCGAGCTCACAGATTACCAAGAGCGCAGAACATCCCGACTTTCTACCCACGAGACACAGTTGCCTGAGTCCACTTCTTTCACATCAAAGACCAACTTATGCGGGCCTCGAGACAAATACCAGCTTTACCAGCTCATTACACTTTTCGCTGACCTCTCTCAAGCCACAATAACAGCAAGGAAATAATTAACCCCTATAACCACTGCCTTACGAAGCCATGATATAAGATATAAATGGGGCTTCCCAACAAAAGTCATAACAAAGAGCGGAAAAACCCACGTAATCGCCACACCTGAAGAAGGCCTAGAGATTCTGGAAAAGTGGAATATCCCTTGCCCAACGCGTCTAGACCAAAACAATACCCAGAGCAACAAACCCTCTCCCAAGACCCCACAAGAATGGAGGGACCCGAACTAAAGCGACTACACCGCCGATACCTGTTTGACAACCACAGGTTTGCCACATTATTCTTGCAGACTTTCCCCCAAGTTTGCGCAGTATGACTCACTGCACGATTATATGTTTGTTTTTACTTACATGTCAAATGTTATATGTTTCTTCAAAGGTACTTCACTGTTTATCCTTACACTATGCTAAATTGTATCTCTGGCGATGCTATTCTCAATACTCAGCTCTCCTAACGCATTACTTTAACTGCACAAATGGCATTGAAGGTTATGTCCCTTAATGTAAAGGGCCTGAACAGCCCTTATAAAAGATCTCTTCTATGGAGCGAAATTAAAAGAGCCAAGGTTGACATAGTCTGCATACAGGAATCCCACTTTCAAAAATTCGAGACCATCAGACTGTGAAATAAAGACTTCCCCCAAATTTTTTATGCCAATGGCCCTAGGAAAAAAGCGGGAGTTCTTATTGCAATAAAAAAAACAATCACCCATCTAGTTGAAGGGAAACTCCTAATTTGTGGAGACTTCAATATCATTCAGAGCCCAGGACTGGACTCCACATCGAGAAGCGGCAGACCTCCCCCCATCTCTCCGAGTGGCTTCAAAGAGAAGACTTGTATGACATGTGGAGATGCAAACATGCCTCCAAGAGAGACTATACGTTTTATTTGCATAGGCACAACACTTATTCCCGCATCGGCATGTTCCTAACAACTAAATGGCTCCTGCCGATGGTGGTGAAGTGTGAAATAGGAGACATCACTTGGTCAGATCATGCCCCGATCACTCTGTCCCTCCAGCTATCCCAGGCGCCTCCAAATACTTTTATCTGGAGGAATAATAGGTACGTAATGTCTTTAAAAAACAACATTGCCAACACTGAAAAAATGCTTAAAGAATACTTTACATTTAATTCACTTCCATCTACTAACCCATCCCTACTATGGAATGCACATAAGGCATTTGTAAGACGCCTGCTAATCCAACAAACAGCATATTACAAAAAACAACGCAACGCGACACTAACAGCCCTCCTTACTGAAGTCTCAACACTGGCCGTGACCCACAAGGCAGATCCCTCCCTAGCAAATTTATTACCCCTGAAAAAAGCAAGAACAGAATTACAAGCGCACCTTGCAATAGACCATGAAACTTACTTTAAAAGACTTAATATAGTACACTATCACTCGCATAATAAAGCAAGCAAATTAATGGCCAACAGAGTTAAAGCCGCAATAGCAAACGCTAAAATCCCTTACCTTATTTCGCAGACCTCAAACCATAAAATCTATGGCCCACAGGAAATTGCTGATGAACTCAGTAAATATTATAACTTGCTCTATAACCTAAGATACGACGAAGATATCCCTCAACCCAATGAAGAGACAATTAACGCATTCCTCTCGACACTCTCTTTGCCGTGTCTCTCACAAGAACAAAACCAAGAATTGAGTCTTCCTATCACAACGCAAGAAGTAGAACAAGCCATTCATTCACTTAAAATGGGCAAATCCCCCGGGCCAGATGGCTTTGCTAACGAATACCTTAAAACTTTTGCATCGGTCTTGCTCCCTTATATATGCAACTTCTTTAACCATATTATGTCAACAGGTAGCGCTCCCCCGGAGAACTTAAAGGCAACTATAGTCACTATTCCTAACTAGGGCAAAACCCCTGAAACTCCAGGCAATTTTCGACCTATATCCCTCCTTAACTCTGATATCAAATTATATGCAAAAATTATAGCTAATCGACTATTCCCTATCTTACCCCAACTTATTAAAAACTACCAAGTAGGCTTTACGAGAGGACTCCAGGCTCCAGATGGAACCAGACGACTGATAAATTTGATAGCTAAAACAGGTGCTGCGCGAAGTCCTTCTCTGCTCCTTGCTTTGGATGCGGAGAAGGCATTTAACAGGGTACACTGGGGCTTCATGCGTCGGAAGCTAGAGAGGTTTGGACTCTCTGGGCCAATCCTTTCGGCCATAACTGCTCTTTACACGTCTCCATCTGCATCCGTTCTGTCGAATGGCATACTATCTAAATCGTTCCAAATTACCAATGGTACGCATCAGGGGTGTCCTTTATCCCCCCTAATATTCTCAATGATGATGGAACCTCTGACAGAGGCGATAAGGTCCAACCCGCATATTGAAGGCATCCATATAGGGACAAATGGGCACAAAATTAATCTATTTGCTGATTATGTAATTCTAACCTTGACAAACCCGAAAGATTCTCTTCCCCAGATGGTCTCTACCCTACTACAGTTCGGGAATATCTCCTACTATAAGGTGAACCCCACCAAATCACAAATGATGGGGATTCACTTAACAAAAACAGATGAGAGGTCCTTGAGGTCCACGTTTCAATTTCAGTGGTGCCCCTCATCTCTACCTTACCTTGGAATAATGTTAAAGGGGTTGTCTCGCGAAAGCAAGTGGAGTTATACACTTCTGTATGGTCATATTAATGCACTTTGTAATGTACATCGTGCATTAAATATGAGCCATACAGAAGTTATTCACTTACCTGCTCCGTTGCTGGCGTCCCCGTCGCCATGGATCCGTCTAATTCTGATGTCTTCTTGCTTTTTTAGACGCGCTTGCGCTGTGCGGTCTTCTGCCTGGTGAATGGGGCCGCTCGTGCCGGAGAGCTGGTCACCGCGTCGTCATCGTAGCTCCGCCCCGTCACGTGTGCCGATTCCAGCCAATCAGGAGGCTGGAATCGGCAATGGAACGCACAGAGCCCATGGTGCACCATGGGAGAAGACCCGCGGTGCACCATGGGAGAAAACCGCAGTGCATCCCTGGGAAAGGACCGGCGGCCATCTTTAGGAGAAGATTTTTTAAAGTCCTTATTTCGTCGGATCGGTGAATAGCAAGCGGTTTAAAAACCGCTTTAATTTTCTATTTTATGCCAGTGGGGTGACAGGGGGAATGGGGTAAGGTAAAATTTTGAGGTTTGCCGCGAGACAACCCCTTTAACTCCTTCAGTTAAAGATCTTCCAACTGCAAACTTTCCCCAACTGGAAGCCTCGATACAAAAAGAACTAGATCACTTGACCAAATTTGAACCTAGCTGGATGGGCAGAGTGATTTTATATAAAACGCTTATCCTCCCCCGCATATTCTACCTCTTCAGAACTCTTCCTGTCCCTATTCCTGACTCTATCTTCTCGTCTCTCCACCAACAGATGAACAGATTTGTCTGGAGAGAAGCCAAACCCAGAGTAGCATTCTCTATCCTAAACAGACCCTTAAAATTTGAAGGTATGGGCCAGGGGCGTACCTAAAGGCTAAGGGGCCCGGGTGCAAAATTTCATCTGACCCCCCCCCCTCCATCTGTACCCATACCTATACCTAAACCGTGTTAATTTACAAACCTGATGTAGCCCCTTGGCGTAAGCCTTCTCTCTACACGAGCGGAAATCAATTGCGGTTTTCTGCTCACGGAGGAAAAATCACGGCATGCTGTATTTTAGTGCAGATTCTGCATGGATGGCCTCCATTGAACTCAATGTAAGCCGTGCGACCTGCTGCCCTGACATTGCGGAAAAGTCGTGGGGCACCCGCGTCATCTCCTAGCGACGGCGCTGGAAAGTCAGTAATTAAAAGAAAAAATGACTCGACTTGCGGACCATTCGCAGTACAGAAAAAAGAAATTACAGGGACGCACGGATGCCAGTGGGGCACAGGGTTGGACTCCGCCGCGGGCTCACGCATGCAGAATCTGACCCAGTTGTGTGCAGCCGGCCTAAGACTGTTCATGGATTTTGTTGCATTTTTGAACCGCAATTAAAATCACATCCATAACTGCGTGCAGTATTATAAACCGCATGTGGATTCATCCAGTACATGCGGTTTGTAAACTGCATGCAGGTTTATGATGTATTTTTAAGTTGTGTGTGAAGTGTTCAAATATACAGTATATACCCAGGTTATACCAGCTGTACATATATAATTAATTATATACAGTATATACCCAGCTTATACGAGCTGTACATATGTAATTATATACAGGAGAGGTATAACTTATAGCAGCTGTATATATAATTATATATAGTATATACCCAGGTTATACCAGCTGTACATATTATATACAGTATATACCCAGGTTATACCAGCATGGTCCATATCATTATATACAGGAGATGTATAACTTATACCAGCTGTACATATATAATTATATACAGGAGATGTATAAGTATATACATCTCCTGTATACAGTGATATCGGCCAAAATTGGATATCTTCTGTATATATTTATACATGTACAGCTGATATAAGTTATACATTCTGCATATAGTAATATAGAGCATGCTGATATAAACTGGGACAGGTTATACCAGCATGGTCTATATCACTATATACAGGCTGTAGAGCTTCTACCAGCTGTATATATACATAATTATATACAGGAGAGGTATAACTTATACCAGCTATACATATATAATTATACACAGGAGATACACAGGTTACACCAGCATGGTCCATATCACTATATACAGGATGTATATCCCCCTGTATCCCTGTATATAGTGGTATGTCCCCTGCTGGTATAACCTGTGTATGTCCTGTATATAATTATATATATACAGCTGGTATAACTTATACCAGCTATACATATATAATTACAATTCCTTCTCTACTCACCTCTGCAGCAGTCTCTGGGCAGCCTGTATTGGGAAGTCCCCCGTACTTTGATCACATGACCAAAGCCTGGTCATGTGATCTGCAGCTACAGGTCCTTTCTCAGGTCCTGTGCATCCAGCGCTCAGGAGGTGAGTAGAGCCGCACTAGCCCCTCCCCCTGGTAATCGCTGGCCGGCAGAGACTGATAGACTGCAGCTGTGACCATTCACAGCTGCAGCCTATCAGTCGGAGGGCCGCGCAGTGGGAGTCCGCAGCCTGTAATTGGCTGCCGACTCCACATGTAACAGCCCTCCCCTCTGCTCTTGCCGACCTGCGGAGCTGCCTCCCGTATCTTTCCTCTTCTCTCCCTTCTCAGCCATCATGCGACTGACAGCGCCGATCCCCGGGGCTCCCTCAGCTCAAGGGCCGGGTCGCCGTTGCGACGCTTGCTTCCCCTCACCGTATGCCAGTGGTATGGGCCTTCCCAACCTCCGTAATTATCATAAAGCATTTCTGATTGACCAAAGCAAACATTGGTGCAGAATAGACACAGACAAAACGTGGGCTTCTATGGAATCATTTCTAACAGGCATAACCGAATGGAGAGCATACCTATTAGCAAACGCTATACAGGCCCAAAAAGACACTTAACACCCCCCAACAGTGAAAGCTACTATGGAGGCAATAGGCGCCAGGTCAAGCTCAGTACTAACTACGTCAACAAAAATCCCTCTCCTATTTCTCAGTCTAAAATATCTAATCCCCGACATCTCTCTGGGTAACTGGCCTCATAGAGCTTCTATGAAGATCTGAGACTTGTTTAACGGAAGCTCCATACTTTCTTTCCCCCGGATACAAGCAAAATATGCAATCCCATCGCCAGAATATTATACGTACTTACGAATTCACAATTTCTTGAAAGTATGAAAAACTCTCCACATAACACTACCAAACCCGTTGAAAGACCTACTAAACAGAAACTTAGCGTCACAGGAAAAACGTTCAAAATCTATCTACACTAGTTTATCTGGTATTCAAACCTTTAAAAAAATGGTTAATTTTCTAAACTGGGAAAGGGATTTAAACAAAAAATTTTGCCCAGGGACATAGTGCGAAGCCCTGAAGTGGGCCCACAAATCCACCTCCTGCGCCTCCCATTGGGAACAATATCATAAACTCCTGACGAGGTGGTACTGCTCTCCTCTAAGGTTGTCGCAAATGAAAAAAGAGTTATCTCCCCTCTGCTGGAGAGGTTGCGGAGGAGTTGGATCCTTGCTACACATATTTTGGTCATGCCCCCAGATACATTGCTTCTGGAGCAGGATCTCACAGTACATATCTAATTTTCCCCCGACTTGGAAGAAAATTGAACCAGAACTAGCCCTCCTTCTTATAGGCATTTAAAACATATCTAAAAGCCATAGAGTAATCATATCTCACATACTCCATTCGGTGCGCAATTTAAGGAGGCTGGAATCAGCACACGTGACGGGGCGGAGCTACGCGATGCCGCGTAGAAGGGGGCGGAGCCAGAACACCGCTCGTGCCCGGACCGACCAGAAGGGAGAAGACCCTTCTGCGCAAGTGCGTCTAATCGGGCGATTAGACGCTGAAATTAGACGGCACCATGGAGACGGGGACGCCAGCGCAGGGAAGGTGAGTATATAACTTCTGTATGGCTCATATTTAATGCACGATGTACATTACAAAGTGCATTAATATGGCCATACAGAAGTGTATAACCCCACTTGCTGCCGCGGGACAACCCCTTTAAGAATATTGCCCTCTCTGAATGTAATTTCCTACCTTCAATGAATCCTAAAGCAAATCTTAATTCCAAATGCCGTAATAACTGCTGGTCTAAATACAATTATAAATGTTTTGTGGTACCTTTTGAAATTAAAGGTTATAGTCTTCCCTGATAACCCTATCCGTTTTCCCTCCCCTCCTCCCCCTCCTTACTCTCCCTCACCATTTAAGATGTAATATGCAATGCTTGGAATATCAATGATGAAACCTACTGTATCTTAATCTCAAATACATTGTATATTTTGGAAATGCCAATAAAACAATGTTTAAAATGCCCCCCCCCCCCCCCCCCCCAAAAAAAAGACAGAGACAAACTGAAGCAAGTTCAGAGAAGAGTTACCAAGATGGTGAGCGGTCTACAAATTATGTCCTATGAGGGACGGTTAAAGGATCTGGAAAGTTTAGCTTGCAAAATAGAAGGCTGAGAGGAGACCTAAAGGGGTTGTCCCGCAACAGCAAGTGGGGTTATACACTTCTGTATGGCCATATTAATGCACTTTGTAATATACATCGTGCATTAAATATTGGCCATACAGAAGTTATATACTTACCCCCTCCCGGTGTTGGCGTCCCCGTCTCCATGGCGACGAACAAACTTCTTCTCTGGTCGCAGGAACAGTCGCGCTTGCTCACAGAGGATTCTTCTCCTAGATGGTCCGGGCTCACGAGCTGCGTCCTGGCTCCTCCCCCTTCTCAGCGTCATCGCGTAGCTCCGCCCCATCACATGGTGCCGATCAGCCAATGAGGTGGCTGGAATCGGCAGTGGAGCGCAGACAGCAGAAGAACATCCACAGTGCACCATGGGAGAAGACCCGCGGTGCACTGTGGGAAAAGAGCAGCGGCAGCCATCTTGGACAGAAGATTTTTTAAAGTTGCTGAACGGGGATTCAGGTAAAGGAATTTTTTTTTTTTTTTTAATAACACATGTCACCGGTTTTCCTTTGCAGGTACTGGGGGACTGGGCAAAAAAAAATTTTGTCTTAACCCCTTTAATAGCTGTCTACAGATATTTTAAGGGTTATCACAGTGCAGAGGGATCAGCCCTATTCTCATTTGCACAAGGAAAGACTAGAAGCAATGGGATGAAACTGAAAGGGAGGAGACACAAATTAGATATAAGAAAAGAACTTTCTGACAGTGAGGGTGATCAATGAATGGAACAGGTTACCAGGGGAGGTGGTGAGTTCTCCTTCAATGGACGTGTTTAAACAAAGGCTGGACAAATATCTGTCTGGGATGATTTAGTATTCCTGCACTGAGCAGGGGGTTGGACCCGATGACCCTCGAGGTTCCTTCCAACTCTACCATTCTATGATTCTATGACTCTGCTGATAATGTGTATGGGGGCCACCTGATTGCACTGCTAATGGGGGCACTTTGCCTGTTATATTATGAGGCCTCTCATCCAGGACAGAGCTACAAGCTCATGGGCCCAGGGGAAAACATTCAGCTTCCCCTACTGTTCCATATTACCGCCATACTGTGACTGGATAACATCGCCAGACCGTAAAGCATCGCCAGACCGTGACTGTTAATCACTATCATGAAGTGACAAAATATGACCACCCTACAGTTACTGGATAACATCGCCATATCATGATTGTGTAATACTGCCATACTGTGACTAGATAGCACTACACCATATGACTAAATAAAGCGATCATACAGGTGCTGTACAATGCCGCCATAATGGGAGGGAATAATACCACTATGAATAAGACCACTAGGAGAATCCAAAAATGACCCCAGCTGTAAGTGAATATAACCCTCGCCCTGAGGCTGACTACAGCGATCATGTTGTGGTCCAATACCACCCAGGCGGCTGCAGAGCATCACCCTCCTGCAGACTGGAGTTGTTAATAAAATACTACATGCAGGCAGAAGTAACAATAAATGTGACTTACAGGTGACCTCCTTGCTGATGGTCAATGCCTTGGTGTGATCTGTCTCATCTGGCTGACCACAGAAGCATTTGGTGAATAGGTTTCCCATCTGCAGAATTTGACAAAATTACATAGTTAACCTTTGGGAGTTCTGGTTAGTGGCCTGCGGTTGGGCTAAAACACTCATCCACATTCTACTCGTCTACAACTGGTCTGATAGTGATTACATAGATTCCGCCAGTGTTCACAGGTGACGTCTCTGTCTTTCTTCATTATCTGGTCGCAGACCACCGTCAACATTTCTTCCAGCCGCAGTTCGGCTCTGCACATTGTCCCCATCCAGCCGCTATATCTAATAACCCTCTCAGTGCCCCACCACCACCACCCTGGCCCCCTTACTAATCTGCCCAACTGCAAGCACAATACTAAACATAATGTTAAAAGGTGGGCTGCGGCCTCCCCAAGCATAGGGACCCGGTAGCAATTGCATCCTCTGCGACCCCTATAACTACTTTAATGTCTGTAATTGCTTGCAAAAATATTAATTGTCAGCAGCACTCATACTCTCACACAGCTTCAAAAAAAGAGCTTTCTAATGCACGCCTTAAAATAAGGGGCTGGATGCAGAGAGTCCCCAAACCAGTCACAGAATATGCAATATAAGGCAGCACAACTTGCAGCGATAGGAAAAAGAATAATACAACCTTTATTTAGTCCATGGTCTAAAAAGAACCTCAGCAGCAACGTTTCAACCTCAATATGGGTCTTTGTCAAGCTGATTGCTCAGAAGCACAACACTTCAATAAAAATACATAAACACCCCCCCCTCCCATCACCGCGGTGTCCAATAAAAACCACAGGAGTAATTACCGATAGGTGTGCGGAGATCCAGTCGGCATGCCTCTAATCACGATGTCCAAATCATAACATGAGGTACCTGCGTCCCCTTATCCAATCCGCGCTTGCGGGGTATCCATGGAGTCTCACGAGAGGGAGAGCCTCCTGTCACAGGGTTCCCGAAAGGAGTCGCCGTCTAGCACATGCGCACTAGCACACACTATGCGTGTGTGGAGTCGGGCAAGGGAAAAGCCCAAAGGTGGGGGCTCCAAATCGCTCCTGCATAAAGTGCTTTCGGCCATACAGAAACCGGAGGCAGCGTGCAATGATCAGATACTGGTGTACTAAAAGCCCAAATCGGGCAATTGAATAACCCAGAGCTACATATATAAATTATGGATTATTTCTGCATTATATCAATGAAATTCAAAATTTGTATGCAAAAAGGGAAATTAAGCACTGATCAAAAGAAGAACTAAGATGTGGACTCAAGTATCTCCCATACAGTGCTGGGGCTGCACACATCCCGGGGACCCCTCATATAGTAAGAAGGTACCCATATATGTAAGCTTAACGCCACCATAGCAGTCGGACAATTTAAACAATATTTAAACTGAAAAATATAACTAAATAAAGCCGAAATAGTTTTAAATTGCATAATTAGAATTTATTGAAAAAGAAAAAGAAAAAAGAAACGTGACAAGAAAGCGGGAAAAAAAAGACAAGGGGGAGGGGAATTAAAAGAAAACCTCAAAAAAATTTTTTTTCTAAAATATCAGTAGAAACATCAGATCAGAAGATGTCCGACAAAGATGAAAATCCGCAACCCTCAGAATAATTCTCCATGGATCTAAAAAACAAAACACAAAGTTAAAAACACATCAATATACAAAAATTGTACAAAATACAAGAAAAGACTCCAAAAGGGGAGGGGGATCATAACTATATGATTAAATGTAGAGCACCGTATTAAACTCCAAGTTGAGGCCATTTGGGTGCAATGTGTCCAAATCAAAAATCCATTTAAGTTCCTTCTTCAAAAGGATACCTTCCCGATCCCCGCCTCTGATGTTAAAAGGGACATGGTCGATCACTCTGAATCTGAGCTGACTCACAGAGTGACCGGCCATGACAAAGTGTTTGGGGATGGGAAGGTCCACTTTTTTTGTACGTATTGTGCTTTTATGTCCAAGAATGCCTTTTTTGTACGTATTCCCCTCCCCCTTGTCTTTTTTTTCCGCGCTAGACGGCGGCTCCTTCCGGGATCCCTGTGACAGGAGGCTCTCACGCTCGTCAGACTCCATGGATACCGCGCAAGCGCGGATTGGATAAGGGGGCGCAGGTACCTCATGTTATGATTTGGACATCGTGATTAGAGGCATGCCGACTGGATCTCCGCACACCTATCGGTAATTACTCCTGTGGTTTTTATTGGACACTGCGGTGATGGGGGGTGTGTTTATGTATTTTTATTGAAGTGTTGTGCTTCTGAGCATTCAGCTTGACAAAGACCCATATTGAGGTTGAAACGTTGCTGCTGAGGCTCTTTTTAGACCATGGACTAAATAAAGGTTGTATTATTCTTTTTCCTATCGCTGCAAGTTGTGCTGCCTTATATTGCATATTCTGTTAATGTCTGTAATTGTGTACTTGTAGCATTCTCTCAAGTCTATATTTTACTATTGAAGGCACCAAGTGTGATTACTTTTACTACTGAAGGCACCATGTGGGGTTATTCTTACTAATGCTAGCACCATGTTGGATCACTTTTACTAATGCTGGCATAATGTGGGGTTACTTTTACTACTGAAAGCACCATGTGAAGTTATTGTTACTAATGCTGGCACCATGTGGCATCACTTTTACTAATGCTGGCACCATGTTGGATCACTTTTATCACTAAAGGCACCATGTGGGGTCATTATTACTAATGCTGGTATAATGTGGCATCACTTTTTCTACTGAAGGCACCATGTGGGGTCATTATTACTAATGCTGGTATGATGTGGCATCACTTTTTCTACTGAAGGCACCATGTGGGGTCATTATTACTACTGAAGGCACCATGTGGGATCACTTTTACTAATGCTGGCTCCATGTAGGGTCATTATTACTAAAGCTGGCACGATGTGGGATCACTTTTACTAATGTTGGCACCATGTGGGGATGACTTTTACTACTGAAGGCACCATGTGGGGTTATTATGACTAATGCTGGCACCATATTGGGATCACTTTTTACTGCTGAAGGCACCATGTGGTGGCATTATGACTAATGCTGGCACCATGTGGGGTCATTATTACTAATGCTGGCACCATGTGGGTCATTATTACTAAAGCTGGCACCATGTGGGATCACTTTTACTAATGTTGGCACCATGTGGGGATGACTTTTACTACTGAAGGAACCATGTGGGGTTATTATGACTAATGCTGGCACCATGTGGGGTCATTATTACTACTAAAGGCACCATGTGGGGTCATTATAACTAATGCTGGCACCATAAGGGGATCACTTTTTACTGCTGAAGGCACCATGTAGTGTCATTATGACTAATGCTGGCACCATGTGGGGTCATTATTACCAATGCTGGCACCATGTGGGGTCATTATTACTAATGCTGGTACCATGTGGCTTCACTTTTACTACTGAAGGCAGCATGTGTGGTCACTTTTATTACTGAAGCCACCATGTGGAATCACTGTTACTAATGCTGGCACCATGTGGGGTCATTATTACTAAAGCTGGCACCATGTGGGATCACTTTTACTAATGCTGGCACCATGTGGGGTCATTATTACTAAGGATGGCACCATGTGGGGTCACTTTTACTAGTGAAGGCACCATGTGGGGTTATTAGTACTAATGCTGGCACCATGTAGAATCAATTTTACTAATGATGGCACCATGTGGGGTCATTTTTACCACTGAAGGCAGCATGTGGGGTCATTGTTACTAATGCTGGCACTATGTAGCATGACTTTTACTACTGAAGGCACCATGTGGGGTCATTATTACTAATGCTGGCACCCCGTGGGGTCACTTTACTGATGCTGGCACCATGTGGGGTCACTTTTACTACAGAAGGCACCATGTGGGGTCACTTTTACTATTGAAGGCACCATGTTGGGGCCATTATTACTAATGCTGGCACCATGTGGGATCATTTTTACTAATACTAGCACCATGTGGGGTCATTATTGCTGAAGCTGGCACCATGTGGGATCAGTTTTACTGATAGGATGTAAAATTAGATGTGATATAAATGGGCATGAAAGCTCTAGTACCCTGTTGGGCCACTTCTAGCTTGGATGCAAGATGTGATACGGGCAGGCATGGAGGCATTAGTAACTGTTGTACGGCCTCTAGCTAGGACACACAATATGATACAGGCACGCATGCAGGCTCTAGTACCCTGTTGGGCCACCTCTAGCTTGGATGGAAGATGTTATATGGGTGGGCATGGACGCTATAGTACCCTGTTGTACTGCCTCTAGCTTGGATGCAAGATGTGATACAAATGGGAATGGAAGCTCTAGTACCCTGTTGGGCCACCTATAGCTTTCGATGCAAGATGTGATACAAGTTAGTATGGAAGCTGTAGTACCTTGTTGGACCACCTCTAGCTTGAAAGGAAGATGTTATATGGGCAAGCATGGAGGCTCTAGTACCATGTTGTACCGCCTCTAGCTTGGATGCAAGATGTAGTACAAATGGGCGTGGAAGCTCTAATACCCTGTTGGACCACCTCCAGCTTGGATAGAACATGTTATATGGGTGAGCATGGAGGTTTTAGTACCCTGTTGTACCACCTCTAGCTTGGACACAAGATATGATACGGGCAGGCATGGAGGCTCTAGTACCCTGTTGTACCGCCTCTAGCTTGAAAGCAAGATGTGATACAAATGGGCATGGATGCTCTAGTATCTTGTTGGACCAACTCTAGCTTGGACACAAGATGTGATACAAGTGGGTATGGAAGCTCTAGTACCCTGTTGGGCCACCTCTAGCTTGGATGTAAGATGTGATACATGCGAGCATGGAAGCTCTAGTACCCTATTGGGCCACCTCTAGCTTGAAAGGAAGATGTTATATGGGCGGGCATGGAGGCTCCAGTACCCTGTTGTACCGCCTCTAGCTTAGATGCAAGATGTGATACAAATGGGCATGGAAGCTCTAGTACCCTGTTGGCCCACCTCTAGCTTGGAAGGAAGATGTTATATGGTCAGGCATGGTGGCTCTAGTGCCCTGTTATACCGCCTCTAGCTTAGATGCAAGATGTGATATAAATGGGCATGGAAGCTCTAGTACCCTGTTGGGACACCTCTAGCTTGGATAGAAGATGTTTTATGGGAGGGCATGGAGGTTCTAGTACTCTGTTGTACCACCTCTAGCTTGGACACAAGATGTTATATGGGCAAGCATGGAGGCTCTAGTATCCTGTTGTACCGCATCTAGCTTGGAAGCAAGATGTGATAGAAATGGGCATGGAAGCTCTAAGTATCCTGTTGGACCATCTCTAGCTTGGATGCAAGATGTGATACAAATGGGCATGGAAGCTCTAGTTCCATGTTGGGCCACCTCTAGCTTGGATGGAAGATGTGATACAAGCGAGCATGGAGGCTCTAGTACCTTGTTGTACCACCTCTAGCTTGGCTGCAAGATGTAATACAAATGGACATGGAATCTCTAGTACCCTGTTGGGCCACCTCTAGCTCGGAAGAAAGATGTTATATGGACCGGCATGGAGGCTCTAATACTCTGTTGTACCACTTCTAGCTTGGATATAAGATGTGATATGGGCAGGCATGGAGACTCTTGTACCCTGTTGTACCGCCTCTTGATTGGATACAAGATGTGATACAAATGGGCATGGAATCTCTAGTACCCTGTTGGGCCACCTCTAGCTAGGATGCAAGATGTGATACAAATGGCCATGGAAGCTCTAGTACCCTGTTGTAACGCATCTAGTTTGGATACAAGATGTGCCCCTCAGCAGCAAAGTCAGGATTGAGGTGCTTACACCTAGGTCTCCAGAAATGAACACGGCCATCTGTAGCAGTCCAGTTTCATTGTTCATAAGACCACCGCAAACTGATGAGATGGTGGGTAGATGTCAAAGGCAGCACATGTAATGGGCCCTGTGAGACCAAATATTATTCAGCCAAGTGCTTGGAAAGGCTTTAAACAGACACAGGGGTGTAACAATAGTGCCACCTGTCTCTGGATGGTGGACAATGAAACAGCTGGAATTGCTTGTGCTTGTCGGACGATCCTCTACACTGGTGGTCTGTTGAGGGCGTCCTGGGCCTAGTCGCCTTGTGTCCGTGCCCCCATGCATCCTTTGGTCCCAACACCTCCTAACAGTCTGGTCAGAATGGCCCAGCTTGTCGCATTCCAATAATGCGCTCCATCTCAAACGCTGTTAACTCGGCAAAACCTCATTGTGTCGTAGAGGCGTCTAGTGGTCAACAAGCTCTACACAAGTGAGAAAAGAGGTCACTACACACAAGGAGCCTTTGAGAGGCTTTTTGTGGGCCAAGGGTGGAACCACTTTTAGGACCTCAGGTGACAAGACCCATCGACTAATCACACCACAACTCTAATCTTGTATATCTGCCTGAAATGTAACTTCTGGACGGTACTCAGGGGTGTAACTGAAGGCTCAGGGGTCCGGGTGCAAAAGTTTAGCTGGGGCCCTCCCCTCTCCATCTGTACCCATACCTAGAGGCTCCAATGCAAAATCTGTAACAGGGTCCCCAACTATAATGCTTTATTCATAGTACTAAGCTCCCTATATGGAGAAGAGAGGACTTATGGGACCCCCAAGGCTCCTCTTCCGGGTGCAACCGCATCCCCTGCATCCCCTATAGTTACACCCCTGACGGTGCTGTATACCATATATACACTCTTTGTAAGGAGTTGTTTTGCATGCCAAGTTTTGCAGTAGAACAACTCCTCCTTTTAGGAGCTGGATATTTATTGATTTTTTTACAAAGAGTATATATATGGTATACAGCACCGTCCAGAAGTTTAGAAACACTCCCTGTAAAATTGAGAAGATATAGTGAAAAATCCTGATGCTTTGAGATATAAGTATTTATTGCTCTAAAAAGCAAAACAGCAACCAAAGCTCAATCTTCCAACTAAGGCCTCATGTCCACGGGGAAAATCAGGCCCGCTACGGATTCTCCATGGAGAATCCGTAGCGGGTCCCTCCTGCCCCGCGGACATGAGGCATAAAAATAAGAATTAACTCACCTCTCGCCCGCTCCGGATCTTCCCTTCGCCGCGGCTTCATCTTCTCTCCGTCGCGGCCGGATCTTCTTTCTTCGGGCCGGCGCATGCACGGGGCACGTCGGTTACATGCCCCGCGCATGCGCCGGCCCGAAGAAAAAAGATCCGGCCGCGACGGAGAGAAGATGAAGCCACGGCGAAGGGAAGATCCGGAGCAGGTGAGTATATTCTGATTTTGGTCTCCCGCGGATCCGGACGGCTTCCATAGGCTTCAATAGAAGCCTGCGGGAGCCGTCCCCGCTGGAGACCCGCACGAAAATGGAGCATGGTCGAGTTTTTTTCATGCTCCATTTTAAAAAAAATCAGTTTTATTGGCCATCCGCGGGTATTTATCTACATAGGTGGTCAATGCATCCCTATGGGATGCGGATCCGTGTGCAGGAGAAGAGTTAAAATCCGCTGCGGATTTTAATTCTTCTTTTGCCCGTGGACATGAGGCCTTAGGGCTTATTTACACGAGCGTATATCGGTTGGCGTCTTCACGGCCGGTCGATATACACTTCCATCTAAGCAGTTCCCCCTTCCCTCACCGACTCTCTGCCTCTCTCCTCCATTTCGGCATTTGCAACGGGAGGGGGCAGGACATGGGCGGAGCTAAACTAGGCATTGTCCCGCCCACTCCCATTGCTGGCTATGGACAAGGGGTGGGGTGGAAGCTTGGCTCCACCCCATCCCGCCCACTTCCATTGTAAACTGCTTGGAGGGGAGGAGAGAAGCAGAGAGTCGGTGAGGGGGAGGGAAGGGGTGGACTGCTTAAATGGAAGCATATATTGGCTGTGAAAACGCCGGCCAATATACGCTCATGTAAATAAGCCCTAAGTCTTGTAATTTTGAAAATAGTTTCAAATTTTGGACTACTGGAACTATCCAGTCTTTTCCTGTACGGCACCTTACACACTTTAAGCATTTAGTAGATCAACTTAGAAGTATTTTGGTCAGGATATGCTTCCATTCTTGGTTGAGAACCGACCAGAGATTTTTCTGACTACTGATTTGCTTATTTATACAGGATGTTTCTGAAGTTTTGGAGGTTACTGTAGGAGGTTCAGTAAGGCCGGGCTCACATGAACGTATCTCTCAGCGTGCCGCCTGCAAGAGAGATGCGCTTCGCACGCAGCCAGTACACAATTACGCCATGTACTATCTCAGCGTGTATGCGAGTGTAATATGCGTCAAGATAGAACATGCTGTGATCTTCTTGCATGCTTATTTCACGCAATTCGTGTGAGCAATAACATGGCCACCTACGGGAGATTGGTACACCATATTCTGCGTTGAATGTGTTATACCAATACTCTTGTGTGAGCCCAGCCTAAATTGCACTAGATATATTGAGGTTGGATAATTATGTTGTGTACAGACAAGAGCCCATTAACAAAGGACTACTGAAGCTTGGTCAGGTTGGTTTTCGATGGATGACATTTGAAGGATGCACTGGAGGAGTTCTAGTCTCGTCACTGAGGCACAAGTATTCCAAAACCTATCTGAACTGATAAGGATATGCGGCTCACAGAATGGCTCCTGTCTATTTATTGGATATTGATAAAAGAATATGTTGTGGGCTTCATTTGGAAATAACAATAATAAAGTAAATAAAATTACCAAAATTTAATTATACCATGAAAAGATCATCTCTGGTATTTCATTAACCCCATAGGCCGCCTGCAGACGAGCGGGTCGGATCCGGTGGCGAGAATTCTCGCCGCGGGACCCGACCCAAGCACCTGCAGGCAGGAGCGCGTACTCACCCGCGCCCGGCGGCCTCGGCTCTTTCATGTGCCGGCTGCCGGGCAGCCGGTGCATGCGCAGACCGGAGCCGGCGTCCGGGTGAGTGACGTTTCTGTGCGAGGCTCTGCGAGCCCCGCACAGAAATAGGACATGCCGCGGTTTGTTTGCCGCACGACATTTCGCGCGGCCAAACCGCGGCCGTCTGCATAGGAGTGCGTATTGTAATGCACTCCTATGCAGGCTTTTACTGGCGGAAATCCCGCCGCGGGATTTCCGCCCGTCTGCAGGCGGCCTTAAGGACGCAGCTCTCTTTTTTTCCCATTTTCGTTTTTTCCTCCCCACGTTCAAAAAATCCTAATTCTTCTATTTATCCACCCATGCAGATGTCTGTTGGCTTGTCTTTGCTGGATGAGTTTTAGTACCACATAATGTACTGAAAAACATTTAAAGAATTCTAAGCGCAGTGAAATTGAAAGAAAAGCAGTTCCGCCATCTTGGGGGGGGGGGGCTTGTTTCTACGGTGTACACACTGTAGCAAGAATGACATAAGAATTTTATTCTGTGGGTCGGTACGATTGCTACGATACACAATGTATATCGGGTTTTTTTTTTTTGCTGTACTGTTAAAAAATAAAATACCTTTGGAGAAAAAATAAAATGATTTTCTGCCACCATCTTGTACCGGCCATAACTTTCACATCAGCACAGGGTAGTTCTGTGAGGGCTCATTATTGTGAGATGTCTATTTGCACCATTTTGGAGTACATAGGACTTTTTGATCACTTCTTATAAAAACATTTTTTAGAGACACTGTGACCAAAAAAAGCACAATTCTGACATTGCTTATTTTATTTTTTTTAGTTCGCCGTGCGGGGTAAATAATACGATACTTTGATAAATCGGACTCAGCAATTTAGTGTTTTTTTGTTTATTTTGTTTTATTATAAATATGGGAAGTTTTTTTAAACTGTTATTACCTTTTAATAAATTAATAAAACTTTTTTTTTTGCTCATTCTTACATCCTTTTTGTCCCTCCGAATCTCCATGATTTATAGACCCACTACATTCCTAGTCAGTACTATCTGCGGCGTACCGGGCACACCCCGTAGTAGAACGCCCCCTGCAGGCAGCAGTCACACACGTGGCTCCTGCCTTGCGCTGAGGAGACGGCGCGCCGTGTGTCCCGCCCGGTGAAGGTTTGTCCTCCGCCCCGGGAGGTGTGTGGTAGGGATGTGGTGGTCGTCGGCCATGACAGGGTTCAGGTAGTGGAGCTGCTGCGGACGCCGGGCACAGCACCGCGGACTGCAGGGCTGGCACTGGGCTGAGCACTTCCATAGGCTGCAGCATGCCTCCATACAGAACCTGAGCAGTCCGTGCAAGGGCATATCCACAGGAGCGTAAATACGCTGCAAATACGGCCCATACATAACAGTGGCTCCATTCACAGTATATGCGTATGCGCAAATGCCTACGTATCTGTGCTATAAATGAGGTTGATTTGGGCACGTCTGCACATTGCACTGTACTTTTTTACGCCCGCCGGGCTGTTTACAATCGTACGCGTCGCTCCTCCGCCCCGGTTTAGTTGTGTAGCCTAATGTATGTTATGTAGCAGATGTTTGTTATTTTTCCCAACAGTTTTGCACTGTATTTCGCACCCCCTCCCATTGTGTATGGGGTGTACATTTGCACTCGCCCCAATGGACTTCCTATGGGGCACTTTGGTGCACAAAAAAAGGAAGTCGGAGTGAACCCGTTGAAATTAATAGGTTCTGTTCTCTGTGTATTGCGCACGCAAATATGTACACAAATACACCGCTGTAAAGGAACTCTCAGCCTGGATTCACTGTGTATTTGCGCATGCAATATGTAGAGAATAAAACCAATTGAATTCAATGGGTTTGCTCCCATTTCCATATTTTGCGCGCGTATTTCGGTTGTAAAAAAAAAAGGAAAAACATGTTCTATTTTTCTAAGTATTTGCGTACTAAAGCTTCTCATAGAAGTCAATGGGAGTGCACAAATGTACATACAATATGCAAGGAACTGCGTAATTCCACTGGAAAAAGAACACATCTTGGACTCATTAGACTAATTGACCTTTTCAATCAGTGCGTCTTTGTTTGCCGCAAACATATGAACATGTCTTGCGGGCGCAAAAAGTACAGTAAAACACGCTTAAAAGTGTACAAAGAGATTGCGCTGAATTGCACGCAAATACACCTCTACCGTGTGATACCAAAACCCGCCAGTTGTTTGCCATGTGTGCAGGGATTTCCCTGGCCATAGCCCGTTTTCACACGACCGTGACACTCACATGAGATTTGCGCATTGTGGAATGCCCAAATCCCACGTGAATACGAACCGCATGTACAAGAGCCGTGTTTTCTTGCACCATGTTACATCTTTTATCTTTGTGCTCCTCAGAACGCACCGCTGATCTCATGGTTCTCGTGTGCCGTGTGATGCGAGGTTACCCACTGAAATAATTGGGAAACCCCTCCGATCCTCTAGAGCGCATGAAACTCATGCAAGAGGATCGGAATTTCACAGAAGCGGTGCGAAGCGTTTTTGACTGAAAATCGTCTGCAGACAAATCGCACGTTCCCAAGCGCGATATCACACTCGCCGTGTGTAGGTAGCCATAGCATGTGATTGTATAGAGCGCTGTTCACACTATCGCCGTGTGTAGGTAGCCATAGCATGTGATTGTATAGAGCACTGTTCACACTATCGCCGTGTGTAGGTAGCCATAGCATGTGATTGTATAGAGCGCTGTTCACACTAGGCCAAAGTTATCAAACCTGTGAGAGGGCGTGTTCACACAGAACTACCGCAATAACCGTCAGAGAGTTTTAGGACGGTGAATCTAACCGTTTAATGTGTGGCAGAACTGGGACCTGACCTCCGAGGTCGGCTGTGGATTTTCATGCAGGTTTAGTCCCAGCCCCTCTCCGCGGTTTCTGCTCCAAAAATTGAAATGTCAATTCTTTTTTCCGCAACAATTCTTTTTTCATTCCGTATAAACTATATTGAGGGGTTTCGTGGCATGTACTTGTATGCTTAAATGGTCTGACTTTAGGCATGGAAACTGTGCCCAAATTCACAAGAAATTCTGCCAGTGCGAAGGAGGCCTAATAGTACCATGGTCTTTTGTTGTCCATAGCAACCAATCAGCGCAGATTTCATTTTAACAGAGCGGTTTCAGAAATGAAATCTGAGCTCTGATTGGTTTCTATAGGCAGCAAGAACAGTTTTCCTATTGGGCAGGGATGGTAAGGCTGTGTTCACACGGGACGGATTTCCAGTGGAATTCACGCGGATTGGTTGCACCGAAAATCCGTGAGAATTCCGCTGGAAAACCGCGGTGCGGGTTTTGAAGCGGCTTCGCCGCCTGCATTTCCGCTGCAGCCGTCTCTCCCCATAGAGAAGAGAGAGGTCGCTGCAGAAAAAAGAAAAAATTGACATGATGCGTCTTTAGTATCCATGCCGCATGGCCATTTCCACACGGTTTGTCCGCAGCGTGTGGACGAGATTTTTTCTTCTCCACTTTGCAAAATCTTCTCCACTTTGCTGGCTAATCCCGCGATTAGGAGCCGCATGCAGAATTTCCGTGTGGACATTCCGCAGCAAATCTGTTCCATGTGAACCCAGCCTTAGTGAGGCTGACCATGTTTCAGCCAGTCTTCTACCGCACTTCATTAGGGCTTGGCTTGTAATATCTTTGGGGAAACATGCAGAAGTACAGTTTAACCTCTTCCCTCCCCATGACGTAAGGGTATGTCATGGGAGCGAGGTGCTTCCTGCAAAATGACGTACCCTTACGTCATAGGGATAGCGTGAGATCATGCCAGATTTCGCGCTGTCTAGCAGTGGGAGCTGTCTGTCACTGATAGCTGGCCTCCCGCTGCAACAGTGGGGGCGCATCGGAGATGCGCCCCCCCCCCCCCCTGCTGTTAACCCCTTCTACTTACCCCAATCTACTTACATCGCGGCAGGGAAAGGGTTCACAGAGGGAGCGTGCTCCCGCTCGGTTGCCATGGCAACAGGATGCCAGATACTGGCGTCCAGTATTGCCATTGCCTATGAACACTGTAATAGGCGATAAGGCATTGCAGGAGAGAAGTCCTGCAATGCCTTATCATAGCGATCATCGGTGGTATGGTGTAAGTTCCTCAGAGGGACACAGATGGTGTAAAAAAAAAATCAAAATAATGTACAAAACTTAAAAATGTAAAAAAACCCCTTCTTATGCTTTTTCTCATATTAGCATTTAAAAATAAAAAAAACCCCAAAGAAACGCATATTTTGTATCGTCGTGTCCGTAAAGACCCATACAATAAATCGAACACTCTTTTTATCCTGCATGGCAAAAAGTGTAAAAAAATGCTAAAAAACTGAGGCAAGACGCTAATTTTTAGTATTTTGCCTCACAAAAAACGCAATAGAAGTGATTAAAAAAACTTATGTACCCCCAAATGGTACCAATAAAAACTACAGCTTGTCTCACAAAAAATAAGCCCTCGCAAATCTCAGTCCATGGAAAAATAAAAAAGTTATAGGACTTTAAATGCAGCGATTTTAGAAAAAAAGAAATTTCTAAAAAAAAGTTTTTTTTATTACAGAAAAGTGGAAAAACCTAAAAAAGGTAAGAATTTTGGTATCGTTGTAACCGGACTAACCCGCAGAAAAAAATGTAGCATGTCATTTATGCTGCATAATTAATGCTTTAAAAAAATCTGTGGCAGAATTGATGCGTTTTCTCTCCCTACGATCATAAAAAAAATAATTAAAGTTTTACAATATAGTCTATGTACCCAAAAATGGCACCGATAAAAACTACAGTTCGCCATGCAAAAAACAAGTCCTTATACGGCCGCGTCGACGGAAAAATAAAAAAGTTATGGCTTTTGAAAAATAAAGATGAAAATCTACCAAAAATTGTTTGGTCCTCAACACCAAAATAGGCCATGTCATTAAGGGGTTAAGGACGCGGCCTATTTTGGCCATGAGGCCGCAACAATTATTTTCGGGATTTTCATCTCCACTTATCAAAAGCAGTAACTTTTTTTTTTTAACGTCAAGATGGCCCTATGAGAGCTTGTTTTTTTCGTTGCAAACTGTAGTTTGGTTGGTCCAATTATTTTTTTTTTTTTCTTTGAAGAGCAGGAAGAGAAAATACATCAATTCTGCCATTGTGTATTTAAATTTTTTTTTTACAGCATTAGGACTTATTCAGATGACCGTATATCGGCTCGGTTTTCACGCCAAGCCGATATACGGTGTCCTTGTCTGCAGGGGGGGGGGAGGATGGAAGAGCCAGGAGCAGGAACTGAGCTCCCGCCCCCTCTGCACCCCTCGCCACTATTTGCAATAGGAGGGGGCGAGACGGGGGTGGAGCTAAGTAACAGTGCTTAGCTCCGCCCCGTCCCACTCCTCCCATTGCAAATAGTGGCGAGGGGTGGGGAAGGAGCGGGAGTTCAGTTCCTGCTCCTGGCTCTTCCATCCCCCCCCACCTCCCCCTGCAGACAAGGACACCGTATATCGGCTCGGCGTGAAAACCGAGCCGATATACGGTCGTCTGAATAAGCCCTTAATCATGCAGCATAGATGACACAATACATTTTTTTTCTGCAGGTCGGTACAATTAAGACATTAACAAAATCTTTTTTTTTTTTTTTAGATTTTTCCACAATAAAGACCCTTTCTTTTTGAAAAAAAAAAATTCTAAATGGCTGCATTCAAAGTCCCGTAACTTTTTCATTTTTCCATTGTCAGAGCTTTATGAGGGATTCCTTTTTTGCAGGATAATCTGTAGTTTTTATTGGGAGGCAAAACTAACAAAATAAGCATTAATTGTTTTTTTTACGGTGTTTGCCGTACAGGATAATTTCAATTTATTGTACAGATATTTTTACATTATTTTTTTTATTTTTTTTTTACACAAATAGGAGAAAGCGTGAAAAAAGTTGTTTTTTTTTACACTATATTTTTATTTTACTTTTTACATTTTGTATATCCCTGTAGGGGACTTCAACCTTAACAGCTATGATCGCTATAATAATGCATTGCAGGACTTGTGTACTGCAATGCCTTATCGATTACAATAGTGATCACAGGCAGGGGCAGGATGGGTGGCGGGTTCCTAGTATCTAGCGTCCATGGCAGTTGATTGGCCCTCCACGATTATATCTCGGGGGTCCGATGATGTCACAGAGGGAGCGTGCTGACTCTGTGAAACCTTTACATGCCGCGATCTATGTAGCTCGTGGTATGTAGGGGATTAAAAGCGGAGATGGATGTTCTCATCGATCTTGGGTGTTGAAGTGATTGGCTATCTAACAGTCGGCCTCACTTACGGGATGGCGCGGGCTCAGCTTCTGATGCACTATCCACATGACTTATGTTTACGTTCTGCCAGGATGTAAACTTACGTCATATAGCATTATCCATAGCTGGCATGGAGTCTCCAGTACCCTGTTGTATCACCTCTAGCTTGGATACGAGATGTGATACGGGTGGGCATGGAGGCTCTAGTACCCTGTTGTACTGCCTCTAGCTTGGATATAAGATGTGATACAGATGGGCATGGAGGCTCTAGTACCCTGTTATACTGCCTCTAGCTTGGATACAATATGTAATATGGGCAAGCATGGAGGCTATAGTAACCTGGTGTACCACCTGTAGCTTTTTTGCAAGATGCGGTACAGTTAGGCGTAGAGGCTCTAGTACCACGTTGTACCACCTCTAGCATGGATACAAGATGTGATGCGGGCGGCATGGAGGCTATAGTGCCCTCTTGTACTGCCTCTAGCTTGGATACAAGATATGATACAGGTGGGCATGGAGGCTCTAGGATCCTGTTGTTCCGCTTCTAGCTTGGATACAAGATGTGATACGGGTGGGCATGGAGGCTCTGGTACCCTGTTGTACCAACTCTAGCTAGGATGCAAGATGTGTTACTGGCGGGCATGCAGGCTCTAGTACCCTGTTGTACCGCCTCTAGCTTAGAATACAAGATGTCATACCGGTAGGCATAGAGACTTTAGTACCCAGTTGTACCACCTCTAGCTTGGATACAAGAGGTGATGCGGGCAGGCATGGAGACTCCAGTACCCTGTTGTATTGCATCTAGCTTAGATACAAGATGTAATATGGGCAGGCATGGAGGCTCTAGTCTGTTGTACCGCCTCTAGCTTGGATACACAATGTGACACGGGGCTGGAGGGGGGCATGGAGGGTCTCGTACCCCTGTTGTTCCCAGCAGCATCTCTCATCACCGTTTACCTTATTTTTCACACTATAAGACGCACCGCAGCTTTAGACATCAGAAAACATGAAAAAATGTGTCTTACTAATTTAATCATCCCTGGATATCTAACAAAGTGGTGGAGCTGCGATCATTAACCCCTACCCTCCAAAGGGGCGTAAGTGTACGTCCATGCTGCGGGGTACTTAATGCAACAGGATGTACACTTACGCCCAGTGGATAGCGCAAGATCAGAAGAGACCCCTGTCATTGATAGCCGGCCTCCCGCTGTTAACCCCTTACATGTCGCGATCTATGTAGCTTGCGGCATGTAAAGGGCTCACAGAGGCACCTGAAGAAAAAATGTATTGTGCCATTTATGCTGCATGAATAATGCTGTAAAAAAAAAACAATCGCAGAATTGATGCGTTTTCTCTCCCTGCTGTTATTAAAAAAAAAAAAAATACAAAATTTTGCAATACAGTTTATGTACCCAAAAACGGCACCAATAAAAACTACAGTTCGCCACACAAAAAACAAGTCCTCATATGGCCATGTCGATGAAAAAATAAAAAAAAAGAAAATTTTGCGTCCTTATGCCCAAAATAGGCCATGTCCTTAATGGGTTTTGTCATTTAAAGAAAATAAATCAGTACTTGCCTATTCCTCCCCAGGTAGCTGTCTTCAAGCATCGTCCCCTCACTGATCTTCTCCAGTCCCCGGGTCACCTCACTACAAATCGTCTGGATCCTCTTCTTGTTATGATTCATCCATTCTCCACATCCTTCTTCCTGCAGGTCAGTGAAGATTACATCACTAGTGACGTAATGTTCACTGCCTAGGAAGGAATGCTGATATATTGCTGAGACTGCACATGCATGCTGTCTTGCTGCGAGTGTTTATATACTATTGCAGAGAGACAGCGCGCATGCACAGTCTCGGCAATGACTTGGCGCTCCCTGCTAGGCTATGAGCACAACGTCACTAGTGACCGGGTACATTGCCCTGCAGGAAGCAGACTGCAGAGAATGGATGCTTCATCACCGGTAGAAGACTAATTGTCAGGCTGGAGGTTGGGTGACCCGGGCGGACTGCAGGAGCCAGGAGAAGATGCGCTAGGCAGACTGGGGGAGGAATAGGTAAGTATAGAATTTTTGTTTTCTAATGACAGAACCCCTTTAACTTTGGTGTTCTAGTATAGAAGAGGGGTTTAATGGTGAGCAGTCAGCGCCTATTAAATCTAGTGTGTTTATTAAAACAATGGCGAAAGCACAAAAGTTCCAATTATGCACATACACAGTACTAATGTACGCACATTGTACAAGTGCACAATACACGCAGCTCTACACCATACACAACTCTTACTACATACACACACAGCTCCGCAGCACATACATGCTGTCATGTTAAACACTGATTTTATTAACCCTAAATCCCCACAAACAAGGGTAGTATTAAATGACCCCCTTCTACCTGCTTCTTAGTCACATGGTTATGACCCAATTGCACTATTTTGTACTAGCTAATATTGTGCATGTAGCTCATCTCTCTTCCTGCCTTCAGACCTAACACTTTCTTTATTTTGCAGGGAATTCAGTTACAGCTGTAATATGGATCTAACCAAGGAAGCGCACGTACTGAGCAGGTTCATAGGGACCAATATAAAACTCACTACTGCTCATGGATGCTTTCAGGGGGAACTGTTTCATATTGATGCCGCTCGTGCAATAATTTTAAGTAAAGGTAAGTAAATAAATGCATCTAGGTACTTCTAAATCCATCGTTTTGCTTGCATTGACATATATATGGGATGACTTGAGCCTACTTTTGCCAATTGGGGATATCGCAATACAATAGCGTTTTCAAGCATTACCATAGTTAGGCTGTATTTACACAGACGATTTCCTCACGTGACTTCTGTCCAATTGCGATACGAACGGAATTGGCAGAAGAAAATAATGTAATATTTTCTTCTGCCATGGACAATTTTCTTCTCGGAACACGATAGAAAAATCACACGCATGTCCTGTTTTGGGTTAATATCTCCCAATTATTCCTATGGCTGTGTTTTAAAAAAAAAACAAAAACGTATTCCTAAATCGCATGAAGATTGCATGCAATCTTGGAAAATATTGCCCTCAGCTGCGTAAATACAGTTTTTGTGTACTACAAGGTAAAACGGAAAAAAGGTTTGGTACTGTGTTAGCCAGTAGAGCAATGTGTGATTGTTCTTAGTGAGAGAAACCAAGTAATCTTGTAGATTTGATACCTTTTAATGGCTAGCAAAAATACATGATGTTACAGCAAGCTTTCGGGAATATCTCACCAACTATATCAGGCATCTGTATCTCCTTCCATGTGCAGGTTGGAAAGATAAGACACATCATAAAACTGTCCTGAGCTCAGTGGACTGATTAAGTATTTATGTCTCAGCTCAGTTTGTCTGTTGTTTTAAGTTTTGAGTGCAAAGCAGTCTCAAATTTCTGTGTGTGAACATTCATTTAGATCGAGTGTGCCCCCCTCCCTCTGCATCTGTATGTTATAATTATGTGCCATCCAAACAAGTTTCATTCATTAGCCTGATAAAGGGGGTGAAATATCCACGAAAGCTTGTTTAACATCATGTATTTTTGTTAGCCATTAAAAGTTATCATATCTTCAAGATTACTTGTAAAACACCTTTTCTTGGTATTGACTAGGAAAAGTAAAACTAAATAAAGCTGTTGTATCAATGCTGTTTTCCATTGTGTGCCACATGGGAAGACTTTGGCACAAGCCACAAACAGAAAATTGGGAATTGAGCCGCCAGATTCACATGAACTTGTCGACCTGCAATCCTTTGCGGAAAATATTTGCGGTTGGTTGCGAATGTGTCCGGTTTTCCACGCAGATGTAAACATATGCACATTGTATTGTTTGCGTTGGAGAAGGAGCTCTCTCTTTCCCTTCCAGCCAGCATTCTGGCTTTTCTATTCTTTTTTCTTATCAAGTTGCGAGCGTGTCCTCCGTTCAAACGCATGTTAATTCCATATGGGCTGCGGATCACTCGCATCCATAAACCTCTATTGAGGACGTCCGCTCAGAATCCGCGTTAAAATAAAGTTGTTCGTGGAATATATGATTCATACCCTGAAGTGTAAAGGAAAGTCACACTGTGTGCTCCCTGGACTCCCCATTCCCTTATGGGCCATTTATAAGGGACGATTCATAGAACATAGAATTGTAGAGTTGGAAGGGACCTCCAGGGTCATCTGGTCCAACCCCCTGCTCAGTGCAGGATTCCCTAAATCATCCCAGACAGATATTTGTCCAGCCTTTGTTTGAACACTTCCATTGAAGGAGAACTGGCCACCTCCCTGTTCCACTCATTGATTACCCTCACTGTCAGAAAGTTTTTTCTTATATCTAATTTTTGTCTCCTCCCTTTCAGTTTCCATCCCTTTGCTTCTGGTCTTTCCTTGTGGGCTCCTGTCCATGGACGATGGTGCATTGCGTTACTCTCGGCGATAATCTGGCCACGAGTAACACAGTACACGCTGTCCACAAGCTCGCTGGACTCAAATCGCGGCATGCTGCAATTTGCCACGATTCTCCGTGGTGAGCCTATCTGTCAGACTCATGGCAGAAACTGACATTTCTCTCCCTGGCGATATGCCGCCTCACCCATGGACAGGGGGCCTAAATGAGAATAGGGCTTATCTCTTTGCACTGTAACAGCCCTTCAGATACTTGTACACAGCTATTAAGTCTCCTCTCAGCCTTCTTTTTTGCAAGCTAAGCATTCCCAGATCCTTTAACCGTTCCTCATAGGACATGATTTGCAGACCGCTCACCATCTTGGTAACTCTTCTCTGAACTTGTTCCAATTTGTCTTTGCATTTCTCCATGTTAAATACCATTCTGTTAGTCGCCGCCCACTGTTCAAGCTTTAAATACTCTTCCTATCTTCCCCAGTGTTAGCTATCCCTCCTAACTTTGTTTCGTTGGCAAATTTGATCAGTTTTCCATCAATTCCCTCCTCCAGATCATTTATAAAAATGCTGAACAACACTGAGCCTAGGACAGAGCCTTGTGATACCCCCTTGATTCATTCTTCCACTTGGATGTGCAGTAGTCATTTATGACTACTGTTTGAGTACGATCACTCAGCCAGTTCATCGTAGAAGATGATCAGATTGGTCTGACATGATCGACCCTTCATGAATCCATGCTGATCAGGAGTTATTCCGTTGTTCTCCTTGAGGTATTGAGGTATTCTTCGATGGCGTCTCTCAGAAACCCCTAGAATATTTTTCCAGTTACTGAAGTGAGACTTACCAGCCTGTAGTTACTAGGCTCACTTTTGGACCCCTTTTTGGAAATTGGAACCACGTTGCCAATGCGCCAATCAAATAGTACAACCCCGGTCTTAATAGTATCCATAAATATTAGAAATAGCGGCCTAGCTATCACATCACTAAGTTCCCTTAGAACCCTTGGGTGTATTCCACATGGGCCTGGCGATTTATCGATTTTTAATCTGCTTTAACCCCTTCATGACACGGCCTATTTTGGGCTTAAGAACGCAACAATTTTTGGCGGATTTTCTTCTCCGTTTATCAAAAGTCATATCTTTTTTTATTTTTCCGGCGACGCGGCCGTATGAGGGCTTGTTTTTTGCGTGGCGAACTGTAGTTTTTATCGGCGCCACTTTTGGGTACATAGACTATATTGTAAAACTTTTTTTTTTATGGAGAGAAAACGGATCAATTCTGCCATAGATTTTTTTTTTACAGTGTTAATCATGCAGCATAAATGAGACATTCCATTTTTTCTGCGGACTGGTACGGTTACAGCGATAACAAAATTCTTACATTTTTTTTTTTTAGGTTTTCCCACTTTTCTGCAATAAAAACCCTTTTTTTTTTTTTTTTTTAAATCTTTTTTTTTTTCTAAATCGCTGCATTCAAAGTCCTGTAACTTTTTTATTTTTTGATGTACGGAGCTCTGTGAGGGCTTATTTTTTGCGAGACAAGCTGTAGTTTTTACTGGTACCATTTTGGGGTACATACGGCTTTTTTGATCACTTTTTTATTGTGTTTTTATTGAGGCAAAATGCTAAAAATTAGCATTTTGCCTCAGTTTTTTAGCATGTGCAACTTATTGTGCACGTCGTTACGGATGCGAGAATACCAAATATGTGGGGTTTTATTTTTTTTTACCTTTTTTTATGCTAATCTAAGAAAAAGCATTTAAAAAAGGTATTTTTACTTTTTTTACATTTTTTTAATTCATTTTTTTTATCTTTGTTTTTTGTACAACATTTGTGTCCCCCTGGGGGACTTTAACCACTGCCCTGATGATCGCTGTCATAAGGTATGGCTGAGCTACTGCTCTGCCATGCCTTATTGCTTATACAGCGATCATAGGCATAGGCAATACAGGACGCCAGTGTCTGGCGTCCTGTTACCATGGTGACAGGCCGGGCTCTCACGATGTTATCGCGAGAGCCGGCCGGAGACACAGAGGGAGTCCGCTCCCTCTGTGAACTCTTTCCTGCCGCGATCTACTTAGATCGCGGCAGGGAAGGGGTTAACAGCGGGGGGCGCATCTCTGATGCCCCCCCGCTGTTGCAGCGGGATGCCGACTGTGACTGACAGCCGGCTCCCGCTGCGGGATAGAGCGGGATCATACGTGATCCCGCGCTATCTCCAGGACGTAACTTTACGTCTTGTTGCGGGAAGTACCCCGCAGCCAGGGCGTAAACTTACGCCCTGCAGCGGGAAGGTGTTAACCGGTTCCGCACTTCCTCCTGCGTTAGATATGACATATTTTGTGAGGGGTTCATTTTGTTCCCCTGCATCTCATGTAGTACTTTTTCTTTTTGTTCATGAATACGCTTGAAAAGAAACTATTTAATAGGTTTGCTTTCCCTCCATCATCTTCAATGATTGCTCTTGCATTATCTGTTAAAGGGCCCGTGCTCTTGGTACAAATCCTTTTGCTGTTAATATAGTTAAAAATAGTTCGGGTTGTTTTTGCTCTCTTTGGCGATCACTCTTTCCGCCTCCTCCTTAGCAATTTTTATCTTATCTTTGCCTATTTAGTTTTTTTCCCTGTACGATTTTAGCGCTTCTTCGCTGCCTTCTTGCTTTAATAGTTTAAACGCTTTCTTTTCTTTCTTTATTTCCCCCCTTACTGTCTTGTTGAGCCACATTGGTTTCCTTTTAGCTGAGTTTCTTTTATTTTTAAAGGGAATGAACTGCTCACTTGAGGTGATTAGGATCCTTTTAAACTTTTCCCATTGATCCTCTGTACTGATATTTTTGAGGCTGTTGTCCCATTTAATGTTACTGATAGTAGTTCTAAGCTGATCAAATTTTGCTTTACTAAAGTTTAGTTTTTTTGTCGCTCCCTGATAAGGCTTCTTATTGGATGACAGCTGGAAGTTAATTATATTGTGGTCACTGTTCGCCAAGTGCCCTTCCACCTGTACCCCCTTTATTCGGTCCGGTTTGTTAGTACTAAGTCCAGAGTGGCCCTCCCTCTCGTTGGTTCCTGCACACGTTGGATAAGGTAGTTATCTTTAATTGTTCCCACGAATTTATCACCCCTGTTAGATTTACAGGTTTCGTTCTCCCATGTTATATCCGGACAATTAAAGTCTCCCATGATAATTACTTCGTTGCGGTTTGACACCTCTTCTATCTGCCTTAATAGTAAGATTTCAGTTTCTTCTGTTGCTTTTGGTGGTCTATAGCAAACCCCTATCAGGATTTTGTTTGTTTTCTTTCTGTATTTCTACCCATAGAGATTCCACGTGTTCACTTCCTGCCCTTATATCCTCCCGTAGCCTCGGAATTAAATACGATTTAATGTACAGACATATCCCTCCCCCTTTCTGGTTTCCACGGTCTCTTCAGAAGAGGTTGTAACCCTGTAAATTCACCACCCAATCGCACTTTTCATCAAGCCATGTTTCTGTTATTCCGACTATATCATAGATTTCATCAGTCATTCTTGCTTCAAGCTCACCCACTTGACCGATCAGACTTCTTGCATTCGTGGTCATACAATTTTTACAGTTTTTTTTGTTCTTTGTTACTAATGGTACTGTTGGCTGATCTGACAGTTCTAACTGTACTAACCCCACCTCCTGCTCGACCCCCATTCCTATTGCTTAGACCCAGGTCGCTAGCTACGCTGACTACCCCATTATTTCTCCTTTTGCCCTCCCCCCACCCCCCCAGTCCCTAGTTTAAACACTTCTCCAGCCTTCTAGCCATCTTCTCCCCCAGCACAGCTGCACCCTCCCCATTAAGATGCAGCCCGTCCCTACGGCAGAGCCTGTAGCCGACAGCAAAGTCAGCCCAGTTCTCCAGGAACCCAAATCCCTGCTTCTTACACCAACTCCGGAGCCACTTGTTTACCTCCCTAAGATCCTGCTGCCTTTCTAGTGTGGCTTTAGGTGCAGGTAGTATTTCAGAGAAAACTACCCTAGAGGTCCTCGCCCTAAGCTTGGACCCTAAGTCTCTGAAATAATTTTTGAGGGCACTCCATTGACCTCTAATTTGTTCATTGGTGCCAACGTGCATTATGACCGTTGGATCCTCACCAGCCCCTCCCAGTAATCTGTCAATCCGATCCGCGATGTGTCGAACTGGAGCGCCAGGAAGACAACACACCGTTCGACGATCCCAGTCTTTATGGCAGATTGACCTATCTGTCCCCCCTATAATTGAGTCCCCCACCACTAGGACCTGTCTAGCCTGCCCTGCGCTCCCCGTCCCCATCTTACTGGAGCAGTCATCTCCCTGGCGTTCAGAGGGCATGTTGTGCTGCAGCGGTGCTGGCTCTGTAATGGCTTCCCCCTCATCTGCCAACTTTGCAAACTCAAGACTAGCCTCCCTGGTTCTCTACCCTCTACGCCTCCTTCTATCTGTCACCCAGCTTACTGCCTGCTCCCCCTGCTCTTCCGTAATACCATCTTCCCCTACCTCTACCCCAGTGAGCGCCTGCTCAGTGAGCAGCAAACTCCTTTCCATGATGCCAATGGATCGCAGTATTGCAAGTTGCTCATTTAGATCCAGGTTTTGGGCTTCTAAATGTGCGACGTGCACGCATATTGCGCAACAGTATGCACCCCTCGATTGGCTGATCAAGGTGCACATACATTGCACAAGTCGCACACTGGATGACATTGCCAGGCATGGAGCTCATTCTAATGGGTAATTACAATTTACTTGTGGAAGTAGTGAAGATAGACTTGCTCACACTTCGCTCGCACCACGCCACCTATGCGGTGGGGAAAGAACGCTCCCCGGCCGTCCCGCTTCCATGCCGGCAGCGCCGTGAGTGATGCTCGTTCCCCTGTAACAGGACAGGAGCGTGCATCACTGGAGCGTGCTGTCTGCACTGTTTGGCCGACAGCTCGTTCCTGTCTGAATGTGACATTAGTTGGAGGCCCATAATTTAGTTAATGGGGCTTAAGTTTCAAAGTTTCAGCAGCAGTATTTATTGCTTGGTGGTCTTTTTAAAAAAAATTTTTTTGTAGTAAAGCTCCGTAATTTTTCATTGATTAATATCATACTGAATTGTTTTTTTTACATTTGCTAGAGAGACATGAAGTTTGTGCTTGATGACAAATTGTTGAAGAGTTAGGAGCTCGTGTATTGTATTTTTAACCCAATGTTTCTGTGTCGGCATTCTTTTCTCACAATTTTTTTTTTTTTAATTTAAGACTAAATTCTTATATTTCAGTTAAGGATTTAAGAACTGGAAACCCTTTACCTGGAATGATGCTCTTTTTTGGAAACAGCATTCTAAAAGGTAACATGTGTCTGTGCTATTTCATAAATGTATTGTGTTGAGACTAGTTGAGACAAGGTGAACTCATTTTATTGACATTCAAATGTACAACAACTTGGAGTGGTCCTTTAACAGAGCCTCTTCAACCTCAATCGCTGCAGGAGTCCCACCTTAAAGGGGTATTCCCATCTTTTTAATCCTAGTTTATTGGGTTTGAAAACAGAAAGCAACACATTCAAAAACATAAAATGTTTATTTCCAAAATGCTCTGTTCTGCAGATATTGCAGCTTTTGATTTCTCTGCCCTCTGGTTGTTTACTGCTTGTTGCTGGGGAAGCAGAGTCCCTCTTCTATGGAAAGAATTAGGCAGGCCTGCTTTAAGCATTGGCCCCCCCCCCATGGCTTTAATCACACTCTTTTTTCCTCCTGACTGCAGCACTTGTTCATTTTTTTAATCCTTCTTTCCTGTACTTACTACAACTTCAATTACCATCTCTCATACATCGTGACACATAGCCAGCACTAAGTGCATTTTCTGTCAAACTCCCTTGTCTCCTGCTCTCTGGTTCCTCCTACTTTGAGGCACAGGAGACAGCGGAGGAGGACTCTGGATATTAGCTGTGTTCATGATACTGTGTCTCAACTCTGTATATGTATGTTGGTGATTTATATGGGGTGTGACAACTAAAGGATTAGCCGTCAAATAGGACGCCATCTTTTTCATCTAAGATGGATTGTGCCACTCTCACAGAGACCCTGGACAACCGGACTTCCTTAAATCTGTGGCGTCTGCCAGCTTAATCGCACGCAGCAATGGTTCAGAGTATTTCCAAATTGCACATACACCAGACCACAGAACATAATCCAATTGGCTGACCACTGATTATACATTGTACGTCCCTCAATATTTATGACTAGTGCCATAGGATTAAAGGGGTTGTCTCGCGAAAGCAAGTGGGGTTATACACTTCTGTATGGCCATATTAATGCACTTTGTAATGTACATCGTGCATTAAATATGAGCCATACAGGAGTTATTCACTTACCTGCTCCGTTGCTAGCGTCCCCGTCTCCATGGCTCCGTCTAATTTAGCTGTCGTCTTGCTTTTTTTAGACGCGCTTGCGCTGTGCGGTCTTCTCCCCTTCTGCTCGGTCCGGCACGAGCGGCGTTCTGGCTCTGCCCCCTTCTACGCGTCATCGCATAGCTCCGCCCGTCACGTGTGCCGATTCCAGCCAATCAGGAGGCTGGAATCGGCAATGGACGGCACAGAGCCCACGGTGCACCATGGGAAAGGACCCGCGGTGCATCGTGGGTGAAGATCCCGGCGGCCATCTTGGTGAAGGAAGAAGAAGGAAGACGTCGCAGAGCGGGGATTCGTGTAAGTAATATGTTTTTTTTGTTTTTTTTAACACATCCCTTGGGGTTGTCCTGCGCCGAATGGGGGGCCTATGGAAAAAAAAAACACGTTTCGGCGCGAGACAACCCCTTTAATGTTCTCATAGCAACACAGTTCATTTACTACACTAGGTTTGAAGTCCTGAGAACTTCTTCACTCTGCGTCTGGGTTTACAACACGCAGTGTCCTTGTTACCATACCCAATCAGAGTGTCACTATAGGGGGTGTTCTCCCCTGTCAGACTCGTGGCAATCACAGTTTGGTCTGCACCAGACCTCAGGCTTGCAGCCCCAGCAGCTCAGTGTGTCTGGAGGTTTAATCTACTGTAGACACACCCGTTGTCCCTGCTGATTAGCACACAGTGTGACTGTTTTACAGCCTTGCCACAGAGGCTCGATTGCATTTTGTGTTAGACTTGTCGTAACGTTTCGGGAGTTTCTTTAATGTCTTTCCCAAGCTTGAAACAGAATTCAGTCATGCACCTCTGCCGTACTTCTAGAGTGAGGTCTACTTCATTCACCATCATGGCACATGCAAAGTGCTTTCATTCGCTGTGATAGATTTCTGAAGAGTATGGCTGTCAAACTGTATGTTCAGACATGATGGTGCATGTCATTCAGTTTTGCTAGATCTATCACGTGGAGAAAACAATTACAGACAGTCTCATTACCTTTCAAGCAGCCCCCGGGTGTGTGCAATATATAATAATATATGTTGCATAAAAATCCTTGAATGAACTCTAATCAAGCTCATTCATTACATTTTGTGCAAAGGTATGCTTATTTTGGATCCTTCTCAAACCTCACAATAAGTGAAATACAGTGTAATGCACTGGATTATGCCACTTATCGGACTTTCAGAACAGTAGTACTTTCCTATTAGAAAATAGTTTGCGTTATGAACAAAACTATGGATTTATTCTACATGCACTTTTCTCATTAAATAATAAGCTCCAACCTATAGGGCAGGTTTTTGAGTATGTGACTACCGTATATACTCGAGTATTAGCCGACCCGAGTATAAGCCAAGTCAATAAGTTTTACCACAAAAAACTGGTAAAACTTATTGACTCGAGTATAAGCCTAGCTATACTCGAGTATATACTAGGTAAAGAAAAAATGCAATACTCACCTTCCAGCCGGCGTCTGTGTCTTCGGACCATTGCACCAGGGACTCAGACACCAGCTGGCAGGTCAGTATTGTGGGTTTTTTGTTGTTTTTTTTTTTACCTCAGTCGAGTATAAGCCGGGGGGGGGGTTTCAGCATAAAAAAAATTGCTGAAAAACTAGGCTTATACTCGAGTATATATGGTAATTACTTTTGGCATCACGCTGAAAAGATTAACATTAATAATTGTAATATCATGCGGATCCAGTACTGAACTTACTAAGCATTTAGGTGAAACAGCTCCGCAACAAAGCAGTAAGACCACATGAACTGACACAGCTCTTAAAAATCACTAATCTTCGCTTGTATCACTCTATATAAGGTTCCAAAGGTTACTGTTGTATTATGTCGCCACCGGAAATTAGGGGTGGAGACGTAATACAGCAGTGTTGACATTTGGTGACGCCCCCAGCTTCTGATTGGCTGTGGGCTCTTTCTGGCAACTCTGTTCTGACTCCCTGCTCCCCTTCTCCCACTGCTATGCGCTGGCCGAGTGGGAAATATGGAGTTGCCGCTCCTGAATTCCCTGTACCATTACTGACCCCCGAATCTCTTGCTGGTCCTGTTGGCGCTCCTGCCATCACTCATCCCTGGCCGTCTGGCTGGTCCAGTCCGCACTCCTGCCATCACTCACCCCGGTCCTCTGCTTGCTCCGGTCAGTGCTGCCACTGTCTGGCGCACAGCTATGACTCCACACCACCCCGGCACTGTGTCTACTTCTCTCCTGCTCCTTTCTCTCCTAACGCGTACAGGGCCTCCCGGGTGCTGCCACTCACCCCCCTTTGTTCCTTTGACACAGCTGCACTGTTGGCGTCAGCGTGGGGGTTCACACCAGGGGACATTTGGTTACATGGACTGCAAGGTCCTCGCGGTGGCAGCGGTGGGGGGTGGTTCTGAAAGAGTTTGTACTGGGATAGAGGGTTAGGGTTAGGATTGGTTTAACTGTTAGGCTTATATTATTAGGTATAAATGCTTCCAAGTTAATGCTGGCTGGCTCTTACATGGAAGCATTTTCAGCTAATAATGTAAGCCTAACACTGAACCTAACCCTAACCCTCCATCCCAGCAAAAACGTCTTCCACGCTGCTCTCTGCCTCAGAGCTGTGCTGACCGGACAACAATGCAGCTAATCGAGAGCTAGGGGCGTGACAGGGGCGTTCCTTTATCTAAGGCCTGTCAAACCCCTAGCTTACGGGGATGTCAAGATACAATAGTACCGTTCCAAAGTGCTCCTCCAAGTGAAATCTGCTCAAGAACCATCCCATCGGCAGCTTCATGAAATTGTATGTAAGTTTAGAAAATTTAAACAGTTTGGGGAAGTTCCAATGTGACAGTGCCCCTGTGCACAAAACGAGACCCAAACAAGTTTGATGTGAAGGAGCTTGACTTTCCTACACAGGTTTCTGACCTCAACCCCATCAGGCACTTTTGAGATAAATTAAACAGTTCTGATTACAAGCCAAACTTTTTCGTCCAACATCAGTACTGCACAAATGCTCTATTGGTCGAATATGCACAAATTTCTACAGACTCCAAACTTTTGTGGAAAGCCTTCTCAGAAGGCTGGAGGCAAACCTGTGAAAAGGGCTCAACTCCATGTTACTGCCCATGATTTTGGAATGGGATGCTCAACAAGCTCATAGAGGTGTGATGGTCAAGAGTTGACATACTTTCGGTTATACAGTGTACTCTGCCTGTCGTCATTTTATAGGAACTTTTTGATTATTTGCTTTATTTTTATTCGCTAAAAATCTTTCATGGTCTTTTTTTTTGTTCTCACTTCTGTCGGAGTGATTTGCTTCTTAATTGTATTCTGTAATTGTTTGTCATTCTGAACAGTACTTAAAAATATTGTATTTTAACCCCTTGGTAACAAAGCCTGTTTGTGCCTTAGTGACGGAGGCAAATTTTGGAAATCTGATGTGTCACTTTAAGATAGAATAACTCTGTAAAGGTTTTGCCTATCCAAGGGATTCTGACATTGTTTTTCGCCACATGTTGTACTTCATTTAGGTGTTAAAAATAGACCGATAGAATTTGTGAATATTTATTATAACTGCCAAAATTGGGAACATTTTGCAAAAAATATTATTTTTTCAGATTTTCAACTGTAATTTCTCAAATATGTGCAAACATACCCGACACATTTTTGCTAAGATATATATTTCCATTTGTGTACTTTATTCTGGACGCACATTTAAAAAACCTTGTTTTTTTTTAACCATTTAGGAGACATACAAATTTAACATTACATTTTGAGGAACACTTTGTTTTCCCACACCAAGCCAAGATTACAAAGGCGCATAAGTGTCAGAATAATAGATACCCCCACAAATGACCCCATTTTAAAAAACTATACCCGTTAATATATTCACTAAGGGGTGTCATGAGTATTTTGACCCCACATTTTTTTCCAGGAATTAATGCAATTAATTAAGAAAAAATAAAATGTCATAGTTTTGCAAATGCGTCATTTTAAAGACATTTATTTTTATATAGTGCACATGAAAATGAGGATTTACACCCCAAAATGGATACCCCTGTTTGTCCTGTGTTCAGAAACATACCCATTGTGGCCCTAATATTATGTCTGGATGCACAACAGGGCCCAAAATGAAAGAAGTAATCTGTGGCTTTCAGAACAGACATTTTGCTTGAAGGTGATTTAGGCCCCATAGCCCACTTGTAGAGCCATTGAGCGGCCAAAACGACAGAGAACCCCAACAAATGATCCCATTTTGAAAACTAGACCCTTTAGTGAATTCAACTAGGGGTGTACTGCGTATTTAACCCCACAGTTTTTGAATGACTCTAAGCAAGGCAGAAAAAAAAAATACGATTTTAATTTTTTGGGCAATTGTGTCATTTTAAAAACAGTTTTGTTTTTTTTTTCAAACTCTTTTTATTGGCATTAATTCACACATGAAAGAAACATACACTGGTTGATTACATTTTTGTATACATCTTGCTTGGTTGTCGTAACAGTTTCCATTTGTTAGTCTTTGCTCGTAACACTTATATGCCTTCATTTTTTCTCCCTTTTTATTTCCCCCCTCCCCCTCCCTTAATTCCCCAAAAACTTAATACTTTACTGTATAAACTTAAGTGAATATATATAAAACGGTTAACTAGTGGTTTGTCAAACTATCCCGCTTAACATTTTGTTTTCCTACTGTATTTTGTCATGTGATTTTAAGGGACCCCAGCCGGTTCATGTGGTTTTGTTCATGGTATCATGTCGTATTGGCAAATTGGAGCATGCAATCTTTGATTTCAATGGGATCAAGAAATTTTTCTATGAATTCTCTCCATTTTCTTAAAAAATTTTTTAGCTTGGGACTCCGCGCATCTTTCTGTCTCTAACCTCTCCATTTTTAATAGGTATTTTAGCTGTTGCATAACGTCTTTTATGTCTGGCGGTTTGGCTATCAGCCAGTTGTTTAGGATACATCTTTTACCAATTAATAGGATGTTGTGGATCAGTTTTGCATTTCTTGTGTTGTCTGATAATTGATGGAATATAAAGATTTGCGGTATTAGGTGTAGGTTTTGTTCCCCCATGTCTCGGATTATTTTGAGGATTTCTTCCCAGTATTTTTTGATTTTAGGGCATTGCCAGATACCATGTAGAAGATCTGAATGTGTCAGGGCGCATCGTGGGCATGCCTGTAATCTGTCTGGGCCATTAGGGTTCCAAGGTTTGTCAAACCCGTATATTGCTCTATGGATCAGTTTAAAATTGGTTGCTCGCCACCGCTCATTTGATGTCGCCTGCCTCATTGCGTTCCAGCTTTTAATTATTCCTTCCGGTAGTTCTGGGTCATTTAAGTCTCTTGCCCGTTTTTTAAACAGTCCAGCGTCATTGTCTTTCATCCACCCTTCTCTAAGGCCGCCTGCAGACGAGCGGGTCGGATCCGGCAGCGAGAATTCTCGCCGCGCGATCCGACCAGAGCGCCTGCAGGGACGAGCGCGTACTCACCCGCGCCTGGCGGCCCAGGCTCTTTCATGTGCCGGCTGCCGCGCAGCCCGGAGCCGGCGGCCGGGTGAGTGCGTGCCCCGCAGAAAATTAGAACATGCCGCGGTTTGTTTGCCGCGCGAGATTTCGCGCGGCCAAACCGCGGCCATCTGCATAGGAGTGCGTATTTTAATGCACTCCTATGCAGGCTTTCAGCGGCGGAAATCCCGCGGCGGGATTTCCGCTCGTGTGCAGGCGGCCTAAGTCTGTGATATATCGCGGATATTGATTGTTTACCTGCCTGGTTGTTTATCATTATATCAATTGGGTTTAGTATTTTTTCCTTTGATATGTCTATTAGTCTTTCCCTTAAGAAATTTCGCACTTGAGCGAAAGGCAGGAAATGCGTTGTGGGCAAGTTGTATTCCCTGCAGAGTTCTTTGAAGGTTTTATATCTGGGGTTCTCTGGCTGGAGGAGATGGGGAACTTTTGTAATTCCTTTATGTCACCATAGTTTAAACATTTTATTTTCTCTTCCCTCTTTGAATTCTGGATGGTCCCATATATCCATATGTTTTGAGATTTTAAATGATAAACCAAATGATTTACGGGTTATCTTCCAGGCCGCTATGGTGTCTTGAGCCATTATCGACTGCTTGCATTCGCCTGGTAGGTTGGTATATGTTGTATGAATGAGGGCATTGAGACCCCATGGCTCAAACAGTTCTACTTCCAGGGTAATATTCGAGTGATCATTGGGGGCTTTCAGCTAGTCCAAGGCGTGTCTCATGAGACTAGCAACATTGTATAGTCGAATGTCAGGAAAATTGAGGCCTCCTCTATTCTTGGGTAACATTAGTTTTTTTAAGGTAATGCGTGGTCTCTTTCGTGACCATATGAAAGCTAAAAACGCTTTGTGTAGTTTCATTAAGTCGCGGCTTTGGAGTAGGAGTGGGATTGTTTGCAGTGGGTATAGGAGTCTTGGGAAACTGATCATTTTAATCAGGTGGCATCTGCCCGAGAGGGAGATCGGGAGGTGGTTCCATCTATCTAACTCTTGTTATTTTTAATATTATTGGAGGGTAATTTAGAGCGTCGAGGGACTCCGGTCTTTTGCCTATGTTTATACCTAGATATTTAATATGGCTATGTGCTATGGTTACTGGACATTTTTCGAAATCTTTGTCTGTAATTTTTCCCTGAGGAGAGATGTCCAGTATTTCGCACTTGGTGGTATTAATTTTGAAGCCTGACCTGTTTCCGAAAGCTTCCAGTAGGGCAAATACTCGTGGCAAGTCCGATTTTGGCTGGGCGAGTGCTAATAAAATGTCGTCTGCAAATAGCATTGTTTTGACCTCTTTTCCCCGAATTTTTATACCTCTGATTTCTGTGTTATTTTCTAGTAGCCTTGCTAGTGGTACGATTGCTAGATTAAATAAGAGTGGTGATAGGGGGCACCCCTGTCTAGTGCCCTTCTGTAGGGGGAATCTTGGTGAGAGGAAGCCTGGGGTATTGATTTGCGCCTGAGGGGAGGAGTATAGTTTCCATATGTAAGTGTAGAATGGTCTGGCGAACCCCATTCTGTCTAGTGTTCCCTTCAGCCAATTCCACGACACGTTATCGAAAGCTTTCTCCGCATCTATTGTAAGTAGTGCCGGTGAGGGGTGGGCTGTTGGGTGTAGTTTGATATCGTCTAAAATTGTTAAGATCTTTCTTATATTTGTGATAGCTGAGCGTTCCTTCGTAAAACCTGTTTGCATAGGTGAGAGATGTGCGGCATGATATTGGCCAGACGGTCTGCCATGATTTTAGCCATTAATTTTAGGTCTGTATTAATTAGAGAAATTGGTCTGTATGATTTTGCGTCGGCAGGGTCCTTGCCTGGTTTTGGTAATAGTTTGATGTATGCTGTGTTCATGTCTGAGGGAATGGGGTTATCTCGCATATATCCTTCGAACAGTTTTTCGAGCACTGGGGTGGTTTGATCTTTTAAGATTTTAAGTAATTCGCCTGTGTAACCGTCAGGTCCCGGGGCTTTATTATTTCCTAGTCCTTTGATGCCGTCTTTGATTTCCGTTTGGGAGATTGGGGAATTTAACATTGCGAGTTGTTCGTCTGATAGTGTGGGCCAGGTTATGTTTGAGAATAAGTTCTCCTGTGTAGTTGTTTCTGTTTGTGCTTGTGAGTAAAGGTTTGAGTAGTATTCATAGAATATGTGATTGATCTTTTTGGGATGCGCATGTACCTTTCCTGTTCTGTCTTTCAGGCCTGCTATGTTATTTTTCTGATAAGGCCCTCGTGCTAGGTTTGCCATTAATTTTCCTGCCTTGTTGCCGAATTTGAAAAGTTTTGCTTCTTTGCGTGAATAGGCTAGCATTTCTCTTTTATTTAGCCAGAATTCGTATGATTCCTTTGCTATGGTCCAGTTTTGCTTGTTATTGTTCGGCGTTTCTTGGAATCGTGAGTAGGCGCTTCGTAGTTGTTCGCTAAATTGTTTAATTTTGTCATTGATATTTCTTTTTAATGATGCCATGTATGCGATTATTCTACCTCGTATAACCGCCTTTGCCGCATCCCAGAGTAGTTGGGGGTCATTAAAATGTATTTCGTTGTCATATAAGTACTCGAGCCACCACCCCTTTAGCAATGCGCAAAATGTCTCGTCATCGGACATATTAGATGGGAATCGCCATATATAGTCTTCCCCCCTCGGGTGTTCTTCCCGTAGTGCCATCACTACTGGAGCATGGTCTGAAATCACCACGTCTCCAATATAGATCTTAGTTATTCTTGGTATTAAGTATGTTGACGTTAGCATGTAGTCAATTCTGGACCACGAGTTGTGGGTGTGGGAATAGTGTGTAAATTCCCGTCCCTCCGGGTTACGTTCCCGCCATACATCTCTGAGCCCCGAGGCGTGGGTAAAGTCTCTCATATTGGAATCATGGTTTTTGATATTTTTGTTTTGAGTCGCTTGAGTGCGTCTATCTTCTCCTGCTCTAATTACTGCATTGAAGTCCCCCCCCCCACCACTTTGCGCGTCTCCGTGTCTTTTAGTAGTTTGTTTGTGAGGTCTCTTAAGAACTGTTTATTATTTGTATTGGGGCCGTATATATTGTAGATGTTAACGTTTTCCGCCCCTAGCTTGGTTTGTAGTATTAGAATCCTCCCCTCTGAGTCTTGCCATTGTTTGTGTACTTTGATGTTTAAACCTTTTTTGATGAGGATCAGTACCCCTGCCTTTGACTGTACTGCTGGGGAACCATAGACTTCTCCTACCCATAATCTGCGCATGCGAAAATAATCTTCTTCTCTCAAGTGGGTTTCCTGTCTGCTTTTAGGCGTTTTAAATGACGTAGCATCATTGACCTTTTCTTGGGTGATCTAAGACCTTTGACATTCCAGGATATTATGTGCATGACAGTTATAGTTTAGTTTGCTCTCTGTCTAGAGTATGTGCTTAGTGATCTGTTAGTGGGTAACCACAATTTTAACTTATACACCTTACTCTAAAAAACTCAGTAAAAACACAGAAAAAAAAACAACAACAAAAAACTTTGGTGGCCCCCCAGCGCTTTTATGCTGTGGTAGGCGGAGGAACAGGGAAAAGAATGCAGCTTCTTCTAGGATAAAATGTCGAACATATGCCCAGAAGAAGAGCGCATGAGTTGTCTTCCTCTCATTCCACTTTGCAAGCAGCAGTCGGGACTATAATCTTTCTGGGGTCGAACTATTGCGCCCGTTGTTGTCTTTGCCTTACTTATCTTAGCCTTGCTCCCTTGTGGATTGCGACTTGGAATTGAGTGGAGCTTTAGCACCATCTCTAGGTTTGCATTCGACATTTTTTCTCCGCTCCAGAGAATTACATTTAAAATTTAAAAGTTATTAAATATGTTATAAACTTGAGATAATTAAATGTCCATCTGTTTTCAGGACAACAGTCTTTCTTCATTTTTCCTTTTTTTTCCCCTTCTCTCCTCCCACCCCCCCCCAGTGTCCCCTCCATGTAGTTACATACTCACGACCCCGTTGGGGAACTTCGCAGAGGCGGAGTCGCGGGCAAGGCTCTGTTCTTGCTTCGTGGAGCTTTTGGGGAGGCCGAGGGTCGCGGAAAGTCTTCCAGCCAGTTGTCACGTGTGTCTGTCTGTCCACGGTCGTCTCGTCTGTCTGGTGGGTCTTTGGTTCTTCTCGGTCTTAGCTCCTATTCCACCCCTTCCGGATCATGAAAGGTTAGAGTGTTGCCATTGCGAAATACTTTCAGGATTGCCGGGTATAATAGCGCAAATTTTTGTTGTCTTTTGTGTAGCTCAGAGCATATTGGAGAGAATGCCTTCCTTTTACGCTGTACCTCTGTCGAGTAGTCTGCGAAAATTAGGAGTTTGTGGCCTTCCACTTCCAGTGAGTTGTTCCGGCTCTTAAAATTACGTAAGATTTGTGCTTTATCTGTGTAGTCCAGGTATTTGACTATAGTGGGTCTCGGGCATGTCCTGGTGCTTGAGGTTTGGGTTGTGGGTGTTGTTCGCAGATCCGGGCCCAGGCGATGTACTCGTTCGATTTTTGCATTTATTGGTAATGCCCATTATGCTTGGTATTGCTATTTCACATAGCTGTCGTAAGTCTTTCTGTAGGTAGCTTTCTGGGACTCCAATGATCTGCAAGTTATTTCGCCTGGACCTATTTTCCAAGTCTTCCCGTCGGTCCCAAAGGTACTTGTTGACGCGTGCTAACTTTTCTATGGATTTGGCTGTATCGCTGTGTTCCGTGTTTATTGTCTCCATTTCAAGTTCTATCGCGTCTAGGCGGTTCCCGTGTTGCGTCATTGTTTCCCGGAGTTCTCGTAGAGAACCAGCCACTGTGGCGGCCAGAGTCTCTTGTAGGTCTGGGCCAATGAGTTTTGCCACCTCAGTCGCCAATGTTTTGTAGTCCAGGATCGCTGTGCCGTGTTTGGCTTGAGTCTCAGTGTCTGGTGGTGTGGAATGACTAGGACTGGGTGCTCAAGGGTAGTTTTCTCTAGTGGTATCTTCTTTTTTCTGCGTCATTTTAGTTATGTTTTTTGCTTTCCTTTGGTGTGGCCCACAATGTTGTAGCCGCGGCTTGGGGTATGCCCTTTGTTAGCGGTTGCGAGGTTGCTGTTTTAGAGATGAGTGGTACTGAGAACTGGTGGTTTTGGTTGTTTTGGAAACCTCTGGATTTATGCGCAGGTGGTCTTGAAGTCGAGCGGTTCTGATGTCTGTGGTTTTACCGGAGGTCGGTTCTGAAGATGGGTAGTTCTGAAGATAAGTGGGTCCGTTGCTAGGCAGCTCGGGCAGTAAGCGGTTTTGGAACTAGATGGTTTTGCAAATATGCGATTCCGGGTGCACGCGGTTCTGGGCACAGGCGGCCCCAAGCGCAGGTGACTCTGGGCCCAGGCGGGTCCGAAAATAGGTGATTCTGAAGATAGGCGGTTAGTATATTGTTGCACTAGTGTCAGAATAGCCCGTATTGCGCCCAAGGTATATTGTTGCACGCGTGACCGAACAGCGGGTGTTGCGCTCAGAGACTATTGTTGCACGAGTGACCGAACAGCGGGTGTTGCGCTCAGAGACTATTGTTGCACGAGTGACCGAACAGCGGGTGTTGCGCTCAGAGACTATTGTTGCACGAGTGACCGAACAGCGGGTGTTGCGCTCAGAGACTATTGTTGCACGAGTGACCGAACAGCGGGTGTTGCGCTCAGAGACTATTGTTGCACGAGTGACCGAACAGCGGGTGTTGCGCCCAGAGTCTATTGTTACACGAGTGACCAACTAGCAGGTACTGCGCCCAGAGTATTTTGTTGCACTAGTGGCCAAGCAACAGGTGTCGCGCCCAGCGTATATTGTTGCACGAGTGGCCGAGCAGCGATTATTTCGCCCAGAATCTGCTGGTGCACAAGTGTCAGGTCAACAAGCACTGCACCCAGAGTCTATTGTTGCATGAGCGTCAGGTCAGTGGGTGCTGCCTCCAGAGTATATTGTTGCACAAGTGACCGCGTAGCGAGCACTATATCCGGAGTCTATTGTTGCTCGAGTGTCAGATCAGTGGGTGTTGCCTCCAGAGTATATTGTTGCACAAGTGACTGAGTAGCGAGCACTGCGCCTGGAGTTTATTGTTGCACGAGTGTCTGGACAGACCAAAGTTATTGCGCTCACAGTCTATTGTTGCACGAATGGAAAAGTAGTAGGGAATATGCGCTGAGTATATTGTTGCTCGAGTGTCAGGGCGAGGGGAGCAGGGGCTGCGATTATATTGTTGCACGAGTGCCAGGGTCTCGAGTACCAAGTTGTAACTGTGCTGGTGTTCAGGTCTCAAGGAGGCCAGGCAGACAGGTATGTTGTGTTACATTACATGCCCTCTCAGAGCTGGAGACCCTCTGATATACTGGGGGAGTGCTTTTGTGGAGTTTCCCATCCTCCTTGTCTGCCCCTCGCTGACCTCTGCCCTTTTTTTTTAAATTACTGTTATGGGTGAGGCAGTCTCCACGTTCCCCGTCCCCTGTGGGGTCCTACAGCTGTTTCTAGTATAGGCAGAGACTGTAATGGCCGCGGGGAGGGGGACACGTGTCTCCCACCTTCACTCGCTTCTGTTCTCCGCGGCTCCATCCCCTCTGCAGTAGGAGCGCCATCGGGAGCTGTGCTGGCTATGGTCTGCGGAGTTCCCGTCCTCTCCCGCGGTCGTCACCAGCAGATTCTGAGGGTGCAGGTAGGGGTTGATGTGGGGTGGAAGAATTTTGCTTTGCCGCGCGGCCGGACGGCAGTGGGGCTGGTGAGGTTTGCGCTTCTGTCTCCCGTCTCCCTTCACTTTCCGGTACTTCGTACTGTTTCTCCGCGGCAGCAGTGAAGCTTTCCTTCTTGAAGGGCCGACAGCAGCTGTGTTTGGGGTATTTTCTGGAGCGGGGTTGCCGGAGCTCTGTGTCCCTGCTGCTTTACTCCATGGCGCCGGATACGGAAGTCTAAAAACAGGTTTTTTTTTGTACAGCACACATATGAATGAAGGCTCTCAATCCAAAATGGATACCCCCGTTTGTCCCGTGGTCAGAAACATACCCGTTGTGGCCCTAACCTTATATCTGTATGCATAACGGGGCTCAAACAGAATGGAGCAGTTGGTGGCTTTCAGAACAGTCATTTTGCTTGAAGGTGATTTAGGCCCAATTTCTCACTTGTAGAGCCCTTGAGCTGCCAAAACAATAGAGAACCCCCACAAATGACTGCATTTTGAAAACTAGACCCCTTAACGAATTTATCTAGGGTTGTATTGCATATTTTGACCCCATAGTTTTTTAATTAATCGAAGCATAGCAGAAGGAAAAAAAGTACGATAATAATTTTTTGGGCAATTATCTCATTTTAAAAACGAGGTGGGGGGGGGGTGTACGCCAAACTGGGGAAAAGGTACGCAGATAAAGATACCATCAGGCGACATCGCGGGAGGCCTTAGATAAAAAAATTTCACCTCCCCCTCATGGATCGGATGAAATTTAAACTTTTTTTTACCTTTACGTGATCACCGTTATCCATTGGACAGCGGCGATCACCTGACCAGGAAACGTGTACTGCGGCACCCTGTGAAATCTCCAGGCTGTCGGCTAAGTTTGGTAGCCAGAAGCGGGGAAATTTCAAATTATCCGGCATTCTGCAGCTTTTGCCCATGCGTCCGCCACTTTGGTGATGGACGCGTGCACAGATGCCTGGGGTAGGGTCGACTGATAAATCCAGGGGCCTTATGTACGTAATTTCATCCTTCCTTCATGGATATGATCCGTAAGCGGAGATAACTTAACTTTTGAAACTTTTTTTTTTAAACTTTACATGATCGTCGTTATCTATTGGATAACGGTGATCATGTGACTGGGAACCGTATACAGCGGTCTCCAGTGACATGTCTCTGCTCCAGGCTGCACATGCTGGCCAGGAGCAGAGGGATTTTAAATTTCCCCGGGGCCTACTGCATGTTCAGAAGGCGACATAAGGTCCTGGAAGGACCGTATCGCTGCGGGACATCGTAGAGGATGGGCGTGAGTATTTTCACCTCCACTCATGGATCTGATCCATGAGTGGAGGTGAAACTTTAACTTTTTTTACTTTTTAGAACTTTTCGGTGATTGCAGTTATCCATTGGATAGCACGACGATCACGGGTCCGGGGACCTTCAGTAGCCGGGAAGCAGGTGATTTCAAATGCCCCGTGCTGATCTTGCGGAGGATGGGGGTGAGTAGTTACAGCCCCCCTCATGAATGCAATCCATGAGGGGAGCTGAGGCTCTAAATTTTTTTAAAACTTTCTATTTACTTTATTGCGATCGGTGTATCCATTGGCTAGCCCTGATCACATTACCGGGGGTGGGGGAGGGGACTTCACGTGGCCCCCCATTACTGCTCCATGTTGTTGGCTACCTCCCGGAACTAACAGCATGGAGCTGTCATGTCCTCAGCCCACAGGGCTTTAATCCTCAGGGAATGCATGTTTTTATGTCACTGAGGACTAAAGCCCACAAAGCTAGGACGTAAAAAGGCAATGGGGCCGTCACTAAGGGGTTAAGCCTACTTTTTAGAATTGTTTTGAGTGACCTTCAGGAGCTCTCGCTTCTAGAGCTCCCAGAAGTTGCTAATGAGCACCTGCTTGGATGCTTTGCTGGACTCACATGATCTACTTCCAAATAAAAATAAACAATTGGTGGAAATCCCAGGCATAGATAAGAATACATCTCAGAAATAACTGAGAATAGTGTATTTTCTCAAAAATACATAGAATACCTAACAATGATTTTTAATAAGCAAGTTCGCTAACTACATAATGGCATAAAGCCCGGAAAAATGGATGGACATATCTGAACTTTTGTGAAAGATGAAGTGGATTCACCATGATTGCTTACCTTTGGCAAATTCATGTCTTTGCAGTTTCTGATTAACTACTTATAGTTTACTGCTGACCTTTTGACTGTGATGCCACTTGAAAACTTGCATATGTGAAAGACGTATTCGGGGAAATTCCTGTTCACGCATTCTGTACGCAAACTCAGTAGTGAATTTATTAATGAGGAAGGCTATTAACAAAAATGATGCCCTTGATGCAATAAATCTGCAGTGCTCTTAAAGGGGTTGTCCCGAGAAAGCAAGTGGGGGTAAGCACTTCTGTATGGCCATATTAATGCACTTTGTAATATACATCGTGCATTAAATATGAGCCATACAGAAGTTATTCACTTACCTGCTCCGTTGCTGGCGTCCCCGTCTCCATGGTGCCGTCTAATTTCAGCGTCTAATCTCCCGATTAGACGCACTTGCGCAGAAGGGTCTCCTCCCTTCTCTTGGGTCTCGGCACGAGCAGAGTTCTGGCTCCGCCCCCTTCTACGCGTCATCGCGTTGCTCCGCCCCGTCACGTGTGCCGATTCCAGCCAATCAGGAGGCTGGAATCGGCAATGGACCGCACAGAGCCCACGGTGCACCATGGGAGAAGACCCTCGGTGCATCGTGGGTGAAGATCCCGGCGGCCATCTTGCTAAGGTAAGGAAGAAGTCGCCGCAGCGCGGGGATTCGGGTAAGTACTAAACGTTTAGTTTTTTTAACACATGCATTGGGGGGCCTATTGAATAAAAAAAAAAAAACGTTTCGGCGCGGGACAACCCCTTTAACCTCAATATGTCTATGTGAGAATATTTAGCCTCTCTATATGTTTTAGCTGTATGTAAAATAATCCCAGAGAGTTAACAAAGTATAGTGGATAATCATTTATTTACTTTGACACTTCAACTGGCCAGATTTTTTTTTAACAATAATTTTTATTGAAAATGTTCCATTTTACAAAGGAGTATAAAATTGAGATAATGATTGTAGGCGTACAAGGCTAGCTGGGTTAGTGGTAGTAGTATAATTTTAATCTGTTACAGCCAGATTCTTCTCTGCCTTTCATTGTTGTTTTTGTCATAGAAATGATTCAAAAACCTCAGTGGCCTGACCAGGGCCAACATGCAGAAGGGAAAAGGAGGGAGGTAGGCAGGTATTGGGGTAGGGAGGGGGGGTTATTCTCTCATGGGGCAGCAACCCAAGGGGGGAGGGATCCCCAAGGTTAGCTTTCAGGCTTTGTATTTATAGTGCAGTTGAGGTGCCAGCCTCCACTGTAGGGAGGGCGTAATCTATCCATGGGGTCCAAATATTTAGAAATCTATCATACCTATCCTCTGATATTGATGTTAATTTCTCATTAATCAAGTACCAATTCATTCAGCATTTAACCTCAGAGAATTCCAGCAAGGTTTTTTGCCAAGATTGAGCGATAGTTTGTTTTGTGGCTAGGAAGAAGAACGAAATCAGCTTTCTAGAGTTTGGAGATTTATTTGTTATCCATTTGTTCAGTAGGGCTTCCCATGGGTTTTTACACAGATTATGATTAGTTACTGTATATATGAGGAAGTTTACCCTAATCCAGAGTCTTTTGACTCGAGGACATGACCACCATATGTGGAACATATCTCCTGGGGAGGAGCATCCCCAGAAACAGTCTATACAGCGACCTGGAACCACGTGAGCAATTCTTGTAGGGACTAAGTACCAGCGTAATAGAATTTTTTTCATTGGAAGAAGACACTGAAGTCTGTCACTTCTACTGAACATGTATGTGTTAAACCTGTTGTGTTACTATCCAAGTCCTTGTCTACTGTTTTGAAATCTATGGATTTAGAAGTGCTGTCCCACAGAAGGTTTTGTGATTTATTTACATAGTAACATAGTTTGTAAGACCGAATGAAGACAATGTCCATCTAGTCCAGCCTGCCTATCCTCCTGTGTTGTTGATCCAGAGGAAGGCAAAAAAACCCCAAGAGCAGAAGCCAATTAGCCCTTTGGGGAAAAAATTCCTTCCCGACTCCTTAATGGCAATCAGACTGTTCCCTGGATCAACACCTAATATTTCCTACCTACCTGTAACCCAGATTAACAATTAACCTTAGATTTATAACCTATAATATCCCTCCTCTCCAGATAGACATCTAGTCCCCTTTTAAACTCCACTATGGATTTTGCCATCACTACTTCCTCAGGCAGAGAGTTCCACAGTCTAACTGCTCTTACCGTAAGGAACCCTTTTCTATGTTGGTGATCAAACCTGCTTTCCTTTAAACGTAGCGGATGCCCTCTTGTTACCCTCGTAGTCCTGGGTAAAAACAGATCCTGGGAGAGATCCTTGTATTGTCCCCTCATGTATTTATACATAGTTATTTGATCACCCCTTAACCTTCTTTTTTCTAGAGTAAGTAATCCCAATTTTGATAGCCTCTCTGGGTATTCCAGTCCCATCATTCCATGTATTAGTTTAGTTGCTCTTCTTTGAGCCCCCTCCAATACTGTAACATCTTTCCTGAGCACCGGTGACCAGAACTGTACACAGTATTCCATTTTGTTTTTTTTAGTGGAGACAAAAGAAGAACATTCAGATCTTATTAGTCGAGGAGAAGATGAACCACTTGATGAAAGGTAAAACACTGACCACTGTACTGTTAAGTAGAATATACTTCTCTACATTATTTTCAAAATCTACCTTATAATTGAGATACAGTATGTTGGAAGATAGCTCTCGGTCCCTTCCATTCATTAGGAATAGTCAGACTTTGGAGCTTTCTCTAATCCTGTGTTCACACCGTGTTTTTCATACAGTTGGCAACATACAGTACTGTACATCTGGAACCAAATAGAAATTGCATCATATACTGTATGACACAAATGGATATCAGGAAAAAAGTCCTGCGCTCAAGAGGTGAGGATGAAAGATGTGGAGAGAATCAATACAATGCCAAAGAATATGTCATTAATAGACACTAACTTGGAAGGAGGGGGTGTGATGAACAGAAACCCCCACCTCTAAATGTCGTAAAAAGATGTAAATCCACATGGACGTCAGAATGTAGAATGAAGTGAAGCTTTATTAGGGCGGCAACGCGTTTCAGTGCTATAACACACCTTTCCCTCAGTCGTCTCCAAGACAGCACCAATTGAGATTGCCTCCTCCTGATAGGACAGGAACACACTGAGAGGTTAAAAGCTCCCCACCTTCCCCACTTTCCTCAGTGTCTTCCTGTCCTGCCAGGAGGCAGGATCTCTGAGAGGGGCTGGTGGAGAAGCCAGCCAGGATTTACTTACAGGCAGATCGGAGGGCAGTGGGTCAGCCTGTCCTCCCTTCCCAGCCAGACGACTCCCGGGACGCCACATGGGGTGGTAACCCCCGGGCCAGGTTCCTCCCGCGGAGGCCCATGGGGGGTACAAAGCAGGAGCCTCAGTCCCCCTCCTCCTCATATAGTCACGGCGCGGCGCTCCAGGAAGCCCTTTGACGGCGGGGGGCGGGGCGTCGCGTCACGTGTCCAGCGTAGTGACGTCATCACGCTCGCATCAGGAGACGCACGGAGGGGGCGGGGGTTAGCGCAGGAGCGTGAAAAATTCAAAATATGGAACCTGAGAGAAGCCAGAAGGTGGACCAGCACTACAGGTCGCAGGGTGTCTGCAGCACCGGTACTGTAATGAGTGCTCCAGCCCCAGAGATAGCTGAAGCCTCAGCAGCCGTAAGTAGCCAGTGCGGCAAAAAATACAAAATGCAAAATCCAATGTATTGTATATGGAAAAATTGCATATTTACCCGCAAAAAATACTTTCCCTTTTTTTGTCAGGGGGATAAAAAAGACATCCCCACAGAATAAAACCCCAAAAATGCGTGGAGTGCGGGACGAGACTGCCAGCTACGTACCAGAGGCCTCTATGCAAGGCATGCGTAGCTAGGCTAGTCAAAGAAGAATCGGGGGGATTCATGGATGACGTTAGAAAGCTGGTGAAGGAGGAGGTTCGATCAGCCCTAACGTCACAGCTGTCGCCGCCAGAGAAACGGCAGAAAAAGGCGTATGTTCCCGACGAACCTTCCGACTCCGAGAGTTCTATCGGATCGGAGCAAGAGGAACAGGCGGCCGAGGAGTCCTCAGACGATGACTACAAAAGATACCTTTTCCATCAGGACGACTTAATGGAATTGATTAAGTCAGTCAGGGCTACATTAAAAATGGAAGAGCCCAGAGAACCACGCACCCTGCAAGATGAGATATTCGGGGGACTAGGGGAGAGGCGTAAACATACCTTCCCTGTCCACAAAAACATCATTAAAATTATCCAAAAGGAGTGGAAGAAACCAGACGCAGGTTCCTTCTCCGCTAGAGGGGTAAAAAGAAGGTACCCATTCGAGGAGGAAGTTTGCGCAAGCTGGGAAGAGATACCCAAGGTAGACGTCCCAGTGGCCAAAGTAGCTAGGACGACGAGCCTGCCCTTTGAGGATGCCGCACAATTAAAAGATCCCATGGATCGCAAAGCCGAAGGCCTTCTAAAAAAAATCATGGGAGGCAGCGGCAAACATACTTAGGCCAGGGATAGCAGCCACCTGCGTGGCGCGCACTCTGGGGGTATGGCTCGAACAGCTGGAGCTACACTTAACTAATAAAACGCCAAGGGAACAGATCCTAAATTCCCTACCTATCCTGCGTATGGCAACAAACTTCCCAGCGGATGCCGCGTCCGAAACGGTTAAACTCTCGGCAAAAGCTACAGCCCGATCTAACTCAGCCAGAAGAGTACTATGGCTGAAATCATGGTCAGGCGACTTAGCCTCAAAAAATAAACTATGCGCCCTCCCGTTCTATGGTCAGTTTTTGTTCGGACCAGACCTAGACAAAATTCTGAAGAAGGTAGCCGACAAAAAGAAGGGATTCCCGGAAGAAAAGCCGCAGAGAGGGAAGACCTTCTTCCGAACCCCAGGGCAACAGCCCGAGGCCTACCGAGGCAAGGGCAAGACAGGCCGCTGGAGTTACCCCAAGGGGGGCAGAGGGAGAAATATCCTCTTTAATCCCCACCAGGGGGAGCCCAAGCAGAGACCCTGACGCCAGCTCCGTAGGGGCAAGGCTGGGGAACTTTGTGGACCAATGGGCCACAATTTGCGAGGGCCCATGGATCCCAAAGATCCTACAGCAGGGATACCGGATAGAACTGGTGTCCCTCCCCAGAAGGAAATTCATTATCACAGGAGGCTCAGGGCAACAGTTACACTTACTAAGACAGAGCGTTCGGGACCTGCAACATCTAAACGCAATATCCCCCGTACCGCAAAACGAGGAAACTCAGGGCCATTATTCCAGGCTCTTCCTAGTAAGAAAACCCTGCGGGAAACAGCGGATGATAGTGAATCTGAAGCCCTTGAACACCTGTGTCAACTACAGAAAATTCAAAATGGAGTCCATCTCTTCAACGATAAAGTTGATTCCCAAAGGGGCCTACATGGCATCCATCGATCTGAAGGACGCTTATTTCCACGTAACGTTCCACGAGGGGTCCCAAAGACACCTAAGGTTCGCAGTGGATATGGGCAAAGGAATAGAGCACCACCAATTCAGATGCCTGCCTTTCGGGATCTCCTCAGCACCCAGAATTTTAACCAAAATTATGGCAGAGGTAGCTGACTACCTGAGGAAAAAGTCGATCCTAATAATACCCTACCTGGACGATATTTTAATAATAGCAGAGTCCAGGGAACTACTAACGAAGCACCTAGAGATAGTGCTAGAACTCCTCCAGTCTCTAGGATGGATCATAAACTGGGAAAAATCCAGCTTAGATCCTGACAGGAAGAAGACGTTTTTGGGCATAACGCTCAACTCAGAATTACAATGCTCCTGCCTGCCCGAGGAAAAAATACAAAAAATCCAAAGGCTGGTCAGATCCTTCCTACAGAAACGATCATGCACAATTCAGGAAGCCATGTCTCTCCTGGGAAGCCTAACATCATGCATTCCCGGAGTAGCATGGGCCCAGGCTCACACCAGAGCTCTACAGGCCTCCGTCCTATCCACATGGGACAAAAAGCAGTCCTCGCTAGGGACAAAAATGTATATTCCCAAACACAGTGAAAACATCCCTGCGTTGGTGGACATCCCCAGCGAACCTGCAGGAAGGGGTTCATTGGCTACAAAACCCAGCCACGCACATCACAACGGACGCAAGCGCCTGGGGATGGGGAGCGCATGTGGGGAACCAGTTCTTTCAGGGCCCGTGGTCCCAAAGGATAAAAGAACAATCCTCCAATTACAGAGAGCTACAGGCCGTATGGCGGGTCCTACAGCAGTTAGGAAACTCGCTACGGAACCAGCATAATAAAGATACTGTCGGACAATACCACCAAAGTCGCCCATATTCGGCACCAGGGGGGCACAAGGTCTCCTGCCCTGCAAAACATTTCGCAGAAAATCTTCCACTGGGCAGAGGGCCGGATCCTTTCGATCACGGCAACACATTTAAAAGGGACGCTAAACCAAAAAGCGGACTTCCTCAGCAGGAGGCAGATAGACCCAGGAGAATGGTCTCTCTCCCTGGAGGCATTCAGAATCCTGACCAATCGGTGGGGGTCCCCACAATTGGACCTATTTGCAACCAGGGAGAACGCCAAAGTAGGCAATTTCTTCTCCCTCCGGCCAGGAGATCGTCCTATAGCAATAGACGCCTTAGGCCAGGACTGGGGAAAGGGGCTAGTGTACGCGTTTCCTCCGATACCGCTGATCCGCAGGGTCTTACAACATTTCAGAACCCAGGTATGCACGCTAATCCTGGTGACCCCCTTCTGGCCCAAAAGAAGTTGGTTCGGTCTTCTGACAACATTGAGTGTCCAGGACCCAGTCACCTTTCCCACCTGGACAGATCTGCTATCACAGGGGCCACTGAACCACCCGGGCATAGACAAACTCCACTTAACAGCATGGCTCTTGAGGAATCCTCACTAAGGGGGAAGGGATTCTCAGAGAGAGTGGTAGAAACGTTAATGTCCAGCAGAAATAAGACGACCCACCTTATCTACCAGAAGGTTTGGAGAAGGTTCTGCTCATGGAGACAGGGAAGGGATTCCGGGGATTCTATCCCGAGCATCCCTTTGATCCTAGAATTCTTGCAGGAGGGCCTACAGATAGGCCTCTCTCCAAGTACCCTGAAGGTCCAGGTCGCAGCCCTTAGCGCCATATGCGACACAAAGTTCGCGGACAATAGATGGGTCAACAGGTTCTTGACAGCAGCAGCTAGATTACGACCTAGACCCATAAAACTTGTTCCAGACTGGAACCTTAATTGGGTTCTAAGGGCCATGTCAGCGGAACCATTCGAGCCGATCGAAGCACTACCGATAAAAATGCTTACAATCAAGACCGTTTTTCTAGTAGCCATCACATCTGCAAGGAGGGTTAGTGAGCTTCATGCTTTGTCCATTCACCACCCATTTCTAAAAATCTCGGACTCCAAATTAATATTTAAAACGGACCCTGCCTTCATGCCAAAGGTGGTATCACATTTTCATAGGTCCCAGGACGTAATAATTCCCTCATTTTTTAGCAAACCTAAAAACGAGGAAGAAAAAATCCTAAACTGCTTGGACGTCAGAAGAGCAGTCCTAGGCTACATAGATCCGACAAGCCACTGGAGACGGGACGACAACCTGTTCATCCAGTTCAGTGGCCCAAATAAAGGGAACAAAGCGGCAAAAAACTCCATAGCCAGGTGGCTCCGCCTCGCCATTATAGAATCCTATAAAGCCCTCGGGAAGGAAATCCCCTTAGCTCTTAAAGCCCATTCTACAAGGGCAGTAGCATCCTCATGGGCCAAACATAGCTCAGCTTCGGTCGAGCAGATATGCAAGGCCGCAGTCTGGAAAAAACACCACACGTTCATTAAACATTATAGGGTAAAAGTGCAGCAGGACGAGGACATGGTCTTCGGCCGCAAAGTCCTCTCGGCAGCAATCCCACCCTAATAAACTTTAGTTGGTACATCTCAATTGGTGCTGTTGTGGAGACGACTGGGGGAAAAAATGGATTATACCTACCTGATAATCAGGTTTCCAGGAGTCTCCACGACAGCACCCGTACCTTTCCCCCCTAAATTGATAGAAAAGAAACTATATAATATAATATAATATAATATAATAAATAAATATATAATATAATATAATTTCATAATCAACAAAAAAAAACCCGGTTAAGGGAAGAAATTTAAGTTGAGCTCCTACGCCGGCGATTCGTTAGAATCCACTGACGAAAGTGGGGAAGGGGGGGAGCTTTTAACCTCTGTGTGTTCCTGTCCTATCAGGAGGAGGCAATCTCAATTGGTGCTGTCGTGGAGACTCCTGGAAACCTGATTATCAGGTAGGTATAATCCATTTTTTCTCAAGCCGACATGCATATACAGACAAGAATAGCACATATTTATATAAAAAATATGAAAGGTGATACGTTACACGTGTCTCACATTGCTAAGCGGTTCCGGCGCTGAAATGGGGGCGCGGCCTGTGGTCGCGCTGGTTACGTCGTCATGTCATGTGACCGAGGTCACATGATCATGTTAGGCGTCATTAACGGCACGGTCCATACTGACGTCATGGCGTCAAGATGCGTATTGCATAGAATGGAACGCACAATGCGTGTCACAGGTTCAGTAACGTGCATCAAGCATATGATTCATAGTAACGTCACTCCACAAACGTGCGTCTGACGTGCGCTGGAACGCACGTTGTGTGCCATTGATAGGACTACAAGATTAAAGGTAAAAAGTGACAAACAAACAAACATTTAAAATTCACATGAGAATACTGCAATATATCAAAGATCTTCATCCAGAAGGGGAGAAAACAACTCTATAGCAATTTCATATTAAAAAGCTGGCATTATACAAACACTAGTTCTATGGATAAATGGCATAAAGAGGTAAGAACGTGACACGCATTGTGCGTTTCATTCCATGCAATACGCATCTTGACGCCATGATGTCAGTACGGACCGTGCCGTTAATGACGTCTAACATGATCATGTGACCTCGGTCACATGACATGACGACGTAACCAACGTGACCACAGGCCGTGCCCCCATTTCAGCGCCGGAACCGCTTAGCAATGTGAGACACGTGTAATATATCACCTTTCATATTTTTTATATAAATATCTGCTATTCTTGTCTGTATATGCATGTCGGCTTGAGAAAGGTGTGTTATAGCACCGAAACGCGTTGCTGCCCTATTAAAGCTTCACTTCATTGTACATTCTGAAGTCCATGTGGATTTACATCTTTTGACGACATTTAGAGAAGAGGGCTTCTCTTCATCACACCCCCTCCTTCCAAGTTAGTGTCTATTAATGAGATATTCTTTGGCATTGCATTGATTCTCTCCACATCTTTCATACTCACCTCTTGAGCGCAGGACTTTTTTTCTGATATTCATTTGTGTCACTTTCTAACTGAGGGAGCTCTGATTTCTAGGAGCCCAGTCTCTCTGCAGCTCTACTTTTGACACCAAGAGGATTGAAGTGAGGCAGGAGAAGATACGGTGGAGATACCCCAGCTTTTGCATTTACCACTGACGTTGCCCTTCTTTTGTTAGTACCAGTCTCCTGAGGCGCTCTCTACCCATTTTCTGCATATCATATACTGTATGGTATTGTTGGAGAGTCAGCTCAGGTAGAGCGCGGGGTTGCAGTGTCAGCGGCAGTCACAGACCACAACAGCAGATAAAGTCCATACAGGCTTGGCCTGTGTTTTATTATAAAGCATAAAAATAAACCAAATACAGCCTTAACTCCTGCTTATCCAGCACTCACTATACAGAGTTCTTCCCTGTCTCTACATACGGCTTGCTGCAGCCGCACAAAAAAACACACAATAGCATAAATTGCAGCTTTTTCCTGGGTCAGGGATAGAGCGTCCCTTGGGACCAGCGGCTTACAGCATCTAGCTGCACCCAGCCTCTCCTCTGTCTACCTCTGTTCCAGCTTTATGGGCTGGGTTAATTACACAGCCTCTACACCTGGGGAACTTGCCTCCCCCTAATAAGACCTGGAGTGGAATGGACACGAACTCCCTTCACTTCAACGGGCATAGTACCTGAATCCAAGCGAAACATAGCGACCATCCATTATTATCCCCTTCAGTGTCTTACAGTATCTATAGACTTCTATAGGTGAGATTTATCCCAGATGTGTGCCCTTTTGGCATACTATGCTTTCTGAAACGGCATACTACAAAATATCTATATTTTATTTTATTTTTTTTAATTACTCTTCACAAAAAAATTACTAAAACAAAACTGATCTGTTAAACACAGCCCAGTTATATGCAAAAGGAAACATTTTATTAGGATTACATCAAATTGATGTTTAAAATGTATATTTCCATAGTAGATCAGTAACTATGAAGCTACTAAGAGCATAAAATAGAGCCAGGTAAAGAACAGTATGCAATGTAGTGAGCACAGTTCTCTGTTCATATTAAAGCTGGGAAGAGCAAACGAGATATCACTATGTCTGCTGTGCAGCTCTTTATCAACTCTTATACTGGTGAACAGGGACGGATGGTATGACTTGATGCAGTCTTATTATCCCATTGTCGTCTATAATAAAAAGAAAGAACAAAGTGACTGTTTTTTTTTATATGCCTTTTTTATAATGTGCAAGTTATGTGTGTTGTGTTGGTTTTCTAAAAGGTGACCTCCCTGACCCAGATTGTTGCTAAGGATAGCTATACACTATAAAATCCGTGCGGGTGTCCCGCACGCGTGATCCGCGCCCATAGGGATGCATTGGACACCCGCGGGTAAGTAAATACCTGCGGATGTCATTTTTCCCTGCCGCGCAGATTGCACGTGCAGGAAATCACTCACAGCATGCTCCATTTTCTGCTGGTCTCCCGCAAGCCTATGGAAGCCGTCTGTATCCGCGGCACACCCGCAGCTGAATTTCTGCTCTGCCGCGGCAGAGCAGGAGTTAAAAAAAAAAAGAGAGAGTGCACAGCGCATGCGCATGGCATGCTTCCGGCGTGCCGAGCACATCCGCCGGGCAGAAGGAAAGAAGATCCGTCCGCTACGGACGGGAACCCGCAGCGTCTGGACAGGTGAGTAAAATCAATTTTCAGGACTCATGTCCACGGGAAAGGAGGGACCCGTTGCGGGATTCTGCATGAAGAATCCGCACGGGCCTAAATTTCCTAGTGGACATGAGGCCTTAAGATTTTGAACAATAGGAAAAGCAGATTAAGCACCTTTTCTGCTGACCACCACTGCATTTTAGGGGCACAAACGAGTGTGGCAGACATCTCCTGTATTAAGGCGTATTCATCATTACAGTCTGCGCATGCATGGAGTGCAGCAAACATGCTCTGCCTGTTCTCATTGCCAGGAGTATCACTAGAGCACATGCTCTGGCTGTTCATTATTACAGGAGCACACTCCATGGAGCATACTTGGAGTGTGCTAGCTGTGCTCCATCCAAAAGCAGGGTTGCAAGTAGAACATCAAAGTAGCACCCTGCAGTGCAATAGTTCTGATCCACTTTATCCTGCACATACAGTTGTGCAACGTTGAAATGGATGAAAAAGCAGCACAGATATACTAGTCAGAAGCCATTTCTCTGTCTGATTATTTAGAAAAATATGTAGAGTATTTTGTTGGTTCCATGCTGATTTTGTAACTTGAAGTGAACCTAAATGTTCAGCTGCTTGTTGTTTATGGACAAGTAATTCACAATAACTGTTAGGGTTCATTCAAACTGGCATTTGCGTACGTTAACTGTTTATACATATATAGCAGATGTGTGTGGAATTTGTATGTCGCAGGTTTGGGAGACAAGCCCACTTCATACACAACGGATATCGGCTGGGAAAACAGCTGACGTCTGGCCACTTTGTCTGGGATCAGAAAGAACTCAAATCCCGATTGTTAACTCTAAACATGTTGGGGTCAGTGCTACCCGAGGCATTTAAATGATTTGGCACAGGAATGAGGCTCCGACTGATAGTCATCTTGCAACAAGATTGCAAGATGTTGTTTAATTACAATGGCAGTCTGGGGCCTTGTAAAGATTTCCACACATGCCATGGATTTCTTCCTACTAAGCCCTACCTGTAGCAGGGATTAATATCATGCCGGCAAAAGTACAGTATACTTCAGTACTGAAGTTCAGGGCTCCCTTAGTATACAATATTAATGGGTTCAACATACATATCATCTCAGAACCAATTTTTCCCCATGACATCATGACAGCATACGCTGGAGGTTGCTCACCTGCTGACCTGAAGGGACAGGAAGAGGCAGAGTATAAAAAGCACCTCCCCTCCACCAACACCAGTGTTTTTCCTGTCCCTTCAGGACAGCAACGGCAGAGACGCTGTCCCATGCCGGAGGAGGACTTACCGGCGAAGCGGCGGCGTGGATTTTTCGGGCAGCCCCGGCAAACCCAGTGGGAAGGACCCCATCTGGGAGCTTTCCGGGGACTGCGTGGGCCGGGGCCCAAGTACGGGTTGCCGGCACCACTGCGGCCATCATTTCGGGCGGCGGCCGCCATCTCTGGTGGGCCGGGGTCCAAGTACGGGCTGCCGGCACCACTGCGGCCGTCATTGCGGCGGCGGCCGCCATCTCCGGGTCCAGGGCCGACAGGAGCGCTCCAGGGGGCGTGGTTTCGGCGGGCGGTGTCTGAGTCTGAATACAGCGCGGTGACGTCTGACGCTCCGCAAAGGGGGCGTGGCCTGGCGCGGCCGGCGCCAAATTCAAAAATCTGCTGCCCCTGCATCAGCTGGTGGTGTTTCTCCACGCTAAGGAACGATCCTAAGCACAGGAAGCGTTCCTGCAAGGCGCAAGATGTCGGCCAGAGAGACCCAGAGACCCTCCAAACTGTAAGTGGTCCAGTGGACCAACCTACACCTGCACTACATACACTTCCCGACTAACAGAGTTTCCCTTGTCTTACAGGACAGGGATACTCAAAAACCGAGGGAGGCTAGACGAAGGAGTAAAAAATGTCCAGTATGTCTAACCAAACTCGACAACTCCTGCACAAAAACGTTATGCGCTACCTGCTCTGCAAAAGTTTTGCAGGAGGAAAAAACTTCCCTTATGGCCGAAATTCGGTCAGTCGTCCGAGAAGAAGTGCAGCCCTCCCTCTCGGACCTCCAACCTGGGCCTTTCGGGGTTACACGCAGGTCGGTTCCGGCGGTGTCTGAGTCTGACTCCGACATAGCGGAAAATGTGGATTTTGACGGGGAAGTGACGCAGGAGGACAAGAAATATCTTTTCTCTACCTCAGACATGGATCAACTGCTAAAAGCGGTACGCAGGACCATGCAGGTGGAGGAAGACGTGCAGCAACCCCGCACAGTCCAGGAGGATATGTTCGCGGGGTTACTCTTGCAACCAAAATCTTCATTCCCCGTAAACGCCGCACTCAAGCAGCTGATTCTGAATGAGTGGGAGACCGTGGATCAGGCTCCGCTAATCCCCAGGGAATTTAAAGAACGCCTGTTATTTCCGGGAGATGAAGTGTCCTTTTTGGACGAGATACCTAAAGTCGATGCTGCAATTGCCATGGTATCCAGAAAGTCCGGATTGCCCTTTGAGGATACGTCCCACTTAAAGGACCCGTTGGACCATAAGGTGGACACAACCATGCGTAAAGCCTGGTCTACCTCCGGTCTCATCACGAAATCTAACATCGCGGCCACTTCCGTGGCTCGTTCCATGGCAATCTGGTTGGACCAATTTGCAGCCCTAGTCGACCAAAAAGCCCCTAGGGAGGAGTTCGCAAGTGGCATCCCTCTGCTGCGAATGGCAACAGGGTTCCTGGCGGATGCTTCAATGGAAACAGTCCGCCTCGGAGCCCGCATGGCAGCACTATCGAACACCGCTAGAAGGGCAGTGTGGGTGAAAGAGTGGTCAGGGGACGCAGCGTCCAAAAATAGGCTATGTACCCTACCGTTCCGGGGCGGGCGTATATTCGGACCAGACCTGGATCGTCTGCTGGAGAAAGCAGCTGACAAGAGTCACGGACTGCCTACCACCAGACCACCCAAGAGACCCTTCACTCCTCATCCCTCGTCTACGTACGCCGGGAAGGGGAAGACCGGAAGATGGTCTTATCCAAAGGGCGGAAGGGGTAAGACTTTAACTTTTGTCCCTCAGCCCATACTTTCGGGCCCGGTAGGGGGTAGACTGGCTCGCTGTGCCAATAGCTGGCGTAGTATTACAACTAATGAGTGGGTACTGCACCTAGTGGCGGAGGGGTACAGGATCGAGCTACTATCCCGCCCCCCGGACAGGTTTATGATAACCCCAACCCAGTCTCCAGGCCTAGAACAGGCTCTGTTGGAGGGCGTACGGAACCTGCAGGGTCTCGGCGCGGTTATCCCGGTCCCTAAGAAGGAACAGGGAAAAGGTTTCTATTCCCCCCTCTTTCTGGTTCCCAAACCAGATGGCTCCCACCGCACCATTATCAATCTAAAACAACTGAATAAATTCATTGAATATAGGAGATTCAAAATGGAAACCATTAGAACTGCAACTCCTCTAATTGCCAGGGATAACGTAATGGCTACAATAGACCTTAAGGATGCCTATTTTCATATCCCTATTTACGCCAACTCACAAAAGTTCCTGAGGTTTGCGCTGAGGATGGAAGGGGAAATCCGCCACTTTCAGTTCGTCTGCCTACCATTTGGAATCTCCTCGGCTCCGCGAATTTTTTCCAAGGTCGTGATGGAAATGGTGGCCTTCTTACGAAATCAGGGTGTCATGATCATCCCCTACTTAGACGACTTCCTGTTGGTGGCGGATTCCCCGTCTACCCTGAGATCACACTTGGAGTCCACATTGCAATTATTTAAGGAGCTCGGCTGGATTGTTAACAAGTCAAAATCCAACATGGAGCCAGAAAACAGGAAGAAATTCCTGGGTGTCATCCTGGATTCCAGTCTACAAAATTCGTCCCTTCCTCCCCTAAGAAAACATCTTATCATAGAGGAATGTTCCAACCTCTATAAAAAACATAGGGTAACGATAAGAGACGCAATGCGGATCCTGGGACTAATGACTTCGTGCATCGGCGTGGTCCCCTGGGCCCAGTTCCACAGTCGCGGACTCCAGTCACTAATTCTCCAGAATTGGGACAAGTTGCAGGCTTCGCTTGATCAGACAATCCCTATTCCTGCGGAAGCCAGAGCTTCACTCCGTTGGTGGGTGTCGTCGGACAACCTGTCTCAGGCATCCGATTGGAATTTGGACCCGGCTGTAATAATCACGACCGATGCCAGCGCCAAAGGGTGGGGGGCCCACTTTGAAGGCGGTTATGTACAGGGGGCCTGGGACGTTCACGAGAAAGCTAGCTCATCAAACTTTAGGGAGCTTAAAGCTGTATGGAAATCCCTGCGTAGCCTGCAAACACGGTTAGTGGCGAAACATGTGAGGATCTTCTCAGACAATATGACAACAGTATCACTCATTCGCCACCAGGGTACCACCAGGAATCCTCCACTGCAACGACTGGCGGGGCGGATCCTTCAATGGGCGGAAGGCACAACAAAGTCCCTATCAGCCTTTCATATAAGAGGAACCGAGAACTCAGCCGCGGACTTTTTAAGCAGAAGGAAAGTGGACCCAGGAGAGTGGGAACTCCATCCAGAGGTGTTCAGCCTTCTTGTGGAGAAGTGGGGGGTACCAGAAGTAGACCTCTTTGCGTCAAGCGCAAACACCAAATGCCGGCTTTTCTTTTCCAGAGGCGCAGAGAAACAGGCCTTGGGCACGGACGCTCTCTCTCACCCCTGGGATTGGGACCTAGCGTATGCCTTTCCCCCTCTACCACTAATCCCACTTCTGCTAAGGAAATTACTGCAGTCAACCCTAACAGTAATTTTTGTAGCACCATATTGGCCCAAAAGACCGTGGTTCCCCCTCTTGAGATCCCTGTCAGTGGGAGAGCCCTTCCACCTTCCAACAAGACCGGACCTACTGTCGCAGGGCCCTCTTCTTTACCCGGAAGTTCACAAGTTCAGGCTTACGGCCTGGAGCATGAGCGGGTAAAGTTCCTAGGGAAGGGTCTTTCCCCTAAGGTTATTTCCACCATTAGCGAGAGCCTTAAACCCTCGACACACAAAATCTACTCCAAAGTCTGGAAAAAATTTTCGGAGTGGTCAGGCCAGGACATCCAGCAGCTGGATCAGCCAGACGTCCGTAAAATCTTAGATTTTCTCCAGGCGGGCCTGGATAAAGGTTTGAGTCCGAATACGCTCAAAGTCCAAATTGCGGCCTTGGGGGCATTCTTCGATCTCGCGCTGGCGGAGCACAGGTGGATTAGGAGATTTCTTAGAGGGGCGAGCAGATTACATCCATTCACACGGCCCACGGCACCACCCTGGGATCTAACCATAGTCCTTCAGGCCTTGTGCGACCCCCCATTCGAACCGATTACGGATCTATCCATCGCCTGGCTGACATACAAGGTAGCCCTGCTTGTGGCAGTTACGTCGGCCAGACGTGTGGGGGAAATCCAGGCCCTCTCACGAAGGGCCCCATATATGACTATCCACCCGGACAAAATAGTTTTTTCTTTAGACCCATCCTTCCAGCCTAAAGTATTGTCAGATTTCCACAGGGGCCAACCAATAGTTATTCCAGCCTTTTGCCAAAATTTCAAAAATGCAAAAGAACAAAAGCTCCATAATATAGACGTCAAAAGAGCGGTACTAGCGTACCTTGAGGCAACGGAAAGTTTCAGGAAGTCTGACAAACTTTTCGTTCAATTTCAGGGGCAGGCCAAAGGAAAGGCCGCTTCTAAAGATGCGATCGCCAGGTGGCTCAGGAGAGCCATCCAGGAGGCTTACAAGGCCAAGGGCATCCCCCCTCCTGAAGGATTGAAGGCCCACTCAACGAGAGCGGTGGCATCCTCTTGGGCGGAGAGAGCGCACGCGTCGATTGAGCAAATCTGTAACGCAGCCACATGGACTTCAGGCCATACTTTCATCAAACATTATAGGCTGGACTTTAAATATAGTCAGGACGCATCCTTCGGTAGGAAGGTGCTCCAAGCCGTAATCCCTCCCTAAAAAGCCCATGCCACTTATTTGGTATTCCTCCAGCGTATGCTGTCATGATGTCATGGGGAAAACGGGAATTTTTTCTTACCGATAATTCCCTTTCTGGAAGACATCATGACAGCATACGGGCTTTTTTCCCCCCCTTACCAACATGGTTACCCTAGTTTGTCCAACACATGAGGTAATGTGTATGCTTTAACTTTGTTTTCTGAGGTGTGTGATGTCAAGAAAAACACACCTTCTGGTTAAATAGCTGGTCACTGTGGTCATTTGGAACGCACTGGTGTTGGTGGAGGGGAGGTTCTTTTTATACTCTGCCTCTTCCTGTCCCTTCAGGTCAGCAGGTGAGCAACCTCCAGCGTATGCTGTCATGATGTCTTCCAGAAAGGGAATTATCGGTAAGAAAAAATTCCCGTTTTCTATGTAAAACTGATAATTGTATCATAATCTCCAAAATTAATACAAAATGTGGATGAGCAAAAATTAAAGGGGTTTTCAGTAAAACCAGTTCCCCATGCACTAACCTACCAAATGGGCACTCACCTTTCCCTGGTGTGTCTTGCACCTCTAATCTGGGTCTCCCCTCTGACATCATGCTTACAGGCTGCCTCAGCCTGTTTACGGGACGTCAAAGGCGCTGCATCCAATTACAAAGCTCAGTGCTCTTTCTTTGTATAACTATGTACATAGAAAGCTGCCAATCTCTGATAGGACCGCCCATTGGACTGCTTAGCTCTGAATGTACAGAGGTTTAAATAAATACAAAATATATATTTATAGAGATATAGTTATACTGAAAATGTTCCTAAAAAACTATATACCAATCTGCTTAGCTCCTCCTGCTCTGTAACCTGCTGCCTGCAGTCTAGATAGCATGTTCAAGCTGACGGATTCTCTTTAACATAGTTCTGTAACCTCTGCAAATATTGATATCTTACTGTGCAATCCCTCCACGATGTCATTATGTTAAAAAAATAGGGCCCAATATTGACCCCTCTGGTACCCCACTAGTAACCGTAACCCAATCAGAGGATGTATAACCACCCGAGTCATTTGTAACTACTCTCTGCTTTCTGACACTGACCAGTTACTTACCCACTTACACACATTCTCACCCAGACCAAGCATTTTCATTTTATATACCAACTTTTTTTTGCAGTACAGTGTCAAACACATTGGAAGAATTAAGATATAAAAATTACTCTCTCTGGTCCAGTCCAGAACTTAGTTCCTTCTAAAAGCTGACCAGGTTGGTTTGACAGGAGTGGTCTCTCATAAACCCATGCTGATATGGAGTGCTAGATCTATTTTCATTGAGGTACTCCAGAATAGCATATCTTAGAAACACCTCAAACATTTTACCCACAATAGAAGTTAGTTACTGGCTTTTAGCTTCTAGGTTGACCCCTTTTTGAATATCTGCACCACATTCACTATGTGCCAATCCAGTGGAACATACCCTGTCAGTATAGACTCCTTAAATATAAGAAATAGAGATGAGTGAGCACCAAAATGCTTGGGTGCTCGTTGCTCGAGTCGAGCTTTCCGCAATGCTCGAGGGTTCGTTTCGAGTAACCAACCCCATTGAAGTCAATGGGCGACTCGAGCATTTTTGTATATCGCCGATGCTCGCTATGGTTTTCATTTGTGCAAATCTGCAAAACCTACGAAAGTGATGGAAACGACACAGAAACGGATAGGGCAGGCGAGGGGCAACATGCAGGGCTTCATCTCAGGTTCCCAGGTCTCACTATTAAGCCACAATAGCGGCAAGAGTGCCCCCCTCCGCGCGCGCGCGTCCTAACAATTTTTACTTTGGACAAACCCTCATTAGCAAGGCACACCTTAGCTAAGCACCACACTACCTCCAACCAAGCACAATCACTGCCTGCGGGACACACCGCTGCCTCTTCTCCTGGGTTACATGCTGCCCAACCCCCCCCCCCCAGCACGACCCTGCATCCGCAGCGCACACCGAAGTGTCCCTGCGCCCGCAGCGCACACCGAAGTGTCCCTGCGCAGCCTTTAGCTGCCCCCATGCCACACACTGGCCTCATAGCCACACCACCCTCATGTCTATTTATAAGTGCGTCTGCCATGAGGAGGAACCCGAGGCACACACTGCAGAGGGTTGGCAGGGCCAGGCAGCGACCCTCTTTGAAAGTGTGGGCGATAGCCCATAATGCTGTTGGGAATTGATAAGATTGACGTTCCATCTTCACTCCAATCCTTTGCCACCTCCGTCAGGAGCTGCAAACGTGGGCATAAAGGGGACTCCACTGCCAGCCCAGCACTTCTACACATCTCCACAATGCAGCAATACTCGGTGTGGGAAGTATGTGAGCGGGCCCTGGGTCAGCCTCTGTCCCAGCAAACACCCTGAGTGGCCCAAAGTGCTGCGAGTGACATAGCAATGGGGACTCCATGTGTCCACACATTACTCATTCTGTTTGGGTGTCGGATACCTCATCGGCAACGCAAGGGGTAAACCATCTGCACTCTGCACCCTACCCAAGTCTGTCATTGTTTTAGGGACAGACATGTAAAACACCTCAATGGGAAGTCTGTGTGCACCCACAGCATGGGTGGCCCCCAGGAACCCACAGACGGTTGCGTGAGAGGAAATAGATGTTGGCTGCGGCCCACACGCCATGCCCTAGACATTCTGTTTGTTTTGTTTTTTTAAAGTGCCAGGCAGGTACAACTCCGCTATGGCAAGTCTGTGTGCACCCGCAGCATGGGTGGCAAGCAGGAAAACACAGACGGTACAGAAAGAAATCCCATTGCAGTGCCCCAGATAGCTGCGGTTACGTGAGAGGAAATACTGCGCTGAACATGCTGCCTGATCTCCGCGGCTCTCCTGCTACTTGGCCCTGGCGCTTCGCCTTCTGCCGCTAGCCCTGTGGTATTGCATCACTCTCGATCCCCTTTCCTCTTCAGGAATGAGAGTGGAAAGGTTCTCCTTATACCGGGGGTCGGCTGAATGCTTCAGCTAGGAATAATGGAATAGGACCCCAGTTGTATTTTGTTGATTTTCGGAACTGGGGCCATGATTAAGAGGGACGGACGGGGGTATTCGTATTGTGCCGCTAGAGGTGAAATTCTTGGACTGGCGCAAGACAGACCAAAGCGAAAGCATTTGCCAAGAATGTTTTCATTGTTGGAGGAGGAGGAAGGGGAGGGTTTAGAGGAGGTGGCATAGACCGCCGCAGATACCAGAATCGAGGAAGGACCCACTATTCTGGGTGTGGGTAGGACGTGTGTGGTCCAAGGCTCTGCCTCGGTCCCAGCCTCCACCAAATTCACCCAATGTGCCGTCAGGGAGAACTGGTGGCCCTGCCCGCCAGTACTTGTCCACGTGTCCGTGGTTAAGTGGACCTTCCCAGTAACCGCGTTGGTTAGGACACGATTGATGTTGCGGGAGACGTGCTGGTGTAGGGCTGGGATGGCACACCGGGAAAAATAGTGGCGACTGGGGACCGAGTAGCATGGGAGCGCCGCTGCCATCATGTTTTTGAAAGCCTCCGTTTCCACAAGCCTGTACGGAAGCATCTCCAGGCTGATCAATTTGGCAATGTGCACGTTTAAAGCTTGAGTGTGCGGGTGCGTGGCGGTGTATTTGCGCTTGCGCTTCAAGGCTTGCGCTAGCAACAGCTGGATGCTGTGCTGCGAGACATTGTTGGATGGGGCCGAGGACAGCAGAGGTGAGGGTGTGGGTGCAGGCCGAGAGGCGCTCTTGCCTGTGTCCTGAGAGGGGGGTTGGATCTGAGTGGCAGGTTGGGGCACAGGGGGAGAGGCAGTGGTGCGACCCGGAGGCGGTGAACTGCCTTCATCCTACCTCTAGGGGGTGCTTGGCCATCATATGCCTGCGCATGCTGGTGGAGGTGAGGCTGGTACTGGTGGCTCCCCGGCTGATCTTGGCGCAACACAGGTTTGCACACCACTGTTCGTCGGTCATCCGCGCTCTCACTGAAAAACATCCACACCTTTGAAGACCTAGGCCTCTGCAGGGTGGCTTGGCACGAGGGGGTGCTTTGGGAAACAGTTGGGGGAGTCTTCGCTCTGGCCCTGCCTCTACCCCTGCCCACCCCACTGCCTGTTCCAACCTGACCTGCTGCTGCACTTGCCTCCCCCTCTGAAGACCTCTCCTCAGTTGGCTTAGCGAACCAGGTGGGGTCAGTCACCTCATTGTCCAGCATCTCTTCCTCCAAATCCTCTGTGCGCTCCTCCCTCGGACTTACTGCCCTTACTACTACCTCACAGATAGACAACTGTGTCTCATCATCATCATCATCGACCTCCTCACCCACTGAAAGCTCTTGAGACAGTTGCCGGAAGTCCCCAGCCTCATCACCCGGACCCCGGAAACTTTCCAAAGGTTGGGCATCGGTCACGACAAACTGCTCAGGTGGGAGAGGAACTATTTTTTCCCAATCAAGGCAGGGGCCCGAAAACAGTTCCTGGGAGTTTGTCTGCTCATCAGAATGTGTCATTTTCGAGGAAGGAGGAGCAGAAGCGAGAGGATTCAGAGTTGCAGCAGTGGACGGCGTAGAAGACTGAGTGGTCGATACATTACTCGATGCGCTTTCTGCTGTCCACGACAGGACCTGCTCACACTGCCCATTTTGTAATAAAGGTCTACCACGTGGACCCATAAATTGTGATATGAAGCTGGGGACCCCAGAAACTTGCCTCTCTCCTAATCCCGCATCAGCCGGCTGCGATTCACCTGGACCAGGAACTCGGCCTGTGCCCACACCTTCACTTGGACCTCTGCGTCCTCGCCCCCGTCCACGGCCACGTCCTCTAGGCCTACCCCTACCACTCAGCATGGTGTATTTCGAATACAGCAGACACAGAGCGTTGTAAAAAATTAGGCAATTATTTGCCTGCACTTGGAGGCTGACAGCAGTTATGTTACGCACACTGTAGGCCAAAAAAATTATACGCTTGGCTGCAGAAAGGCCTAGCTGGCTAATAGTGAGCCACTACAACTCCTAGCAGCCACACGCGCACAGGTAGCCCTAAGGTGGATTTTTTTTTTTCCAGATATTTTTGAAAAAACCAGGAGCCTAGATAGCGTGTATATGACTTTCCCTCTATCAGCAGCTGTGGCCGTACGCTGTGCGTGAAGTTGATGGGACGCACAGAGCGGTGTAAAAAATTACACAATTATTGGCCTGCACTTGGAGGGTCACAGCGGTTATGTAACGCACACTGTGGGCTGAACAAATTATACGCTGGGCTGCAGAAAGGCCTAGCTGGCTAATAGTGAGCCACTACAACAGTAATACACACACTCACAGGTAGCCCTAAGGAAGAGCTTTTTTGGGGTACTTGTTGACAGGATTCTACACTACCACTGTCCCTGCCTGACCAGTACTGCCCCTATACTCTGTATAATCGGCTGCAGACTGACAACGCAATAGTCTGCAGAGCCCAAGATGAAAAAAAAAAAGTGCAAAACTGCTCCCAGCTGCCACAACAGTAATGCACACGGTCAGTGGTAGCACTAAGAAGGACCGTTGGGGTACTTGTTGACAGGATTCTACACTACCACTGTCCCTGCCTGACCAGTACTGCCCCTATACTCTGTATAATAGACTGCAGACTGAGAACGCTATAGCTGTAATAGCCTGCAGAGCCCGAGATGAAAAAAAAAAGAATTGTGCAAAACTGCTCCCAGCAGCCACAACAGTACTGCACACGGTCAGATGTGGCCCTAAGAAGGACCGTTGGGGTTCTTGCAGACGCAAACAGTAGCCTAACACTCTCCCTATAGCCAGAACAGCACTCTCCCTAATCTCTGCCAGCGTGTGTCTGTGGCGAGCAGCGGGCGGGACCGCTTTATATACTCGGCGGTCACTTGATCTCGCCAGCCACTCACTGCAGGGGGGTGGGATAGGGCTGGAACATCACAGGAGGAAGTTGTAATGCCTTCCCTGCATGTCTATTGGCCAGAAAATGGCGCTAAACATGCAGGGAAGGAAATGGAATTGACGTGAGTACCACGTGGTGCTCGTCTCGAGTAACGAGCCTCTCGAGTACCCTAATACTCGAGTGAGCATCAAGCTCGAACGAGTACGTTCGCTCATCTCTAATAAGAAACAATTATGTATCACATTATTTTATTAGCTTATAACCCAGTGGTGTATGCCTTTGGGACCTCGTGATTTGTCTATTTTAATCATTTTAGGGTGGCTATACACTTCTCCCTGGGTTAAACTGTTGAGCTTTAATGGAGGGTTTACTTTATCACTCTGCATTTTACTTGATATTTCATTTTCCTGAGTGAATATGCTGGCCAAAAAACTGTTAAAGTGATTAAAGTGCTGTTGCCTCCAGGTAATGTCTCCTCGATTGGAGGTGTTCACTTTCCCTTTTCTTCTCTATCTGGATACAGACCCCCATGGGGACTTCTTTGAACCACAATGCATGTCTGCACCATCTTCCCATCCTTCCACTACACCTTCCTGTCAGTGCCCCTTAGAAGTAATGGTGCCCACCATTTAAGGCCCCAAAACGTCATCCAGCAGTACAGCGATCTTTAGTCAGTACTACCTGCCACCATGCGCTCTGTCCTGCCCAACTCTTCCGCCATTTATTGCTTACTCAGTATAGGAATGCTGAAGACGAGGGAGAAGCCAGGTAGCACGGAACACGCTGTATCAAGCAGTCCTGAGTAAGGATAGTTGGACTGCAAGCCGGGGTTTCAGGAGCGGGGGCACAACAAATGAAATGGTGGCAGAACTATTTGGCCCCGCCCAAATAGCAGCTGTTCAGTGCTCACTAGAGAATCCTCTGCTTGGCTAGTCTGATGCTGGTCATCATACATGACGTAAACCAAGAAAAGACTAAACAACATGTGTGACTTATGATTATAAGGACATCGAAATTAAGGGGTACTTATAATACTTCAAACGGATATAAGAAGTTTGACACCGCTATGAAAATGTACCTAGGGTATGGGGAGAGTTGAGACACCTCTTATACATTTTAGCAAACTTTTCTGGGCAGCTTCTACTGATAGAAATATAACTCTCTTATGGTTCACATAGTTTTTATTCATTTAATTATAAAGGGTAACTTATGAAAAGCAACTTTCAAGCAATAAGGACACTTAGTAAGCAGAACAGCATTGAAAGGACACTATAAACATGGGTTCAGTTATTTGTGATAAAACACAGAATGGTGGTAATAGGAAGAAAATATCCAGAAGAAGTCTCTGAATTTTAGATCCTCTTTCCACTGGCGAGGAAATTGCGTTTTTCGTGCGATACAAGAGTGAGTGAGTGAAAACGCATGATTATGAAACCAATGAGTTTCAATGGTGTTACTCTCATTTACGATGTTTTCACTCCAGCGATGCTGCATGAAAAAAAAATCGCAGCATGCCCATTCTTTTTGCAATAACATTGTTTTCAATGGTGCTGTCGGCTGACCCTATTAAAAGCAATGGGAGAGGATCGCTATCCCCTGCTGCGGCTGTGACAGCTGCAGCAGGGGATTCCTTGGATGTGAAAACCCTGGATGCTGTCACATGTAGGGCTTCACCTTGTTGTCAATAGGGCCAGCGGCAGCAGTGGCGGCCCCATTGAAAACATAGGGAGAAGATCGCACTCCTCTTCTACTGCTGTGACCGCTGAGGTAGAGGATTCCTTCATCTCCGCCAGGATTCCCCTTATCATTGAACATCCAGGGGGTTTCCCATGGATTGCAAGAGCAAATCACAGCCTGATAGCTCTCTCTCGCCAGTGTGCAAGAGGCCTAACAGTTACCCAGACGGCTAACAAGAATAACTTGTAATCCTTAAAAGGACTAAAAAGAAAGATGAAGGCATGTGACATAGACATGAGAGAGAGAGTTTTATGATGCAATGTCAAGATCGCCATTTTGCTCTCGCTAAGATGTGTAGCGCACACACGGAAATGCACTCTGAGACTCCCGATTCAAGTTTAAGTCTGGCTCGTTTTACCTTTTGTTATGCTTCACTGCAAACACTTCTTTAAAGGGGTTGTCTCGCGGCAAACCTCAAAATTTTACCTTACCCCATTCCCCCTGTCACCTCCCTGGCATAAAATAGCAATTTAAAGCGGTTTTTAAACCGCTTGCTACTCAACGAACCGACGAAATATGGAGTTATAAAAATCTTCTCCCTAAGATGGCCGCCGGTCCTTTCCCAGGGATGCACTGCGGTTTTCTCCCATGGTGCACCGCGGGTCTTCTCCCATGGTGCACCATGGGCTCTGTGCAGTCCATTGCCGATTCCAGCCTCCTGATTGGCTGGAATCGGCACACGTGACGGGGCGGAGCTACAATGACGACGCGGTGACCAGCTCTCCGGCACGAGCGGCCCAATTCACCAGGCAGAAGACCGCACAGCGCAAGCGCGTCTAAAAAAAAAAGCAAGAAGACATCAGAATTAGACGGATCTATGGCGACGGGGACGCCAGCAACGGAGCAGGTAAGTGAATAACTTCTGTATGGCTCATATTTAATGCACGATGTATATTACAAAGTGCATTAATATGGAAATACAGAAGTGTATAACCCCACTTGCTGCCGCGAGACAACCCGTTTAAAGCACTTTACATCAACATAGTGCATAAATAGCAAAATTAAACCCTTGTCATCTTACCTCATACTATACTTATAATTTCCCTCTGTAACAGTCAAGCCTGGTGCCCAAAATTCCATAAGCCATATAGAACTGCAGTGGCCGTGATTCATGATTGGGCAAGGGGGGTCCCTGTGGACGACCACTGCTGTACGATTCCCATGGGACATTTTTGCACAGCCTGTCTGTGTCTCCTGCTAGCTGTTGGTTGTGGCTTCCATTCTGGAACAGAGCCTCGCACCTCTTTTCTCATACCCTTCTCTAGTACTATTTTCCTAGAATCTTGCCCCCTAGTGGCCCAAACACATCACTACTGTGGCTGTTCTACCACATATTATAAACTCCCGAAATGATAACAGAAGCATATTTTCTCATGTAGTGAAAAATTGTGTTTTAAGACCCAGATAGAGATCCTCCATTGATCCAGGGAGCAAAACTTGGGGTGTTTTAATGGTGCTCCATGGAAGCTGGAAGAGAGAAAATTGATAAGATTTACTTTGATCAGAGGCAATTAAATCTTCCATATGCTTCCATATGTTGTTGAATAGGTCTATCCACATCGAGTGGGAAGATAATATCATAGATCTCTAAAGTCTCAGAAGAATCAATCATATCGCCATGATAAAATGTCAGCAAAAATCTTTTTTTTGTTTTAAAATGAATGGGAGGCGTCAGGTAATGGCGATCTGCACAGTTGAAGAAAAAAATGATGAAGCCTTAAAGGGGTTGTCCGGCCAGAAACATCATAGCTCATTACTTCTGTTTGCCCATTTCCATGCACTTTGTAATATACATTGTGCATGGAAAATGAAGCAAACAGAAGTTTTGGACTTACCTTTAGGGGTGCCCCCCCCTGTGTTGACCCTTGGTCGTCCCAGGTTACGACAAGAAATCTTCTGCATTTCTTGTCGGGCCGGCAGCAGCTCTCGTCGGCGCTGGAACGCTCCTCTTCCCTTCCGCGCATGCGCAGTCCTTCTTTCTTCTGCCGGGACCGCGCTCTTTACCTCATCATCGCAGGGGACGCGCGCCGCCGGTCGGCGCATGCGCAGTACACTCACTTCCTGGTTTCATATACCAGAGCGGAGTGAGTGACTGCCTGCCGCTGCTGCTTGGACAAGAGCCAAGAAGACACCGTCGGGACTTTAAAAGTATGTGAAAGGGGAGAAGGGGAGTAGGGGAGAAGGGGAGAAATGTTGGAGAGATGGATGGATGGATGTGTGCGTGCACGGGGGGGGGGGGGGGTGCAGTGATGTGTGTGGTGTGCACGGACCGGCTGTCAGAAGTCCCGGGGGAAGGGGGGGTGTGTGGAGTGGGAAAGATCAATGGATGGATGGATGGATGTGTGCAGGGGAAGGGGGGGGGGGTGCAGTGATGTGTGTGTATGTGCACGGACCGGCTGACAGAAGTCCCGGGGGAAGGGGGGGTGTGGAGTGGGAAAGATCGATGGATGGATGGATGGATGTGTGCAGGGGAAGGGGGGGGGTGCAGTGATGTGTGTGTATGTGCACGGACCGGCTGACAGACGTCCCGGGGGAAGGGGGGGTGTGTGGAGTGGGAGAGATCGATGGATGGATGGATGTGTGCAGGGGAAGGGGGGGGGGGTGCAGTGATGTGTATGTGCATTGTCCCGGCTGACAGAAGTGTGGGGGGGGGGTCATTGTGAGAGGGGCACTATGAGGGCATGTGTGTGTGGGGAAATGTTTTACTTTACTTTAGCAGGGGGCGGGGCCTGGGCGGGGAGAGACTGTAGAGCAGTTCAATAGAGGTGGGCGGCGTGTCGTGGGCGGGGCTAGGACGTGAGCTGAGGGAAATCCTGCCTTTTCATGTCTTACTACCATCGGGAGCGCGCACACAGAAGAGGGGAGGGGGGGGAGGGGGGGCGCAGGGCATGTGAGAAGGCAGCACAGAGGCGCCATCTTTGAAAACTGCAGAGAAGATCAGTCTAAGGTAATAAACTGACATTGCAGCTGATCTACTGGCCGGTTTGAGCCCCTGTATGCTGTCTGTTACTATCCTTACTGAAAGGGAAGCAGCAGCATTATAAAAATTTTTACCCTGTGTGGCCGGACAACTCCTTTAAGTTTAATAACTTGTAAATCCCCCCCCCTCCCCCCTTTAATAGCAATCGCTTCCACCAATCTTATCCTGTAGCCCGCAAATAAGATTAGCACAGTGTTCAAGAGTAATTTTGGACTATTCCTCTTCAAATGTTTATTTCATGAGTATTTCTGGGATGCCTTGTGCGTAGAGCCCTCTTCAGGTCAAGCCACAGCATCTCAATAGGGGGAATGAGAACTGTGCCTGAAGTACCATTCCAGGGCTCTACACAGTATACAGGGCTGTGTGTTCACTTATGCACCTGCCCCTACAAACCGTTGATCGGTGTTGGCCCATCAGCTACTGATGACCTATACTGATGATAGGTTATCAGTTGTTTAACCCTTTCCAATCCACTGTCTGACCTCTGAAGACATTATGATTTAAGGCTGTACAGCTACGATGTTGGGAGACATCTGTTGGGGTTCTCTTACTATATATTGCCAGCCTCTCTGCTGTCGGAGCCTATCCAACGTGTCACCTCATGCAGTACTGGCTTTAGGCTTTAGCCAGCATATAGCGCCGTTGTATAACGGCAGAAAAAGAGTAAGCCCCTAGGAAAACCAGGATACAAATTGGATTGGAAAGGGTTAAAACTTGAAAACACTGTTTGAGGGTTAGTGTAACATAATGTGCAGCAGAATTCTATCTGGAAAAAACTGATGGAAAATTGACCCTTTATAAGTCAATGCAGAAAAAAATAAACAATAACTGCAAAGAATTATGAACGAAAACCTGACACATAAATTATTTAAATGGACACTAACTTTTCAAACCTCGTAGGCTAATCTAACAGTTTATATATGTATTATCAATGTAGAAATATATTTGCATTAAAATTAATTTACATTTTTACCAATTAAGATTAAGTTTGAAGTGCCTGCGATTAGGGTGTCTACCTTCCAGCACCTTTACAATCCACTGCCTGTCATTTAGGCATTTGGCTTGTCTAGTAACAGGGCCATGGGGACACCGCAAGTTATTACATGCAACAGAGAGGTGGGCATTCAGTTGCTGCCTTGGAGCTTGCCGGCTCTGATTGGCTGAGACAGTCAATAAAGGGGTGTGATTAGGCATACAGCCAGCGCCGAGAAGCAATCACAGCAATCTATTGCTGGAGGCGGGGTTCTCAAACCTGGCCTACGGCAATAGACTTTTGAGTGCAGGGGAAGCCCGGATCAGCGTCAAAGACCAACAGCTGCAACCCGGACGGCAGCGGCTAGGTATTACTTTTTTTTTTTTTTTCTATCTAGTGTAGCTTGGACTGATTTTCTGGGTAGGGCTTATATTGCAAGCCCTCCCCCTGAAAATCGGTGTGCGGTTAACGCTGCCAAAAACGCGGCACCAAGTGTTGCCACGTTTTCAGCAGTGCTGAAACCACTGGCCATTCATTTCAATGGGCGACACAGGGCTGAACCCAAAATGGAACCTGCAACGCTGTCAAAGCGCAGCATTGAAGACGCTGCGTTTTCAGCCCTGTGTAAGCAGCCCAATTGAAATGAATGCGTGCATTGTACAGCGTTTAGCGCAGCGCTAAACGCTGTACAAAAACGTCTGTGAGTGAAGCCTAAGGATCCATTAGCTGCAGTCTTCTTCTTGCTTGTCAATGTACACTACGTCACTGGTGACGTAGCGTTCACTGCCCAGTCGGAAGTGCCAGATGCTATGTCGGGCTAATGCCGAGACTGCATATGTGCGCAGTCTCGTTGCAAGAGTTCCTATACTAACGATGCAAGCCAAGCGCATGCGCAGTCTCTGCATTAGCCTGACATAGCATCTGGCGCTTCCTGCTGGGCAGTGAATGCTACATCACTATGACGTAGCCTACACTGACCTGCTGGAAGAAGACTGCAGCTGCATAACAGAAGAGGAAGAATCCGGTCAGCTTCTGGTGAGCTGCATTAAAAGCAATGGGAGAACTCTGTGATCCTCTGATGCGGCTGTGACAGAATTACTTCAGTACCACAGGGATTGTTTCCATGTGAAAACTCTTCGCATCCAGGGGTTTCCATGTGGATTGCGAGGGTGATATCGGGCCGTGATTCAAAGCATGATATCGTTATGACATTAACTACTTGAAATATAGTAACACTTATGATTTATTAGCAGTGTTAACATGCTGTCACAAGATTCTTTCCAACCAGCGCCAAAACCTGACGATGTTGATGCAACAGCCCATCCAAGGATGGAAAAAAGTGATGTACAGATCTTTAACTATTCAGGTATGTTAAATTAGAATTTCATATATTAATGACTGTACAATTTATTTACCTAATCGATTTCGTTTATACCAGTTCTTAAAATATCTTCTCAAATCTTTATTAACACCCTTTTATAGTTCTGTACAGCAAAAGAGTTTCTATCCATGCAAATATTACTATGGAGCTATACTTAAAATACAAATATCACATAAAGAGCGAGCAGATGGCATGATTCCAAAGTGCTTTTCTTTTCAGCAGGCATTTTCTTGATTTTCAGAGTTGTCTCTTTTCCCTATTGTATACATAAGATAGAAAAAAAGAGCAACTTGCCTTATGTGGATTATAAAACTATAGTTCCCGTTGGGCAGAAAAGCTGAGTGCAATTTGTGACATGGTCAGAATTCTTTTGCAACTTTTTCACCCTTAGGCCAGTTTCATACGGCTAAGAATCTTGCACAACTTTGGTGCGTTGTCAGACTCACAAAGCTTGCACAAATATGAACCCCATTCATATTTGCAATGTTTTCCCAGCCCGCATCACTGTAAGGGAAAAAATCATGGCATGTCCTATCTTTTCGCATTCTTTGAAACTCATTGATCATTGTTTTCAATGGAACAGTAAAACGGACCACACGCCGTACAATATGCACGCAAGTGCAATGTGAGGTCTCCCATTGAATACAATGGGAAATACTTGCCAATCCTTTAACGCGGCTGAAAGATTTGCCGCTACTTCACAAAAGTGATGGAAGGCGTTTTTTCCAGTAGAAACCCCTCACATTGGCGTTAAAATGCATGATTTGAGCATGATATCGGGCCGAGTTTCTGGGCTCAATATTGCGCTTGCCCCTTGTGTAAGTAGCCTAAAGAAAAGTAATGTTGTGTGACAACTTCGGTAAACCTACATTTTATTGTTACCAGTAGATGCTGTGGTATAATCTAATACTAAAGAGGTATAGCATATTTGTAAAGTACAAGTTTTCTGTAATTTTGTAGAGTTTATAATGCACATGGTATCTTGTAATGCCTCCTCTTATAGATGTTTACACACTATGCAGGTAGATATGTACTATATGACCTAATTAATGTGTAAAACGCCCCATTGTAACCAAAGAAAACAGGTGCATAAAGTAAAGCACACAGCCAAGCAATCTCCATAGACAAACATTTGTTGTAGCCATATCAGTCGTACTAAAGAACTGATTGACTAACTACTTTTGCCACGGGTAAAGGTGCATTTAGAATGAAATATGATCACTCAAACGGCAGTTTGAGTGCCAGTTTTGAGCGATCATCTTTGCGTAACTCTTATGTAGCTAATTAGCTACTTAAAGAGCTAAATGCAGCGGTAGCAGGACACCACTGATTGTGAGAACAAAGCAGCTGTTTGCATATACAAAACAGCTGCTTTGTTCTCGCAGTTATCAGCTGGTGTCCCTCTGAGCTGATAGCTCCAACAAACAGCAGGAGCTGACAGCTCCTTTGTTCTTGCAGCTTTCAGCTGGTATCCCGCTGGGAAGTCCCAGCGGGATACCAGCTGAAAGAATGCTATCAGCCCCGCCCACTTAGAAAATAAGTGTGTGCCGCTGATAAGAGTCATCCTTGATTTCTAGTTGGCTAGAAATAAACGATGAATGAATAATGCACGGACAGTGCATGATGGCAGCGCATTTGGACACAACGATTATCCCTTAAAAGATGGCTTTTAAGTGATAATCGTTGTGACTAAATGGGCCTTTAATTTGTATAGTTTCTGATCTGCTAGATCTTCCCTGCTGAAGTGAAAAGTTGTGAGAAGAACAGCTCTGGCACAAAGAGGTTGACTACAGGGCCACTGAATACTGAGATGTGTAACATGGCATATCCTCTCTTGCATCACTCAGTACGGCGTTCCAAACTGTATCTGGAAGTGACATCCGCACAATAAGTGTGGATGAAATTATTTTCAAGAGATACTGTGTTTTAATGTGTTTGTTTTATTATTGCAGGTGATGATGAAAACATAAATTATATTGTGATAGATAAGTTCCAACCAATGTTTGGACCAGCCGTAAGTAAAATTATTTTGATAAAACCATTTAAAAACTGGTTAGAATTGCTAATAATAAAAATAATTGTGGCTTTTGTGGTGCACTTGGTCAACAGTGTACTAGGGGTATATTCCAACATACAAGTGATCATGTGGAACCACATCAAAATAGCGGATTCTTTTAGTCGGTGCAAGGAAAATGTAATATTACATGGCAACAATTCAGATGAATAGCAGTCGAAAGGATAGGCCATCAGTATTTGATCGTGGGGGTTTGCAGCCCAGGACCTTGACGAAAAGCTGATTGAGAGGTATATATTAATGACATAAACTAAAGATTGATCATTAATATTGGAATCCCGGAAATCCTCTTTAAATTTTGCAATAGTCATTGTGCTTTAAAAAGAAAAACACTGCTATATGAAAAACTGTCGGCCATTGTAGAAGATAAAATGGAGTTATTGCTAAAAACGTGGCAGCCATGGTGTGTCTCCCTGGCTATACCAGGACTGCACAGTGCACTCAGTATGGGATAGAAAACAAGCAGAAGGAATGTGCAAGACCATATGTATGTCAGAAACTAATGTCCTGACCCCAGTTTCCCCTCCGGTGTTTCAAAGTTTTAATAGTTCTAGCCTTGGTTTCACATTCTCCTCAAAAGGAGAGAAAGAAAACCTAAAAGAGAGCAACAGAAGTACCTGTTAGATTTCCTGTTTTTATTGTGAAATTACATTATTGCACCACCTGCGAGGGGAATTTTCTGGCTCATCAGCATGTAGTGTCATGGAATATAAAGTGTTAAGTGTCCGATAACAGTAGTAATTCGCCTAGCTATTTTTTCAATTAAAATCAGTTGAAATTAAAAAGGAAAACATGCTGCCTTTATTCCATGGATCAGCATGATTTCCGTAATATCAAAGTTGTACTGTTTTAAAATAATTTAAAAAAACAAACCATTTTTATTGGGGGGAAAAGTTTTTTTTTTTTCTTCTAATTGTACTTTAAAATATTTATAAACTTCTTTTTTATGTCTCACTAGGGGACTTGTACTTCTTTAAGTTTGATCACTAATATAACAGTAATTTTTCTGTACTGCAGTGTATTATGCCGGTCATTATAATAAAGGCTGGTTTACACGGGCTGATGATCGCTCAAAGGACCGTTTGATCATTGATCATTTTGCATAAAAATTAATTGGTATTTAAGTAGCTACTCAGCTACTTAAATACCAATTAGGTGTGCAAATGAAGCCTTCCCTGAATGCAGCTAATAGCCCTAGGGCAGTGGTGGCGAACCTATGGCACGCGTGCCAGAGGCGGCACTCAGAGCCTTCCCAGCTGGCACTCGTCGCCGTCGGCCGCTCACCACATTAGTAAATACTGGCAGGGGTGCCGCAGCTCCCCTGCTGGTATTCACTCAGCAGCGCTGCGAGAGGCGCTGATCCCGGCACACACTGTGATGTCAGTGTGCAGACAGGATCCTCCTCCCCCCTCCTGTGACGTCTCATACTTGGTTCCGCGAGAGCAGGGGAGGGGAGGAGGTGTCCGGCAGCAGGTCACAGTGTGCTCCTGGGATCAGTGGCAGCAACAGCGCCAAGCAGAGAAGGTGGGGAATTTGGGTCTCAGAGGGGGGCGCAATTACTACAGGGGCCACTGTGGGATGTCGCTATTACTATTGGCTACTGTAGGATGTCACTATTACTACTGGGGACGCTGTGAAGTGTCACTATTACTACTGGGGACCATTGTGGGGTGTCACTATTACCGCTGTGGCCGCTGTGGGAAGTCACTATTACTACTGGGGGCTGCTGTGGGATGTCACTATTACTACTGGACTGATGTGGGATGTCCCTATTACTACTGGGGCCACTGTGGGATGTCACTATTACCACTGAGACCACTGTGTGGTGTCACTATTACTGCTGGGGGGCCACTGTGGGATGTCACTATTATGGCTGGGACCACAGTGCGCTGTCACTATTACCGCTGGGGCCGCTGTGCGGGGTCACTATAACCACTAAAGCCGCTCTGGAGGGTCACTATTAGCGCTGGGGCTGCTCTGGGAGGGGTCACCCTTACTGCTGGGGCAGCTCTGGGGGCGTCAATATCACTGCTGGGATATGTTTACACGAGGGGGAAATCCTGCAGAATGTCCTCAGCGGAAATTTCCGTGGCAAATTCCACAGCATTTCAGCATCCAAAAGAAGTCAAAATCTGCACCCAGTCTATTTTGAAACAGCCTTGTCCTTTTAAGTACGACTCAGGTAAAAATCATACGTCGTGATAAGCCCCGCCCCCTGACATGTTGGCACTTTACAATAAATAAGTGGGTTTTGAGTTGCAGTTTGGGCACTCGGTCTCTAAAACGTTCGCCATCACTGCCCTAGGGTATTATCTGAGCTCAGATCCTTTGTCCTCCACGGGGAAACAATGCTATCAGCACTCCCGCCCCCCCTTCCCCCGTGGAGAACTACTGATAAAAGTGAGCGACGATTTTTAGGTTCGACTGAATTTAACGATCAGCTAGCAGTGCCCGAAAAGCGGACGATCGGCGCACATTTACACGCACTGAATATCGCTAAAACGATTATTTTTTTTAGCGATCAACGGCTGGTGTATATGGGCCTAAAGTGTTTTAAGATAACTGCTCCTGGGGCCATGGTTAGGTTCCTGGTTGCCATAACCAGTCATGTGCACCTTGTAAACGCATCGTATGGGTGGACACTGGTGATGAAATGTCTCCCTAGCAACGACTGTGGCGTCTAAGAGGTCAAATAGCGATCATCAGATTTATCGCCAATTCCATCCATTAAAGTGTGTGTGGGGATGTGTTAAAAAAAAAAAAAAAAAAAAAGCAATAAAGAAGGAAGAGCGCAGCAAACTGCACTATTCTGGCTGGCAAATGTCGTCAAAAATCGAATTAAATTGATCTTAAAGGTCCCCATACACGTTATACTCAGGTTGACCAAAATAATCTTTTATACAGCATCAATGTTTTCCACACTACTGTACTAATCACATAGTACATGTACAGTGCCTTGCGGAAGTATTTACTGTCCTTCGTGGTGTTAATATTTTGTTGCAAAGGGATTTTGATTAGGTTTTATGTAATGGACCTGACGAAATAGTCCAGATGGTTACAGTGGGATGAGAAAAAAAGCCTGGTTTAAAAAGTGAAAACTGAAAAGTTGAGTTACATATATTTACTCCTGTTATATGTATTCTGCCCCTTTGCTAAGAAGCACCTAAGTAAGGTCTGTGCCAACAAATTACCTTCAGAGAGGAAATAGTTCAATATGGTGTCCACGTGGGCAATCAAAGTGTCACATGGTCTGTCACATGATGTCAGTACGAATTCACTTGTTTTGAAAGCAACATGAACACCAAGGAGCTCTCCAAACAAGTTAGAGACAAAGCTACCAATGATAACTCCGAAGGAACGCTAAAGATCCATAGCAGAGATGTAAGTATCTGCCCATAAGGTTCACTATAAGCCGTATACTCCACAGTGCGGGGCTTTACAGAAGAGTAGCCAGAAAAATGCCATTGCTAAAAGAAAATACTTTTTGAGTTCAGCACACAGTATGTAGCAGACTTCCCTAACACATTGAAGAAAGTTTTCTCATCAGACAAGGCTAAGGGCTTTTACCAACGAGTATTTTTTCATTCAAAAGTATTTTATTCGCATATTTTCTAAATAAAAACATACATTTGTCATACGTGTGTAAATTTAAAGCAATGGAAATAAATGTATTCTCTCACCAAGAATTCGGGTATGCTTCGATTATTTTTTTTCCCTCCTAGACAGCTGTTTACTGTCCAAACATATAAACAGTTATACCAAGACAAGGACAATACTGACAGACAATGAAACAGAGGGTGGGAGGGGGAATGGTATTGGGGGGGCAGGTAATTCATGGGAGGGCAGGTTAGAGTGATAATGCCGGTCTCGGGAGAGAGCCACACCCAGGCCCTGGACTCTTTTTAGGGAATTTTTCTGTACATTCTACAGCCGTCCCGTGTCCACCCAGTTTTTGAATTTCTCGGAGGACCTGAAGGTAACCCAGGCCCGCCAAGTGTTATAGAATTTTTCCTGGGTATCGCTCTCCCCGGCCCCCGGCTCGTCAAAGCGCATGAGGTGGTTCAATTCCTTTACCCACATCGCTCTTGAAGGAGGCGTCGTGGATTTCCAGAGTCTGGGGATAACTCTTCTGGTAGCGAGTATAAAAAATCTCAGGATACCTCTCAACATTTTTGATTGAACCTGGGAGGACCGAGAGCAGAGCCATCTCCTGTGTTAGGTTTAATTGTGTCTTACAAATATCATTATATACTTCTATTGTACCCTTCCATATGTCCGTCACTGCAGGACAGCTCCACCATATGTGGAACATGTTTCCTCTGTCTGCATTACAGCGCCAACAGATAGGTGATGTCTGGGGGAAGATTTTGTGTAGATGGTCGGGAGTTCTATACCATCTCGATAGAATTTTAAAATTTAGATCTTGGGCTTTGCAAGCTGGGGAAATTTTGTGGCAAAGGATCCAGGCTCTCTCCCAGTCCTCCTTTGGTAGTCTATGACCCAGTTCTTTCCCCCAGGCCTCTATATACGCAGGCTTCTGGGCCTCTGTCTCCCGATTCAGCATCATCTTATATAAAGATGAGATCATATGTCCCTGAGGGGTTGTGGACATGGCAATTTGTTCAAAGAGCGTAAGGGCACCCGAGAGATTCACCGGAGGGACGAGAGACCCCACAAACCCCCTCAGCTGAAAGTATTGTAACTAAGAGCTGGGGTGTGTCCCCCCCCCCCCCCCCCCCCTCCTAAGATCTCTGCCAGTGTCTTTAAGCTTGAGTTAGTCATCACGTCTCTAATTCTTGGTATTGGTGTTGTGACCTAGTATGGTAGATCCGATCAGCGAATTGTGGGTTGGTTATAAGGGGGGTTAAGGGGCCATGCCATTTTTTTGGGCCAAATTCTGACCAGGTCCTGAATAACTGACTTACGAACGGGGAGATGTTAGGTATTGCGTTTATAAGTTTAGGTGGGATCCACGCCGCCCCCCGTAAGGCTCTCGGTACCAGTGTGTGTTCTGCAGTGGCCCACAGTTTGTGATTTTTCCTCTTTAAGTAAGTCTAGTACACAGTTTGAAAGGCAAGCTTTATAATAGAGGGTAAAGTTGGGTAGTCCCAGACCACCCCTTTCTTTTTGTCTGGTGAGAAGTGAGAAGCGCATACGTGGCTTCCTTCCTCTCCAGACGAACACGGTGATAAGAGTTCGAAGGCGTTTTAAGAAGTAGTTTGGTAGTTTCACCGTCTGGCATAAATAAAGAAACTTCGCGAGGGAATCCATTTTGATTACATTGACCCTGCCGCTCCAGGACAGGAGCAATGATTTCCATTTGTTGAGGTGTCTTTCCAGCTCTGTCAGATATGGGAGAAAATTAAGTTTGAAGGCCTGGGTAGTGTCTGTCGAGATTTGAATTCCCAGATACTTTATTGAGGAGTGTCTCCATCGGAATGGGAACTGTGCCTCTAGCTGTGATACCTCGGTCTGCGGCAACATCACGTTCAGGACCTCTGATTTTTGTGTGTTTACCTTGTAATTACTTATTCTGCCAAAACGTCTGAACTCCTGCAGGACCACGGGAAGCCCAACGCGTGGGTTGGACAAATATAATATCCGGTCATCTGCAAAAAAAAACATATTGTGTTCTGTGTCCCCGGTCAGGATACCTCTGATTGAGTCGCTTTGGTGGATCGAATTTGCTAACGTTTCCATTGTTAGGACATAAAGAAACGGGGATAGGGGGCAGTCCTGCCTAGTCCCGTTTGATATTTGGAAGGCATCTGACTGGGAACCGTTGACCCTGATCCTGGCTGAGGGGTTTCGGTATAAGGACATAATTCGATCCTTCGTTTTCAGTCTAATGTGGCCGAGAGAAAGTGCCAACTGACCCTGTCTAATGCCTTCTCTGCGTTGACCGCCAGAAGGCATAGGGGGTTATTGGTGTCTTTTGCTCTGGCTATTAACGACAGGGATTTCACCGTATTATCCCTACCTTCTTTGCCCAGGATAAACCCCATTTGTTCCCCATGGATCAGGTGCGGGATGATATTTTGTAGGCGTGTGGCGATCAATTTTGCGAATAATTTTATATCGATATTAAGGAGGGATATGGGTCTGTAGTTGCCGCAAACCGAGGCATCTTTCCCTGGCTTGGGGATGACTGAGATGTGGGCCATTAAGGATTGCGTCGGCAAGGGATACCCTCGTTCCACTGCGTTGAAGGCTCTGAGAATCAGAGGAGAAATCTCCTCCCAGAAGACTTTGTAGAACCTGGCTGTGAAACCGTCAGGTCCTGGGCACTTGCCCTCTTTTAAGTCTTTGATAAGTTTCTCGAGCTCCACCGCATTGAAGTCTTCATCTAGGCTCACCGTTTCCTCTACTGTCATTCTTTTGGGAGCATTTTGTGTCAGATAGGCCTCTGTCTCACTATCTAGTCTCTGAGTGTCTAACTGCGCTGGGTCCTTAATGTTATATAGTTTGGAGTAGTACTTCCTGAATTATTCTAATATGTCCGTTGTGGCGTGTACTTGTCCTCGGCCCTCTACTTGTATTTTTGGGACATGGGAGGAAGACATTCTGGGGTGGAGGGCTCTAGTCAACCAACTTCCACATTTATCTCCATATTCAAAAGCCCTTCTACGTAGTTTGTCTCTATGGGCAAGGGAGCGTTGGTCAAGGATTTTGAGGATCTGCTGTCGTATGGAGGAGATTTCGGCTTTAAAAGCGTCACGCTGGGATTTTTTGTTGGCCTCCTTTTTGAGTTTACATAGGTTCGCTGAGTTTTCTTTTTTGAGTCTGGTTCCATGTAATATTAGGATTCCCCTGATGACGCATTTTAATGCTTCCCATTGGGTGGGGGCAGATGTTCGATCTTTTTGGTGGACCGCTATGAACCCCGTGATTGCCTCTTTGATGTCAGAGACACACAGGGAGTCTCGGAGTAGGTTGTCATTAAGCCTCCACGAGGCGGCTCCCGGGCGACCTGCGCATCTCGAGAACCCGCCATACACTGGGGCGTGATCTGACCAAATAAAGTCACCCAGGGAGCACCTCGGGGAGCAATCCAACAAGCTCTGCGAGACCAGAAGGATATCTATTCGGGTGTATGTATTATGTACTGCCGAGTGGAATGTGTAGTCTCAGGTCCCCGGGTGAAGGATCCTCCATAGATCCACTAGATGTAGGGCATTTAAGGGTTTTATAAGTAGTTGTAGTGCTGATCGGGATACAGAGGTCCTACCTGAGGAAGAGTCCATCTCTGGGTTGAGCACCAACTTCCAGTCTCCGCCCAGGATAATTTTGGATCAATTTGCGAACTCGGTCAAGGTCTTCAGGATCTTGATGACGGTTGGTACTTGTTCCTAGTTAGGAAGGTAAACATTAGCCAGGGTAAATATCATATCTGACACCTCTATTTTTAGGAAGACGAATCTGCCATCTTGATCTATTGAGGAATCTATTACATTGTGTCTAAACCCTCTATGTAAGATGATTGACACGCCTCCCGGCTTTTCGTGGGATGAGGGCTGTGGAACAAGGTGGGGTAGAATTTGGAACTACACGCTGGGACAGAGTCTGCCCTAAAGTGTGTTTCTTGGAACATAGCTACCTGTATTCCTTTCTTGTGGAGGTGATAGAGTATCTGGCCCCTCTTCTGAGGAATGTTTAGACCCTTGACGTTGTACGTGCTACATGTTAGATCGGCCGTGGTTGTCTTCAGGGATGAGGAGCCATTTCGTGAGGACCTGCCCGCTCTCGATAGTGGGGGGGGGGGGGCTTGGGAAGAGAGGGGAGGGAAGACACATAAGGTAAACCATACAGAGACAAAAACAAATAACTGGTAACAAATTGAAAGTCTATCTTCTCACGATAGTTTGCGAGGGCTAACTGTGCCATCGCTTTAAGCTATAGTAGCAAGAACTAGCAAACTTACGAACTCTCGCTCCCAACCCCTATAAATCAAAACATTTTGTAATGTGATTAATCTTCAAATCCTGCCGACTCCAAGAAAGTCCCGGACTCCCTTCTCTCCCAGTGACTCTGCCTCTCTCAGGCGGATATGTGGAATAAAGATGGGATGTTCCTTCTCAAGCTGGTTTCCCCAACTTGGGCGTCTGGGGTTCATGAGTCTCCCGGGGCCTCTCTCTTCGTTGGCGTGGTCTGTGATCTACTGTCTGCCATTCGTTTCTCGGTGGCAGTGGCAGAAGAGAGGATGGCTCGGGCCAGTCCGGGAGGGACACAACTGGCAGTTCAAAGGTGCCCAGCAAATTGGGCAAGTCGCCCAGCCCTCGCAATGTAGCTGTTTTGCCTCCTTTGTTGGCGTGTAGCTGGAATGGAAAGCCCCACCGATACACAATTTCTTTTTCTCAAAGTAATGTAAGTAATGGTTTCAGGGCTTTTCTTAATTGAAGAGTACGACGTGATAAGTCTGACAAGATCATTAATGGAGCTCCTTTGTAGGACAAATCACTCTCTAGCCTGTTTGTAGGATCTGCTCCTTCAGCTTGTAGAAATGCACTCTGCATACAATGTCTCTTTGTCTGTTCGGGTCAGTGGATTTGGGGCCCAGAGAACAATGGATTCTGTCGATTTCCACTTCTGAGTCTGGCGGTCTCTGTAGAAGCTTGTTAAAGAACTCCCGCGCCCATTTACCCACGAGTATTTTTTAACGCTGCGATACCACTGCATTTTATTTACTGCAAATGTCAATGGGACTTTCTCATTTTAACATTGAATCGCACAAAAATCGCAGAAGCGCAAACTTGCGATTTTTGTGCGATGCGATTTTAACATTAGAAAGTCCCATTCACATTTGCAGTAAAAAAACCGCTGCAATATCGCAGTGTTAAAAAAACGCTAGTGGGTAAAAGCCCTTAAACTGAACTTTTTAGCCATCAGGGGAAAAGCTATATGTGGACAAACCCAACATTTCTCATGACCAGAAGAACACTGCTGCCACAGTGAAGCATGGTGGTGGCAGCATCATGTTGTTGGGATCTTTGTCATCTGCAATGACTGGAAAACTGGTCATGTGTGAAGGAAAGATGGGAGTAAATACTGGGCAACTTTTGAGGAAAATCTGTTTCAGAGATTTGAGACTGGCACGGAGGTTCACCTTCCAGCAGGATAATGACCGTAAACCAACACTGGACGGGTCTAAGGAGAAACATGGAAATGTCCTGGAATAGTCCAATAAAAGCCCGAACCTCGATCCAATTGAGAATTTGTGGCATGACTGGAAGACTGCTGAACACCAACGAAACCCATCTAACTAGAAGAAGTTGAAACAGTTTTGCCTGGAAGAACAAGAAAAAATCCCAGTGTGTATATGTGGTAAGGGCTCCTACCCACTTATGTCTTTTCAACGCTGTGATATCGCTGCGTTTTTTTTAACGCGATTGTCAATGGGACTTAACATTAGAAAGTCCCATTGACAATCGCGTTAAAAAAACGCAGCAATATCGCAGCGTTGAAAAAACGCAGGTGGGTAGGAGCCCTCATGGAGACCCCAAGAGACTTGCTGTACCTCTGTAATTGGAATAAAAGGTGGCTGCACAAAGTATTGACTTTCAGGGGAGAAATACTTAGATTTAAGTTCTACGGGGCGTTTTTTTGTCAGTTATTGTTTGGGTCACAAAAAGTATTTTTCACCTTTGAAAGTATTGTGTAAAATAAATTGTATAAAAGCAAAAAATCCATTTTAGTTTTAGGATGTAATTAGAGATGAGTGAGCACCAAAATGCTCGGGTGCTCGTTACTCGAGACGAACTTTCAGTGATGCTCGAGAGTTCGTTTCGAGTAACGAACCCCATTGAAGTCAATGGGCCACTCGAGCATTTTTGTATATCGCCGATGCTCGCTAAGGTTTTCATTTGTGAATACCTGGGAAATTCAAGAAAGTGATGGGAACGACACAGAAACGGATAGGGCAGGCGAGGGGCTACATGTTGGGCTGCATCTCAAGTTCCCAGGTCCCACTATTAAGCCACAATAGTGGCAAGAGTGAGCCCCCCCCCCCGCACTGTCAGCATAAAGATCGTTCTCCTCTGCCACAGCTGTAACAGCTGTGGCAGAGAAGAACGAGGTTAGCCCATTGAATTCAATGGAGCCGGCAATACAGCTGGCTCCATTGAAAGCAATGGGCTGCCGGCGATCGCGGGATGAATTGGCGGGAAGGGCTTAAATATATAAGCCCTTCCCTGCAATTCATCCAGAAATGTGTAAAAATGAAAAAAATATATACTCACCTTGTCCCGGCAGAACGCTGTTAGCCCATTGAATTCAATGGAGCCGGCAATACAGCTGGCTCCATTGAAAGCAATGGGCTGCCGGCGATCGCGGGATGAATTGTCGGGAAGGGGTTAAATATATAAGCCCTTCCCTGCAATTCATCCAGAAATGTGTAAAAATAAAAAATATATATATACTCACCTGGTCCCGGCAGACAGAGTTCAGCGCGGCCAGCGGCAGTCCTCCTGAACTGCTCTGAACAGCTGTGAGTAGTATTCAGCAGCCGGGGATTTACAATCCCCGCCTGCTGAATGAGCTGCCTCTAATTGGTCACAGCCTGACCAATCAGAGGCAGATTCCACTCACACACCCATTCATGAATTTATGAATGGGTGAGTGACTGCTGCCTCTCATCTGATTGGTCCCGCTGAGCCAATCAGAGGCAGCAGTCACACAAATGTCTGCACTTCTGTATGGCCATTACAATGCACTTTGTAATATACATTGTGCATTATATATGAGCCATAAAGAAGTTATATACTTACCTACAGTTGACAATCCCGTTGTCCCTGAATCCGACAAAAGCTTGCCACCGGCTTCTCCACTCGTCAGGCATACGCAGAACAGATTTTCGATCTGTGGACGAGCCTGGTGTAGTTCGCACATGCGCAGTATTGCACTTTACTCCTGGACAGCTGCGGCGAGGATCAGAAGCGTCTCAAGCGGCGGAGAGTAACTGTAACAGCCTGGGGGAGGTGCTATCAATGTACTGGCTGGGGGTTGGTTGTGCTGCCAATGTACTGGCCGGGGGGGTAGGCTTTCAATATACTGGGCAGGGTGAGTGGTACTGTCAATGTACTGGCTGGGGGGGCTGTCAATGTACTTGCAGAGGGTGGGGTTGGGGGGGATGTGCTGGTGCTGTCATAACTTGTCTCACGGGTGGGAGAAGGGGACCCGTCAAGTCGTCGCACCGAGGGGTAGGAGGAGGGCGGTCTGTCATAACCTTTTTGCAGTGGGGGTAGGAAGGGCTCTCATTACTTTTTTCGAAGGTGGGGCTTTCGTAACTTATCGCACGGGGTGGGGGAGGGGGGCTGTCATAACTTGTCGCCTGGGGGTGTTGGGAGGAGAAGGGTGGGGTATTACTGGCACTGTCACCCAGCCAGCCACCATACCCACCCAGCCACCCAACCACCTAGTGTAATCCTGCCTGTGCAAGGAGGGGAGGAGCTGAGCTGTGACTTTTAAATGGTGTCTCCCGTGTTATCTATATATAGGTGTCACCTCTCAGTGTAATCCTGTCTGTGCAGTGAAGGGAGGAGGTGAGCTGTGACCTTTTTGTGAATGGTGGCTCCTCTGTTCTGTATATATAGGTGTCACCTCTCAGTGTAATCCTGTCTGCAGGGAGGAGAGGAGGTGAGCTGTGACTATTGTGAATGGTGGATCCTGTGTTCTCTACATATAGGTGTATTCTTTTAGTGTAATCCTGCCTGTGTAGGGAAAAGGAGGTGAGCCATGACTATTGTGAATAGTTGGGGTGCCGACAACTAGTCGCCGCTGGGGTGCCGACAACTAGTCGCCGCTGGGGTGCCGACAACTAGTCGCCGCTGGGGTGCCGACAACTAGTCGCCGCTGGGGTGCCGACAACTAGTCGCCGTCGGGGTGCCGACAACTAGTCGCCGCCGGGGGTCGGGGTGCGGACAACTAGTCGCCGCCGGGGGTCGGGGTGCGGACAACCAGTCGCCGCCGGGGGTCGGGGTGCGGACAACCAGTCGCCGCCGGGGGTCGGGGTGCCGACAACCAGTCGCCGCCGGGGGTCGGGGTGCCGACAACCAGTCGCCGCCGGGGGTCGGGGTGCCGACAACCAGTCGCCGCCGGGGGTCGGGGTGCCGACAACCAGTCGCCGCCGGGGGTCGGGGTGCCGACAACCAGTCGCCGCCGGGGGTCGGGGTGCCGACAACCAGTCGCCGCCGGGGGTCGGGGTGCTGATAGGTCAGGGAGTGGGGGCTATCAGTGTTACTTGTGACGTGGGAGGGGGGTGTCTGTCGAGCGGGTATCCTTGTTTCAGAGTGGGGAGGCTGCAGAAGATTTCTCCCCCTGCTCTCCCCCGCCCCTCTCCATTTACTGTACACAGCAGCCGTTCAGTACTGAATGGCTGCTGTTTACCCTGAACTCTCATCATGCAGAATTTTATCCTGGACGATGAGTGTGTATAGACAGTCTCTTCTGGCACCGCCCCTCTAAGTACACTGTACAGCAGGAAAACATGCTGTACTGTAGAGGGACTTAGAGGGGGCGGGGAGAGACTATAGAGCAGTTCATTAGAGGTGGGTAGGGCTGGGATGTGAGATGAGCGGGGCCAGGAAACCTTGCTTTTTCATGTCTCTTGCTGCCATCTGGACCGCGCACACAGAGGAAGGAGAGAGCAAGGCATTGTGGGAATACAGCACAACGGTGCCATCTTTGAAAGCTGCATTGATTTGTTGGGTCACATGTCTTGAACCATATAGCAATCTTCCTGTACTCTACTGTCAAAGGCAAGCAGCTGATTTTTTTTTCTAACATGTGACATGCAAATAAATTCAGCACATCACTTAAAATTGGTATAAAATCTGAAAAGTAAAGTAACTGCAACTTTTTCAACCCCTTAAGGCTTTAATCCTGCCTGATCGCTGAAATATCGCATGTTATTAAAGCCTCTGCTCCTGCAATCAAGCATGAGCAGGTCGGGTTGTCAGCTGTTAGTCACAGCTGAGAACCCAGGGGAGAAGTGGTTTTTAACCACTTCTGCCTTCTCCTTTCCCGGGTACATAGCGCTCAATGAGCTCTATATACTAAAGTGAAAGTGGAGGTATTTCTTCCACTTCATGAGCCGACAGTCATGTGACTGCCTGGAACCCCCTGGCACAACAGAGCTCCAGGGTCCTAGCAGACTCGGATCAGCTCTATTAGTGACTACTGTTACTACATAGGGATGTTTTCCCTGTAACTGGAGCTCCTATGGATGTCCCAGCTACAGTGGAAAAGTGTCAAATGAAAATTAAAAAAAAACATGTGAATGTCCCCCAGAGGTCTTATCTGATGTCACGGAGGACATAGATGGTGAAAGAAAATTGTTACTTAAATAAGTAAGAAAAAATGACAGCATAAAATGTAAACATATACATAAAGAAAATGACCCAAAACTGGTGCTGTATGCACCCTGAAAACCAAAACCATGCATATTTTATATCAAAATGTCTAAAAGAAAATGAGGAACCCATTCCCATACTTTGTTTTAGTGTAAATATACATTAATTAGAAAAAAAAAAAAACTATAAATGTTAAAAAAAACAATTTTTTTCAGCTTTTTTCCTCCAATAAAACTTAAAAACGGGAAAAAAGTCAGTAAAAAAGATATAAACAAAAATTAGCCCTATATGTCACGGAAAAAAAACGCAGCAAAAAATATTTTTGTATCTGAAGGAAAAAAAATATGGCTGTAAAACCACCAGATGGGTAAAATCTAAGGATGAGCGAGTATACTCGCTAAGGCACTACTCATCCTAGTAATGTGCCTTAGACGAGTATCTCCCTGCTCGTCCATAAAGATTCGGGGACCGCTGCGGCTGACAGGTGAGTCGCGGCGGGGAGCAGGGGAGAGCGGGCGGGAGAAAGGGAGAGAGAGATCTCCCCTCCGTTCCTCCCCGCTCTCCCCCGCAGCTCCCCGCCCCGCAGCGGCACCCGAATCTTTAGGGACGAGCAGGGAGATACTCGTCTAAGGCACATTACTCGAGCGAGTAGTGCCTTAGCGAGTATACTCGCTCATTACTAGTAAAATCCCTAAAATTGTCCGTTTCTTAAGTGGTTAAAATAGATAAAAATGTGCTTGTTATTAAAATGGAATAAGTTGTATTGAAATAAACTTTACTAATTTATTGTCAGTTGTGTCTGGGAATTGCAGGCGTAACTCTGATTTTCAGGGACTGTGCACATTGCAAATCCAGTTCTTGTCTGGGCCAGAATGCAGCGGGTTTTTTTTTGTTTTTTTTCATGTGGACCCTTGGTCCGTGTGAAAACTCGCTCAAAGGCTATACTTGGGTCCGTGTGCTGTCAATGAAAAACCCAGCCAGAAAAAAAACTATAGGCTGCCTGTCCACAGGCATTGCGAAATCCCGCACCGGATCTCCGCCGCTGGAGCCGCTGCCTGGGAGCAGGAGCCGGCAGACAGATCTCGACGGTGAGACTATCTGACAGATAGGCTCACCGTGGAGAATCGTGGCAATTTGCAGCATTCTTCGAATTGCTGGCCACGAGCGGAGAATTGCTATGATTCTTCGCTCGTGGACAGGGGGGCTGCGTGTTCCACAGCAACGCTATGGAAAGCGTGCTGTACGTTCCCCGCGTCCAGATAATCGCCGTGGAGAACGCAGTAAAAATTCACCTGTGAACAGAAGCCCTTAGGCGTTCTATTCAGATATCTGTATCTTTTTTTTTGTCAGGTAAGGCATCTCCAGAATCAAAAAGTACTGAGTTTAGCAGCTGTTACACTAAACGAGTCTCCATATGGAAAGCTCTGCTGGCTACAGGTAAGCGATTTTGTTTGTTTTTACATCTTTGTTGTTTCTCCGGACCATTTTGTGTACTTATCTGCGTGGGGGAATTAGAAAAAGTGAGCGTCCCATATAGTTCAACCTATTGTCCTACAGTGTTGATCCAGAAGTAGGTAAAACAACCCCACAAGACTTAAGTCAATTTTCCTCTTCATATGACAAAAAATTCCTCCTGCCAACAACTTATTTCCAACAATTGAGTAACCATTACAACGACAAATGAAGGATTTTCAAAGGGGGGGTTTCAGCCTAGCATCTAGCACAGTTCATCCTGGTCCTCTTATGTAATAAGATGTAAATGTGGAGAAGGAGAGGTATGGGCTCACAGCCTTGAAGCCAGCCATGCTCACTTATGCCAGTCTCTCCCTGTTACTCTGTACCATGGTCTGTGCTAGTATGGTCTTCTCCTCTCCTGCCGTGATCTGCAGCTTTTAGGAAATATTTCTGTATTGAAATCCATGGGGGTAGAAGCAGGGCTGTATTTGCAGATAGTGCTGCCCCAGGCACTCGGATTGAATACTCCCAATTAAGTGTCCATTTACACTGGCCAATTATTGTCATGATTTGTTCTTTTTTGCATCATTGTAACAATAGTTGCCCTGCATTATTAAAGAACAACAATGATAATAAAATCATCATTTACCTTTTTAATCTTCCTTAATTATACAGCTATATAAATATGAATAGATACAATACCAGAGCCAAGATTAGTACGTGGATTTGGTGGCAGAATCTAGCTTATTACATAGATATGGTACAAGAAATAAGCTTAGTCCATCGATATGGTAGTAGAACCAAGTCTACATAGATACTTTACCAGACTAGAGCTTACCATATAGATACTTTACCAGAACCAAATTTACCGCATACATATAGTACCAGAACCAAGCTTGCTACATACATAAGATAACAGAATGAAGCTTACTACTTTAAATACGAACATAGAACCAAGCGTATTATGCAGGTATGGTATCAGAATGAAGCTTTAGGTAGCCTCTTTCAGACTAATATTTATACGCTACCAGTATAAGAGAACAAAAATAAAAAACGGATCCACAAAAAAATTATTTAAGCATATAATTGTCACCTTTTTTGTAGCATATTTGGATACATTTGAAAACCTAGTACAAATCAAGTCTTAAAGGGGTTTTCCAGGCAGAAACTATTGATGACCTATCCTCTGCAAAGCTTTTTTTTTTTTTTGGCTCATCTTTATAGCTTCTCACTATCCCAGAAATCACAGGCTGCATGCACCCATTTAAGAACACTCCTTGGTACTTAAAGGGGTTGTCCCGCGCCGAAACGGGGTTTTTTTTTATTCAATAGGCCCCCCGTTCGGCGCGAGACAAACCCAAGGGATGGGTTAAAAAAAAAAAAGGTTTAGTACTTACCTGAATCCCCGCGCTGCGGCGACTTCTTACTTACCTTACCAAGATGGCCGCCGGGATCTTCACCCACGATGCACCGCGGGTCTTCTCCCATGGTGCACCGTGGGCTCTGTGCGGTCCATTGCCAATTCCAGCCTCCTGATTGGCTGGAATCGGCACACGTGATGGGGCGGAGCTACGAGGACCAGCTCTCCGGCACGAGCGGCCCCATTCACTAGGGAGAAGACCGGACTGCGCAAGCGCGTCTAATCGGGCGATTAGACGCTGAAATTAGACGGCACCATGGCGACGGGGACGCTAGCAACGGAGCAGGTAAGTGAATAACTTCTGTATGGCTCATAATTAATGCACGATGTATATTACAAAGTGCATTAATATGACCATACAGAAGTGTATAACCCCACTTGCTATCGCGGGACAACCCCTTTAACTTCAGATAATGCAGGTCAGAAAGGAAGTTTAAGTAGACTGATTAAAAGGTAGTGCATAATACAATGTTTACTGTGCTTGATTGAAGTCCACGAGTAGACTGGGAAAGAGGGGATTTCAGATCTTTGATTACTCTTTTTTTTTTTCTTTAACAATATCAAACATGTTTCTATGGTTTAGGCTAACTTCACAGGCGAGCGTGAATCACTGCCCCAGATCGCACCCCCCCACCATGTGAATTCCCTGCGTATGTGAAGCGTTTTTATATCAAAACAGCCTCTGATCACTTGGGGGATGTAGCAATCCTCCGCGGCAGCTGTCAGGATTGCGGAGTTTCTCCCATTGTTCTCAATGGGAGATCTTGCATTGAATTGCGTGCACCTAGGACAATCACCTTTAACAGTGTATGCAATAATCCTATATGGAGAGATCTGCATTTGACATATTGAGCAATAATATCAAAACATTTAGAGTAAGACTGCCTTCACACTCTTTTGAATGGGGTCATACACATGGGCGATGTTTTAGCGCATGGCACCGAGATGCCATGCAGAAAAGAAATCGCAGCATGTTCTGTCTTTCTGTGTGATTGCGTATCACGTCTCCCATTATTTTTAATGTGGCCTGCGGCATCTCGGTGACATGCAGTAAAACATTGCTCATGTGTATGACCCCATTTAAAAGAATCGGGTTCATATTTGTGCATCTCGCAACGCACAAATTGTGCTCTATTTTCTCGCCCGTGTGAAGGCAGTCTTGCTCTAAATCTTTTGAGATTATTGCTCAATATGTCAAATGCAGATCTCTTCACATAGGATTATTGTATACACTGTTAAATGGCACATTTATATCCTTTTCATGTCTACATGTTTTACTGCCCTTCTATCTTGTATTGTTTGTTTTGGAATTGAAAATGCTAATAATTGTATTAAAAAAAAATTACAGATAGAATACCCAATGTGTAAAGAATATCGTAAGCATATTAATAAAGACCAAATGTTTCTCACTCCAACCCATAAAAAGTAGATGCACGGTGTGTGATATACACATTGAGAGACATATATAGGCATTCATAATCCTGACCATAAGAATTACTAAACCCAAGATAACTATAATTGTATTAAATATGTCATAGAGGAGAAGTGGAATGCCCATATTTATATATCTTACAGTATGTAACACATCTTTGTAAACCCAATTTATCAGCAGTAGCCAATGACTTGTATGGTAACTAAAATGCTCCACAAAATCCGAAGTACTCACCTGTGTTAGTTTAAAGGCAAGCCAAGACAGTGCCTGGCCACTGTCAAGGGGTGCCATTGCATTGCTTGAATAGCCAACACGCCTGACAGCCAAAAGTGAGCACTGTGCCAAGCTGTCAAAACAGCGCAGGCGTCTTGCTCCCGGGCATCTGAACATCTTGGCCACTTGTATGGCTGCTCTCCTATCATATAGAACCTAAGAAAAATCTTATACTTAAAGGGTCACTCCAGGAGGTGTGGCTAGCTAATGGCAGATTAGGCTGCTTTTTAAGCGAGCTCCTGCTTAAAAATTATTTTATTTTGCCAATTATCCACACATCAGGATATTTTAGAGGCGATTTACCACTGATGGGGCGAAAAAAAGGTTCGGCCAAACCCTTCCCTGACACAGGAGGGTGACTTGGGCAGCATTCGGCACTTTCCAGCGGTGCTCCTGCTTCTACAGTTCAAGACCTAATGTCGGACCCAGCACACATTTAGAGCAACATCTCAGCTGCGACTTTGAGAGTGCAGCCTTCATAGATTAGTACAGTTGGAAGGGACCTCCAGGGCCATCAGGTCCAGCCCCCTGTTCAATTCAGGATTCACTAAATAATCCCAAACATGTCAGTCCAGCCTTTGTTTGAAGACTTCCATTGAAGGAGAACTTGCCACCTGGCAACCTGTTCCACTCAATAATCATCCTCACTGTCTGAAATTTTTTTCTAATATCTAATCTGTGTCTCCTTCCTTTCCGTTTCATCCCATTGCTTCTAGTCTTTCCTTGTGCAAATGAGAATAGAGCTGATCCCTCTGCACTGTGATGGCCCTTCAGATATTGGGAGACCGCTATTAAGTCTTCTCTCAACCTTCTTTTTTGCAAGCTAAATGTTCCCAGATCCTTTAACCGTTTCTCATGGGGCATGATTTGCAGACTGCTCACAGACCAGCAGGAGGACTACTCACAAGCAGGGGGGCCGGCCTATCTGCTTCAGAGATTGCTCATTCGAGTTGACTCTGAGAATATTAGAATTCCTTCCTAGGCTGTGAATGCTACAGCACAGGGATGTGACCTTCACTGACACGGTCAGAAGAAATGTGAGGAATGCAGTCCTAATAACAAGACGGCCAGCGTGTGGTGAGGTGACCCAAGACACTGCAGAAGCTCAGCCAGGAGAAGATGTGGTAAGGAGACTGAGGGGGTGGTGGAAAAATAGAGTACAGTATAGTTTTTTGTTTTTTTTTTAATGACAAAACCCAAAGGAACATTCAGCCATTGGATTCTTCCTACCCTCTTTCTGAGTTCATTAAAATGTGCCTTTCTGAAATCCAATGTTGTGGTCTGAGTCTTCTCAGGTTTTTTTCCCCTTGTTATCCAAAATTCAAGGATAGCATGATCACTGCCTCCTAAGGTCCCAGCCACCCTTACTCCCTCAACCATTCCTTCCCTGTTGGTAAGAATTAGGTCTAAGATAGCAGATCCCTTAATTTTATCTTTTTCCCTTTGGAAGATAAAGTTGTCGGCAAAAGCAGATAATAATTTATAGGATCCATTACTTTTGCCTGCAAGAAACTAGCAATAAATACCTGGATAATTTAAAATTTACAATAATCACTATATCATGCTTTTTTGAGAAATTGGCCATCTGATGTAGAAAGAGTTCATGAATATCTTCTGCTTGTCCAGGTGGCCTTTAGTAAATGCCTACAATGGTGTCCTTTCTGTTGTTCTCTCCTAGTATTCTTATCCATTCTCCTCTACAGAACTATCATGCTCTGAACTTGAATCTCTGCTTTTCTAAAATACAACTCGATACCTCCTCTTTTATTAGGTCTACTTCTAAATAAGTTGTATCCTTCAAGCCTTGTATTCCAATCATGTGTATCATCCCACCAAGTTCCTACGATGCTTAAAGGGGTTGTCCCGCGCCGAAAGCTAAAAAATTTTTTTTGCCCAGTCCCCCAGTACCTGTAAAGGAAAAACGCTGCCATGTGTTAGTAAAAAAAAAAAATTCCCTTACCTGAATCCCCGTTCAGCTACTTTAAAAAATCTTCTGTCCAAGATGGCTGCCGCTGGTCTTCTCCCACAGTGCACCGCAGGTCTTCTCCCATGGTGCACTGTGGATCTTCTTCTGCTGTCTGCGTTCCACTGCCGATTACAGCCACCCCATTGGCTGATCGGAACCATGTGATGGGGCGGAGCTACGCGATGACGCTGAGAAGGGGGAGGAGCCAGGACGCAGCTCGGAGGCCGGAGCCTCCAGGAGATGGTTTTTCTCTGCGCAAGCGCGACTGTTGCTGTGACCAGAGAAGAAGGCTTCAGTCATTGCCATGGAGACGGGGACGCCAGCACCGGAGGAGGTAAGTGTATAACTTCTGTATGGCTCATATTTAATGCACGATGTACATTACAAAGTGCATTAATATGGCCATACAGAAGTGCCTAACCCCACTTGCTGCCGCGGGACAACCCCTTTAATTACATTATATTTCTCTTCCTCTGGTAGGAGCTCCAATTCCCCTTGTTTGTTTCCTATGCTTTGTGTATTTGTGTAAAAACATTTTCGCTTAGGATTGGTGTTCCTTACTCCTCTACTTTCCTTCAGAATTTTTTGTCTATTCTTTCTTTCCTCTTCTAATAGCAAAGTTTTCAAATGTATTAACCCTTTCCAATCCACTGTCTGACGTCTGAAGACATTATGATTTAAGGCTGTACAGCTCCGATGTTGGAAGACGTCTGTCAGGGTTCTCTTACTGTATATTGCCAGACGCTCAGCTGTCGGAGCCTATCCAACGTGTCACCTCATGCAGTACTGGCTTTAGCCAGCATATAGCGCAGTTGTATAATGGCAGAAAGAGTGAGCCCACAGGAAAACCAGGATACAAATTGGATTGGAAAGGGTTAATTAGATGTATATTTTTACCTGCCCTTTCACTTCCCTTCCCATCTAGGTTAAAGCTCCCCTGATGAGTATAGCAAGGCACCTGTCAAATATATATTTACCTGTTTTTGTGAGGCGCAACCTGTCTCTAGCAACGAGTCCATCATGTAGGTATTTTCACTCCATGGTCTAGAAATCCAAATCTTTGCTGATGGGTACCATCAACATAGTCAGTTGTTCACCTCTAGAATCCTGTTCTATGGCCATCTATAGGGAGGATGGATAAGAATACCACCTTTGCTTCTCTGAGACAGGGGACTCCAGCTCACCAACCCAGCTCCTTCTCCCCCCTTTCAAAGGCTGAATAATATATTCCTGGAGGCTCTTGGGCTATAGCAGCTCCAGGTATGACAATCATGCAGTCTCTGGAAGCAGCACGTGGCAGGACATCTTCCCCCATTCCATTTTTCCTCTCAGTGGTGACTTATCAATCTCCATCCTAGGTTTCTCAGTACCCAGTGACCCTGCATCCCCTATACCTGTGGGCGCAACAACTACTGCTCCGCTTTTCCCTGATAATGATTGGGACTGGAAGTCGCATATCAGAGCAATCCCTACCAGAGCAGAATTAGATGGGCTGTTCCTAAGGTTTGAAACCTCTAATAAACATGGCATGGAGGCAAAGGGAGATTCAGCATATAGGCCATATGGTAGTTGCGGTGGAGGAGGCCCAGGAATATATACTTATTGTACTTTAGACTCACACAAGCCATCCATGACAATGCTGTGCAGATAGCAGACCTGGATTATATGGAAAATAGCCATCGGAGAAATGATTAGAGGCCTTACTGAGGACATTATTGCCGCGCATCTTGAGGACTTAGCATAAAAGCTTTTTGGGGTCCTTGCTCAGCAGGGCCTCTGACTGCATCAAAATTGATAGAATTCATAGAACCTTGGGCCCCAAGTCATCCTATCCAATGCACCCCAGGAGTGTTGTATTTAGGATTCGCTTTTACAAAGAAAAGAATGCTATCCTGAAGCAAACTTGTGCTGCTGCCCCTCTAACTTTTCAAGGTTGTCCAATTTTTATATTGCCTGATTTAGTCAAATGTACACTACAGCTATGCTGGGCTTTGAAACCGCTACCAGAGGCCCTGATAGGTAGGATATTCCCTATTGGGTTACCCTTTTTACGTCAAAGCCAAGAAAGATGGCAAATGTACTGTTTTCAAGACCTGAGGGGAGTTGCAAAGGGTTTTGGGAAGCTTCGAATATAATAGAATTAGTTATCTTGGACATAGGAATTCTTATGGTTATGATTATGAATGCATCTCTCAACGTGATACTACAGTATTCCCCAACTCCAGTCCTCAGGGACCACCGACAGGTCATGTTTTTAGGATTTCCTCAGTCTTGCACAGGTGATGTAATTATTGTTGGTGCCTCAGACATTGCCACGGGTGTTCTTACCATAGGATATCCTGAAAACGTGACCTGTTGGTGGTCCCTGAGGACTGGAGTTGGGGACCCATGTGATACTACATGCAATGCTTCCACTTTTTATTGGTTGGAGTGCTGTGCATTTGGTCTTTATTAATATGACTGCAATATCAATGACAAATTAGGTATTCTATTCTATATAACTGTGGTTGTGGGTTTTTTGTTTCCATTTTTTTACATTTTTATATAGTCCTTTCATTTTTTGGCTGGATTGTTTACTGTAAATTTGTTAATTCATTACTAGGGCCATACATTTAAATTTGCGATATTTTGCCCATTTGTGATGTATATCGTTTTAACCCTCTTATTTTTATTATTTTTTATCCAACATGGTTGATAAAGGTGATGATCACCGAAACCTCCTGTTTAAATACTTGTCTGACCTCTATTTGAAATTCCTGATATGTTGTTTAACCCCTTAGTGAAGGCCCCATAGTCTTTTTACGTCCTGCCATTGCAGGACATGTATGGAGGGAGATAGTGCCGCTATCTCTCCCCATACAGTGCAGACGTCAGCTGTTTATTACAGCTGACACCCACGAGCAATAGCTGCAATCGGCCACACGGCCGATCACGGCTATTAACTCTTCTGACAGCGGCATTTAAATCCCCCGACCAATGTTTGGGGGTCCTGTATGGAACCCCCCGGTGAGATTGGGGGAGCCTTGCAGGTGTCATGGCAGCCGGAGGCCTTCTGAAAGGCCCCCATTGGTGTCTTGGCAGACTGCCCATCAAGCCGTTGCCGTGGGGTGGCTTGGTAGGCTGCCTGTCAGAATGCAGTATGATGTAATGATCAAAGCATCGCTGGTTGTTGTCCCCACTGGAGACTAAAAGAAAGTGTAAAGATAAAAACAATAACGTTTTATTAATTAAAAAAAAAGTCATACAAGTTAAAAAAAAACACCTTTTTTCCATATTTGCAATAAAAGAATCTAAATAAAAAACAAAAAAATGCGTGTATGGTATCGCTGCGTTCGTAAAAGTCAGATCTATCAAAATAATGGATTATTTACCCCGTACGGTGAACAACGTCCGAAAAAAAAAATAAAGACAGACAGAAATGTGCTTTTTGGTCATACTATCATTTTTTCATACTATCTCCAAGAAAAAATGTAATAAAAAGCGATGAAAACGTCGTTTGTATTCAAAAATGGAACCAACGGAAAAATCAGGACGTATTGCACAAAATGAGCCCTCACATAACTATGTCGACGGAAAAATTAAAAAGTTATTGTGCGCAGAAAATGGAGAGAAAACTATTTAAAAAAATTAAATATCTTTGAAAAAAAATACAAATAGTACTGCAAAAAAAAAAAAACTATATAAGTTTGGTATCATAGTATTCGTACTGACCCATAGAATAAAGTTATCCGGTCATTTTTGTTGCAGTTTGTGCGCCATGGAAACAGGACGCACACCGAAAGATGGTGGAATGTCGTTTTTTTTTTCCATTTCTCTCCGCTTAGAATTTTTAAAAGGTTTTTCAGTGCATTATAAGGTTCAATAAATAGCACCATTGAAAAATACAACTTGTCCCGCAAAAAACAATCCCTCATACAGTGACATTGATGGATAACTAAAGGAGTTACGATTTTTTAAAAGGGAGGAGGAAAAAACGAAATTGGAAAGAAGCAAAAAAAGCTCCGTCGCTAAGGGGTTAAAGCCCTGGACTTCAGTATGCTGTTGAGAAAAACATAAGCCTTCAAGCAGTTTGGATTACCTATTTAATTACACATTTTAAACACCTTGTCATGAACATGGGTTGATCCACCTTTTTAATTTTGTCAGGGTCTGCTTTATTTTCTATCATTTGACTTGTGTAGAATTAATGTATTCTTATTCATGTGAATATTAAATTTACCCAGACATCATTGTTTTCTTTTTACTTACTGACTTTGGTGTTTTTGACAGGTAGCAACTAAATTTCGTGTTTATATTTTTGACATTCTTCTTCTGGGACCTAGAGTATTCAAGAATGGACTCCAAATGGTGCTTGAAGATAAAGGCATCCTAAAGGTTCTAACTTTGCACAATGTTGTTTTCTATGTTCTGTGTAATATGCTTTCCCTGAATACCATCTCAAGTAATTGAGCGTTTCTAATTCGAGTCCACTGCATTTGGACAATCCTTTGAGCCCAAGGATGTCCAAAGGCTTCCAGAGGGCTACTTCCTTCAACCAGTCCTTGCCACTCCTGTCAAGAAATAGGAAGGATTCCTGCTTTTAACCCATTATGTGTCTAATACACCCAGGGCTCTCTAACTACAGCTCTTCTGAAACATATGGTTTGACATTATTAACGTTTATGCAACACCAAAATTGGTAAAGGCATGAGGATACTTTTTAGGGAGTCAGTGTATAGTTTCATTTAGTTTATTCTCCCCAGGTGGTGAGGAATTTTTTGGGAGAGGTTTTGTAGTTGGTTTTTTTCAAATGGTGAAACAATTGTTAATTTAAAGTTTTTTTTGTCAATATATTGTAGTTCTTAAACAGTTAATTCCAAGACTTATTTTCAGTTTAGTTTATGGGCCATCCACTTTGGGAGAAATCCTTTTAAACACATTGTAAAGCCTTTTTATTTTCAGGCCATGAAACAAATTTTACCCCTTATGACTTTTTCATTATAGTTCTTGGACAACGAATTCCAAGACTTGATCCCTCACAAAGTAAAGGACATGTTTACTATTTAATATTTGACTGTTTTCTGTTGTAAAAAAATGTGCTGGAAAAACTATCTTGCATATTTTTCACAACATTTTTAATGTGTTTTAGACCATTTCAGACTATTTTTTATTGTTCAATTGTTTTTATTGTCATTAGGCAAAACATACTTATACATACACTGGTAGTTGTAGTAGCATATGCATCAAGTGAAAAGACTCTTTTACAAAAGTATGCACAAGGTAACAAAACTTGCCCAAAGGTGGTATTCGCATTTATAACTACTTTGAAAGGGAAGGAAAGAGAGGGGGGGGGGGGGGGGGGGGGGAGAAACATGGGGGAGTGGGGTAGGGGGGGATGTAGAGGATAGCAGGATATATGATTTATTCCATTGTTTCACAAATTTGTCTATTTCTGCTTCTTTTTTTATTCATCATCACATTTTCCAGTATTCAAGGTCTGGTTTTGTTCCTACGGGTTTAACCTTATAGCCATAAGGTCTGCTTTAAAGTAGTCTATCCAGGGGCCCCACACCACATTAAACTCTGGTACTCTATTCTGTCTGAGAGCAAAAATTCTTTCCATAGCCATGTGCTCTGATAGCATCAGGGTTATGTCTGTTAGAGTGGGCGTGAGATAGGATCTCCAGTGCCTTACTATTAAAAGTTTCATGGCCAGAAGTCCATGTGAAGTAAACTTCTTGAACAGTCGAGGGACGTTCTCTATTCCCAACAGTAAGTTTGCTAACTTGGGGTATCATTATGTTGAAAATATCCCACGATCGTATCCTTGATTTTCTTTAGAAATTTTGGGATCTTCATTAGGAACGTATTGTTTCTCCAGCTATTAAATAGTGGGACAGAGGGGCCTAGTTTGAATTTTAGTGTATCAGAGCATGGTCGGACCATGAGGTTACACCTATTTTTGCTTCTTTTAATTTATTAAGAATTTGGAAATCTACAAGGAGCATGTCAATTCTTGACAGGGATTTGTGTCTGAATGAGTAGAAGAGGTATTCTCTAGAATTCACATTCATAGCTCTGAATGCATCAAAAAGATCATTATGTATCCACGACGACAATGTGAATCCCCTGCTACCTCTTGTATGGCTTGAATCTAAGGAAACATCAGCTACGACATTAAAGTCCCCACACATTATCAATGAGCCCTGCTGTACTTTTCTTATTTTCCTTGTCACCCTGCCCGAGAATCTCAACTGTCTTGAATTAGGGAATTTCAGACTATTTTTTCACTGTTCGATAAAGGCATGTGGCCTAAATGTGTCATTGTGCGCCAGGATTTGCACAAAATTTGGCATAAAATATACCAACCTATTAGTTTGCTTAAAGTCACGCTACATTTATCATCCAGCATGAGACACTGAGATCAGTCGGGTGCATTTTAAGACTGTCTGGTCTAAGTTTGCACTTTCTACTAACTAGGCATTATTAGTAAATCTGCCCTAAATGTTATTTTTAAGACCACTTAGACTATCTGCACGTGGCCAGATTTGCATTGCGGGCTTCTGAATTTGGATTCGGCAGCAAATACTGACCATAGCATGCTATGGAAAAGCGTTTTTTTTCTCTACACGAGCGGAAATCAATTGCGATTTTTTTTCCGCTCATTTCAGTGTAGATTCTGCATGGACGGCTTCCATTGAAGTCAATGGAAGCCGTTCGACCCGACGTTGCGGAAAGGTCATGGATTTCGTGTCATCGCCTAACTGCAACATGGAAAAAGCAGAGATTTAAAAATTGGCCATCCGCAGTAAAGAAAAAGAGAGAAGAATGTCAGGTATGTGCGGATGCCGGCTGGTCACAGGGTCTAATTGCACTGCAGGCTCCTGCATGCGAAATCCAATCTAGTCGTGTACCGCTGGCCTTATTGTGTAGGAGCTCATTTCTGTGTATTCCGGAATCCGGCCACCTGCAAGTGTACTTGCTGAGCAACAAATGCAACTCTCGCTAGCCCTGTGTTTGTAGCAATCTTGGTATGTGCATACCAGTGATAAGTTACAAGTGCACCCCCATACCACCAAAGAAGTAATCCAGGCTATGATTGCCTAAATAAATTGAGGCCATTAATCACCCCTTCTAAAGGAATAATTTTTAAAATTTGTACAAAATTTGCACTTTGACCATAAATGTTTAGTAGTTTATTAGTAAATAAATCCACTAAGTGTGGCGCATGCCACATTTGTTTTTGTAGGTCATGTAATGTATGCCCTTTTCCTGATACTTTTTCAGTTCTCCCATAAAATCCTGGTTATGATTGCCAGTATAAGTTGATGTCACTGATCATTCTTCTGAAGGAATAATTCCTAAATTCCTATTCCGTTGATGTGAATTTATCAGTGGATGAATTCCTGTTGAAATTTTAAAGACCTTCATTTCCTTTTTTTTTTTTTTATTACCAGCTGCACATTTGTGTTTTATAATGAACTGATATAAAATATTGGATATATTGTATTTTTAAATTTTGGCCATTTCTTCAAAGAGCAGCAACCCGTGTGCCTTAAGGGTGATGTACAAAGGCATTAGAAAACAATGCCTATATGATCTGTGGCGGATTAACCATTCCACCAAAAAATCTTTCTTATTCTATTTACCTCCTCATGGTACTGTACATGCACAGATTGACTACTTTGGTCGTAGAGCAACCTTGCGTCTTTTATCATCCACCGAGAGGAATACTATGATGTGGTCAGACCATATGTCGCAATAATATCTCATAAATCTTCTGCTTCCATACGCACATGTCACTGAAGACTTAATGAGCACTTACTCAGGAGGCCGCAGTAAAGCAAGTAGGCTCAGAGAATATCTGAAATCCTACTTTGAGATTTTGGGTACATGCACATGGACTAATAAAACGTTGTGCCTGATATTCTCAGTTGCAAATTGGATTGGACAGCACACAGACATCCTGTCCATGTGCTGTCCAATGTGCGGACACCACACGCTGACATTATTATTTTTGGCTTTTATTTGCACAAGAATAAGACACGTGAATACTCTCATTCAAATGAATGGGGGCTGTTTCTGTCTAATTTTCAGTCTGGGAAGTCCATAATGCTGTCCTTAGGAGACCTACATTATGCTAAACTTGGCTCGTTATCTTAATTACTTGATACTAGGGCACATTTGAAAGTACTCGCCATCCATAAAGTAGATAAAACTTCCTGACAACTTCCCACCTACGAGCCAAAGCCTTGCCCAATCTTAATGAGCCTGTTCATGAAAATGAAATTTTGGAAATCATCAAAGACCTTCCTAATGGAACATCTCCAGGACCTGATGGACTACTGTACCTGTACTATAAAACTTACAGTCGTGTTATTGCCTAGATTTGTCTTCCTCTTTTAATTCCTTCCTAGCTGACTCTCCATAACAACCCTAATGCTCCATTCATAGGCATCTGTGGTACAAAAACCATGTAGACCAATTGCCCTCCTTAATTCTGATTTGAAAAATATTCACAAACCATACTTGTGGCATGTTTGAATTATGGGCTACCTAGTCTTATCCACAAGGACCCAGTGGGCTTTGTATCTTGTAGGCAATGGAGAGACAACACAAGGAGAGCAGTGAATTTAATAGATATTGTAAATATAACTGAAGAACCTGCTCTTCTTTTAAGCCTTGAAGCTGAAAAAGCGTTTGATCGCCTGGGATGGACGTTTATGTTAAATGCTTGGAGGGCTTATGGAATTGTTGGTCCCTTCCTCACAACAGTCAGGCCCCCTGCACACGGGCGGAAATTCTGCAGCGGGATTTCCCGCAGAATTTCCGCCCATGCTCGCCTGCATAGGATTGCATTGCAAAACGCAATCCTATGCACACAGCCATGATTTGTCCGTGTGAAAACAAACGCGGAAAACAAATCGCGGCATGTTCTATTTCTGTGGGGGTCTCGCAGAGGCCCGCACAGAAATGTCAGTAGTGCCGGGCCGGCTCCGCTCTGCGCATGAGTCGGCTGTCCGGCAGCCGGCACATCACAGAGCCGGAGCTGTGGGAGCAGGTAAGAGCCACACTGGTCCCTGCAGGGGCGCGGGTCGGGTCCTGCTGCGAGATCCGACCTGGCCGTCTGCAGGCGGCTTTAAAGTGCTTTATTACTCTCCCCCCCCCCCCCCCCCCCCCCCAGCCAAGTTATCTCAAGCTTCCTCTAGAAAAAAATAAAATAGGCAAAGTTATTCCCTATCTCCTCTCTCCTTTGTTTTATGCATTGAGCCTCTCGCAGTCTCTTTAAAGTCCAACCCGGATATTAAAGGAGTAATTGTTCAGGACAAAGAGTTGGTGTCAAATTTGCAGTTCACGTCTTTCGGAGCTTTACTACGTATTTCTCTAACTAATCTACATGCCACCTTACGTGTTTCTGTTCAATTTACTGAATTGTTAGTAAAACACATTCAATAAGGGCAAGTATGAAAGATTTTGAAATGAAAAAGAATTTCTGTTTTTAGGTTGTTCATGACTGTCGGTGGCTTGGGAATTTTCTGTCTCAGCGATATAGTGTGGTACTTGCCAATGTCTTTGACACACAGGTATGTTTTGAAATGCTAATGCTCAAGTGAAAATCCTAAATGCACTGAATATAGATATTATTTTAAATGTTTTTATTAAATTCTTTTCCACTTTACAAAACATATTTGTTGTTTTACAGCGATATTTTGAATATGATAAATCAGTAAAAGATAAGATATTTCTGAGAGTTGTTCAGTATAAGTAATCTAATCCGAATTTGATGCATTTATTCAAAACCTCTTCCTACATAGCTTTTTGTGGGGTGCCCAGAACTGGACACAGTATTCCAGATGAGGTCTGACTAAGGAAGAGTAGAGGGGGATTATTGCCTCACTTGATCTAGACTCTATGCTTCACTTAATACATCCCAGAATTGTGTTTGTCTTTTTGACTGCTGCATCATATTGTTGACTCATATTCAGTCTATGTTCTATTAGTATGCCCAAGTCTTTTTTACATGTGCTGCTTAGCCTAATTCCTCTCATTCTGTATGTGCTTTTGTCATTTTTCTTGCCCAGATGTAGGACTTTGCATTTCTTGTTAAATAGCATTGTTAGTCGCCGCCCACTGTTAAAGCCTTTCTAGATCTTTTTGAATGCTCTCTCTCTTCCCTAGTGCTAGCTATTCCTCCTAGTTTTGTGTCATCAGCAACTGTGAAGCAATATGTACGTTACATAAATGATGAATGAATGAGCTGTGATCTAATGTAGTGTTTCTCAACTTCAGTCCGCAGGGACCCCCAACAGGTCATGTTTTCAGAATTTCCTCAGTATTGCACACGTGATGTAGTTATCATTAGTGCCTCAGACATTGCCACAGGTGTTTTTTCTGTATAATATCCCGAAAACATAAGCTGTTGGGGGTCCTTGAGGACTGGAGTTGGGAAACACTGATCTAATGGTAAAGACTGGGAACAATAACTTTAACTACTTGTTCACTTATCTTATCAAACAAACACGTTTACAACTTCTTGCTGTATAAAATGTGGGGTAGGCCACAGCTTTATTAAATTTTCATATAACTCAAGAATTTAACTTTTCTCAAACCCAAAAACCTATCCATGCTGTAAGAAGGTTAGCCTTCTGAGTCCGTAAACCGTCCTAGAGGACGTTCGTAAGCCCCGATCCTTTGGCTTGCCAACCTTCCTCGACTATCCTATCCAGCATGGAATAACTACCAGGCCTAAAACCAGCTGTGACAACTTCCAACCTCCTACTCCTCAAGCAATCTCTTTATTCTCACTAGCCCTACCCTCCAGGGCGGGTGGGCGGGCGTTCTTCACCGCTGCCGTCTTCACTCTTCTCTTTGTGTCGCTTGTCTGAGGTCCTCTTCCGCTCTCCCTCCCCCTTTCTTCCTGTCTAGACTCCTCCCCCCCCTCTGACGTTCATTTTACCTTTTCTACTAGACCCCAGTCACATGCCGTCTCATTAACCATTTCACGGCATACGAGACTGGGGACAATAACTTTAACTACTTGTTGACTTATCTTATCAAACAAACACGTTTACAACTTCTTGCTGTATAAAATGTGGGGTAGGCCACAGCTTTATTAAATTTTCATATAACTCAAGAATTTAACTTTTCTCAAACCCAAAAAACTATCCATGCTGTAAGAAGGTTAGCCTTCTGAGTCCGTAAACCGTCCTAGAGGACGTTCGTAAGCCCCGATCCTTTGGCTTGCCAACCTTCCTCGACTATCCTATCCAGCATGGAATAAATACCAGGCCACACGGGATGTGCCGTATCCTTATGGCGCATTCCGTCCCACCCCACCAACCTGAGCTAAAGCTGCCTCAACTCCATCCTGCAAACCTGATAAAAAAGTATCCAATCCGACCTCATTAAGATGGACGCCGTCCTCCCTCAATGCTCCTTTTTCCATATCTTCAAGCTCCTAATGCCGCACCGCAATACCGTCTAATGAGCGAACGAACTGCGTCATTTTCAAATTGACTAGTTTTCTGACCCTTTCTATTGCCGCTGGGTCTCTCGCTCCAATCCAGTGTCTTCTTGCCACTATGTCTGACCATACCATGATCGATTCCTGAAAGCAGTCGCGAAAACGAAGTATGTCTTGCTTCATTATCACCAAGAGATCCGCCAGCTTTATTTTGCCAAGGTCGTTCCCCCCGGCATGCACGACCAAAACCACCCTCCGGGGGGTCCTGTTTATATCCATTATTATTTTCAGCAATCTGGGCCATTGCAGCCCCCGTACACCGTGCCACGTTACGGACGTACCGGTCAGGCCTAAATTCTTTCCCATTGGTCTTACCGATGCCCTCATTTCCACCCAATAAATGTAAGAATGGCCAATGATGTACACCCTCCACGGCTCCCTGGCTGGGAAGATAAAACAGAGAAAAACAAGAAAAAAACCCCGTAATGGGAAAAAACTTCGCAAAACAAAACTTCATCCCCAAATATATTAAACCGGAACCCAGCGTTATTCGACCATCAAGTCCGGCCTCACGTAGGATTTGTAAGCCTGGGATTTCCATCTGCCCAGCCTCTTTAAACCTTCGTTCATGCCGCCTGCGTCAGCCATAGTCGCAGCGCCAATCCTGAAGGAGTGTCCAGCCAGCTGCCCGTAACGAGGTGCGAAACACCGACGCAAACTGGAACCGAGTAAGTGGGAGGCCTGAGGAATGCACCAAAAATTGCTCCCTCTGGCCCTTATTAGCCATATACTGTCCTACCGTGCCCACCGGGCACCAGCGCGTGCCCAAACTGCTAATCGATAGCCATTCGCCCCTACTGTAAATGTCAGTCTTAGATTTTCTGATTTGGACCCGTAAGGACCCGTCTGTCATGATAACGTCGTTGCAGCGAAGGCCTCCAGGTTTTTTCTTATTAGCGGGGACTAACTCGCTGATCCTGAGCGCCGCGTAAAAGGCTAGTAAAAAAGCCGCCCTGAACAACAACGCTTCCGAACCGTTTGTGCATGTGAATTCCAACACGTCCATTAATTTATTCAGAACTGAATATGTAATGGGGCGACGAGAATCTACCCGCCCCTTATCCTTCTTCCAACCGCGAACAATCTGACGGAAGACAAAGTCTTTGGTAACATCCTTAAAGCCATGTAATTTTAATAAAAACGCGACACCTGACAAATGTCTTTTTGCTACGTTTACCGACGACCGTTTTGCCCGTAAAGATGATAACATATCCAGGGTTCCCCCGCGGGCACCGTCGCCCCCAACCATACTGCCCCCAGCAAAAGCCAACCACGTCGACCAAAACGCCTTATAGGTTTTCCATGTTGCAACCGCCACCGAGGATTCCACCAGCCTCAGCAACTCTCTTCTGCCAGACTCCATAAGAAAGGCGGGCAGCGTACCCCCTTGGCAGCTGCCTGTGGGTGCCGCTCCCTGAATAGCTCCATCTGCGAACGAGAGAGTGCGTCAGCCGCTCCATTGTTATAACCCGGTACATGCTTTGCTCGTAAATACACGTGTGGACCACCGCAGCGTTATCTGACCAGAAACAAATCTTACGATCCTAGAGCTTCTCGCCCCATAATTCCAAAGCCACCACCAAAGGGAAAAACTGCAGCAACGTAATATTTTTATTCCATTGCCTCTCCAACCACGACCCTGGCCAGGACTCCCTGCACCAGTTGTTCTGGAAAATAACAGCAAAACCAACCGACCCGGCCGCGTCGGCGAACAAACACAGCTCAGAGCCCGACCACTTTTCCTTCGGGCACACCACTTGCCCGTTGAAAGTATCCAAGAATACTCGCCAGATGTGTAAATCAGCTCTGATTCCTTGCGTGATTCGTATGAAATGATGGGGCTCTCTGGCACCCACTGTCGCCAAGGATAACCGTCTGGAAAAAACGCGGCCCATGGGTATCACTTTACACGCGAAATTTAACAAACCCAGGAGGACCTGCACCTGCCGCAACGTAGCCTTTTTGCAGCATGACACTTCTTTTACCGACTGCCGCAGCCGAGCTACTTGATCCGCCGGCAGTCTGAAGACCATGTCGACCGTGTCTATCTCTATCCCGAGAAAAGTAAGCCGGGTTACCGGACCCATGGTCTTCTCTTTGGATAGCGGAACCCCAGCGTGACGCATGAGTTGCCGGAACGTATCTAACAAGATACCGCAATCCCCTGATGACTCTGAACCAACAAACAGGAAATCATCCAGGTAGTGTGTCACTGATGAGATGCCCGACTCGTACCTGAGCATCCACTCCAGGAAAGAGCTGAATACCTCAAAGTAATAACAGGAAATGGAGCACCCCATCGGCAAACACATGTCAAAAAAGAATTGGTTGTCCACTTTACAGCCCAGCAAGTGAAAACATCCCGGATGCACAGGCAATAACCGGAAAGCCGATTCGATATCAGCTTTTGCTAGATGCGCACGCTTACCCGCTTTTTTTAACTAGAAGTACAGCCTGATCAAGCGAAGTGTAAACCACTGAGGCTTGTTCTTTTGAAATTCCATCATTTACCGACTCCCCTTTTGGGAAGGATAAATGATGAATCAGGCGGAACTTGCCGGCTTCCTCCTTGGGTACTAGCCCCAATTGGGAAACCCGCAAGTTAGCGAAAAGAGGTTCCTCAAAAGGGCCGGCCATGCGGCCCAGCTCTACTTCCTTGAGCAATTTTTCCCTTACTAGATTTAAATTGTCCATAGCGGACTTCAAATTGGGGCTCAACGTTGACGCTGGCTGAAAAGTGAACGGAATAACAAAGCCGACGGAAAAACCAAGTCTAAGTATTTTTGCTTCCCGTTTCCTGTGGTATTTGTCTAACCACTGAAACAGGAACTTGCTTCTCACTGGGGTGCGGCGCTCCACTGACACCGCCCCCAGTGGTGGCTGTTCTTTGATTTTTGAAGCACCGAATTGCAGCGTGCTGGCCCCGGCAGACAGAACATTTGTGTCTGAACTTACAGGTGGCGTAAAAACGGCAGTGGCCCTCGTTGTATAAGCAACAGGAGCCATTGGGTCTCGCCACCGCAGGTGGCTGTTGACTGCCCCCTGCGGCACCCCCTTGAAAGGACGTTCTTTGGGGGCGCTGGGCTAGAATAAGCTGGATCCATACGTCTGTTGCTTTAGACGCCCAGCTTATGTGGTTTACACCCGAAACGCGGTGCCTAAAAATCTTCATCGTATCACCACCACGCCACGCCGCCGTGCAATTTATATGCGCTATAAATGGTGTTGAGGTACACCATGAGTTCCGGACCTTTTTAGGCTGATGCTGGCATGTCACATATGCCAGCACCGTATACGCCTGCAACCAATTACCAAATGTTTTAGCCACCTTCGGCTTCTTTTCCGCTCCGCGCTCGGAAACGCGCTCTTTATCTACCATAACATGGTCCGCCGATAGCAAGGACCAAATATCCACATAAATTCTTTTACGAATTTTCTCTAATAATTCTTCAGACAAACCGACCCCCAACGGGGCAACACCACAGAACAAAGAGTCGGCGTATTTTAGCCCCTCTAAGGGGTCCGCCACATCACCACCTGTTGAGCCTACACCATTCTTACCCGCAGGCGAGCCCCTGCCCCCTGGCGAACTGCAGGACACTGAAAGCCCTTCTGTTCGATCAACCTTGCTCAACAGGAACTATAACACCGTACTAGATCACCTCTATCCGCCGCCTTGGCAGGATCCATGACATTTTTCCATGCATTAATGTATGTAGACTCACCGGCTTGACCGACCTCCGGCGATGCCAAGAGAGGTCCTCGACAGTCTTCTCTCCATGCTCCTGTGTTGTGAAGGCGAGGGCTGCCACGCGACCCTGTGCGTAGCCTCTCGAGCCCTCCTTGAAAATGCTGCTCCAGCGTGGCCCTGCTCTGGCCATCTCTGCGAAAGCTCCCGCCTCCTGTGGCGTATGAGCTCCATGTTCGTGGAGGTTGAAGGCGAAATCGCCGGCCGGCGGGTGTCATCAGTTGGTATTCTTGCCCTGAAGCCATACACCTGTCTCCCTCGCTGGCCCTACTCGCACTAGGACTACCGCCATGCCTCTGCGACCCTATCCTACCCTGTTCGCTATCTCGCCTTTTCTGGTAACGCTCCCGCCTGACTCTCTCCCTCTGTCTGCGCTTGGCGCCTTGACCCTGGCGGTTACTGCCGGCGTGACTCTGGGTGCTGTAAGAGGAGTATCCCTCGGTGTGTGCTAGGGAACTCACATGCTTGGGGTTAATGTACACCAGCCTATGGGAACCGGGTATGGCGGGGTACGAAGCGCGAGAAGGAATGCTCCGGAGTGGGTTGTGCTGGCCATGCTCGCGGTGGGATCCATGGGGTGCCGCACGTAGGGGGGATGAGGGGGGACATCCGGGCCAATTATCGCTCTGTGAAAGGAGGGGGTTGCAGGGGCGCGGGCCTGGTGATCTTTCTGGACTGGGGTCTGAAAACAGGCTCCCACTACCTTCAAATGACGCTGCTCTATCCCTATCGCTCCTCTGTGCAGTGAAGGCCCTACTAGCTGCGCTGCTCGCTGAGCTGTGCGCGGGGGTGCAACGCCCCCCCCCCTGCGGTGGTCCTACGCTCGTCCCTGCCTAAACTTCCCTCTACTCGCCGTGCAATCTCCCCCCTTAACGCCCCCTGCTCTCTACCTGCTCGCGTTGGGCGGCAGCTCCGCCATCTTGTGAGAGCCGGCGGCCATGCCGTGCGCTCCTCAGGGTCTCTTCCTTTCTTTGCTGCACCTCCTGCCTTGAGATTGCAGGCTATTACACAGGGGAACCCAATGCTGGGTTACCTTAGTCCTTTGTGCCACGCGTGACACCACCGTTCCATCCTCTGTGGTGAATCCAGTTGTTGGTAATAAAGAGTCCACACAGGATTTAACTTTCTGAGCAAAACCGGGAACGGTAGGTGAAGTTCGTTTACTTGAAAATAACTTGGTTACAATCCATCAATACACGCCAGCAGTAGAACAGTGCAAAAACTCAAGACTGTGTGACAGGGAGGATTCACGGGAGGTTAGAAGAAACCACAATCCTGTTATCTGTAGGTCCTGATCCCGGCGACTCTCTTCTCTAAATCTCTACTGGTCAGTTATAGAAAAAAAAGTTATAGGTCTCTTATATATTTTTTTTTTCCCAAAAAAAGTGTTTTTACTGTGTAAAAGTGAAAAAATAAATAAAATCTATAGAATGTTTCATCATTTCCTGATGTGAGGACTTGGCAATAGACAATTCTGGTAATGTAAGTCTAATCTATGCTTTGAGATGCAGTACTTTTTTTTCCCAAAGTTTTCAAAAACCCGATTTTTATGTACAAAATTTCCATTCCAAACAATGCCGTGAGACACAGTCTATTTAAATGCTAGGTTGTATCCAAAAGGTGTTCTGTACTACAGTACTACTTCTAAACATACGTTAGCAAGAGATAGGGAATAAATGAAAGAGACTATAGGATCAGAGTAAATTGTTCATAGTCTAACTATGAGTTACATAGGTTTTTATATGAGCTTCAGATGCAAAACTTTAGGATATTTTTAAAAAAAAAGTTTATTATTGTAAATGCTTTGGAGCAGTAAAGAAATAGTTTCATAGATGTACATACACTTCAAGGTTTGACATATTTCACTCCCAGTGTCATCCCTGCTGTTCACAGACTCTTTGTACTGAACGACTCATTTGGCTATACTTGTGCTTCCTTAATTTAAAAAAAAGGTGATTTAATGTGTATAATTTTTAGTTTCTGATCCATATTCTGGGAGCAGGAAAACGGAAACTACTGGCCAAACAGGTCCCTCTGATGATTTATTTTACGAACTAGCTGATTACCCGGTGTTGCCCGTGCATTTCATTTTTAGACACAAAAAGAATTTAAATTGTGTGTGTGTGTATGTATGTATGTATGTATGTATGTATGTATGTATGTATATATATTTGTGTGTACTGATTTAATATATTAGTATATGATGAGAAAGAGGTCATCTGTGTAATATCTTACTGCATGAGGAGGAGGTGGTCTGTGTAATATCTTAGTGCATGAGGAGAAGGTTGTCTTTGTAATTTATTGGTATATGAGGAGGAAGTCAGCTGTGTAATATATTAGTGTATAATGAGGATGAGGTTGTCTGTGTAATATCTTAATGCATGAGGAGGAGGTCGTCTGTGTAATATACTGGTATATGAGGGGGAGGTCGTCTGTGTAATACATTGGTATATGAGGAGGTCGTCTGTGTAATCTTAGTATTTGAGGAGGAGAAAGTTGTCTGTGTAAGATATTATCTGAGGAGCAGGAGGTCTGTGTAATACTGGCGTAATTAGAAATCACCAACTTCGCCTGTAATTTTAGTTGCCAATAGCAACCAATCACAGCTCAGCTTTCACTTGTTATACTGCTGAGGTAAAATGAAAGCTGAGGTGTGATTGGTTGCTACGGGCAACACAGATTTCCTTTTGGACAGCTTTCATAAGAGTGGGTGCTGGGCTCATTTCTGTGTGGTAAATAGTAGCTTAGTGCTGCAGTGAAGCTGTGCGGTAGTTGGAGCAGAGGAGGAGGTTGTCTGTGTAAGATAATATCTGACGAACAGGAGGTCTGTGTAATATATCAGTGTATGATGAGGAGGAGGTCGTCTGTGTAATATATTAGTATATGAAGAGGAGGTCGTCTGTGTAATATATTAGTATATGAGGAGGAGGTCGTCTGTGTAATATATTAGTATATGAGGAGGAGGTCGTCCGTGTAATAAGTATATGAGGAGGAGGTCGTCTGTATAATATATTAGTATATGAGGAGGAGGTCGTCTGTGTAATAAGTATATGAGGAGGAGGTCGTCTGTATAATATATTAGTATATGAGGAGGAGGTCGTCTGTGTAATAAGTATATGAGGAGGAGGTCGTCTGTATAATATATTAGTATATGAGGAGGAGGTCAACTGTGTAATAACTAACTGCATGAGGAAAAGGTCATCTGTGTAATATATTAGTATATGAGAAGGAGGTCATCTGTGTAATATATTAGTATATGAGAAGGAGGTCGTCTGTGTTATATATTAGTATATGATCAGGAAGAGGTCGTCTGTGTTATATATTAGTATATGATCAGGAAGAGGTCGTCTGTGTAATATATTGGTATATTAGAAGGAGGTCGTGAGTGTAATAGTATTTGAGGAGGAGGTTGTTTGTGTAAGATATTATATGAGGAGCAGGAGGTCTGTGTAATACTGTCATTAATTAAAAATCAAAAACTCACTGACTTCCCCTCTAATTTTTGTTGTCAGTAGCAACCAATCACAGCTCAGCTTTTACTTGTTATACTGCTGAGGCAAAATGAAAGCTGTGCTGTGATTGGTTGCTGTGGGCAACACAGATTTCCTTTTTGGACAGCTTTCATAAGAGTGGGTGCTGGGCTCATTTCTGTGTGGTACATAGTAGCTTAGTGCTGGTGGGAAGCTGTGTGGTAGTTGGAGCAGAGGAGGAGGTTGTCTGTGTAAGATAAAATCTGACGAACAGGAGGTCTGTGTAATATATTAGTATTTGAGGAGGAGGTCGTCTGTGTAATAGATTAGTGTAGGATGAGGAGGAGGTCGTCTGTGTAATTTAAGACTGTGAAATAAAAACTATCTGCTCAAGTGCAATTCTGGCATTCCCCCCCCTCCCCCCCCCCCCCAGGGGTTGTGGGACTGTCTTATCCCCCCAAATTAGACCCCATAGGATGAGTTATATATATACAAAGTTTGGTTGAAATTGCTCCATGTATACATGAGTTATGGTGGCACATACACACATACATACATTCTATCTATCTATCTATCTATTTATCTAGATATAGATGAAAGCCCTCACTGACTGACTCGCCACCAATTCTCCAACTTCCCGATGTTGTAGAAACATGAAATTTGGCACAACCATAGATTATGTCCAAAATAGGAAAAGTAAAGAGGTCCCAACTCGATTATTCAATTCTAGCACAAAAGAATTAGTGTCCAAATTTTACGTACGGAATCTAATTCTCTCACTTCCTGATGTCGTAGAAACATGAAATTTGGCACAAGCATAGATTATGTCCAAAATAGGAAAGGTAATAGGTCTCAAATCGATTATTCAATTCTAGTGCAAAAGAACTAGCGTCCAAATTTTACGTACCGAATCTAATTCTCTCACTTCCCAATGTCATAGAAACTTGAAATTTGGCACAGGTATTGATTATGTCATAAATAGGAAAAGCTAATGGGTCCCAACTCGATTTATTTAATTCTAAGCGCAAAATAATTAGCGTCCAAATTTTATGTACGTAATCTAATTCTCTCACTTCCTAATGTCATAGAAATTTGTCACGAGCATTGATTAGGTCATAAATAGGAAAAGTTAATGGGTCCCAACTCGATTATTCAATTCTAAGCGAAAAAGAATTAGCGTCCAAATTTTACGTACGTAATCTAATTCTCTCACTTACCGATGCAACAAATAATTACACAAATTTTTACCACACAAATGTGAAATTTGCCATGACCATTCTTTGCGTACTAAATATTGGAAATTTAAAGCATTGCAACTAGATTATTCAATCCTATGCATAAAAGTAAGTGACCCCTATGTAATGTAACTAATAACACACATTGTACTGCACAAACTTGAAATTTGGCATGACCATTTCTATGTTATGTAACTAATAACATATCTGTACGCCGCAATATATGAGACAGTTATCTTCTCAGCAAAACAAAACACATTTAGAAATAGGAGTATATACTGACAGGAATAAAACTGACTGTCGTATGTATTGAAAGGCTGTAAAGTACAAAAGGAAGTGGACATGGACTGCTGGGATGGAGTATGCCATTAACTATAACAAGGGGTTGCAACCTTCAGTCTGGGTAGGAATCTGAATAAAAAGGGGCGTTACCTTTCAGAGTAAAAATGAGGAGTGTGTGTGAGGTGGACATTCCGTGGGATGACATTTTCACATACAGTCTGAGATAAATCTCTCTCCTATCTGCCTATACACTGAGAGGAATCTATCTGATCTGTGTGTTATGAGCAGCGTGTGTGAGGTGGACATTCTGTGGGGTGACATTTTCAAAAAACTACCTTTTTAGTTTTAACAAGGAATTATTTCCTTTTAAAATTCTATTGTTTTCTTTTTTGTTTTTTACAAATCTTTTTAATTTTATTTTTTATTTTATATACGTCGCATGGTTACCTCCATGTGGTGTTTCCTGGGTAACGCAAAGAACTATGCAAAATGGTGAACATATTTTTTTCCTCGGTATCTAAAGTAACCACGACTTTATAAGATTTTCCGTGTGAACACCATATAACACCAGTACCAAATTAACTCGGGTGAAGCCGGGTATATCAGCTAGTTTTATTTATTTATTTATTTATTTATATATATATATATATATATATATATATATATATATATATATATAGATTAACCACAAATGATTTATTACAAATTATGCATTGGTAACACCATATTAATCCCATATTATTTTATGATGACCCTAGATAACACATTGTATACTAATATTGCTATAATTTGTGTATTATGTTTTGTAGGTAGCTGATGTCTACTTATTTTCATTGGAAACGGGTGGCTTTCTTCCTAGTCGCGCACGTACAGTTAAGGAATGTTTGACTCAATATCTCAAACTGTCACCATCACACGGTTCCTTCTTAATGTACAAGCAAACACTAATGAAGGTTAGTGTTTATGAAAAGAAGCAACATTTTGTCATATTTTATTTACATTAGTGACCAGAATGTTATTTCTCCCTTTGCCATAAATCAGTTTAGAAAACCTTAATCTAGAGCATAACCCATATGAAAAGAACAGTAAAACAGCGAATATTGATCAGTCTAGGACTGCTTTTTATCTATGGCAGTAAAAATGAAACACTACTAAGAAGTGAGATAGTGTTTATCTGAGCTAGTAGAGAGTGATCACCGGAATCGACGACAATACTAAAGCAGGGCACACTTGACCAGATTTGAATTGCAGATTCCTCGATTGGCATCCTCGTGGACCATTTCTGGTAAAACGTGGGCATTGAAAGGCATGTATATTTGAATTTTCCTTCACGCTTGCAAAAGAAAAGGGTCACCGGCTGGGTTCACAGCCAGAATCCGCTACAGGCCTCCCGCATGCAAAATCCGACCTGCTTGTGTGAGCCCGGCCTTAGTACTCTCAAATAAAATACTACTTTATACTCCTAGATATGCCAGATTGCCTGAGGTGAGACAATCCGTTTGACTATTATAGTACTGCCAACACATATCTTGCACCTTTTTAAAATTCTCCAAGTAGCTAAAGCATCATTGGAAAATCACTGAAGTATTGATCAATCGATTTAGTTCCTTTTTTCCCCCCACATATAATATATACATTATAATTCTGGAGCAATACCTCTGCAGCGCCACCTATTGGATGATAGTATTCCTTCAAATCAATAAACAACTGTTTAACATGTCTGTAAAACAATGATTGGGAATAGGTAAGCAAGCCAGAAAGCCATAAACAGACCGCTGTTTCGGGGTGTTTGCCCTTTATCAGAGTGCAATAGGTTTTTGGCTTTACTAGTGAGAGGCCTGTGATGTGGGCAATCCAGTAGGTGGCGCTGCAGAGGTATTGTTCAATCTTCCTTATTTGCATAAATTACACAAAGGAGCATGCATGGCAGTATAAATCTCCTCACTCACCTCTCAAGTGTCTTCTCGCACCCTTCTCGTTCTGGGTGCTCTCCTTGGGGAAAGACAATGCCATTCTACGACCCACTCACCCCTATATGTCTCCACACACTTTTTTGGTGTTTTCCTTAAGATGAGATGAGACTCCTCTTGACCCACATTATGATTTTGTAATTTACTTTCCTGAACACTCAGTTACCGAATTATTCAATCATACATGCCATGCCATGTTATGTTTTGGACGCGGTAAAGTGTTACAAACTGTGCTGTTCACAATCGCTCTCTGGTGTACTGCATCCTGTTTGATACAGGTGGTGAGTTCGCGCGGCCAAAAATTATTTTGCCCTCTAGTGATATTTTCGGTTTGACGCAATCTAACACTACCTTGTTCATTGTCATGGCAGTCCAAGGTATCCATAGCATTCTCCTCCAGTGCCATAGTTCAAACGTATCACTTTTCCTTCTGTCTGTTTTTCTGAGCGGCCAACTTTCACAACCATATGTCATTATGGGAAAGACGATTGCATTGACCAGTCTGTTTTTTGTTGCAATGCTGATATCATTGCTTTTCCAGATCTTTTCCATTCCTTGCATTGCAATCCTACCAAGTGTAATCCGTCTCTTGATCTAAGGTCCATATTGCCCATTGCAATCGATTTTGGATCCAAGAAAGATGAAATCTTGGACCGTCTCGACTTCTTCTTTTTTAATTTTTATGTTCACTGTCCCGTTGCTTACCGCGGTCATGACTTTCGTTTTCTTGCTGTCGAGGTACAGTCCCATGCCTTCGCTTTCCTTTTGCACTTGTTTCTGCATATCGGAGGTTGTTGACATTTCTGCCAGCGATTTTGACTCCAATTTCTGATTCGTTCAGATTGCATCGCCTCATGATCGTTTCTGCGTACAGATTGAAAAGGACTAGTGATAGAATGCTACCTTGCCATACACCTTTCTCAATTCCGAACCAATCCGTGTTTCCATAAACTGTCCTGACTGTTGCATCTTGGTTGTTGTAAAGCAACCTTATAAGCTGTTCAATATGTTCTGGGCATCCCATTTGCTTCAGACACTTCCAAAGCTTGTCATGTTCGACACAATTAAAAGCTTTGCTGAAGTCGATGAAACACAGGTACACATATCTTTTTGATACTCCCGGGACTTTTCAATGATCCAGCTCAGGTTTGCGATTTGGTCTCTGGTGCCACGTCCTTTGCGGAAGCCAGCTTGAACGTCCGGCAGTTTCCGTTCAACAATTGTTGCAATGCATTTTTGTATGATCTGTAAAAGAATTTTGCTTGCTTAAGTTATGAGGGCGATGGTGCAGCAATTGGAACATTCTTGAGCATCACCTTTTTTGGAAGTGTGACGAGGACAGATCTTGAAGCTCCAGATCTATTGACATAGGTCGGTTAGGATCTTGATTGACACTGGTTTGAGCAGTTCGGCTGGTATGTGCTCAATGCCTGGAGCTTTCCTGTTTGGTAGTTTCAGGGCCCATTCGACTTCTTCCTCGAGAATGACCGTTTTTTGTTCTACTTGATGTACGTCATCCAACGGGTTGTCTTCCTGATCGCCTGCATACAGCTCTGCTGTATATTCTCGCCACCTATGCTTGATTTGATTTTCTTCTTGTAATATTTTGCCATCCCAGTCTTTGATGGTTGGTGCCTGGATCTCCTTTACCTGGAGGAAGAGAGCTTGGGTGTGGCCTTGCTGATTTGCTTCTTCCAGTTCTGCACATTGGTTGTTCCAGTAGCGCTTCTTGTCTCGTCTGACTTTTCTTTGAAATTCCGCATTTAGCTGTCTGAATTCAATGATGGTGCCCGCTGCTTTAGCTGCTTGGGGCTTGTTGGCAATTCTGATGGATTCATCTGATAGCCATTGCGGTTGTTTTGCTGATTTTTTGAAGGGGATTATTTGTTTAGCTGTGTTCAGTGTGATGGATTTGATTTGCTCCCATAATTCATCAGGGTCTTTTCCGATGGTGCTGAGTGTTTCAAATCTGTTATTTACTTCGACTGCATATCGTGAAAGGATGTTGACTACATCGAAACGGAGTATTGCTGGTGACCTTTTGATGCTGAATCTGACCTTGATTTTTGCGACTAGGAGCTGATGATCGGAGCCGCAGTCTGCACCCGGAAGTGTTCTCACCAGAATTGTGCTTTTCTAACGCAATTGACATAGGAAGTAGTTGATTTGGTTTTGATGCATGCTATCTGTGGCCATCCATGTGTACAAATGGCGTTTCGGCTGCTCAAAGCATGTGTTCATGATCGATAGGGAATTTTCTGTGCAACATTGGACCATACGGTCGCCTGCATTATTCCGCTCACCCAAACCGAATTTGCCAGCGACAGGTAGGCCTTCTCCAGAGCCGATTTTCGCTTTGAAATTCCCTGTTATAAAAGCAATATCCTTGGCAAGGGTCTGATTGATTGTTTGCTGGAGATCGGCATAGAATCTTTCAATGTCTTCATCTGTTGCATCGGTTGTGGGCGCATAAACTTGCAGAATTGTGATTGAGCAAGGATTCCCATTGATGCCTATGGATATGATTCTATCGTTTATGGCATTGAAACAATGGACTGCTTTGGCGACTGCCTTGCTTGCAATGAATGCCACTCCGTCTGATAGTGTCATTGCCTGAGTAGAAAATGGTGTAATCATCGCTATTGAAGAAACCGTTGCCTGTACAGTGAAGCTTGCTGATACCCAACAGATCAATGTTGAGCCGTCCCATTTCATTTTGTAGCATTTCCAATTTGCCTGTGTTCATGCCACGGACGTTCCACGTGCCGATGTTGTAAATCTTTGAGAAACGCAATCGAAACTTTTTGCTTGTAGCTGCATCAGCAGACCGGTTTCCAAATGGCTTTGACCGGCCCGCGTCATTAGTGCCAAAGTTATTCGAGTTTCGTTCTTGTTTTTCCCTAGTGGCTTGATCAGTGCTTTTCAGTCCAGGGTGCCTGCCTTCCAGCACCATATTTGGACACATTTGGTTTTGATTCATGAAATATTTTGGCAGTAGTGGTGGAATAGTTTGCTATTGCTTTCCCTACCCCTCCCCATTTACCCGGGTTTATGACTGGCGTGCAGCTGTTGCCAACAACACGGCTGGGTTGCGATTACTATAAAAGGGTGTAATCGAAATACTAAGTTAGTTCTTAGATAGTTAATAGGGTGCTGTCAGGTAATTCTGTCCAGTGCCGGATTTGCTTCTTCTTCCCTTGGAGTACAGTGGGAGGTATATGCTGCAATACCGCCGTACTCTATCCAGCCATTTCTGAGGATGGGGCTGTGTCCTTGAAACACATCATATATGTTCTGGCTGCTAAACAATTAATAAAGAAGTGTGTTTTTTATCCCTTTGTCTAAATGAGCTTTACATTATAAGGGCTGGGCCTATGGTCCGTGATTTTCTTTTACATTAGCATTTCCATCTCTCTCGAGACTATTGGGAATCTTAGCTTTCCCATGTCTGGCGCGTCTAATTCAAGAAAAAGCCATAGATTTCAAATTCTAGTTTTGAATATGAATTGTATTTCTCTTTTTTTTTGCTTAAAATATGGAATATATTTCTATACAGGACAACCCAAATATCTGGTGTGATCGTCCATTACCAACTGCCGCACTGAAGCTACTATCGCTGGAAGTAATGTACCTCTTGTCTCTGCGCTTATCCATGCTGGATGCTATGTTAGCGGACTATACATTGTTGGTTGATGGTTATCTTAATGCATGTTGCCAAAGAACATCAGATGTGTTTCTCAGCTCTGAGGTATTTAGCAGTTGATTCATGAAAGCTAGTAATGTTGATCATAATTCAAAATGTAAGCTCTTAAGTTCACTTTTATGGTTCATTTGGAATGACTATATTTCTGCAATTACAAAAATATTGTACAAGTATTAAAGGCATTTTCAAAGCTTTATAAAAAATACTATTTTTGCCTACATAGGGCATAATTTGCAGGGAAAAAAAAAATCATTATCCCTTTCTATTTCCCTGGTACTCCAATGCCGCTAGTCCATGGTCCCCCGCCGGTCTCTGTTTACATTGGACATCGTTGTCATGCTGTATCAGCCCGTGAGCCCTCCAGCCAATCTCTAGTGATCTTCGTGATTGGCTGGGGCATGCTTTTACAGCAAACTACAGCTCTAACCAATGTAAATGAAGCCCTGTTTGGTATGTGGACATGGAGTTCTGGAGCAACAGGGGATTAAAAGAGGTGTATGATTTTTATTTAAAGAAATTATGCAATATGCACGTAAAATTACATATTTTTTCTAAAGCCAGAATCATCCCTTTAATAGGTTTATTGCCGTGTTCACACAAGATTGATTTGCTGTGGATTTGAAGGAGTGAAATCCCTGGCGAATCTGCATCCAAATTCGCACCATTTGGTTTGTATTTGCTCTGCAGTAAATCCATCACATGCCAACATACATTAATACTGAACTTATGAGAATCATTCAACCACTTGGTCTTTCATCCTCTACAGTGTAATAAATAATCCATTGAAACAGATTTAAATAAAGGCATATACAAAGTATTTATATTTTATTACGAATCTAAAACATTAATTAAGGGCAGACAGTAATTAAACCTATAGATATCTAGTAAAGAGATCTGGTAACTGTTACATCCTTGAGTCTGTTTGCATCCGCTTATGTGGACTCTGCATTTTATTTTTCTTATTTATAGGATTGGTCAAGCTCTGTTAATTTGTATCTTTACGCCAAAAACTCAATGTGGATCACAGCAGGAGAAGGAGTGCCATTTTGAATGCAGTTGTAATCACCATACGCAGCCTACCCATACCCTGGCTTTCATTATCCCAGATGACCAGATCAACACAAATGTTTTGTTTCTGTACTTAGCATATATAAATGTATATTATTGGGGGGGCAATGATATGTCTGCCCAAGAAACATAGAAAGTTGATGGAAAAAAAAGTACACAGCCCATCTAGTCTGCTCTTATATTAATTTATTTTTATTCTCCTCTTAGTATAGATCTATGCTCATCCCAGTCATGCTTGAATTCATTTTTTGTTGATTTTCCAACCACGTCTGTAGGAAGTTTTTTCCAAGCCTTTACTACACTGTAAAAAATATTTTCTGACATTGATTCTGATCTACCCCCAACTAATCTCAGATTAAAGCTTACTCCTCTCCTGCGCTCAACTGGAACAGAAATATAGGGAAATGTGACTTGCTGGAATATTCAATAAGAAATTAATGGCCTCAAGGAAGCTGTTGACTGGGAATGAATGTTATCCTTGTAGAGACAGTACAAGCTACATGTTCTTAGAGTAATGCACCACACATACAACATTCCACACCTGAACTGCACCTCAAAACATAATGCCAAAAGCAATCAAGGCTACATGCACCTTTTAAGTGAACCTTGTTCTCTCTCACCAAGGGATTGTCAGCAGATTTCCAGGATGCTCATTAGTTCATCCATTCAAGATGGATACGGCCCATCACTTCCCTGGCCTAAAAAAATGTGCTAAAATACAAAGATTTAGAAAGAGGTCACTGAAAGTAAAATATGAGTCTCATCTGCACCCAGATAGTTTAAGAATGAAAAGCTGATATCTGATTCCTTGCTATAGGCAACAAGCCCAGTTTATCTGTTAGATAGTACTGATAATCCCCATGTAATTTAATGTATAGCTAGTCATTAATTGGCGAAATCACAGCATTAAACACTCACAATTTTTGCTTTTGCCCTGTCTTTATGCTGCATTGCAAAAAAGGAAAATAAAACAATACTTCTGTAGCGCCACCTATTGGATGGCAGCATTCCTTCAAACGGTCAGGCAGACAAGTGGTCGCTAGTGACTGGTAATTATTAGGAAATTATAGCACCAATGCTTCTGGTGGCGCTATGCACCACACATCTCTGCTGCATGCATGTCAAACACACAGCTCTGGTACATGCACGTCACACACACACACACACACACACACACACACAACCCTGCTACATATACATCACATATAGCCCTGCTACATACATTTTTTATTGTACACAACAGGGATCACAACCAGCACAGCAGAACCCTGTAAACACTGATCATCCCCTGGTCACGTGACCCCAGACTCCTCGCACACAGGTGACTGATTGCATGACCGTGATATCATCACAGGTCCTGTAAGCACATGGCTGCTGTTGGGCTCTGCAGGTTTTTAATAAAGTGAAGGACCTGTGATTACATCACAGTCATGTGATCAGGGGCGGCGCTCAGAGCCCCGGTGACTGATTCCATGATGGTGGCATTTTCACATGTAACTCACACAGTCACTCACTTACAGACAGGTGTTCGTTAGTCTTTCATAGAAACTGAGGCTGTGGGGGGTTTGTAAGGGATGTAGACAGCCTGTAATCTGCACAGGAATGAAAGACCTGTGATGATGTCACCATCGTGATCAGGGGCAGAGCATGTAACTCACGGACACGGATCCCAAGTGACTGATCTCATGAGGGTGACATCACAGGTACTGTATGTCTTAGGACCTTTGATGTCGCCCTCATGTGATCAGGGGAGGAGCATGTAACTCACAGACAGGTGGTTGTTTGTATTTTGATTACAGTCTGTTTACACAGGCAGATGCAGCTGCAAACCAAGGATAATTTTATGATCTGCTCGCAATATCAGATCTAGAAACTGGATGCGTTAACACTTCACAAATATTGCGCAAACAGCTTGCTCTAACGAGATGTTTGTAAAATACTTGTGCTGTGTAAAAGTAGTGTTAATCTGTAATGCATACTGTATAAATATACTGTATATAAACTCCAGACTTAAGTTTTACAGAGATTTTTCTTTTCATATTCTTGAACAGACCACCTCCTCCGAGCTTCCAAAAGAACTTCAACAACTTTGTGTATTGCAGCAAAGGAGAAGAGAAAAGGCCTTAAAAGAATATCAAGTTAACAGCCTGGGATTCCTTATAAGGGCTGAAATATAATCGATGGGGTGGTGCTACATTCATGGAACGTTTTCAGTATTGAATAAGAGTGTCTGGTGATTTAAAGTGGTTTAGTTTTTGATTTGATTGCAATATATTCACAGAACAAATAAAAATGTTCAGTTTTTTTTTTAATTTGCATTGGAATTAAATAATTCACTACAAATTGAAAATTCTATTATTTTCTGTTTATTCTGGTTTACGTCTTACAAAAAAATAGAAAGGGGTAGGTAAAATCAGAATTCTATGGGTTCTTCTTGCACTGCACTTCGTATGTCTCCACTGAGGTCTTTCAGCATATGAATCTGGGTAAAAAAATATTATGAGAATATGGTGCTGTATATTTGACAGTATGTAGTGTTACATTCTGTTTGCCCAGTCTGGAAGTCAAAACCTTGGTACCTAAAATGAGAATAAGTGTTACTAGAGGGCTACCCCGGCAAAAACACATTTTTCCATCCCTGCCCTTCTCATCTAATTACCTGTCACACTGTTGAGGTCTCCTATGTGTATTGCAGTCATTTCCATGCAGTGCAGCTCCCCTGTCTGATGCTTATCAGACACCATTTTGATGCTGAGATTTTTTCTCTCACTTCAATCCCACGATGCATCAGCACAGCATTACATGACTAGCTAGAGAATGTACCACCTCTGCTTCAGGAAAAACACCGCCATTTTGTGTTGTTTTCAAATAAATAGGCTACAGACCAGAAGTATACAATCAGGAGGATGAGCTGTTCTCCTCAGTTATAACTGTGTGACAGGAGCTGTGTAATTATCATCAGTGACTGTGATGGATTGTCTGCATCCCCCTACTAAGCAGTTTCTGTGGTAGGGTCACTCACTTGAAACAATGCCTCTACAGCACCACCTATTAAAAGGCAGCATTCCTGCCTGATTGCCTTATCAGGGGTACTTTTTCAGAGTCCTGTAAGTACACTTCTTCAATAGAATTGTATAATAGAGCATGAGCACAAGTTTCTGAAAAGAGTCGGATTTTCTAGGGTCGCGCGATCTTTGGAGGACAACATCGCAGGAGAGTATAAAAAATATATCACCTGACTCCCTGTCACACCTGTCTCCCAAAACAGCACCATAACTTAGTGATGTGGGAACATGACAGGGTGGCCTGATAGACTGCCTGTCAGATTGTAGTATGATGTAATGCCATAGCATTACATCATACTGCAGGAGCGATCAAAGCATCACATATTGTGGTCCTCTAAGAGGACTACAAGAAAATGTAATAATAACAAAGTTTTACTAATTATTAAAAAAATAAAAGTAATTAAAAAAATAAACCTTTTGCCATACTTACAATAAAAGAATCTAAATAATAAAACAAAAAATACATATTTGGTATCGCTGTGTTCATAAAAGTATGATCTATCAAAGTAATGCATTATTTACCCTGTACGGTGAATATTGTCCAAATAAAAAACACCAGAAATGCGTTTTTTTTGGTCACTCTGTCTTCAAGAAAAATTGCAATAAAAAGCAATCAAAAGGTTGTATGTATTCCACAATGGTACCGACGGAAACTACAGGATGTACCGCACAAAATGAGCCCTCACACAAGTATGTTGATGGAAAAATAAAAAATATTGTGCGCAGAGGATTACGAAAATTTTTAAAAAATTAAATATCTGTAAAAAAAAATACAATTAGTACGGCAAAAGGAAAAAACTGTAGAAGTTTACTATCGTAGTAATAGTCCTGACCCATAGAATAAAGATAAGATTTTCAGTACATTGTATGGTACATTAAATAGTACCATTGAAAAATACAACTCGTCCCGCAAATAACAAGCCCTCATACAGTTGGATCGATGGATAAATAAAGGAGTAACGATTTTTTAAGGGGGGAGGAAAAATGAAAATAGAAAAAAAAACAACTAAAAAGCTTGGTCACTAAGGCCTTATGTCCATGGGGAAATTTGGGCCCGCACGGATTCCCCTGTCCGGATCCTGCGGGTTCTGGTCCGTCTCCTGTATTGTGGATGAGCGGCAGGTCGCCGTCGTCATGCACAGTACAGTTTTTGTTTTCTTTATTGTTTGCATTTCTTACACTGACGCTAAGCAATGACACGGATACCCATGGCCCATAGGCAATATTAAAGTTAAAGGGGTTGTCTCGAGGAAGCAGTAAAATTTTTTTTTTTGCCCAGTCCCCCTAATTAAGCATACATTACTAAGCCCCCCTGTAAATGACTTTTCTAGCTGGTTTGTACTTACAGTTCCAGCGTTTCAGCAACTTATCAAAAGTTTCCCCAAGATGGCCGCCGGCTCTTTTCCCATCGCTTGCTGTAGCCCGACGTGCGCGCTCCCGAGACGCTACCAGCTGTGTCTCCCTGACAACCAGACGCCCCGCAGCTGCCGACCGGACCCCGGGATTGAACGCGGCCGACCAGTCACCCACCGCCAGGCAGCAGGTAACCGGCGCTAGCCCCCGGCTTCCCCGCGCTAGCCCCCGGCTTCCCCGCGCTAGCCCCCGGCTTCCCCGCGCTAGCCCCCGGCTTCCCCGCGCTAGCCCCCGGGACCCCAGCGGTAGGCCCCGGGGCCACAGCGGCAGTCAGTCACGCGTCACCCATCACTTACCTGGGCGGCTGGGCTGGGCTTCTCGGCTCCAGTTTCTGCACCTTCCTCTAACAGAGGATGGTAGCAGAATGGCCGCTCCAGCGCGCTCCCGAGATGCTACAGCTCGTCTGTGCATGCGCAGAAGAGCTGTAGCGGCGAGCACACTGAAGCGGCTCGTGCTCAGAGCAGAAGACCGGACTGCGCAAGCGCGTCTAAAAAAGCAAGCCGCCAGCGAATTTAGACGGAACCATGGAGACGAGGACGCTAGCAACGGAGCAGGTAAGTGAATAACTTCTGTATGGCTCATATTTAATGCACGATGTACATTACAAAGTGCATTAATATGGCCATACAGAAGTGTATAACCCCACTTGATTTCGCGAGACAACCCCCTTTTAATGGAGGCCGTCCGTTGAAATAGAGCATCCCATGATTTTTCTTCTGCTCGCGCAATTCATAACCGTGAGTGCAAATAGCGATTTTACATGTCTTTCAATGCATGCGTTTTGCTGCGGACAACAATTACAGATTCGGCAATAAGAATCTGGTTGTGTGAAGATGGCCATAAACTGGACACCGATAGCACCTGACAGACCCATTGCCTATAATGGGGTGTGTTGAGTTTCCATCATGGTGTCCAGCGGTTTATTGGAAAAATTCTGCTGTCTGTTGCTCTGTTTTTCCAGGAAATTTTGCAGAATCTGAGATCGAGGATTCCAGCAGAACCTCTCTCACGTGTGAACAAGGTCTATACTGTAAAATGTAATACAGTGGTGCTTTGGGTTAAGAGTTTAATTCGTTCCGTGATGGAGCTCTTAACCCAAAACACTCGTTAGTCAAATCAATTTTTCCCATTAAAGTGAAATGAAACGCCATTAATGTGTTCCGGATCTCCTCAAAGCCCTAACTACACTACATGTAAAAAGACAAACATCAATATTCACCTACCGCCGGCATTCCAGTCCTTGCGCAGGTCTCCGTCGCTGCTGCAGCCTGCCGTGTCTTTCTTCCGGTGGGGTCTCTAATACTCACCTACCAGTCCTCGCGATGCTCTGCGGCGCTACTGCAGGCTGCCACGTCCTCCTGCACGCCGACAGAGCATTTCTTCCTGCAAGCAGGGCTTGAATTCCCCTCCTCCAGCAAGCTAATGCTCTGATTGGTTAACCCAGCGCTGACTTTCATTGGCTGATGTGGCGCTGAATTAACCAATCACAACTATTCAATGACCTCATTGAATGGCTATGATTGGTTAACCTAGTGCCGGCTTTTATTGGCTGACTCGGCGCTGGACTAAACAATCAGAACATTAGCTTGCTGAAAGCGGGGTATTCAAGCCCCGCTTCCAGGAAGAAATGCTCTGTCGGCATGCAGGAGGACGTGGCAGCCTGCAGTAGCTCCGCAGAGCATCGCAAGGACTGGTAGGTGAGTATTAGAGACCCCACCGGTCTCACACAAATGGATTTGAATTGTGGATTCTGCGATTCGCGTCCGTGCGGACAATTTGCGGTAAAACGCGGGTATGGAAACGCATGCGTTTTTGAATTTTCCTTCATACAAATTGTGAGCTGAAGAAAAATTGCACCAGGCTTTCTTTTACCACAGAATCCTTGTGGACAACCTCCATTGATGTCAATGTAAACGTGTGACCCACAGCCCATCCGTAATTAACATTGTGTATGTGGGTACCTGTGTCATCGCTAAGTGATGGTGTGAAATATAAACAAAAATGTAAAGAAAAAATCTGTACTTCGCATGACCGCCTATGAGCCTCCAGTCCTTGGCAATACAATTAATTGCCGCACGCCAGAATCCGCTGCGGGCCTCCTGCATACACTATCCGACCCGGCCGTGTGAGCGCCGCCAGTGACACACGACTGGATTTGTATTGCAGAATCCGTGATCGTCACCTGCACGAACACTCCGCACCCATTGAAAGAATAGAATATTTGCATATCTGCTCACAGGCACAGAGAGCGCTTTCCATAAGCCGAAATAAAATCGCAGCATGTTCTATTTTTCAGTGGGGTCTGCACGGACGGCTTCCATTGAAGTCAACGGAAGCTGTCCTACCTGTGGACAGGTCGTGGGTACCTGTGTCATCGTCTAGCGACGGCAAGGGAGAAACAAAGATTAAAAAAAAAAGTATACTGCACATGACCGATGCGGAGAACCATGGACGCCCGCTTATACAGAAGAAAGCAGGTAGGCAGGATTACGCAGTCGGAGTCTGCTGCAAGCTCCCGCATGCGTAAACAATATTGTTGTGTTGTCTACATCCATATAGGTCAAATAGTGATGAAAAAATGACATATTACGAAACATAATGGCGACAATTCCCTTTTCAAGTATTGTTCATTTTTTAATGTACTTAAACCACAATATCCAAAGAAACTACAAAAAAGTGTGTGTGTATGATATATATATATATATACATGCTGCAAATCCTAGAAATAAACAGGTGGGGTTAACAATATACAACGCACTGCAGACGGCATATTACTGTTTTCAGCCGCACTTAAGCAGCGCTGCTGATTAGAGCCACCTGATTGGCTCTTCGGCACCACGTGACTACACAGCGTGCACGCGGATTGCCTTCAGCAGCCGTGCACTACACACTACAGTTAAGCAACACGGGGTTAGGGTTTAGTATAGGTTTAGGGTTAGTGTTAGGTAACCCTAAACCTAACCCCGTGCTGCTTAAGTGTAGTGTGTAGTGCACGTCTGCTTAACTGTAGTGTGTAGTGCACGGCTGCTGAAGGCAATCCGCGTGCACGCTGTGTAGTCACGTGGTGCCGAAGAGCCAATCAGGTGGCTCTAATCAGCAGCGCTGCTTAAGTGCGGCTGAAAACAGAAATATGCCTGCAGACGCTATAGTGAGCGCCCGACGCGTCACTTCCGGCACCGCATGTCCCCTCTACATATTTGGTATTTCAGCCGCACTTCAGTAGTGGTGAGCGATTCCAGCGACCTGATTGGTTGTTGGGTACACCCCCCCTTTGGAGATGTGCACGAGTGCTACTTCACGAAACCAGCGGGGGGTTAGGGTTGGGCTTAGTTGCCGACCCTCATACGGCCCTGCTGCTGCTTATTTAACGGGCCGGCCACTCGTGCACATCTCCAAAGGGGGGGGTGTACCCAACAACCAATCAGGTCGCTGGAATCGCTCACCGCTACTGAAGTGCGGTTGAAATGCCAAATATGCTAATCCTCTCCATCTCCTATCGGTTACCAAGGTGAAAGTCTACGTCACTTCCGCCTGAAATCTCGCGAGCCTTACCCTAAATTTGCTTGTTCACTGAAGTGACGTCACCTCAGCCATGTCGCCAGTTGACAAGGACAGACCTGATCAATCGAGTCGACTATCCTATCGATGTCGACCTTCAACGAACTGAGGTAAAATGAATAGATTTAGCAGCGGTTTTCCAACAGCTGGACGCGGAAGGGTCGCTGTCACAGCCGCCCGAGTTCAGCTGGTGTTTTTATAGCCTTCCAATTACGCTGTTCGCTGAGAAGGAGAGGTTTTGCTCGATTGTTTTGGCCTGAGTAATGGCGCCGCTCCCCCCACCATGGCTCCTCGTCTCCCTTCTCTCTTAGACTGGGAGAGTTGTTGCTACCTGCAGGAGCTAACGTGTTCAGGGCTGTTCTCAGCAGAGTCTGCTAGCCACTTGCCCGAACCGGCTCCGGAGACGGAGAGCACAGGTGAGGAGCGGAGTCCATTGCTGGTAGGATGCCGTTCATGGCCTCCCGTACGGTCCGCACTGCATGAGGAGGCCGGGGAGGAGGGCGACTGGCTGCCACAAGTTCCTGCCGTCCGCTGGGCCGCCAACCCGCGCATTTCTGTTCCTCTCTAACTTACTGTAAACTCATTTTGGGCTTCCTGCACTTTTTAAAATTTATTATTATTTTTTTTTTTACAAATTTGGAAAATGTAAACAGAAAAAAAAACCATTGTCTGAAAATGAGAAGTAAATCTGTAGGGTCCGTCCTAACTGCCTCCGGCCGGCGCTGCAGTCGTGCCGTATCACACAGTGCCGCCATATACTCTAGGCGTGTAAGCGCGCGGAATAGGTGCCGCGATAAAACATGACACGATTTTCCTTGCACGTGTTTTTTGTGTGGGAACATGGCCGCCTGTTGGAGATCGGTATGGCGTATTTCACGCGCAAAACCAAGAGAACCTCAGCGCTCAGTCACGCAGCATTTCGGTCGCGTGATTTGGCTGCATGAATGAAAATGCGGTAACGCCCACGTGTTTTACCCATGATTGCCATATGTGCAAATCCACAGCGGCTTTTCACACAAAAAAATCACGGGTAAAACATGTGGGCGTAAGCGATTTTCAGTCACGCGGCCAATTTGTGTGCCCAAAAAATGCCCCCTTCGGCCTCTCTCCGCCACTTTTAACCGCGATTAACGTGGCATTGTGAACGCTGCGGTATTATGCTCTCCTTGAAATCAATGGGGCCTCACCGACCTGCGTTTGATTGTGGCGCTTTTCAGGGCCACGCTTTTCGAGCGCTGTCTGCTCTCTTTGCCCGTTTAGTTAGCCTCAAGATGGAGCGCACTTAAACGCGATGTTGCGGCCGAAGGTGAAAGTAAAAGCGCATTTGAAATCGTGGCGCTTTGCCTCGTTCGTGTGTGAGAGGACCCTTAGTGCTTTCCTGTACCAATCCCCCATAGGTGCAAAATTGTATTTTGTGCATGAATGCGCAGGTTTTCAAATGTAGTTCTTGCGTTTTTTTTTTTCTTCAAGCGATCGCGTGAAAAAAATACGCTTCTGTGAACGAACCTTTTGAAATCAATGGGTTGCATTCACTGTGTATCGCGTGTCTAATAAGTAGTGCCAGTACGCTCGCAGGAACAAGCTCTTATGCTGGGTTCACACGGGGCGGATTTGCCACGGAAATTCCGTCCGGAATTTTGCCGCAGCAAATCCGCCTGCGGCCGCTAATCCCGGGATTAGCCAGCCATGTGGGCGCGGATTAGCCGGCCGCAGCATGCTCATTCTTTTTCTTCCTCCGCTGCGGCCGCGCTCTTCTCTCTGCGGCGGAAGAGCAGCCGGGCCGCTTCAAAACCCGCGAGATTTCCGGGCTTAGGGCTCATGTCCGTGACCGTTTTTCACCACGTATTACATGTGCGTTGCACGGCTGCGCGATATCCTGTGAATGGAGTCAATGGACTGTCATTGATCCATGCACATCGGCGTGTGGATACATACAAGGAATGGACCGCAGTTATTTCTTGGTGTACCACGCAGCCGGAGCCCTGTACATTGGCTGGCGGTTTAGTACACAACCCTGCTACGAAACAGCGGGGAAGAAAAAAAAAAGTCACACTGCGCATGTGATGTGCGGGCATGTGCTGTACACTCACTGGCGTACGCGGTCTCTGCCGGCTCTCCAGCAGCAGACCTGCTGCTTACAAAATCGGTAAAACACTGCGGGGAGACCTGCAGCGCTTCACCAATACGGCCGTGGGCATGAGGCCTTAGACTTATCCCTGTGGACATTCTGCAGTGGAAAGTGCACCTCAAAGCCTGCACCATTTATTGCGGGTATTATCGCGTATTTTTGTGCGGAATCTACCCCCTCCATTGAGAGGAGGTGAATTCCACAAACTGACACAGCGATGCAATTAACAGAATGAAATTTTGCATTACCTTTTAATTTTACCGCACAGGTTTTGTGCAGATTTTTTTTCTACAGCTTTTGGACTAGATTTTGAAAATCTCATCCACTTTGCTGCTGTGAATTCTGCGGAGGGTCTGCAGGGAAATTCCACCCTGTGTGGCCCGAGCCGTAGACTGCAGAAAATGAAATCCACGTATGGCACACGTATGAGAACCCCAGTTATGTGGGGATTTTCATACGTCAGCATAAGCTGTGCGTGTCTGCACTATTTGGTTACGCTCTCATGAAAAAAAATCAGTGGCTCTGCAGCTGGCTCTGCTTAGATCCACATTAGGATTAGCCCTGTTGAATATGAATATATATATATTTATTTTAAAGCAATGTACAGAAAGTCTGCATTCCCACTGCAGTCGCCGGGATGTTAATTTCAGCTCAGAATCTACTTGACATACTCGCCATGTAAACGTAGCCTTAAAGTGGCACTAAATTTCATACAACTTATGCTCATCTAATTTGCCTGTGTTTGTCTGATCAATCTTGTAATATACATTTAGGGCTCCTGTCCACGGGCGATAGTGCATTGCGTTAATCGCAGCGATAATCCGGTCGCGGGTAACGCAGTGCACGCTTTCCATAGCGTTGCTATGGAAAGCGCAGCCTCCTGTCCACGAGCGGGGAATCATAGCGATTTGCCATGATTCTCCGTGGTGAGCCTGACAGTTCTCTCCCCTGCTCCCAGGCGGCAGAATATCCTAGCGATATCCTGCTTCGCCCCCGGATGATAAGGCCCCTGGGCCTTAATGAACTTGTATTGTTTTACGACTGTAAATCAAGTTTGAAGTGGCACCTGTATGCAATCCACTGCTTGTTGTTAGGCATTTAGCTTCTCTAGCAACTAGGGCTTTTGAACATCTTTCACATGGGCGGCTCGGATTCCGACTGCGAAATATCATGACGGACTCAGACCCGGTGCCTCTCAGAGACCTGTCCAGATTTGCTGCGAGTGTCTCAGCCAGCAATGAAGCTGTGCGTGCGTTCCTTCCCCTTCACCACCCACAAAATAGAACATGCTGCAATTATCCCCCGTTAGCGGAAAATTGTAGTTGATTTCCGCTTGTGGGCAGCAGAGAATCTTTAAGACAGCATGTCTATGGACGGATATTGCTGCGGAATTCGCGGTAGGCGTCTGGGCGTGAATGCCTCAGCGATTATCCGTACGTGTGCATTGGGCCTGAAAAGTTTGTTGTAGCAGCACATAACACTTATTGGATTGACCTTTTAGTTGCCTTAGGACAGGTTTACGTGAACGGATTTGAATTGCGGATTCTGGGATTGCCGTCAGCACGGTAAAACTCAGGCATGGAGAGCCATGTATTTTTGGGTACGAAGAAACTGGTCGTGTTTCCCTGTCTGTGATTTTAGTAGATTATCATGGACAAGAGTCTGACGTCAGCTGGAGGTCCCTTCTCGGGATATAGCTAGTGCGGCTTGCTGCACACCTCTGCAGCTGCATTCAAAACAAAGTCAAAATTTGCAACATTGGTGCGTATTTTGGCTTAAAATTGTCTGCATATCTCTACTGGTCGTGAGCGCATTGCCGCTTGTCAGGTGATTGCACTTCCACATCACAGGCTGCCAGGTACTGGTTGGAGTGCGCTGCCAGCCGAAAACTTTGGAGGTGAGGTGAGCGCTATATCTTCTGAAATGGGTTGCGGGTACGCAGCTGATTTTGAGTCACTGGTGCGGATTTTGTCTCTGTCTTGGATGCGGAAATGCTGGTGAATTTCTGCTGTGGACATTCCGCCCCCATGTAAACCTACCCTAAGGCCGCCCCCGTGTAAACCTACCCTAAGGCCGCCCCCGTGTAAACCTACCCTAAGGCCGCCCCCGTGTAAACCTACCCTAAGGCCGCCCCCGTGTAAACCTACCCTAAGGCCGCCCCCGTGTAAACCTACCCTAAGGCCGCCCCCGTGTAAACCTACCCTAAGGCCGCCCCCGTGTAAACCTACCCTAAGGCCGCCCCCGTGTAAACCTACCCTAAGGCCGCCCCCGTGTAAACCTACCCTAAGGCCGCCCCCGTGTAAACCTACCCTAAGGCCGCCCCCGTGTAAACCTACCCTAAGGCCGCCCCCGTGTAAACCTACCCTAAGGCCGCCCCCGTGTAAACCTACCCTAAGGCCGCCCCCGTGTAAACCTACCCTAAGGCCGCCCCCGTGTAAACCTACCCTAAGGCCGCCCCCGTGTAAACCTACCCTAAGGCCGCCCCCGTGTAAACCTACCCTAAGGCCGCCCCCGTGTAAACCTACCCTAAGGCCGCCCCCGTGTAAACCTACCCTAAGGCCGCCCCCGTGTAAACCTACCCTAAGGCCGCCCCCGTGTAAACCTACCCTAAGGCCGCCCTCACACGTGCGCTTGTAAAAATGCTGAGTTTCTAGCAAAGTAAAAACGCAGCCAAGCAAGCTGATAATGCAGGAACGGAAAAAACCACAGCCGAAAACGCAGTAACCACATACCACCACATTTTTAGCAACGCTGAAAATGCACCCCATTCGTTTCAATGCGCAAAGCATTCCGTTTTGAAACGCGTGAAAATGGAACTGACAGTGCTTGAAAAACGCAGTGTTAAAAATGAGTCTGAGAAGCCCCATTGAAATCAATGGTAGTGATTGACAGCGTCCAGCGCTGCACAAAAAACCTCCGCCTGTGTGAGGGTGGCCTAAGGCAAAAACGCTGCGCTTGTAGTGTTTTCAGCAGCGCCGATAAGCGTTTTCGACGGCATTTTCTGCGAGGGAGAGCGAAACTGACTTTGTTAAACGCTGTCAAAAGTGTACAAAGTTGTGCTGCATTGAAAATGTTGCTCATTTATTTCAATGGGCGACGCACAGCATTTATAAACGCAGAAACGGCCAAAAATAGAGCATGCATTTAAATGAATGGGAGTGTTGTACAGCGTTTAACGCAGCGCTAACCGCTGTAAGAAGCTGCCCGTGGGGGGGAGGCCTAAGGGTGTCTTTATACATTGCCGTTTATATTGCAGTAGCAAATCATGGTTCAGGAACAGTTGTATTTTTATAATAGTTCTACTTAATTTTCCATCTACTGTTTCAAAAAACTTCTAAAAACAATTAAAGGGGTGGAGTGGAGAAATAAAAAAGTACCATTGTTTGGATTTTGTTTTTAGAGTATTCATGGTACAGCAAAATTGACATGTTGACTTTATTTACAAATGTTGCGATACCATAATTTATTCAATCTTTTATGTATTTAATGAACTTTTAAAAAAAGGAAAGAAAAAATAATTGTGAGGTTTTTTTTTTTTTTTTTTTTTTTTTGCAGGGCGACTCGTAGTTTTTACTGGTAACTTCTTAGGGTATTATTCAACTATTTGATCACATTCTATATGTTTGTTTTTTAAAGTTGGTAGTGTGCCCAAAATACTGCACTTGTGATGCAATTTGTTTTGTCTTATAATCGGAGTGTAGGTCAAATATATATTTTAATATTTTGGACTTTTGTGAACATAGCATACCAATTTGTTAATTTTTTTTACATGAGAAATGAAAAAAGAGCGGGATTAAACTTTTATTTTTTAGTTTAATATTTTTAAGATTTCAAATTTTTTTTTTTTATTCGTTTTTTTTTATTAGTCCCCCAGGAAGACTTGAACTTATAGTTTGATCGTTTCCACAATGTACTGCAATAGTTAAATATTGCTGTATATCAAATTTTTAACAATAGTCTAGGCTGTAAGGGCTCATGTCCACGGACATTTTTTTCACTGCGTATTACGTGCGTGACGCACGGACACGTGGTGAATCGTAAATTGATTTTCTTTCATCCATGCAGATGTGCGTATAAATACACACGAGAAATAGATTGCAGATGTCTCTCTGTAAACAGTGTGAGCCCGATACATTTTGTATAGGCAGCCTACGCAATGCTATTAATATTCAATACATTGCGTATGGGTGTTGGTTTCATATGCAGCCTTGCTATGAAGCAGAGCAGGAAATTAAAAAGCCCACACTGTGCGTGTCTGTGATACGTGGCCATGTGCAGTACTCTTGTGGCATGCACAGTCTCTGCCGTCAGACCCGGTATTTACAAACACCGGTAAAATGATGTGGGGAGACCTGGATTTTACCAATACGGCCATGGAAATGATGCCTTAGGCCGCCTGCAGATGGCCGATTTGGATCCTGCTGCAGGAATTCTCGCAGCAGGGCCCGACCCGCGCCCCTACAGGGACCAGTGTGGGTCTCGCGTTCTCCCGCGGCTCTCTGATATGCGCTGGCACATGCGCAGTTATGCTGGGTTCCCACGGTACGTTTTCCCAGCGGAAACCTTGCGGTATTGCCACAGCGAAAAATCACAAGATTCCTGCAGGATGCGGCTTTGCCACATACTTTTCCGTGGCGGCCGGCTTTCCCATAAAGAGGAGCGAGGCCACAATAGAAAAAAATAAAAATAAATGACATGCTGTGTCCTGGGAATCCATGCCCACTTTGCCGTGACGGATTGGACGCCCCGTGTGAACGGCTACCTAATCCCTGGATTCTGTGGCAAATCCACCCTGTGTGAGCCCAGCCTAAAGGCCCATTTACACTAGCTAATCGGCGATCGTTTTAGCGATAATCGGTGCGTGTAAATGTGCGCCCATCGTCCACTTTTCGGTCACTGCTAGCTGATCGTTAAATTTAAGCTAACCTAAAAATCGTCCTTCATTTTTATCAGCAGATCTCCACTGGGAGTACTGTTAACCCCTTAACGACCAGCCCATAGTGTTTTTACGCCCTCCCGAAGTGGGCTTTATTCTCTGAGGACGTAAAAACGTGTCCTGCAGAGAATAAAGCCCCTCTGGCTCTGGACACGACAGCTCCATGCTGTCGGTGTCCGCAGGTGGCCGACAGCATGGAGCTGTCATCCCGGGCTGCGGGCACCCCCCCCCCCCCCCCCCGGCAATGCGATCGGCGCTATCCAACGGATAGCGCCGATCGCATAAAAGTAAAAAAAAAAGTTGAAAAAAAAGTTAAAGATTCAGCTGAAATTACTCACCCCATCAGCCGCGCTGCTCCCCGCTCTCCTGATGTTCCGGGACCTGAAGCCAGCCTTCTGCGCATGCGCGCCAGCAGCATTACGTCAGCCGCATGCGCAGAAGGCCTGGCGGCCCGGGAAATTTAAAATCTCTGATCGCGGAAAAGTGAAGAAAAAAGTTAAAAGAAAAGCTTCACCTCCCCTCATGGATCGGATCCATGAGGGAAGGTGAAAATATTCACCCCCCCCCCTTCCTCCGTGTCCTCTGGCGGGTGTCAGGACCCTCCGCTGGCTTCTGCGCATGCGCTGATGTGGCATGCATGCGCAGAAGGCCGGCGAGCCCGGCAAATTCAAAATCTCCCTGCACCCGGCTGTCACAGTTAGCCGAGTGCAGGGAGATATGACTGGGGACCGCTGTATGCGGTTTCCAGTCATATGATCACCGTTATCCATCGGATAACGGTGATCATATAAAGTTAAAAAGTTAAAAGTTTAAAAAGTTAAAGTTTCATCTCCCCTTACGGATCGTATCCGTAAGGGGGGATGAAATTACGTACCCAAGGTCCCGGATTTGTTCCCTGGTGGGATGTTAATGCATGGACCTTACCCCAGCTTCTGCGCACGCGCCCGTCGCCCAAAGTGGTGGACGCATGCGCAAAAGCTGTGGATTGCCAGGATAATTTAAAATCTCCCTGCTCCTGGCTACAAAACTTAGCTGAGAGCCTGGAGATTTCACGGGGAGCCGCGGTGAGCGGTTCCTGGTCACGTGTTTGCCATTATCCAATGGATAATGGCGATCACGTAAAAGTAAAAAAAAGGTGAAGGTTCATCTCCCCTCACCGATGCGATCGGTGAGAGGAGATGAAGCTTTTTAACGGAGGCCTCCGTATTTGCACCCCAACGCGATCTTCTTCCGTAAACATTCCTGGATTTTGCGCATGCGACCGCCGGCAAAATACCGGACACATTCGCAGGAGCCCAGGAAACTTTAAATCTCCTTGCTCCCAGCGACCAACGGTCGCTGAGTGCTTGGAGCAGTGACCGGCGGCCTCGTTGAGCGGTCCCCGGTCACGTGATAAATTAGCGATACAACATCAGGCCGGTCATGCATGACCGGAGAGGAATTATGGGTTCTGCATGCGCTTGATCAGCGGTAATCCACGGATCAATCGCATGCATTGGATTACACAATTCCTCCCAATTAGCGGGTCAGAATTACGGAATCCACTCGCAGAAACAGAACACAGCATGTTATATTTTACCGCGGATATCCGCGACTTAGAGCCCATTGTGCTCTATGACCGCGGATATACTCGCAGCCCATATGCAAATACATTGTGTACGGGCTGCGGGTACCCGGGTCATCTCTAAGCGATGGCGCGGGAAATAAAAACAAACAACGGTGTACTGCGCACGACCGCCTGTGTGAGTAGGCAGTTATGCGCAGTACATTACGTGGCTGTACACAGGATCACAGCTGGGATCCGCTGCAGGCCTCCGTAAGCGGATTCTGCATACGGCCGTGAGAGCCCGGCGTTATTTAGATCGCTACCTGTAATCCGTAATTTACAAGAAACCCCGGGAACGCTCGCCTTCATGCAGTTTCAGGAGCAGCTTGTTGAGCGCCTTCTGTGTGAGACCGCTGCACCGCAGCAAGATTACAAAAGCCTCACAGCGCCACTTTTTACACCCCATCTCCGGCGCTGAGGTCACGAAATACCCCTAAAAAAGAGAGAAGGGGGGATACCCGGTTTTCTTGCCCCATGTGCCCATCCCAACCAGCCTCCGTAATTACCCCTGTCTTTGGACATAAAACGCGGTTTATATTATTACTTTTATCTAATATTTAGGGAATGCCAAAAAATGGGGATGGCGGGGGATTATTTTTAGGAAGTCAATTTTTTTCCTGTATAAGTGGGCAATGGGGCCTGGAATTTATTCCGTTGTACCCTGAAATCCAGCGGGCATTCCCTCCATTATGGGCCTAGCCATGTGTCCTGTAAGTATATTAGGGCCACAATGGGTATGTTTCTGAACACGGAACAAACGGGGGGATCCATTTTGGGGTGAACGTCTTCATTCCTATGTGTGCTGTACAAAAAAACCTGTTTTTAAATTGACAAAATTGCCAAAAAAATGAAAATCGTAATTTTTTTCCTTCTGCTTTGCTTAGATTCATTCAAATACTGTGGGGTCAAAATACGCAGTACACCCCTAGATGAATTTGTTAAGGGGTCTAGTTTTCAAAATGGGGTCATTTGTGGGGGTTCTCCATCGTTTTGGTCACTCAATGGCTCTACAAGTGGGCAATGGGGACTAAATCTCCTTCAAGCAAAATTTCTGTTCCCAAAGCCACCAGTTGCTCCTTTCATTTTGGGCCCCAATGTGCATCCAGACATAAGATTAGGGCCACAATGGGTATGTTTCTGAGCACGGGACAAACAGGGTTATCCATTTGGGGGTGCAAGTCTTCATTCATATATGTGCTGTATAAAAAAACTGCTTTTGAAATGACAGAATTACCGAAAAAATGAAAATCGTAATTTTTTTCCTTCTGCTTTGCTTAGATTCATTCAAATACTGTGGGGTCAAAATACACAGTACACCCCTAGATGAATTTGTTAAGGGGTCTAGTTTTCAAAATGGGGTCATTTGTGGGAGTTCTCTATCGTTTTGGCCGCTCAATGGTTCTACAAGTGGGCAATGGGGCCTGGAATTTATTCCGCTGTACCCTGAAATCCAACAGGTGCTCCTTCCATTATAGGCCTAGCCATGTTTCCTTTAAGTAGATTAGGGCCACAATGGGTATGTTTCTGAACACGGGACAGACAGGGGTATCCATTTTGGGGTGAACGTCTTTATTCCTATGTAAACTGTACAAAAAAACCTGTTTTTAAATTGACACAATTGCCAAAAAAATGAAAAGCATATTTTTTTCCTTCTGCTTGACTTAGATTCATTCAAAAACTGTGAAGTCAAAAAAGTCATGGTACCCCTAGATAAATTCGTTAAGGGGTCTACTTTTCAAAATGGGGTCACTTGTGGGGGTTCTCCATCGTTTTGGTCACTCAATGGCTCTACAAGTGGGCAATGGGGCCTAAATCTTCTTCAAGCAAAATTTCTGTTCCGAAAGCCACCGGTTGCTCCTTTCATTTTGGGCCCCATTGTGTATACAGACGTAATACTAGGGCCACAATGGGTATGTTTCTGAGCACGGGACAAACAGGGGTATCCATTCTGGGGTGCAAATTCTCATTTTCATGTGTACTATAGAAAAAAGTCCTGTCTTTGAAATGAAATTTTAGTTTTTCTCTTCTAAATTGCATTGACTCCTGAAAAAAAACTGGGGTTAAAATACGACTGACATCCCTCTGTGAATACCTTAAAGGGTGTAGTTTTTAAAATTGGGTCACTGGTGAGGGTATCTATCATTTTGACTCCTATGAGCCTTTCCAATCTTGGCTTGGTGTAGGAAAACAAAGTGTTCCTCAAAATGCTGAAAAGTAATGTTAAAGGGGTTGTCCCGCGCCGAAACGGGTTTTTTTTTCTTTTCAACCCCCCCCCCCCCCCCCCCCCGTTCGGCGCGAGACAACCCCGATGCAGGGACTTAAAAAAAAAACAGCACAGCGCTTACCTGAATCCCCACGCTCCGGTGAATTCTATACTTACCGGTTGAAGATGGCCGCCAGGGTCTGCTCCCTCCGTGGACCGCAGCTCTTCTGTGCGGTCCATTGCCGATTCCAGCCTCCTGATTGGCTGGAATCAGCACGTGACGGGGCGGAGCTACACGGAGCCCCATAGAGAACAGCAGAAGACCCGGACTGCGCAAGCGCGTCTAATTTGGCCATTAGACGGCGAAAATTAGACGGCAACCATGGAGACGAGGACGCCAGCAACGGAACAGGTAAGTGAAAAACTTTTTATAACTTCTGTATGGCTCATAATTAATGCACAATGTACATTACAAAGTGCATTAATATGGCCATACAGAAGTGTATAGACCCACTTGCTGCCGCGGGACAACCCCTTTAAATTTGTATGACTGCTAAATGGTAAAAAAAAACACGAAAGTTTTTCCAATGTGCGCCCAAAATAAAGTAAATAGATGTAAATATATATCTTAGCAAAAATTTCTATATTATGTTTGCACATATTTGAGATACTGCAGTTGGAAATGTGAAAAAATGACGATTTTTTTCAACATTTTCCCAATTTTGGCGCTTTTAATAAATAAACACAAATTCTACCGGTCTTTTTTTTCCGCCTAAATGAAGTACAACGTGTGCCGAAAAAACAATGTCAGAATCGCTTGGATATGCAAAACCTTTCTGGTGTTTTTCCATGCTAAAGTGACACGTCAGATTTGCAAAATTTGGCCTGGTCATTAAAGGGGTTGTCCCGAGGCAGCAAGTGGGTCTATACACTTCTGCATGGCCATAATAATGCACTTTGTAATGTACATTGTGCATTAATTATGAGCCATACAGAAGTTATAAAAAGTTTTATACTTACCTGCTCCGTTGCTGGCGTCCTCGTCTCCATGGTGCCGACTAATTTTCGCCCTCCGATGGCCAAATTAGCCGCGCTTGCGCAGTCCGGGTCTTCTCCTCTTCTCTATGGGGCTCCGTGTAGCTCCGTGTAGCTCCGCCCCGTCACGTGCCGATTCCAGCCAATCAGGAGGCTGGAATCGGCAATGGACCGCACAGAAGCCCTGCGGTCCATGAAGACAGAGGATCCCGGCGGCCATCTTCAGCAGGTGAGTATGAAGACGCCGGACCGCCGGGATTCAGGTAAGCGCTGTGCGGGTGGTTTTTTTAACCCCTGCATCGGGGTTGTCTCGCGCCGAACGGGGGGGGGGGGGGGGGGGGGGGGTTTAAAAAAAAAAAAAAAACCCGTTTCGGCGCGGGACATCTCCTTTAAGGCGCAAACAGGCTTGGTCACTAAGGGGTTAACATTGTTTTCCTGTGTAGAACAAAGGATCTGAGTGCAGATAATAGCCTTGGGCTATTAACTGCATTCAGGGAAGGCTTCATTAGCACACCTAATAGGTACTTAAGTAGCTGAGTAGCTACTTAATACTTTATGCAAAATGATCGTTTAACCCCTTGAGTGGCACGCCCGGAAAATTTCCGGGGACGAGCTCCACTGCTCATAGCAACATAGCCCGGAAGATTTCCGGGCTATGTATCACTATGGGAGCTGCAGAGCACAATGCCACAAGCTGTGACAGTGTGCTCTGCCTGCACAGACCCACAGAGAACAAAGCAAGGGCTTTGAAAAACCAGCAGAAGATATTGCCGACATGTCGGCAACCTCCTGCTTTGTTTACAGGTTGCCATAGAGACCATCGGCTTGTCAGAAGCAAGCCGATGGTCTCTGTGGCAGGGAGAGCTGGTTGTTAGCTGTCAGAGGACAGCTAGGTACTAGCTCTTACAGCAGAGATCAGAGAAAACCTCTGATCTCTGCTGTGTTAACCCTTTACATGCTGCAGTCTATGTGACTGCAGCATGTAAAGGGCTGTCACTGCAGCATGTAAAGGGCTGTCACCATCGGACCCCCGGAATGTGATCAGGGGTCCTGATGGGTCCCTGTGGAAGTCCCCTAAAGGGACAAAAAAAAAAAAATTTAAAAAAAATTTAAAAAAAAAAAAAAGTAAAAAAATTATTTAAAAAATTTAAAAAACACTTGTCTCCCTTTACTTTGTAAAAAATCAAAAATACAATCACACGTGGTATCCATGCGTCGTAATGACCCAGAGAAGGAAGTTAATACATTATTTAACCCCTTAATGACATGGCCCCTTTTTTTCTTTTTTCCCCATTTCTTTTTTTCCTCCCCCGTTTAAAAAATCACAACTTGTCCCGCAAAAAACAAGCCCTTATATGGCCGTGTCAATGGAAAAATGAAAAAGTTATGGCTCTTGAGACGTAACTGCAAAACTAGTTGAAATTCAATGATTAGACCATTTTAAAAAACCTGCCCTGGTGGGCACGACAGGGTGGTAGGAAACCTGCCACTCAAGGGGTTAAAGCTGTCACTCAACCTGTCATTTGAGCGATCATCGCTCCATGTAAATGGGCCTTTACAGATGATTGTCAGCTATTAGAAACAGCTGGCACCCGCCCCAGTATTGAGTGGGCTCGGCTCCTAAGCTAGCTCTATATACCACCTATGACGATCTGCTGTATATTTATTTTGGGTGTCCCTTTAAAGGGGTTGTGGGATTTAAAAGAAGAAAACATTTAAAAAAAAAAATAAAAAATTAAAGGGGTTGTCCCGCGAAAGCAAGTGGGGTTATACACTTCTGTATGGCCATATTAATGCACTTTGTAATATACATCGTGCATTAATTATGAGCCATACAGAAGTTATACACTTACCTGCTCCGTTGCTAGCGTCCCCGTCTCCATGGTGCCGTCTAATTTCAGCGTCTAATCGCCCGATTAGACGCGCTTGCGCAGTCCGGTCTTCTCCCTTCTGAATGGGGCCGCTCGTGCCGGAGAGCTGCTCCTTGTAGCTCCGCCCCGTCACGTGTGCCGATTCCAGCCAATCAGGAGGCTGGAATCGTCAATGGAACGCACAGAGCCCACGGTGCACCATGGGAGAAGACCTGCGGTCCACCGTGGGTGAAGATCCCGGCGGCCATCTTAGCAAGGTAAGTAAGAAGTCGCCGCAGCGCGGGGATTCGGGTAAGTACTATCCGTTTTTTTTTTTTTTTACCCCTGCATCGGGTTTGTCTCGCGCCGAACGGGGGGCCTATTGAAAAAAAAACAACCCGTTTCGGCGCGGGACAACCCCTTTAATATATATCTCACACTACCCCCAACAAAGATTATGTGCACTTTATTTTTCACAGGGGGATTTTAGCAGAAAGTAGTATATGAAGTACTTTTATAATGTATTTTGCTTCCTAACCACTCCTTCCTGCCTCACTCTTGCTATGAGAGATCCGTTCACTGCTTCTAACCAAACGATCTACAGAGTACACTGGCGGTGTGTACAGGGGGGTTGCCAGACTTCAGAGATAGACGTTTAATTGGAGGTCGCAGGCTGCCATGCAGTGGAGCGATGATGTAGCCTGTTTCCATAGCATGGCACCCTGAACAGCCAACTCCCCTCTACGCAAACAGTGCATTTCTCATAGCAAGAATGGTAAGCAGCGAAGGTTGAAGGAGCAGTTTGTAGGCAAAATGCATAAATAAGCTCCATTACTGGGTTACTTAAGGCGGTTTCCCCACAACTTAGAATTTTTGCACTTTCAGAAAACTTTTGACGTGTCAGAAATATGCTATATTCTGTCATTTTCAGTTGCTGAAGACTGCCTTATAGAGGTGTATAGGAAACATCTGACAGCCACCGGTAACTGCTGCAATCAGCTCTGATCGCAGCAGTAAACTGTTTAGATGCCGCGTTCTAAGATGATCATGCATCTAAACAGTCAGGAGACGAGACCCCTGTCTGCGCCACATCGGCACCCCTTGCAGCACAAGCGGGAGGTGCCGATGGGATAGCATGTCGGTATTATTGTATCTTGACACCACCGTAAGCTAGGGGTTTGACAGGGCGTAGCTGCAGTAACGCACCAGTCACACCCATAGCTCCCGCTGCCCGCTCCTGCACGGCCACCTCTGACATATACTATCACTGTAACCCCCCCCCCCCCCTGCCGCTCTATAACGCTCATGACAGAGCAGTTTGTGCCCGTAGAGGAGTGGTCACCGTTGCAGTGCACCTGCACGGCCAGCGCTTCCACGTGGCACTGCAGCGCTCAAAACCCCCGGCTCTCACCTCACCACCGCCAAATGCACCTGTGAGCCTGTGGACAGGGAAGACAGCTCTCAGCATATTCAGTGCTGCTGGCAGCCCGAAGACGGGGGAGACAGCTGGACACCCCTGAGCTTCTTCAGCGCTGCTGCAAGCCCGCTGCTGGGAGGCCGACGCTTAGGATGGGGAGACAGACGGACAGCCCTCACCTTCTTCAGAGCTGCTGCAAGGCCGCTGCTGGGAGGCTGACGCCGCGGCTGAGGATGGGGAGACAGCTGGAGACCACTCAGCTTCTTCAGCGCTGCTGGGAGGAGCTGTGAGGGTGAGGACGGGGGAGACAGTTGGAGAGCCAATCACGAACGAGGGGTGTGAACTCCCTGTCAAACAGCCTGTATCTTTACTCGACCACTACTTCCGGTGGCATCAAGATACAATAATACCTAGCATGGCAGCCTGGAGCCTACTGAAGGCTTCCAGAGCTGCCATGCATATATGCCTTTCAAGCCCCTGATATGTTTCATTGTCCCCTGATATATTTACACACAGTTATTAGGTCGCCCCTCAGCCTTCTTTTTTTTCTAAACTAAATAGTCCCGATTCTGATACCCTCTCTGGGTATTGTAGTCCAGCCGTTCTATTTATTACTTTAGTTGCCCGCATTTGTACCCAGTTCTGATATGTCCTCTTTGAGTACAAGTGACCAAAACTGTCCACAATATTCCATGTGTGGTCTGACCAGTGACTTCTACAGAGGAAGGACAATGTTCTCATCATGTGCCCCTAGACCTTTTTTGATGCACTCCATGATGCTATTTGCTTTGGCAGCAGCTGCCTGACACTGGTTGCTCCACTTAAGCTTAGAGCTAACTAAAATCCCCAAGTCCTTTTCCATGTCAGTGTTACCCAGTGGTCTTCCATTTCTCAAATTAGTTCTATCTTGTGTTAATTACAAAAGAGTTATGATTTTTTTTTTTGTGTGTGGGGACCCAGAAAACAAAAATGAAAAAATGGCCCTGAGGTGTTAAAGCACACTGCAGGATAAGGCCTAATGCCCACGGCTGGATTTCCGCCGCGTAAAATGTAGTGGAAATCCACGGCATTTCGCCACAGCTATTAGATTCTATTGAACCTAATAGCTCAATGTACACGCCGCGGAATTCCGCAGCGTGAAATTACCCGTTGCATGCCCTATTTGCCGCGGGCATGCGCACGGACGACTTCCATTGTAGTCTATGGAAGCCGCCCATTACACTATACTTCCGCTGTACCACTGCGGAAGTATAGCGTGAATACGCGCACCGCTGGCCACGTCATATGACACTGCCGGCTGCGTCATGTGGATCCGCAGGCAAGTATGGGGTCTTTGGGGGGGGGGGGGCGGCTTGACTGACTCCGCTGCAGTATTCCGCTTGCAGAGCCCGTCACGGCCGTGTGCATAAGGCCTAAAGGAATGTGACAATTCATGTCTCCATAGGACTTATGCATGCTATAGGTTCCCTTCTTGAAGAGCCAACAGTACTGCAGTGTTTACAACAGGGCTGTGGAATCAGTAAGCCAAACCTCCGACTCCTCAATTTTTTGGTATTAGGTATACTCCTTCATATATGACGCTTGTCTTTTAAATTTACAGGTATTAGGCTTTTCATCACTATTTTGATAAAATAGTCTATTCAGATAGATATAAAATAGAGTTTTTTTGGAAAAAAATTTAAGAACTTTAGTAAATTGTAAATATACAACACACTGTGTAGAATTTGTTGCATATTTCCTTTCATAGGAACTTAAAGGGGTTGTCCCGCGGCAGAAATGTAAATTTTTTTTCTCTTCCCAGTCCCCCTTCTAAAGCAAACATACTACACTACCCGTGGAAAGCGTTTTTAAAGAGCGTTTCTACTCACCATTTGCTCGTTTCGTGAACCTATAAAAATTCTTCTTTCAAGATGGCCGCCGGTTCTTTCCCATGGTGCACCGCGGGTCTTCTCCCATGGTGCACCGTGGATGTTCTTCTCCAGTCTTGCGTTCCACTGCCGATTACAGCCACCTCATTGGCTGATCGGCACCACGTGATGGAGGCGGAGCTACGATGCCGTGGAGAAGGAGGAGGAGCCAGGACGCCGCTCGTGAGCCCGGACACAGCCAGCAGAGGATTCTTATCTGCTCAAGCGCCGACTGTTGCGGCGACCAGAGAAGAAGGCTTCAGTCGTCGTCATGGAGACGGGGACGCCAGCGCCAGAGGGGGTAAGTGTATAACTTCTGTATGGCCAATATTTAATGCACGATGTATATTACAAAGTGCATTAATATGGCCATACAGAAGTGTATAACCCCACTTGATTTCGCGAGACAACCCCTTTAAGAAAATTTTGAAACGTCGTATAAATATATGCTCTATCCATTGAATAAAACACATTAAGCCCTCATGTCCATTGGCATAATTCAATAGCGGAATCCGCGTGGGTCACCTGCGCAGATGATCCGCTGTTCAATATGCCCATAGACTATCATTGGGCATCTGCAGGTATTTAAATACCTGTGGCTGTCGTTTCTTTCTTCCCGGCAGGCTGGGGGGAAAAACGCAGCATGCTCCATTGTTCTGTGGATCCTGCAGGGACGGCTTCAAATGAAGTCAAGGGAAGCAGTCCGCGGAACAGACGCAGCTGTAACCAGTCCGCAGGAAAGCAAGAGCTTTTTAACCCTTTCCAATCCACTGTCTGACGTCTGAAGACATTATGATTTAAGGCTGTACAGCTTCGGTGTTGGAAGATGTCCGTCTGGGTTCTCGTACTGCATATTTCCAGTCTCTCTGCTATTGGAGCCTATCCAACGTGTCACCTCATGCAGTACTGGCTTTAGGCAGCATATAGCGCTGTTGTGTAACAGCACAAAAAAGTAAGCCCCTTTGGAAAACCAGGATAGAAATTGGATTGGAAAGGGTTAAAACAAAAAGGCACAGCGCTTGTTGACGTGCTGAGCACATCCGCCATACAGAAGAAAAAAGATCCGCCTGCGACAAAGGAGACCCACAGCGCCTCCGGACAGGTAAGTAGGGCCTCATGTCCACTTGCACACACGGATTCCACTGCTGAATCCCACATTGGAATATGTGCGTGCCTGCGGCGATACATTTTTCTTACCTTTCCGGACGCTGCGGGGCTCTCCTCTGTGCAGGTTGTATCTTCTTCTTCCTAGCTGGAGGCTATGCCTGGCACGCCAGCAGCGTGCTGCGAGCATGCGCCGTGCACAGCTCTTCCTTTTTTATATATCTCCTGCTCTCCTGTGTATCCACGGCACAGCATAAAAACAGCTGCGCCTTCAATGGGAGCCGTCCGTGCGGCAGATTTGCAGAAAAATGGAGCATGCTGCGATTTCTTCCCGTGCGTTATAAAATAACATCCACATGCTTTTAGCTGCCTTGGGCCGCCTGCTGACGGGCGGGTCGGATCCGGCGGCGAGGATTCTCGCTGCGGGACCTGACCCGAGCACCTGCAGGGACCAGCGCGTACTCACCCGCGCCCGCCGGCTCCGGCTGTTTGATGTGCTGGCTTGCCGCGCAGCCCCGTACAGAAATAGAGCATGCCGCGATTTGTTTGTCAAATCACGGCCGTCTGCATAGGATTGCGTTTGTTAGCGCAATCCTATGCAGGCTTCCAGCTGCGGAATTTCCGCTCGTGTGCAGGAGGCCTTACTGATACTAATGCATCCCTTTGGGCAGCAAGACGCACGGATCTCCCGTGCAGGGGCCACGCGCAGATTTGATAAATAAAATCCGCATGTGGACATTGGGCCTAAATGTATTTTTTGCCTCATGTCTGCGGGCACGGCAGGAATCCGCTGTGGGATTCCACATTTAGAATACGTTCATGCCCGTGGACATGAGGCCCTAGTAGGACATTTCAAAACTTTCCTAAATTCTTATGAAAGGAAATCTGCAACAAATTCTGCATTTAATTAATTCTTCTATATTTATATTATAAATTTTTTTCGAGTCGTTTGATTTCTATTGACTCTGACTTGGACTCGCACTGCCCTGGTTTAGAAGATACTTTCATTGTTTTAGTGGAAAAAATAAGGTTTTCCGATATCCATAGAAAACCACCCGAAAGGTTAGGAGGCAGCAAGCAACTTCTAAGCGCATCTGCTGCCAATTTCCTCCTTGTACTTCAGAAGTATAATTTACTGAATGATTCGTTACTTAGAAATATTCACTTCAATGGTGCACACACCTTGGGCTAGCTTCACACTGGTGGGCGCGATATTGGGCGGGGAATATTGCGCTCCCCACCATGTGAAAGCCTCATGGATGCAAGGCATTTTTATGTAAAAACACCTTGCATCACTGTGGGGATGAAGGGAATCCCGCTGTGGCTGTCACAGCTACAGCAGAGGATCGTGGAGTTTCTCCCATTGCTTTCAATGGGAGACCTCGCATTGCGTGCACCTAGCACGTGGTGCAATGCTGCCGCCAGCCCCATGAAAAACAATGGGGCTGAAATGCGCAATCTCACAGCAAGATAGAAAATGCTGCAATTAGTTTCCTGCATAGCATCGCAGCGCGGTGCCATGCAGGGAAAGATCGCTAATGTGTATGAACCCTTTTAAAAGAAATGGGGGTGATATTTGTGCGTTCTGCAATGCACGATTTTCACGGCCGTATCTCATGGAGTAATATATTTTAGTCTAAACAGAGAACTTGCAGTACGTTCACATGTGTAAATCCACTGTGATTCTGCCATGATGCCAGGTGCAAAATTGACATGCGCTATGAGGTTATTGCTTTGGTTTCATTGGTGCGAAACAGGACCTTTAACCTGTGAAAGGTACATGACAGCTAATTTGTTTTTTAACTAATGCTATGGTTTAAAGATATGATAGAAGCAAATTAAAGAAACTCCACTAATCACTAACCAAGATTGTTTTTTTTTTTTTTAATTCATTCAGTTAACCCCCCCCCCCCCCCCAGTATATATAATGTTACTTTGATTAGTTATTTCGTTCTCTGAAACTCCTGTCCTCTTTTTTTTTTTTTTCTTTCTTTTTTTTTTTTTTTTTTTTGCTCAGTCATTTGATCTCAATTCTGACCAGCTCAGATCTCCTTGGGGGCTATGGATTCATTTTTTAGTGAGATTCTCAGTCCTTGTGATGCTGTTATATGGATCTACCACTGAAACCGCTTACAGGAGGATACAGGCACTCCTTTCACAGTCACTGATGATGGTCACGCTCCTGACACGCTGTTATAATAGAGGAGATCACAGCTCATCCTCCTGACTATACTTATGGGCTGTAACTTATTTATATGAATACAGAATGTAGTTATAATTAACCGCTTAGTGACGGAGCTTTTTACTTTGTTTCCATTTTTGTTTTTTCCTCCCCTCGTTTAAAAAATCGTAACTCCTTTATTCATCGATCTAGCTGTATGAGGGCTCGTTTTTTTGTGGGATGAGTTAAACTATTTAATGGACCATATAATGTACTAAAAAAATGTAAAGTCTAAGTGGAAAGAAATGAAAAAAACGATATTCCGCCATCTTTTGGTGCGTCCTTTTTCTACGGCGCACAAACTGCAACAAAAACAACATAATTTTATTTTATGGGTCAGTACATTTACTACGATACCAAACTTGTATGTTTTGTTTTGCTGTACTACTTGTATTTTTTTTTTTTAAATATTAAATTGTTTAAAATTATTTTCTGCGCACAATAACTTTTTTATTTTTCCGTCAACATAGTTGTGCAAGGGCTCATTTTGTGCGGTACCTTCTGTCATTTCCGTTGGTACAACTTTTGAATATATATATAAAACTTTTTGATCGCTTTTTATTACATTATTTTCCTTGGAGACAGGGTGATCAAAAAAGCGCATTTTTAGCGTTCTTTATTTTTTTTCCCAGATGACGTTCACCATGCGGGGTAAATGCGTTACTTTGATAGATTGGACTTTCACTGAAGCAACGATACTAAATATGTATTTTTATTGAGATTCTTTTATTGTAAATATGGCAAAAGGGTTTATTTTTTTATTTTTTATTTTTTTATTTTTTTAATAATTAGTAAGACTTTATTTTTACACTTTCTTTCAGTTCCCTGGGGGGCGGGGGTTAAGAACTAGCGAAGCTTTGATCGCTCCTCCAGTATGTTATAGCATTACATGATAGTGCATTCTGGAAGGCAGTCTTTCAAGCCACCCCACAGGAATGGCTTGATAGGCACACTACCAAGACAGCCCTGGGGCCTTTCAGAAGGCCTCCGGCTGCCATGACACTCGCATGGCTCCCCCAATCTCATAGCCCCCCCCCCCCCCCCGGCTATGAACGGGACCCCCGAACATCGTTTGAATTGACAGTGGCATTTAAAGGGTTAACAGCCCCAATCGGCTGTGCGACGTGCTGGGGCTGTTGCCCATAGGTGTCAACTGTAAGAAACGGCTGACGCCCGCAATGTATGTCCTGCAATGGCAGGATGTGAAAACACTATGGGGCCATCACTAAGGGGTTAAGCTGCATCCCCTTCCAACCCCCCCCCCCCTCTCCTCCAGCAGGCAGAATGGTATAGCCTTAGATAAGGCTGCATCATGGGATTGATGTGCAAATGAAAGTAAAAACTCTCAGTATGGTGTTGGATATGGAATAATGAATTGATAGAGCTTTAGGCCTCATGCACACGGGCACACACAGATCTGCCCGTGCCCGCAGACATGGGCATAAAAGTCAGGTTCTTACCTCTCCAGATCCAGCACAGGCCTCCTCCGTTGTGGCCAGATCTTCTTTCATCAGCATGGTGGATGCGTCCTGCGCATGCGCAGGGGCTTTTTCTTTAATCTCCTGCTTTCCCACATATCTGTGGCACGTTCGCAGTGACAGCTGCAGGTGTGCCACAGATCAGACGGCTTCCATTGACTTCAGTGGAAGCCGTCCCTGCGGGATCTGCTGGGAAATGGAGCATGCCACATTTTCTTTCCACACGTGTGATCCGCACGTCGGCGGAAAAAAATCACATCCGCTTGCTTTTAGCTCCTTTGCAGGCGCCCATGTCTCCCTATGGGCGGCTTGATTTGCAAATCTACCGCACGGGTGCCACAAATCGAATCCGCCCATATGCATGAGGTCTGTACTTGGTGCTAACGGCCATGCTGCCAAAACAGCTCTGAACCCCTTCTAAAGGTTCCCTGGGGTGTCTGATACCAAGAAGTTACCAGCAGCTCTTTTGATGTAATTAAGTTGCAACTTCCCAGAGCTCCTTCTTCCCATAGTGCATCCTGGTGCCATGTCTTCCCGTCGCAGCACATGCATTCAGCTGTCTGTAGGAGGGAAGACAGAATGTGATTCATTAGACTGGGCCACCAGCGATGAGTTCTGATGCACCTCTGTGAAGTCAGCACCCCATCTTTCAAAAAAGTTAATTTTTTTTATAAGTTCTGGATGCACCCCAAAGAGTTCTAGAGTTCCCAATTAATTTTAGAAATAGTTCTAGCAAATTAGGCAAAAAAATCAACAAATGTATCTCTGCGGTGCTAACTTCCAAAAATGATATTACTAAATCAGCGAGAACTTTGTAAATATTGGTTCTAGAGCTTCGAGCATTAAGAGTTTTCTTCAGAACTCTTCAGGTGCTACCCAGAACTCTTATAAAATTGCGGGATTTCCCAAATTTTTTTTTAGACATAACTGAAATTTTTGGATCCAGCATTTGAAAATCAGCGAGAACTTTGTAAATATTGGTTCTAGAGCTTCGAGCATTAAGAGTTTTCTTCAGAACTCTTGAGGTGCTACCCAGAACTCTTATAAAATCGCAGGATTTCCTAAAAAATTATTTACACATAATAACTGAAATTTTTGGATCAGGCATCTAAAAATCAGCGAGAGCTTTGTAAATATTGGTTCTAAAGCTTCGAGCATTAAGAGTTTTCTTCAGAACTCTTGAGGTGCTAACCAGAACTCTTATAAAATCGCGGGATTTCCCAACATTTTTTTTACACATAACTGAAATTTTTGGATCGGGCATTTGAAAATCAGCGAGAACTTTGTAAATATTGGTTCTAGAGCTTCGAGCATTAAGAGTTTTCTTCAGAACTCTTGAGGTGCTACCCAGAACTCTTATAAAATCGCGGGATTTCCCCCCAAAATTTTTTCACATAACTGAAATTTTTGGATCGGGCATTTGAAAATCAGCGAGAAGTTTGTAAATATTGGTTCTAGAGCTTCGAGCATTAAGAGTTTTCTTCAGAACTCTTGAGGTGCTACCCAGAACTCTTATAAAATTACAGGATTTCCCCAAAAATTATTTACACATAATAACTGAAATTTTTTTGATCCGGCATCTAAAAATCAGCGAGAACTTTGTAAATATTGGTTCTAGAGCTTCAAGCATTAAGAGTTTTCTTCAGAACTCTTGAGGTGCTACCCAGAACTCTTAGAAAATCACGGGATTTAAAAAAAAAAAAAAAAATTATTTAGCCATAATGTTGAAATTTTTGGATCCGGCATTTGAAAATTAGGCTTCGGTCACACTGGCATTTTTTCCCGCGATTTGCGGATCGCAAGATGGATGCGCATCCGCAAATCGCGTGACCGGGGCCGAAAAATCCCCCCTAAAAACTGCTCCTAGCCGCGTTTCAATAGAAACGGGCCGGAGCACTTCAGCGCTGTCCAGCGCATTGAATTCAATGGAACCGGCAATACAGCCGGCTCCATTGAAAGCAATGGGCTACGGGCGATCTCACGATGAATTTTCGGGAAGGGCTTAAAAATATAAGCCCTTCCCTGAAATTCATCCAGAAATGTGTAAAAACAAACAAACAAAAAAAATATATATATACACTCACCTGGTCCCGGCAGACGGAGTTCAGCCGCGGACGGCCGGCAGTTCTCCTGAACTGCTCAGAGTAGTATTCAGCAGCCGGGGCTTTAAAATCCCTGCCTGCTGAATGAGCTGCCTCTGATTGGTCACAGCCTGACCAATCAGAGGCAGCTCTCACTCACACCCATTCATGAATGGGTGAGTGAGTGCTGCCTCTGATTGGTTCAGTGCAGGGACCAATCAGGGGCAGCTCTCAGCTGAATGACAGCTGAGAAATCTCAAAAATCTCGTCCACACGGGATGGCAAATCCGCTGCGTCTAAGACGGCAGAAGCCGTCGCTGCGGATTTGTGTAAATAATTTTTTTTTAAATCCCGCGATTTTATAAGAGTTCTGGGTAGCACCTCAAGAGTTCTGAAGAAAACTCTTACTGCTCGAAGCTCTAGAACCAATATTTACAAAGTTCTCGCTGATATTTAGATGCTGGATCCAAAAATTTCAGTTATTATGTGTAAATATTTTTGGGGGAAATCCCGCGTTTTTATAAAAGTTCTGGGTAGCACCTCAAGAGTTCTGAAGAAAACTCTTAATGCTCGAAGCTCTAGAACCCATATTTACAAAGTTCTCGCTGATTTAGTAATATCATTTTAGGAAGTTAGCACCGCAGAGATACATTTGTTGATTTTTTTTTGCCTAATTTGCTAGAACTATTTCTAAAATTAATTGGGAACTCTAGAACTCTTTGGGGTGCATCCAGAACTTATAAAAAAATTAACTTTTTTGAAAGATGGGGTGCTGACTTCACAGAGGTTTCTGATGCTCTTAACCCTTGGACGACTCTTTTAGCTGCGGACAGGATTCAGAATGGCCAGTGTGACTGGGCTCCTATACAGCAATGCATGCTGACATCGCTGACATCTTTCTATCAGCTAGCTTTAAAGGGATTTCCCGGGCTTTAATATTGATGGTCTGTCCTTGTGATTGGGCACAGTTTCAGCTTGGTAGGAGTCTGACCTCCAGCACTCTCACAATCAACTGATTGAAGGGACTTCATTGTACATCAGGCTGTACCTTTTTCTGCCGTTCAGTTCCATTCACTTGGCTGCAGAGACAGATCACCAGCGATCTGATATTGATGGTTTGTTTTGAAGGGCCATTAACTTCTCACGCAACTTGCTCTTGTATAAAAGTCCGTGTGATACCTATCAAAACTGCCGTTTACTTTATTTACCCAAAGTGATGTTTTTGTGCTGAAATATCCTTCTAAAGTGCTGGCCACTAGGGGGCTCATTTCCTTCTATTTTGCTGATCACTATCTTCTGTCAAATGAGTGGCAGGAGACAGAGACTTTCAAAAAAGAGGAGAGGGACCAGTCGTCATGCTCAGTGAAATGCATAGACCAGAAGGGGAGGGAAGGATGTATAGCGCAGAAACTTTCTGATTTATGGGATCATTTAACTGCGTCGCATCCTCAAAGGGTAAGGAGGTACGCTTAGTAACTTTAGTTGGAATGAAAGAGCCTATATGAAGCTTGTTCCATTCCTTCGTAATCGGTTTGTGAATATTCTCGTGGACTAGGAAGGTATATTTTTGACTTTCTCCCATGGCAATCAAAAATTTTGTCTTGGATGGTTCTAGTTTTTTTTTCTTTTTTGCTCATCTTTATTAATAATTGCCTTAAAGGGGTTTTCCAGGGAAATACTATCGATGACTCATCATCAGGATAGGTCATCAATAGTTGATCAGCTGAGGTCTGTCGCTTGGCACCCTGACCAATCGGCTGTGTGGGCGCATGCTGTCAGTGCCATAAATGCAGAGGTTGGAGCAGAAGCCTCCACACAGACCTCCTTATTGTGGCCGACGCTTGTAACTGCAGTTAAAAGCACCAACCACTACATGGAGGTCGGTGCAGAGACTTCTGCTCCGGTCTCTGTACTTGCGGCAGTGACAGCATGCGCCCACACAGCTGATCGGTCAGGGTCCCAAACGTTGGACCTCGACCGATCAACTATTGATGACCTGTTCTGAGGAGAGGTCACCAATAGTATTTCCCTGGAAAGCCCCTTCAATTTGTATAGATCACCTGGTTTGAAAAGTGTTTTTTTTTTTTTTTTGTTTTTTTTTGTAGTCCTCATTAGGACTTTCACCTTCCTCAGCCTTAAAGAATATTATACTTCTCAGAGTTGGAGTAATTACCGAACCTACTTGTTTTCGTAACGGTAATTGGCACAGAAGAAGTAGATGGTATTGGATTTTGAGATGCTAAAGCCAAACTATTGGCTTTCTTGCAGCTGGATGTGAGTCGTGCCCCTACAGTCACCATGCACTCACCACCTCCCAGCATCTCGCTGTGCTACGTGCCTGCACGTCACCAGTGACATTTCTGTGTGGGCCTCTGTGAGGCTCGCACAGATATAGGACATGCCACGATTTGTTTACCGTGCCTGTCTGCATAGAATTGCATTATCTAATGTAATCCTATGGCAGCGGGCACGGGCAGAAATTCTGCGGGAAATCCCGCCGCAGAATTTCCACCCGTGTGCATTTGGCCATAAGCCTGAGGAAGAACCCTGAGTAGGTTTGAAAGCTTGCTATAACATCATCTATTTTTTGTTGGCTATTAAAAGGTGTTCTATCTACAAGATTACCTGATTTCTCTTACTGAGAACAATCAGATTTTGCACTTTTTTCGGCCTGGTTTTAGCATCCCCAGCCAAGTTCTTGTCCCTCTAACAAATAACAGTAGGGAAAATGATCAATATGTATATTAAAAGCATGTATTGTATGATGCACCCAACAGTGTACCTACATTAGCAGATTTCGGGTTGTCAGGTGCTGGATGGCTCCTCTCCAGGTAGCAATGCAGACACACTATATAATTCACAGGAGGAGGCTTGGTTGTCCTCTGTCCCTTGTCCTTACACTGGCTGAACCAGATTCAAATTTGGCGCAGGGACAATCTGCACTCCATGTCAAGGCAGAGCTTCATGTAAAACCACCCTTGGCTGTGGGGGAGAAACTTCCAGGATAGGGAAAACTGCCCCTGCAGTGTCCCAGGAAGTCGGGGAGGGGTAAAGCCTCCGCTGCCGCCCATCCACCAGGCATGAGGAGAAAAGGGGGGGGGGGGGGGGGGGGTAACTTTCCTTTCCCGGAACTCCAGGGATCTCCCAGCACCTCTCTATATGTGTGCGGACTGAAAGAACAGGAAAAGAGGAGGGTGAGAAGGGGAGGAGCTTTAAACCTCTTTGTGTTTTTTCTTGTCTTATCAGGAAGGAAGCAATCTTTGGTAGTGCTGTTTGAGAGCATTTTTATAGGCCAACGGTGGAACCACTTTTAGGCCCACAGGAAAGACTGTTCATCTAATTACACCACAACGCTAATCGTTTGCATATCTGTCTGAGATTGAACTGCATGCCTTGTTTTGCAGCAAAACGAAAACTCCTCCTATGTTCTCGATTATTTTTGAGTGCACTTCTAATAGCAAGATTATCAATTTAATGTCTTAGCTGTATATTTTTACCTGGCCTTTCCCTTCCCTTCTAGTTTAAAGCTCTTCTGAAGAGTACAGCAAGGCAGGCACCTGCCAAGTATATGCTTGCCCCTTTTTGTAAGGTGCAACCTGTCTCTAGCAAGCAGTCCATCATAAAGGTAATTCACTCCATGGTCTAGAAATCCAAATCCTTGATGACGGCACCATCGACGTAGCCAGTTGTTCACCTCTAGAATCCTGTTCCATCTCCTTGCTCCATGGCCATCCACTGGGAGGATGGATGAGAAAACCACCAGTGCTCCTAGTTCCTTCACCTTCTTTCCGAGGTCTTCAAAGTCTCTGCAGATAGTTACAAGGTCCTTCTTTGCAGTGTCATTTGTTCCCTCATGTATTAGTATGAATGGGTAGTAGTCTGTAGGACTGAAGAGTCCGGATAGCCTACCAGACACATCTTCGATTTGAGCACCTTGAAGACAGCTCACCTCTCGTGAGGTTATGTCAGGTCTGCAGACAGCGGCCTGTGTTCCTCTCAGTAGGAAATCCCCCACAACCAGTGCTCTCCTTTTCTTCCTTTTTCTCCATCCAAGAGGATTCTGAGTGCGTACTGGACTGATCTTTGAGGGTAGAGTTATTTCTTGTTGTGTACCTCTTCATTGTTCTCGTGTGTGAGAACCTGGTACGGGTTACCGAGCAGTATGGTGCTGACTTTTCTGTTCTTTGTGGGTAGAGTCATTGCTTCACCTTGTCCCAATCAGGATACTTGAATGCTGCTGATTGCGTTTGTTTGCTGCCAAAGATGGCCAACATCTATGTATGGAGCGGGTTTGGCTCCCTAGTTCGCTCCATACACGGACGTATACTGATGTATGCCGAACATAAATGGTGCATGTGAGGAAGAGGTTAATAAAAAGATCAAAAAGAGCTGGGCTTAAAGGGGTTGTCCCGCGGCAGCAAGTGGGGTTATACACTTCTGTATGGCCATATTAATGCACTTTGTAATGTACATCGTGCATTAAATATGAGCCATACAGAAGTTATATACTTACCCGCTCCGGTGCTGGCGTCCTCGTCTCCATGGCGCCGACTAACGCTGTCTTCTCCTTCCATTAGACGTGCTTGCGCTGTGCAGTCTTCTGCTCTGTTCAATGGGGCCACTCCGGCGTGCTCGCGCCGCCGAGGTCTTCTGCGCATGCGCAGTCCAGCTCTCCGGCGCAAGCACGCCGGAGCCGTCCCATTGAACAGAGCAGAAGACTCCCCTGCTGATTTTAGCCCATTTTGAGAGTGTACCATTTTCGACTTTGTTTACTGTCCCTCAACTGATTCTTTACCCATGGGTTGCCCAGTCTTTGCATATGCAGCTTTCGTACAAGAACTGTCGTGTTGCAAAATCTAGATATAGCCCTTCAGCCCAACATGCAGATTCACACTGACCTTCTCACAAAACGAAGCATGCTGGCTAGACACAATCTGTTTTTTCTTGAATTTATGCTACCGGTTATTAGATTATTAGCCACTATATACTTTTGCAGGTAATCTCTTAGAATTCCTTCACTTAGGTTCTGTTTAGCTCAAAATACTACTTCCTCCCCCCTGAACAGATGGCAGCCTCTGGCAAGAGGGACTAAGAATTGCCATATATTTCTATAAAAAATGTAACCACATGCAGACTTGCTGCTGAGGGCTCGTGCTCGGTCTTGTTCTACAGATCTGTGCTGTAGAGATCTGTAATATGAAGCCCATAAGATGCTATGGGACCATATTGTCCCTCTGTGTGCTTCCAATTTTATGCTCACAAGTTCTTTCTCATGGCATGTATCCATTGTGTATTATATAATGCTTTAGTAAGGACAGAATAAAGTTTGTACAGGGGAAGTCATGTATATGAGCAAAAAAGACCACAAGATGATGATTATTAGCTCTTAAAGACACTTTTATAAATTTTTTTTTTATTTTCTACTGACCTTAAATACTAAGACTAACCTCACTGTTGTATTTTGCCTCCGTTTTACGTACCGAATAGGGAAGTGTGTTCTGACTTGACTGTGGATTAACTGACGTGAATTTCGAGCATCGTACAAGTCAAGAAAATCACAGCCAGCCCGGAACACACTTACTTACATATTCCATATGGGAAATGGAGGCAAAAGTCGGAAGTGTGGTTAGCCCTCATCATTGACTGAACTTGTACATATAATCCTCGGGGGTATTTTTGGTGCTTATTGTAAAAATAAAAAAAAAACGATTACAATTTTGAATATATTAAAACTGAACTAGTTCTGCAGGAAAAACTTTTTCAACTGTCCAGTGTAGGAAGGAAAGTGTTGCAAAGTCTTATTTCAAAGTGTCTCGCAAATTTTGTCAAATTGAAGGAGGGCTGCTGGCTAGGTGTCTTAGGCCGCCTGCACACGAGCGTTCCGGATTCCGCTAGCGGATTTTCACGAGCGTATGGTACCTAAATGTGCTTGCGGATAGGTGCGGATGCGTGAAAAATCACGCGCGGATATACGCGGATGTGTTGCGAAAAAAAACGCGCAGAAAAACCAGCAGACACCCCTTATTGTAAACCCAACCCCTAGAGAACTGCCCATTCCTTGGAAAACAGCTTAAAAACCAACACCTAGACTCCGTTTTGTCCCTCTTGCTTGTGCGAGCACCGTTAAATTATTGATGTCTTTGTGGGCATGGTTGATCCATGTAACTTTTTTCAGGCGCTTCTCCAGCGTGACTTTATTTCAGTCACTGCAAAAAAATTCACAAGAGGAAGGCCGCCTGCACACGGGCGGAAATCCCGCGGCGATATTTCCCGCGGGATTTCCGCCGCTGAAAGTCTGCATAGGAGTGCATTACAATACGCACTCCTATGCAGACGGCCGCGGTTTGGGCGCGCGAAATCTCGCGCAGCAAACAAACCGCGGCATGTCCTATTTTTGTGCGGGGCACGCACTCACCCGGCCGCCGGCTCCGGTCTGCGCATGCGCCGGCTGCGCGGCAGCCGGCACATGAAAGAGCCGGGGCCGCCATTCGCGGGTGAGTACGCGCTCGTCACTGCAGGCTCTCGGGTCGGGTCCCGCGGCGAAAATTCTCGCCGCCAGATCCGACCCGCTCGTCTGCAGGCGGCCGAATTCATTACTACAGATTTTGCATTCTTAGATCCTGCATTGGCAAGAAATACTACCTATCTCCCTCTACAAATTTGCCTGTGAAGCTCTGTGCTGTGTGTTGGGACGCCTCCTACCATGCCTACTTCCTGTAGTCATAGCAACCAGTGACTCCATCTGCAGCTGCACTGCGGATGTACTGCGTGAAAAAACGCACCCATTCACTTGTATTGGAGGCTTCACGCGCAGAATCCGACCCAAATTAGAACAGGTCGCAGATTTTTTCACGCGCGTGAAAAAACGCGATACAAATCCGTCCGTCTGGGGACAACTGCGGATCCTCATAGGAGTATATTGGCTGCGGTCTGGGGCGGACAATGTGCCTAAAATAACGCGCTGGAAATTCCGTTCGTGTGCAGGCACCCTTAAAGTGGTGCTTCCATCTTGGCCAAACATCGCCAAAAAAGGAACATTGCTAAGATGGGAACACCACTGAATATGAGATGGCCAGGCTGATGGAAACGGGTGAGTTCCACTAAACCACTGTCTCTGTAAGTCCCATAGAAGTCAGTGGGCATTACGCACTCAGTGTAGCACAGCGAGCTAAGCTGTTTTTGTAGCTCCTGAGCAGTGTACCTTGCAGGGCGCGCCATTATTTTCAGCCACTGTATTCAGGGTGGCCCGAGGCGGTAGGGGGCAGAACAGATCTCTAGTATGCCATAAAAGTCTGAAATGGCTATACCCATTTAAATATGAGACTTTATTAGGTGCAGTTTACAATTTCACCATCAAAGGGAATAAAATTAAAGTAAGGTAGAAAATGTGGAAGTACGCAGTGAGACTCGCTTGGCTTTTTTTTTTGTTTGTTTTTGATTCCAGCAGATAAATGTGTTTCGAAGCAATAACTTCTGCTTCTTTTGGGGACACACGTCTGGGGTACGCTCTGCTTTATGCTGATGCTTCAAATTGCCCCCGACATCTGTTCCCGGAGTTGAATTTCAAAGCAATAAATGCTCCTTCAGTGTTTGTTTGTCAGCATTGAAAATAAACATGAGTTGATCTAATATCGCTGCATACTTGCATGTTTTTTTGCTATCAGGTCGTGCCTTACAATGGGCTCGCACACACAGAATACGCTGTACCAATCTCCCATAAGTGGCCATGTTACCACTCACATGAATTGCGTGAAATACACATGCAAGAAAAATTGCAGCGTGTTCTATCTTGGCACATATCACGCGTGCATACACGCTGAGATAGTACATGTGATGGTCCGCCCCGCTGCCCATACACAGTGTCATTGTATGCTGGCTGCGTGCCGAGTGTGTATATCTTGCAGCCCGCATGTAAGCCTGGCCTTGCTCCCAGTTTTTTAGATATTGTTTCATTGCTGACATGCCCTTGATGTTTGTTTGTCTGGGTTGGCTGCATGTTTCACTTCATACATGTAGCGGTTCGATTCCACAGAAAGAAGGGACTATTTCCATTGCAAATCTTTTTTTGTAATACCCTCCTACTGATGTTGCTCCACTTCTAACTTTTTATCTACTTCTATTCATTCACAATTTTGTCCTATTTCAAACAAAGGTTCTAGAAGCGGGTTCTCAACTCCACTCCTCAAGTACCCCCAACTAGTCATAAGTTGGGGATATCCTATAGAACGGACAGATGTGGCAATTTCTGAGGCACTGACTATAATTAAATTACCTGTGAGATACTAAGGGAATCATGAAAACCTGACGTGTTGGCGGTACGGGAAGGCTGGAGTTGGGGAATAGTGATCTAGAAGACCGAGAAAGCCAAGCCTCTCTTTCTTAGCCTAAAACGGGAAAGGATGAGGACTTAGGCCGGCTTCACATGGGTCAGGTTTGTGGGTTGCGAGACGCATAAATGTCGCACGAATATAAACCCCATTCTTTTGAATGGGCTCATACACATGAGCGAGTTTCTTTCCCTGCACTACGATGCGCTCTGGGAGAAAGATCGCCGCACGTCCTGTCTTTGGCCATGCCCTAGCATTGCCCATTGTCTTCAATGGAGCCGGCGGCAGCATCACACCGTTTGCTAGGGCTCCCCTTTAAAAACTCGCTACTTCCCAAAAAGTGATGCGTGGGGGTTTTGATATAAAAGCACCTGGCATCCGTGCGGGAAACGCACGTTGGCAAGCCTGATATCGGGCCGCGATTCACGGCCCGATATTGCACTCGCGCGTGTGAAGTTAGCCTTAGGCAGGTGTATGAAATGGCCATATGTCAGAAATACAAGCATACCTTTTATGCGATCAAACATTAATTTTGTTTACTTTTTGCTTTCCTTTTACAATTACTTTAACTTACATTTTTGTGCATGTCATTTTGAGAATGAACATTTAGGAAGTCTGCCTTTTTTTTCCAGCTTTGAGCCCTGTGAGGTCTTCTCTCTGTATGAAGAAAGGTTGTGTCTATGGCCTCAGACCTAGAAGCCACAGAAGATGGCTATTCGACAGACCTTGCAAAGCCTCTTTATCTTCAGTATCTGGAACGAGCTTTGCGGCTGGACCAGTTTCTTCGCCAGACGTCGGTTACGTTCAACAGGAACCTTTCCAGGTAACTACCGTAGCTAGATATCATTTAATAATAAAATGCCTTTACAGCACATAACTTGTGACCTCGAGGACCTCCATGAATCTCAAGACAAGTGGGCTTCCATAACTCATTTTAACCGGAGTGTGCATGTGACGGTTGTAGGCAAAGTATGGCTCTGGACAAACTGAAAAGTGCAACCCAGACAGCGGTGTGAATATCACTGCAGTGCTGATTTATAGTGCTTCCAAGGGTATTATTGGTAGGGGCTTCAAAAATTTATTTTTTCACATTGTTGCATTCAAAGTCACATAACTTTTAAAAAAAAAATTTTTTCATTGACAGAGCTCTGTAGTTATTGGGGTACACATGGCTTTGTTGATCACCCATATTTTGTGTTTTTTTGTTTTTTTTTTTGGTGGAGGCAAAATTAACAAAATAAGCATTCTGCTTCAGTTCTCTCCCTCACCCCCCTTCCCCACCCCCACACACATGCACATGCACACAGTTTTTGCTGTGTAGGATAAATGGTGTGTTCAAATTTTTTTGTATAGGCAGTTATGGATATGTTGATACTAGAGATGAGCGAGCATACTCGGCCACGCCCCTTTTTCACCCGAGCGCCGCGATTTTCGAGTACTTTCGCACTCGGGCGAGATCACATGAGCATCGGAGGAAGAAGAGCGGCTAGGAGCTTCAGATAGAAAGAAATAAACAACTAAGTTAATACAAGCTGGGAGACTAGTTACATAATGAATGGGGAAAAATATTCTCACTGGAGTGGCCCTTTAAATTGAGTCCTTGTGGCAACAACTTGAAAGTTCTTATGAGTTTCAATTCCCATTTTTTTCTGTTTCTGGTATTCTTAAGATGACCTTTTGAGTATTAAGACTTTCAGATCCATTTAAACTCTGACCAGGTCCAGACAAACGGTTCCCCACGGCTGCGATCAGCTGCTTCTTTTTATGTCTGTGCAGATTCATCGTGGATTGTAGTTTCTTGTTAATCCCATTCCGTCAGGGCCCCTTGTACACCGTATCATGTACACCACATTGGGGGATGTACAGGAGAGAGCCTCAGGGATTTTATAGTCCCCTTTTATTTTGGGTATGTAGACGGTGTCTGTCGGTAGGATGTTGGGTACGAGTCTTCCGTTTTCTGCTGTTACAAGGTGAACTGCCAGTCCTTGATGGTGAGGAGAGGGCACCCGTGACCAGGAGATTCCTTGATGGTGAGGAGAGGGCACCCGTGACCAGGAGATTCCTTAGGTTTGCTGGCTTTATAAGAGGAGAGGTAAATCTGGGAATATTTTCTTCAGTTTGCTGACTTTGTGGAGTAGGGTTAGAGATCAGCAGTGTCTGTCGGTAGGATGTTGGGTACGAGTCTTCCGTTTTCTGCTGTTACAAGGTGAACTGCCAGTCCTTGATGGTGAGGAGAGGGCACCCGTGACCAGGAGATTCCTTGATGGTGAGGAGAGGGCACCCGTGACCAGGAGATTCCTTAGGTTTGCTGGCTTTATAAGAGGAGAGGTAAATCTGGGAATATTTTCTTCAGTTTGCTGACTTTGTGGAGTAGGGTTAGAGATCAGCAGTGACTTTTCTAGAGATGTTCATCCAGCGGTGTGTGAGACCACTAGGGGCACCCTGCTGTTTTCTTCATGTCCCAATAGGCTTTCCCTGTCGAATCATTGTTGCTCTGTGGATCGCCACCCCCCCCCCCCCCCCCCCAAACCTATAGAAGGGATCTCTGTTGTCGGAATGTATTTCTGAGATGACAGGTGTTTTCCGTCTTCATTGTCTGAACAGATCCTGATGAATCCTACAGCTTGGCCGTAGACTTCTTTGCATCATAGATGAAAGCTTTTCCATCATAGATATGCTGGCTAGCCTGTAGATTTATGGTAGATATTTGCATGCTATTTTTGATGGATAGAGATGTATCTGAGATTGTAAGTGGCTAAGAGCAAGTCTGATAGTTGGATGGAACTTGATGTTTTTGTGGAAGGGTAGCAGTTTATCTAGATTATAAGCAGATCATAATGTCTAATTATACAGGTAGATAAAAATTCTTTCTCCACTTTGACCATCTCTGAGTTCTAAAAGCTTGCAAATATAAGGTTTCTGGTTAGTGATTAAAGGTATCGCCTCTATAATACTTCTGTCTTTTATTGTACAAGAGTATTTAACATCGCATGAGCAGGAAGACCGGATCCATAGACACCGTTGTTGGCTGCTGCTATCCTTATTCAGTAGTTCCTCCATCCTCATGGTGGCATTTGCAACCCTAAGCCCTTTCTTGTATGCAGGGAACAAGAGAGAAAATTCATTGTATTGCTCAGTTTTGCCGTGTGTGTGTGTGTGTGTGTGTGTGTGTGTGTGTGTGTGTTATATAATAAATATATAATATATAACCTGTTTCCCCGAAAATGAGACAGTGTCTTATATTAATTTTTGTTCAAAAAGGTTTAACTTTTTTACATGTATAGCTGCCTGGACAGTATTTAAATTGACTTTTTTAATTAACGGTTAGCAGGGCTTAATTTTGGAGTAGGGCCTATATTTCAAGCATCCTCAAAAAGCCTGAAAAATCATTTTGCATCCTCAAAAAATCTGGAAAATCTTGCTATGTCTTATTTTCAGGGTATGTCTTATTTTCAGGGAAACGGTATAATAATTATATTATGATGTGTTCCGAAGTGAGAGGGAGCGATGTAGCTACTAAAATTGGATACACAGTTAATTATTGGTCAAAATCGGCACTATTTTCATATTTTCTTGAAATGTTGCAGAATTTTCCACCATTTTCACCCCGTGTAAATATACCCCTTCCACCCGCCAGAGTTTTTGGAACACAGAGGTCTAATGGAGGGCACCCAAGGGGTCCTACAAAATGGGGTTACGGAGGAGTTTTTATTACTAACTAGGGCGCACAGGGAGTCCTATTACTAAGTAAGGACACAGAGGGGTTTGTTATAACTATTTGGAGCCACAGAGTAGGTCCCTTTACTAAGTAGGTCACCCAGGGGGGTCCGGTTACTAAGAGGGGCCACATGCAGATTTGCACACAGCCTATCTGCTGTGGTAAACCTGCAGCAATTATGCTGGAAATCTACAGTTGCCAAATCCACACATTGTCCTTTACAACTGGGGTCACTTTGCGGGACCCTATTACTACTGGGGCCCCTCTGGCAGTTCCGTCACAGATGTGGAGGCAGCCTTACCTAATCCTTTGTGAAATAAACTGTATGTTCAAATTTGACACTCTTAATCCTTGATAACACCTCTCATTGATAACTTCACCTCACCCCAAACATATTTCCAGGGAGATTTGGAAAATCTAAGGAAAGCACTATGTTAAAGTAATATATTAATGTGGTCTTGAAGTAATATTTTGCCACCTGATTGGAGTTTCTACTGCAGCAAAGAAAGATTTGGGAAAAAAAACAAACTTGTATTCATGAATTACATTGACAGATGTTTAAAAAAAATCTTGCAGTGACGACAGTGAAGATGGTTTGGATGAAACCCCACATCTTACAGAATCTGAGGATCCTTCCATGCAGGTGAAGGAGGAGCCCATCTCACCACTGCTTGGCGATATATCAAGAGAAGGGATATCGGGGGTTTATCCGGTTAGCTCTCACAATGGAATCCTGCAATCAGGTTTGTTCTTTACCTCTACTTTAAAAGTAATTTCTTTTGTACAGTGAAGTTATCAATAATCAGTAATGTTACTATAATAATGTTATAAGTAGAGGTTGTACAATATAGATTTTTTATACACTCTTGTTTTGTCTCTACAGAGCTCAAATCAGAACGAGGAAGCCTTTACAATTTTTCAAAACTGAAGAAAAACCGAAAGTGGCTGAGAGTAGGTTGAAAAAATTATTTGCTCTTATGTAAAACAAGGCATTGAACAAGTTGCATTTCAGATAGGGCTCATTCACACGGGTATGAGCGTATTTCTGTGGCGTAAGTGCGCAGTGTATTTACGCAAGTGAAAATTGCATATGTTCGCATATTTTGACCGCTCCTGCAGGTTTTTGTGCATGCAAATACAGTGCCTATTTGCAAACGCAAAAAAGTTTGCAAAAGGGTCCATGTATTTGGTGTGCAAATATGCAGGTTTCCTGCCTATTCACTGCATATTTGCACCATCCCATTCACATCAATGGCCTGTTGTGGTGCGGAATATGCACTAAAATAGAGAATGCAGCATTTATTTTCACGTGATCGAGCTTTGTATGAAAAAAAAGCTTATACTAATGAATCAATGGGTTCTCTTCACTGTATATTACGCGGCGCAAGTACACCCATGTGAACGAGCTCTTGTAGTGTTAAGAATCAACCATATAATTGGCCTATAGAAGGCACTTTTAGCAAAAAGAAATGCAATTTAGGCAAATCGGCAAGAAACAAACATACCACATTGAGCTTCCTTTCAGATAGACAGGACACAGCAGACCTCTCAAGGCATTAACCGGTACACCTCCTCAGATGACCACACTTCCATTAATCAAGAAAACCCATTTCAATGGGGTTATCCAGTTTGTTGAAATTGATGGCCTACCTTCAGGATAGGTCATTAATATCTGATCGGTGGAGGTCTGCTGCTTGGGACCCTGACCGATCAGCTGATTGAAAGGGCTGCGGCCATTCATCTCAGTGAGACAATACTGCAGTCCTCAGTACGGCTGCTACAAAAAGTATGGCATTCTGGGAAAGAATTATCATCCAGTGTAAACATTGAAGAGGCCTCGGTGTTAACACAACTAGTTAATCAGCAAGGGTCACCCATTGCTCAGGGGAACCCCACCAATCAGATTTTTGACAGACTATTCTGAGAGTAGGCCATCTATTTCTACAAACAGAATAAGTCCCTTTAATGACAGACAGCCCCTTTAAGCTGACCTGATGTACAGAGGGGCAACCACTTTAAAGTATTGTTTTACTTCTAGCTGTTTTGTCAGAGAAAGAACAGCTCTGTACTGCTGGCTGAATCCCATTTACTTCCTTAGGACTCGGCCTGTAGCACCAAACTGGGCCACTGCACAATGTATGGAGCTGTCTTCAAGCAACGAAATGGCTATAAAAAGTCGCTCAATTTTGTTGCGTTGCTACAAATCGCGTGTATGTGAAGCCCATGCTTTGGGTTACTTCACATGTGTGATGTTATGTAGCATGCAACAACACGACCAAAAACCTTGCGGGTCCGGCGATATGCCCGTGACTCATGAGGTTTTGTAGCTCCATGCCTATGGAGCCTGCCTCTGTTGCATCGCACAAAATACGCGATTTTCGTGTGGTGCAATGCAACTTTGACAGTAGGAAATCCTACTGTCAAAGCTATGATCTAAGCCCTAGCTGCAGGAGAAAATAAAAACACATACATTACCTTAGAAGCGCTGTCAGCCCGCCCACATCTTCTTCTCGGGTCCCGACACTGTTTTTCGCTTCATCATCTTCTGGCCAGGGATTGAAAAATCCCTGCCTCCTGGACGCTTAGGCAATCATAGCCAGCATTCGATGAACTAATCACAGCCCTTCATCAAGTGCGACTTTGTAGCACCACATGCAAAGATTTTTAGGAGAGGGGGAGGGGGCTTGAAATATAAGCCCTACCCCAAAAAACACCTGGAAGCCCTTTCCGTGGCTCTGCTGCAGTTTATCCACGGGTCCCCTACACTGGTCGTCGTCATCTCTTTTGGCCCGGCATTGATAAATCCCCGCCTCCTGGAAGCGCTGGCTGTGATTGGCTGACTCTTAGCCAATCACAGCCAGCACTTGATGAATGGTTGTGATTGGTTCATCGAATGCTGGCTGTGATTGCCTAAGTGTTGTCCAATCACAGCCGGCGCTTCCAGGAGGCAGGGATTTTTCAATCCTGGGCCAGAAGAGAAGAAGACGACCAGTGCCAGGGACCTGGGGATAAACTGCAGTGGAGCCACGGAAAGCGCTTCTAGGTGATGTATACTTTTTTTTTTTCCCTTCAGCTATGGCTTATTTTTGGGGTAGGGCTTATATTTCAAGCCCCTCTCCCAAAAATCTTTGCATGTGGTGCTACAAAGTCATGTGACTTTGTAGCACTACAAAGTCGCGGTATCTCCTTAGAAACCGCAGCGATATCACACGGGCCAGCGATGCAATATCGCTGCGACTTTCTCGTGGTGTTGCCGTGTCACCCGTGTCAACGAGGCCTAAATGAGAGAACCCTTTTACAAGTTGTATTTTTGACTTCTTGGGTTACTCAGGAGAGCAGTACCAGTGGCGCCAGGCAGTGGCAGATTCTGCTATTAAAATAACTTGCATGTGTCCAAGGCTGTACAATATATAAAATAAATTATATTTTTATGCCCTGACCTACTATCCAGGCCAGAGGCGCTGCTGCTTCTTTATTTTTATCAGACAAGTTCTCTTTTGAGAAGGGGGGAGAGAAAGTCCTCCTTGCAGGGGATTAACAGGGGTTTGACTCGAATCATTCCTAGCCAACAACGATATCGATTTCAGGTATTGCCCTGGTCTTGGTATATCAGCCATGGAGTCTATATACAACCCCCTACCCCCTTATCTACTCTAAGTTCTCGCTATTGGGGAACAAACCGAATACCACTGTCGAGTACTATGGTTGAGACCTGAGCTTTTTAGCAGGTGATAGTACCTCTGTTTGCCGTATTTACAACTATACAGTATACGGCTTCTCAGATTCTTATACTTAATATCTCAGAGTCTGACTTTACCTTCGCTCCCACACCTCCTGAAGATCCGCCCCACTGGCAGTGAAACGTGTAGAGATTTAGGGGCTGCTAAGTTTGGCCGACAGCTACTCAACCTCAATCAATTTGAGTCCTTTGTTTTTTGTTTTTTCTTCTACACCTTCTACATTCAGGTCTCTAGGTCAGTTATACTGGATGCACATTGGGTCTATCTTTGTAACCGATGTTATAGGTCCATGTGACCACAACTGAGAGATAAATCTCTCACATTTGTGTCTGAGTGTGATGTATATGTTTGTCTGCTACTGGGTTCCAGGGGTCCGTCTGTCCAATTACAGATCTCTGTCCCAGTGATCTTCTGTGTGTTTGTGTTTTTTTTTTTTTTTGTTTGTTTAAGACCTTTTTCTAATAAAGATTATCATTATTATATTTAAATAAGTCTAGTCTGTGAAGGGCTTCTATTCTATCTAGGCTTTTTGTGAATTTTTATATATAAAGTAAAGGTTTATAAATGCCATATGATGTATTTGACAAGATTTAATCAAACTTTTAATTATGTTTTAAATTTTCACTAACTTTCTGGTGTTTTGTATTTGTAGAACATACTCATAAATGAAGACACCAGTGACTCTGATTCTCTAAGTGATGAAGATGACGAGTGTTCTCTTTCTAAAGATGAGCTTTATGACATGCTCAGGATGCACAAATATAAAAAGCTGCACCAGAACAAATACCACAAGGATAAAGAGGTATTTTATTTGCTAACCAGCTCTACCATTGACATGCATAGCCTTCGCATGTCTTAGTTTATACTGTCCAAATCTGTTCACATATACTAAGTAGGGCAAAACTGCAATGTAAATGATACCAACAGGACGACCAACGTAGATATTGTTTGCATCATCTCTGAATTAAAGGGCTTTCCAAGCAATTTGTATTGATGGCCTTATACTCTGGATAGATCATTCATAGTTGATCAGCTAGGGTCCGCCGATCAGGACCCTGGCTGACCAGCTGTTGAGGAAACCGGTGTCAGCACCACAACACTAAGTGGAAGCGTGTAGCGCTAACCCATATGTAGTGGCCAGCACTGGTAATTGCAAGTGCAGTTCTCATTGATTTTAATAGGAGCTGCTCCTACAATTATCAGGCAGTACAAAGGGGTCAAAACGGTCTGCTTCTTCTCCAGAGACTGTTGTGGTGCTGACAGCAGTCGTCTGATCGGCCAAGGTCCCAAGTGACAGACCGCAGCTGGTCAACCTGGGGATAGGTCATCAATAGAAATTGCCTGGAAAACCCCTTTTTAAGGGTATTGCTCTCAGTGAGAGAAACAAAATAATCTTGTAGATGTGATACATTTTATTAGCTAACAAGAAGAAATGATCTTGCAGCAGTCTTTTGAGGCTACTTGGGCCTCTTCATCAGGCTGGTCATTTAGGTGGCACAGGAGAAATGAAAAAAGTTATACAGCTCACATCACTAATCAGCGTAGCAGGTGTTCTAAATCAAATGCACAGAGACAGTACTGATCCGGTATTCTGGAGAATCCAAATAGATATATTAGGGGCATTTCTGAATTGCATAGAAAACGGTTATCAAGTAACACCCTCTTACATGTCACTAGCTGATATCCCATGCATGTAATAATAAAAAAGAAAAATCTGATTGGGGAGTTCATTTGAGCAAAACAATCATGCTCTTCAATTGAAGATAACCAAACTCCGTCTTCTGTTATTTCACATAAAGTAGTTCAACGGGAATATAATAGAAAAATCATAAATGGGGCTAAATCCGTTACGGACAGTGGAAGTCCCATCTGACTCCTCAGTTCCCTCTAGAAGCAGATGCAGGCAGTCAACTTGTTAAAGGGAATCACAACCTTTATGCTACCATTTCTGAGGGTATAAGGTAGGGACAGGCACACTTATTGTAGCAATATGTCTGCCTCATGTACTACATCTGTCATTGCCTTATGCTGCCCACAGAAAGCACAGCACAAAGGTAGTGACAGATTCCCTTTTAAGGCCACTCTCACACAGGGGTTTGTCAACCTATTCGACAGCGTTAATGCATCCCATCATTGCAGTGAGTGATGTGGCGCATAAAAAAGCGAAATAGAACATACAATGTTTGATTTAGCACGCGCTAGAGACGCTGCACTAGAACGCTAGTCTAAGAAGCCTCATTGAAATCAATGGAGGCTGAGTATACTGGTTTTAGTGGGCGTTTCAAACGCCTGCTAAACGCTGTAAAAAAAAAAAAAACCCGCCTGTGTGAGAGTGGCCTGTCTTCAATCTATGCGTAGGTAGGGGATTTTAAGAAAAACACTATGATAAACAAACATACTATAATACTAAGAATTTCTAATCTACACAGAATTTTTAACATATTTACATTCGAAAATCACAAAAGGATATTCAATGGCTCATAATTCACTTTATGTTCAAGATGAGCACAGTGGCAAATGTGACCTTTTCGAATAGTGCAAGGAAATTGCTGCAGTTTTTGCTTTGCAATGGTGCAAAAGTTGAATAAAAAAATTAAAAGCAGTATATTCACATTTTCATTTTTTATCTGTGCCAAATAAGTTGTTGAAATTCATAGATTTGGCTTTTATGCTCTTGTAATTTTTATTAAAAACTTATAAGGCTTTTTATTATCGTACAGGTTACATGATGACTATTGGCTTATTTCTTGCAGCTGCAGCAGTACCACTTTTACAGTGCAGGTCTTCTTTCTACTCATGATCAATTTCATGAGCAGCGTTATCTTCACGGACCAAAAAAGAGGAAAATTAAAGATGAAAAGAAATTTCGAGGTATTTGTAACTCTTAGCAAAAAGAAAAATTGCAATGTGATACTCGCCTAGTCATAAGTAGAGCACAGTAGACTGACATCTATTGGCAGGTAGATGACTGTATTAATCAGTCAGCAGTTTTTGTGTGTGTGTGTGTGTGTGTGTGTGTGTGTGTCTGTGTGTGTGTGTGTCTGTGTGTCCAGTCCTCAGGGACCACCAACAGGTCATGTTCTCAGGATCTCCTATAGTAAGGCCTCATGTCCACGGGGAAAATCAGGCCCGCTACGGATTCTCCATGGAGAATCCGTAGCGGGTCCCTCCTGCCCCGCGGACATGAGGCAAAAAAGTAAGGGTGACGTGCCCCGCGCATGCGCCGGCCCGAAGAAAAGAGATCTGGCCGCGACGGAGAGAAGATGGAGCCGCGGCGAGGGGAAGAACCGGAGCGGGTGAGTAAATTCCGATTTTTGTCTCCCGCGGATCCGGACCGCTTCCATAGGCTTCAAAAGAAGCCTGCGGGAGCCGTCCCCGCGGGAGACCCGCACGAAAATGGAGCATGGTCCAGATTTTTTCATGCTCCATTTTTTTTTAAATCACTTTTATTGACCATCCGCGGGTATTTGTCTACCTGTGGGTGGTCAATGCATCCCTATGGGATGCGGATCCGCGGGCAGGAAAAGAGTTAAAATCCGCTGCGGATTTTAATTCTTCTTTTGCCCGTGGACATGAGGCCTAAGAACACCCGTGGCAATGTCTGAGGCACCGACAATAATTACATCACGTCTGCAATGCTGAGGAAATCCTGAAAACGTGACCTGTTGGCGGTCCCTGACGACTGGAGTTGGGAAACGCTGCTCTACATGAATTTTTCTGTTCACGATAGTCACCATTCCATGCAATACATTTACAATGACATTAACCCACCAATGGCATCTACGACTCGTACCTGTAAAATTTGGAGTATAAGGTTAAATCTTAGCAACAGCACCATAGTGATTCTCCACATACCAAAAAAATTCAAGTATTTTTGCTTTTGATCTGTTTATTAACAAAGTTGTGGTGATGGTGGGGACATTACGTTTTGATCCACTTTCGTATCCGTATATATAACATATATATCCATCGCTGCATTCCAGGGGGAATGAAAGGCACCAAGCAGTAGTCCGTCTGTGCTGCTAATGTATAATGCATTTACTCCACATCCTAATTTATTACTGGCACAATACAAAGGCGTTGCATCGGTATTTCGCAACAAGCCTGTGACTGACACCGGGGTCTTGAACTGTCTAAAGTGCTCAGACGCTCTCCCTTATGTGGATGACATCAGATATGAGCTGCACTTTATTCCTCAGTTGGGAAATACAGTGCATTCTATACTCTCTTGTATTAACCTACTAGCACGTAGTATTGCTACTTTTTCTGCACTGCCCTTTCCCACCAATGAACCTTAACCAATTCTGCATATTGACGCTGCATCATCAGACAGATGCAGTTGTGTCGTTTTGAAGTGATGTCTCCTTTTAAAAGTTGCAATTTACCACATTAACCAAGGTTATCATCATATAAATGAGGAAATTGAAGATTAGGTTAAGGTGAAGATGGGGTTTGGGCCTACATTTATTTACAAACTGCACCTAGAGCCAGGGGACATGTGAATGATATTTTGATGAATGTTGTTCATGTTGGGCAGGGGTGTCCCCCGACGACTCTGTTCTTAATGGTTCCAGTGAATCACAGACAGTCTGTATTAGGGTAAACTAGGGTTTTCTGGACTTTCAGTGAGGGATGCTGGAAGAGAAAATTACTTTTTACTTGGATGGATGTGTTGCTTTTTTTTTGGAGGAGATCGATATCTCCCTACAAAATGTTATATCCACCATTGCAATGTTTGGACAACACTCAGGGTTATCTCTTGGGATAAATCTGAACTGCTCTCAGTTGGAGACCGTCCCGGATAGCCTAGAAATGTTGCTTGAAGTGTTCCTCAATTCTTACATGCCGTACTATAAAAAAAAATCTGCCACAATCATGGATTATGAACATTTAACTCTATCCCGAATTCTGCAAAATTAATAGGGCTGACAAAGGCCCCCTGCACATAGCATGGCCAGTGCATAGCAGAAAACGGAAGACATCGGGAGTGGGTGAACCGCACTCCTCTGCAGCGGCACGGGTCCGCATCCCACTGTGAGAATTCTCGCAGCTGGATCCGACCCAGTGTCTGCAGGCGGCCTTAATCCATATGATGTGTCCCAAACTTGCATACTACTTTGAAAAGGGTGGTGGTTGTTATAAACTCAACTAATGCTATTATTGAACTGACAGCACATTCAGGGTGCAATCAATAGGACTGATCCAGCGCTTCATGGATTGTATGGCGCAGATGGAATTTCAATTGTGAAAGAGAGAGTAAAATCTAATTGCAAAGTGTTGAACAGAATTCTGCTCTCCGTGTCAAGTCCTGTGGGACTGCTGATATGACTCAAGTATGCTTTCCTTATTAAGTGGCCTTCTGCTAATATAGGAGCAGATCATCCAGGCTGTCATCCACAATCCTCTGCAGGAAATTTAGGTACTGATCCACGTTGAGTGTGTCTGGAATTGCCAACGAGGCAATTGCGCAAAATTCCAATCCACATTTTGCATTGTCTTATGATTGGGTCCTGCTCTTACTAGTAATTTGCATTACATCTGCACCAATCCCACCGTACTTTGTATATTATGAGTGATCAGCAGATTGCATGGTCCAAGTCCCCTAGTGATCGCATCAGCCCTGGACTGCACTGTCAAATGGCTGCATGCTTGTTTCCTGGCAGAAGGAGGCTACTTCGAGTACACTTTCCTTTCTTCAGTCATGGCAGTGGTCTTGGAGAGATGCGGAAAGGAGATTTCTGCTTCTAACATGCTACTTTGCAGTTGGGTTTTACACTCTATCTCTTACAGGGGCCACAACACATAATTTAAATCCATGTTCTGGGCCCCCAAGGACCGGTGCACCATACATCATGTAGCACATTCATGCCTTCCTATTCAAGTATTCTATTGTTGTTCCAATATAGGACACCAATATTAAGGGGAAAGTGCTGAATCAGGCTTTTCCCCTGCAACCTATATATGTATTTTTGGATATGTGGATGATTTTCCTGTGTCGGACCTGGAGAAGGAGGCTGTATATAACTAGGAAACTTATTGTTCAAAAAATGGTTTAACTCCTTCCTGCCCCATGACGTAAGGGTATGTCATGGTAGGCGGGTACTTCTCGCTGCGCGAGATCATAGCAGATCTCATGCAGCGGGAGCATCGGAGATGTGCCCCCGCCCCCCACCCGCTGTTAACCCCTTCCCTGCCACGATCTAAGTAGATCGCGGCAGGGAAAGGGTTCACAGAGGGAGCGCGCTCCCTCTGTGTCTCCAGCCGGCTCTTGCGATGTTATCGCAAGAGCCCGGCTGGTTGCTATGGCAACAGGACGCCGGAGACCGGCATCCTGTACTGCCATAGCCTATGATCGCTATAGTAAGCGATAAGGCATAGCAGGGAAGAAGCCCTGCCATGCATTATCGCAGCGATCTGAAGTGCTACAGTAAAAGTCCCTCAGAGGGACACAAATGTTGTAAAAAAAAAAAGAGAAAAATAAAGTTCAAAAAATAAAAATGTAAAAAAAAAATGTTTAAAAAAACCTTTTTTATGCTTTTTCTCATATTAGCATTAAAAAAAGTAAAAAAACCCACATATTTGGTATCGGCGCGTCCGTAACGACGTGTACAATACATTGAACACGCTTTTTATCCTGCACGGCAAAAAGCGTTAAAAAATGCTAAAAAACGGAGGCAAAAAGCCAATTTTTAGCATTTTGCCTCCCATAAAACGCAATAAAAGTGATTAAAAAAAACGTACGTACCCTAAAATGGTACCAATAAAAACTACAGCTCGTCTCGCAAAAAATAAGCCCTCACAGAGCTCCGTCCATGGAAAAATAAAAAAGAAATAGCACTTTGAATGCAGTGAGTTTAGAAAAAATAATTTCCAAAAAAAGGGTTTTTATTGTGGAAAAGAGGAAAAACCTAAAAAAATATAAGAATTTTGGTATCGCTATAACCATACCGGCCCGCAGAAAAAAATGTGTTGTATCATTTATGCTGCATAATTAACGCTTTAAGAAAAAAAAATCTATGGCAGAATTGATGCGTTTTCTCTCCCTATGATCATAAAAAAAAATAATAAAAGTTTTACAATATAGTCTATGTACCCAAAAATGGTACCAAAAAAATCTACAGCTCGCGACGCAAAAAACAAGCCCTTATACGGCTGCGTCGACGGAAAAATAAAAAAGTTATGGCTTTTGAAAAATGGAGATGGAAAAATACCATAAATCGCTTGGTCCTTAATGCCAAAATAGGCCATGTCATTAAGGGGTTAAAGAGAGCTCCTCCACTCGACTAGTTTATTGATAAAATTATCTGGCTTCTAGCGATGAAAAAACCCATATATATTAAGAGGAGAAGACAAAGGTTTTGAAGACTTGATCAGTTTGGTTAGATGAATTTTCCCCTTAACGCTACAGGACGTAAAGCTACGTCCTGCATCTTCGGGATATGTATGGATGGAGATCTCGCTCTACAGCCGACACCCGCCCTTAACAGCTCCGATAAGCCGCGCCACTCATCGGAGCTGCTAACCCTTTAAATGCCATCGTCCATTCTGACAGCAGCATTTAAATGCCCTGACTGATGTTCAGGGGTCCCGTACAGCTGTGACATTACATCATGCTGCAGAAGCGATCAAAGCATCGCAAGTTCTTGTCCCCTCTGTGGACTGAAATAAAAAGTGAAAATAAGTTTAAAAAAGTTTTCTTATTATTCAAAAATAAATAAAAAATAGTAAAAGTTAAAAACAAACTTTTTGCCATATTTACAATAAAAGAATCTAAATTAGAAAACAAGAATACATATTTGGTAGCATTGCTTCCGTAAAAGTCCGATCTATCAAGGTAATGCATTATTTACCCCGCACAGTGAATGTCGTCCCAAAAAAAGGAGAGAGCCAGAATTGCGGGGATTTTTTTTTTTTTTGGCCCCCCCCCCCATCTCCAAGAAAAAATGTAATTGATCAAAAAGTTGTATATATTAAACCATGGTGCCAATGGAAACTACAGGATGTCCCGCACAAAACGACCCCTCGCATAACAATGTCTATGGAAAAAAATCTAAGGGTCAGAAGATGACAGTAGAAAATAATGTAAAAAAATTTAATGTCTTTGAAAAAGATAAAGTAGTGCAGCAATAAAAGAAAACACGATACAGGTTTGGTATCGTAGTAATCGTACTGACCAATAGTATAGTTATATCATTTTTGTGGCAGTGTGTACGATGTAGAAACAAGACGCACCCAAAGATGGCGGAATTTCGAGTTTTTTCCATTTCACTCCACTTAGAAGTTTTTCAGTACATTATATGGCACATTAAATAGTACCATTAAAAAATTACAACTCGTCCCGCAAAAAACAAGCCCTCAGACAGCGATGGTGATGGATAAATACAAGTTATGTTTTTTTTGTTTTTATTTTTTTAAGAAAGGGGTGAAAAAAATTAAAAAATAGGTTGGGAAAAAAGGCCCATGTCCTTAAGGGCTTAAGAGTGTTGTAGGAAATATGAACCTTTGGAAATGGATCGACTTTCCTTGTATGATGATATTGAGGACATTGCTGAATACGTAATTAAAAAACGCTGCTCTTGATGTGGTGAGACATGTATGTAGGCCTGAATTGTAATGATGTACCCTATGTTATTGTTTAGGCGGTGTATCCAAGTTGTGCAGGAATTCTGTTTTCCTGCTTCCGTAATGGAGCAGTACAATGGAAACCTGAGTGGAGCCATTAGCGCAGGTGTGAAAGTGGCCTTAAAGTATCTTTACATGGCAGAATCCACATCAGATTTAGCAGCGTGGATTCGCCTCTAAAAACCATGGCAGAAATCTGCTGCTCAGCACATACATACCCGCAGATCCACACATGGATTTAGCCCTTTTCAGTGAGCAAATCCACTTGTGGATTTCTTAGGCTGGGTTCACACAGGGCGGATTTCCGTTGGAAATCTCGCGGTTTGGCCGCAGCAAAAACTGCGAGATTTCCGCCGGGAGAACCGCCGCGGTTTATGCCGCGGCGGCTTTGAAGTGCCTCGGCCGCATGCTTTTTTGTTGCTGCCGGCGCTCCCATAGAGGAGAGCGTGGCCGTAACATAAATAAACAAAAAACCGACTGTAAACAGACATGCTGCTTCTATTGAAGCTGCGGCGGCCTTATGGTTAGGTTCACTCAGGGCGGATTTGCCGCGGTTCTGCCGCAGCAGATCCGCCGGCGGCAAAACCGCCCGCTGCCGCTAATCTCTGGATTAGCCAGCCATGTGGACGAGGTTTCTCAGAAACCTCGTCCACACGGGACGGCTAATCCGCTGCGGTAAATCCGGTTTAAGATGCGGCCGCCGCAGCCGCGGTTTCAGAAGAAGCAGCATGTCTGTTTACAGTCGTTTTTTTGTTTATTTATGTTACAGCCGCGCTCTCTTCCTATGGGAGCGCCGGCCACAACGGAAAAGCATGCGGCCGGACCGCTTCAAAGCCGCCGCGGCTTAAACCGCGGCGGAGATCTCGAGGTTTTTGCTGCGGCCAAACCGCGAGATTTCCGATGGGAATACGCCCCGTGTGAACCCAGCCTAACGCAGATTCTGCATCAGGAAATTATGTTACTTGTTTAAACCTGCGTTCACAGAAAATACACACCGCATAGAATACTGAGTGGATTCTTATTGAAAGTAATGCGAGCGAATCTGATGCGGAATCCTCTGCTAATCCACTGCCAATTCTCTGCCATGTGAACACACCTGTACTAGGTTAGCAGAAGTCCTCTTGAGTCATAATATTTAAGGGTTTCCCTATTTTTTGCATTCAAATACCTTATATAATATTTTCATTTTTGAAGCCAAGTTAAAAAAAGTGAAGAAGAAAAGGAGACACGAAGAGGATTTGTCAGATGATGAGTTACCGCATCGACATCACCATACTAAAGTGTTTGCAAAGTTCTCCCAAGATGCTCCAACTCCTTTTACAAAAAAGAAGCATATGACAATCGAGCAGCTAAATGCCCGTCGCAGGAAAGTATGGCTGACAATTGTGAAGAAAGAATTACCAAAGGTAATATGAGATACTCTTGTAATATGAGATAACATTTATATTTATAGTCAAAGCAATTTAAGCTTTTCTGTCAAGTAGTTAAAGGGGTTTTCTAGGGAAATACAGGATAGGTTATCAATAGTTGATCAGCGGTTGTCCGTTGCTTGGGATCCCAATCGATCGGCTGAGCGGGCGCATGCTGCCATGCTGTCAGCAAATACACTGGTCAGAGCAGAAGCCTCCATGCCGACCTCCTTATAGTGGCCGGTGCTTGTAACTGCAAATATGGCTCTCATTAAAATCAACGCAAACTGTGCCTGCAGTTGCAAGCGCCTGCTACTAGACAGAGGTCGGCGCGGAAGCTTCTCCGGCCCCAGCCCCGGCCTCTGTGTATTTGTGGCGCCCGCTCAGCTGATCGGTCAGGGTTCTGATCTTGCTGCAACACCCAAGATCGGAGATAACTCTCATGCTGGCTGTTTAACCTCTGAGTTGTTTGACAGAGGGTGGGGTCTTCCTTTGTCACACCATCATCCTCTATGCTTTTGCACTCGGGGATTTAACAGAGGTCTGCCGCCTTAGTACACCTAACAAGAATCCTGTCACAATTATGCTCACAGACTTGATACACTGCAATACAGAAGTATTGCTTTGTAATACCTGAGCGATCAGCAGATTGCGTGCTCAAGTTCCCTAGTGAGAATAAAATACTGTTTTTGAAAAAGATTTTATAAAATAGTATACAAATTAAGGAACAAGGATAAAAACATCTCTTCAAATGGTTGTGTGTGTTTAAAGAAAAAATGGTTTCCTACCTTTAAAAAAAAAACAACAAACAACCCATGTAATTGATATTGTTGCTCCCATAATGATCCAAGCTCTAAAATTATAACCTTCCTCAACTCGCACAGTAAACGTGTCGGGGTGAGAAAACCAGAAATTGCTGGCTTCCCAAATGGGAAGCATCCATGCACCCTAATATGCTTGCATAGCTTTGACTATGAAAAAATAAGACTGCTCAATATATATATATACTAGCTGATATACCCGGCTTCGCCCGAGTTAATTTGGTACTGGTGTTTATCTGGTGTTCACACGGAAAATCTTATGAAGTCGTGGTTACTTTAGAGATACAGAGGAAAAAAATATGTTCATCATTTTGCATGGTTCTTTCCGTTACCCAGGAAACACCACGTGAAGGTAAGCATGCAACATTTCCTTTATATAAAATGACATCAGGAAGTGAGAGAATTAGATTCCGTACGTAAAATTTGGACGCTAATTCTTTTGCGCTTAGAATTGAACAATCGAGTTGGGATGCATTACCCTTTCCTATTTATGACATAATCAATGCTCGTGCCAAATTTTAAGTTTCTATGACATCGGGAAGTGAGAGTATTCGTATAATATTTATATTGTGTGTGGTATTGCACTAATGTTCCTGGTGCTCTTTAAGGGTGACTACCCACTACAGTTCTTTTTCACTGTGAAACTCTTAGCGTTTTTTTTTTTCTCTAGGGGTCTATGGGCCTTGTTAATGTCAAAATCGCAATCGCGCAAAATCACAATTTACCACGAAATCACGATTTTTAACATTAACAAGTCCCATAGACTCCTGGAGAGAAAAAAAACGCCGCAAATTTCGCAGTGAAACAGAACTGTAGTGGGTAGTCACCCTAAGGCCTCATGTCCACAGGCAGATTTGATTTGTGGAATCCGCTCGTGAGATCCGCAAATCAAGCAACCTATAGGGATACATGGGCATCCGTAAATGCATTAAAACATGCAGATTCGTTTTGTGGACTCTGAGGACTGGCCGCAGATAACACAGGAAAGCAGGAGTATAAAAGAAAAAAGGTACTGCACATGTGCGACGGCGCTTCCGCAGTAAAAAGAAAGAAGATCCGAACGGGATGCAGGAGACCTGCACGGGATCCAGAAGATAATTATGTGTCCTCTGCCACGGGCGGGGTGGAATTCAGCTACGGGCTCTCACATGCGGAATCCGACCCACCCGTGGACATGAGGCCTTAGGCCCAAAAAAAGGCCAGTACTTAAAGGTTTAACCCTTTCCAATCCACTGTCTGACGTCTAAAGACATTCTGATTGAAGGCTGTACAGCTCCGATGTCAGAAGACATCTGGCGGGGTATTCTTACTGTAGATTACTGGCCGCTCTGTTGTCGGGGGGGGGGGGGGGGGGGGGGGGTCTCTCCAGCATGTCCCATACCACAGTACTGGCTCTAACCAGCAGATGGCACCATTGTATAATGGTAGAAAGAGACAGCCCCCTAGGAAACCTTGAAGGAGTTTTCCACTCAAATCATACTGATAGTTATACTTTTTGACAATCCGTTTTGTATATTTTTTTTAAACTGTTTCGTTACGTGTGTTTGTGAGTTGTTGCCTGTATTTCACTGTGAGGCTTGTCCTTAATGCCACACTCACAGGCACTTTTTACCATGATTAGCAATAATCACAGTACAATACTCCCATTTAATTCAATGGGGTCTTGCACACCTGCTCTCCAATGCAACATTTTTTTAGAGCTGTGATTTTCGAGTGCTGTCTGCTCTATGCATCACAATGATGAGCTGCATTAAAAAGCACTGTCGAACGCTGTTACCTGCGTTTGAAAATGGCAATCAAAATCTCAGTGAACCGCATTTTACCGAACCAGTCTGTGAGATTGGCCTCCTATTTTTATAAAAAATTTTTTGTACCATTCATTGGCATGTACAGTAATCCAAATGTTTGACATTTTGCATTAGCATTGTTACATCTATAAACATTGGTGAACTAAAAATATTTTTACGGAATGTGTCTGAAGTATGATAACAGTTGTTCTTGTATTTTAGGCCTACAAGCAAAAAGCTTCAGCTCGCAACTTACTTCTAACAAACAGCAAAAAGGTGACTTATTTTCCACTATGAGAAATAACAAACACGTGCAAATTAATATCCAGTATTTTAACATTACGGATCTTTGATCAATAGCGTGTTTTTTGTTTTTTTTTCTTTTTGTTTTAATATTTTGTTTTTTCTTTTATGTTTTATAATAAGCTTGCGCATCAGTGCATGCGGGAAGTGCGAAGAGCTGCTATCCAAGCCCAGAGAAATTGCAAGGAAACCCTCCCACGAGCACGCAAGCTAACCAAGGAAATGTCCTTATATTGGAAGAAATATGATAAAGTGGAGAAAGAACATCGTAAACGAGCAGAAAAAGAGGCATTAGAACAGCGGAAACTGGATGAAGAAATGAGAGAAGTAAAAAAAAAAAGCATTATTTAGGCACAAACACAACATATGGAGTCAAACATGTCAATAAGTTTTCTTTTGATAGCATGAAAATGTTTTTATGCTGCAAATTTCTAGCCAAGTTGACGAACATTCTAGGTAGCTACTTAATGCAACAAAACACAAAGCCAGCACCTCCAGTAAATAAATGCATGTACGGCATGCATGCCTGCGACAATACAGTGCAGCACTCGTACATATTTAATATCTGAATAGCCAGAGAGGTTGCACGTGAGTGCAAAAAAATGCATCAGCGCTGCTTACAGGGGTCTGTAATCGCACAAAGAATCCACCGAGTAGTAATAACAAAAAAGCATTCTTTATTAGGACGCACACGTCCTTCAGTGCAACGCGTTTCGTCTAAACAGACTTTGTCAAGCACACAAAAAGCATAGTATAAACTGTACACAGAGACATCACCTTATATACATATGTATCTATGAAGAGCAATGGAAAAAGAAAATGAAAGTACTTGCCCATGTTGCTACGTGGCGGCGGCCATGATGGGGGTGGGGATTGCAGGTCACCTGATAGCGTGATAGGTCACGTGGTAGCGATGTGATGACGACAGGAGGCGTCATCAGGGAGGGGGCGGCGTGGTAGTATAACATTGCTTATTGAAAGCCCAAAATATGCCTTACTGATGTTAAAAATTAAAATACAAGTGATATGAATAGGTTGGGTGAGCTCTATGTTAGTAATGAGCCCGTATGTGATGGCGGTAACGCCGCTAACCGGAATGGGACTGACGTAGGGGTCACATGTTATGAACAGGGGAGCGCGGCTTAAGCAGTCGGGTGTCGTGATAGCAACACGTGTTGGACTGGGGCGTGTTTGTTTGAACGCAGAGCCCCGTGATGGAGATCAGTGACGTGGTGGTCACATGTTTAGGATGGGGGCGGGGCTGAAAACGCCGGCATACCGGGATAAAAATGTAGTGGCTGATCTGATGGGGAAAATACAATAATACAAAGGGCTACATGAATTATCGTTGTTGGCCCATAATATGTATAGGCTGGAGGTAATCAACCCTCAGTGAAGGGGGGGGGGGTTTGGGGTTTTGGCTCGTTATTTAGATATCGATGCATAACCTTTTATGAAGGCATATTCTCATGTATACCTGTATGGATACCGGGGGAAGGGGGGCGGGTGTATAAGAGAACCGCATATATATATATATATATATATATATATATATATATATATATATATATATATATATATATATATATACACCCCCTCCCGCCCCCCTTCCCCCGGTATCCATACAGGTATACATGAGAATATGCCTTCATAAAAGGTTGTGCATCGATATCTAAATAAGTAGTGAGTAGTCCTGAATGCTTGTCTGGTGAGGTTTGCAGTGTGATCAGGTTCATGTCCGTTTGTACGTTTAAATTCTGTCAGTTTTGTGTTATATTGCTGTGTGACCTGCTATCTGTGTCCTGTCCTGTTGCAGCGTGAGGTGTGAACGCTGTCCGGTTCTGTTGGACTCCTGGTTAGTGTAGGGACTAGCGGTATAACCAGGAGCCGTGAAGTGGCCTGCTAGCTTCCACATATTGTACAACATGTCAACTAATACCTCGTATTTATCTTCAGCTTCCTATCCGTTACTAGTGGTTGCATGTTGTATGTGGTGTATTCCTGGTCTGTCATGTGGCATGAGAATGCATCCTGTTCTGTGCGTGGTTCCTAGGATCAGCTAGGGCCCATGTCCCCGCTTAGGTAGGGCCATGTCTACCTCCCGTTAGCCAGGGCCAGTTGCATGAATCCCGTATGTGTTCCCTTTGGTCACGATCATGTGGGTCCCGTGCTTTACCTGCCCACACGATCGTAACAATACCTGTTTGCGTTAGGAACTCATGCTAAATCAAATGGTTACCTAGACGTGGTGGTTGGGCCCACTTGTTTTGGTCAAAATATGCAAACATTGCATTTTTATGTGGTTAGTATATATAATTTATGGATTTTTATTTAAATATGCATGTGCTGTTGCCACTTACTTTTGATTAGATAGCTACTTGAGACTTTTGTCTTTTCATATCAATATTGTCTTAAAGGAGTACTCCCATTTTTTTAATGATTGTGTATTCCTAAAGGATGTCATCACTTTGTAATCTTTGGGGGTCTTAAAAAATTAATGTAAGCAGTGCTTATTCAGCAGTGCCACTCGTTCACAGTTGTTCCCTGCATAGCGGCACCCTGGCCACCCATTGTACAGGGCAACTTCAATAGAGCCCCATTCAAGTGATTGGGGCTGGCAGCAGCTGTTTCACAGTACATTGGTTTTTCTAGCCATCCGGCTGTGCAAACAGTAAACGGGCTGGAGTAGCGCTGAACCTACTGCATTCTTTGGATCTGTCAGTGACACGAAGGTCGAACCTTTGTGATACGTAATCACTTTATCAGATAGGAATACCTTTTTAATGTCCGTGACAGATGAGTATATTCCGGCTGCATTTATATCAGGTCGGGCTGCTACACTCATTCGTATTATGGACACATAAAAGCATCTGGAATCCGCTTATCTGTCACTGGCCTAATTCTCAGGTGTATTTTGCATCTTTGTTCAGAGTAGAATTTTGTAATAGCGTTCCTCTAACTTCCTAATATTCTTTTCAATACAAAAAGGCAAAGCGACAGCAGCGAAAGTTAAACTTCTTGATAACACAAACGGAGCTTTATGCACACTTTGTAAGCCGCAAACAGGACACTGGACCAGATGCAATGCAAGAAGAAATTTTGCGCAAGCTTGAAGACAGTTCCACTCCACAACAAACAGGAGGCTCTTCACTGAGCATGCCCCAAGAAGATTATGGTAAGATATGGTTTCATAAAATACTTAACTGATTTTACTTTCTTATAACATCCTCTACGGGGAACACCTATCCAATGCTGGTGAGGAAAAGGCTCCTCGAATGTGCACATTTTTATTGGCCTAATTCCACAATTAGAAGAAATTGCTACCACCTATGTAGACACAGGCAGTTTCCTATTTTGAGCATAGGTCATCAATCGTGACACCTTGACAACCCCTTTAATGGAAGAACTGAGTTACTGCCTTTTTTTGACTCCATAGTTAACACACACATCAAAAACCGCATGGGATTTCACTGGGGATTTCAGTGGATTGTCATTGTTTTGCAATACAGTTTTAGGTTTGAAGCACATTTATTTTACATGTTTCATTAAAACTGCATTGCAACAACCTCTTTCTGTGGCGGCAAGAAGATATCATTAAAATGGTGAGTCAGCCCAAATGCTTATACGTCATGCATGTACCAGTCAATACTCCACTGAATTTTTTTAAATCTATAAATTCCCCACTTACTACCTTTTTCTTTTTATATTGGGTTTGTCCCATGCAAAGATGAAATTAACCACGTTACAAAGACCTAAGAACCAGGCAGGTATGGCCCTCTCAGATCTTAAACTTTACTACTTGGCGGGACAGTTAAGAAATCTAAGACCATGGTTTTTGAATGAAGAACTCCTCATTGCTGATCAGTTCCTAGCTGAAACAGTAAATGAGAAAAACTTGGTGAGCTACCTGGAAGGACCAGAATACACTAGGGCTGAGGGCATACTTGCGCTCCATAAGTTTGCCCTATCTGTTTGTTTTTTGGCTAAATCCATGCAACATTTTAAAGATCCTATAGTGGAACTACCTTTATGGAATAACCCTACTCTTCCCGCCATAGGTTCGGTACCAGATTCCCAGTACTGGGTGAGCTTGGGGGTAACAACACTGGGAGATACAAGGAAGAGAGAAAAAAAAAACAAATAATCCCACGCTCCTTATAGGGATAAAGTGAAAAATATTTACTTTTCCAAAAAAGGACTTACAATCCTTGGAGACCCCCCTCTGCCGAAAGATGTGCCGTTTGAAATTACCATGGTGGAATATCAAGGTCACAAATCCTCGTGGTAGTGGACACTAATTTATTAAACAAAACCAAAATAAACACACAAATTATAACCTACTTATGGTTCCGATGCAATGCGTTTCGGGGCAAGCGCAGCTACGTCACCTCGCCTCACATACTTGTGTTCCATACTCACATTCAGAACGTAGATGTTGCGGTTTAACATTCTGAATACAAACAACCCATATCTTCTCCCTTTCGGGGGTTAAATAGCCCAAATTAGTGACTGTTTTAGTGAACATAATAAATGCAATTACCGTATATACTCGAGTATTAGCCAACCCGAGTATAAGCCGAGTCAATAAGTTTTATCACAAAAAAATGGTAAATGTTATTGACTCGAGTATAAGCCTAGCTATACTCAAGTATATACTAGGTAAACAAAAAATGCAATACTCACATCCCAGCCTGCGTCTGTGTCCCCGGCACGATTGTCTCCCCAGCGGTGCAGCAAGCTGCTTGAGAATTCTCCCTGCTCGGCTTTGAATTCTCCTACTGTCAGTGCTGTGAAGTAAGCGCTGTGATTGGATCGAGCGCCAGCCAATGACAGCCAGCGCTCGATAAACCAATCACAGCCATTCAGTGATGTTGTCCACTGAATGGCTGTGAATGATCGAGCACTGGCTGTGATAGGCTGGTGCTCGATCCAATCACAGCTCTTACCTACACAGCGCAGGGGAATTCAAAGCATGAACAGGGAGATGACAGTAGGGAGAATTCTCAAGCAGCTTGCTGCATCGCCGGGGAGACCATCGCACCGGGGACACAGACGCAGGCTGGGGAGGTGAGTGTTGCGGGTTTTTCACTTTTTTTAAAAATTTTTTAACCTCTCTCGAGTATAAGCCGAGGGGGGCTTTTTCAGCATTAAAAAATGTGCTGAAAAACTAGGCTTATACTCGAGTATATATGGTAATTATACATTATCTAAAAACCATTCAATTGTAAAATATACACATCTTATCTCCTTTCTAATGCTATATTAGAAAACTCTATTTGATTAAATACATCATTTAAATAAAATATGGTAACAGCTTAATTCATCTTAAATGTAATGAAACTACTACTTACAATCATCATATCCTAAAAAGAACAAATAATTTTATGGTTTAATGCAATTAATATCGTAATTTCTTTTATTTTTAGAATATCTAAAAAAAATTCTCTTTTATACATTACCATTTTTTTCATGTGTGTAAAAATATTAAAATAAAATATTATTTAAATTTTTCCTAATTTATTTTTTTTAATAATTCCAATTTTTTTTCTAAAACCTCATTAAGTCCCCCTGGCATCAAACTGTTCATTCTGTAGATCCAATGCATGTTGTTTTAATATAGTGAAATTACCATCTTCTGTCTTTTCCAGAGGCATTATTTTCAATCCTGTTATTTCTTTATTGTGAACCATAAAAAAATGTCTGGATATACTTTTGTTTTAGATGGCCTTTGGTGATATTGTAATGATGCTGGTTCATTCTAGTCCTTAAACTATTTGTAGTCCTTCCTACATAACGAAGATGACACGGACATTCAATTAAGTAAATTACGTAGTTTGAACTACTGGTCCTATAGTTTTAATCACTGAGACAGTAGGTTTCCGACTAAACTAAATCAATCACTGTAGAAAACCTAATAGAATTTGTGCTGATTATGAAGCTTAACGCGTAGCTTTTATTATTCTTAACGATAAAAAATATCTTTTACGTACACTCACAAAAAACATAAACTCAACAAACAAATAAAATACCCCTTTTACCTCTATGTCTACGTAAGGAGATTGAAGTTTACGGTTTGGTGTGTACACCCGTGAGTACCCCTTTAAGGATTATCGGCAATATATGCGAGCACAATTGTTCAACTGTGTGCAGATTTTTTATGGGGTTAATAGTGGGTCACTAGGACCCGGGAGTAGCAGTACTTAGACTGCTGATGAAGCTTCTTCTCTCCTCACTTATCTGGCCTGATAGGCGGATATATGTACCACTAGTTTGTGATTACACCGTATTTCAATTGTAGGTACTTCCACAAGAAAGGCATAGGGTAATTGGTTTTTGAGGGCGGATTTGTCAGTCTCAAGGTGTTGAACCAATGGATATTGACATTGATGGATCAGTCAGTGGTTGACAATGACCCCGTAATATGAGGGGTCCATAAGGTGTGTCCACCGACCCGTTACGTCTTAATCCTAAAACCACTCTATTTTATAATTATCATGTAAGGCCCAGAATAATGTTAAAGTCCTGGGTTGTTATCCCTAGATGATATATTTCTTAGTCTAATGCACAGCTCAGATTGTTTTTCTAGCTTTATTAAGCGGATCTATTACGCAGATCTTGTATACGGATCAACGCGTTTACTTAGCCTGATTTTTAGAATAGGCTAATTCATCAGGATCCATAACTTGCTTATAGTGGTTTCCACTAAATTAAAGACGTACTTATGTCAATACACAGATGTGTCCTACTAGGAATAATTAGGGCGCGGACGTGCCTTTGTAGTATATGCGGGGGTACATTCTATTCAAAGAGTGGAGCTGAGGCTATATAGTTTTACTGTTGTGCTAGCACTTGTTCCCAGTATAAGCACTACCAGGCACTGAGAATCTGTGCAGTCTGTTTAGCTGTAAAAACCTGAGACAGATGGGCTTACTGCCATGTGTACAACTTAAGTACTAAAATTTATATATCACATGGGAGTCAGACCATCTTCTTCAAAACCCGCTTAGAAGCACCTCAGGGCTTTCAATACAACGTGCTAAAAATTTTGATTCCAGTACATTCCCTGTTAAAGTCGCTAGCATGCTACATTCCTGAAGTCCCACTTTCTATTACTCGGATGCTTATTTGCCAACCATCAATTGAACAGTTTTTAGTGGTATCTGCCTACATTTGCATTCACTAGCTATGGTGCTTGGAGCTGGACACAGCGTGTGCTTGTGCCTGCTCAGACTGCAATTTAACAGGCAGTCTATCAAGCCACCCCAGCCTTTCATTAGGCTCCTGGCTGCTATGACACCTGCATGGCTGCCCTAATCTCACTTCTGGCGCGCGCGCGCGGGGGGGGGGGGGGGGGCGTGCAGAATTGACAGCCGCATTTAAATGGTTAATAGCCACGAACGGCCGATAGCGGCTATTGCCCGCGGGTGTCCGCTGTTATAAACAGCGGACGCCCGCACTGTATGAAGAGAGGTTGCCACACAACCTCTCTTCATACATACCCCGCCGCTCCATGACGTACCGGTACGTCATGGAGCGGGAAGGTGTTGAAAGACTTCATCTTATTAGAGGGGCCCTTTTTTTTAAACTCTCTAAAACTACTTTGAATGGATGGGGCTAAAATATTTTTAATATTTTCGGGATTGCGGGAAGTAGTTTATGCAAAAAAGGGTCACCCTTTTAAAATTTCCCAATGTTTCTTGAGAATCAATTTTATTTTCTCATGTTGCACATTAAATTTTGTAATCAATTATCAATGAACTATTAGGGGTTGATCCAGGGATTAGTCTGATTGCCAATAGGGAGTCAGGAAGGAATTTTTTCCCAAAAGGGCTAAATTGGTTTCTGCCCTTGGGGTTTTTTGCCTTCCTCTGGATCAACACAGGAGGATAGACAGGCTGGACTAGATGGACATTGTCTTCATTCAGCCTTACATACTATGTTACTATGTAATGCCACGTTTATTTGTATTTTATTTCCTTCCTATCTGATTTATCTTTCCTTTCCAAAGAACGACCATTTTCTAATGCCTTTGAATGGGCTCTTTCCACTAGAGTCCTTGGATGATTTTTTTCTTTAAATCGATTTTTCAAAACCTTAGCCTGTTTATTAAACGTTTCAACAGTTGAACACTTTCTACGTATACGTTTGAACTGTCCAAATGCTAGATTTGTTTGCCATGGTCTTCGGTGTCCACTGGAAAAATCTAAGTAGCTATTACAGTCTACATTTTAAAATGAGTCTTTTTATATACTTGTCCTTTGCTACTATGAAGCTCCAGATCCAAAACGCTGGGATATATATATATAGGACTAATATGTTTATTCCATATACTAAATTATGTGACGAACTGCAAACACTCCATCTGCAACTATTTAGGTACTTTGTAACTGCGACATGCTGCCACTGCCTACTTCCCTGCTGCTACGACCCAAGTCTCTAAATACCCCATCATAGGAATTTTTAAATCACAAGGCCCTAAAGGATGGAGTTCTGCATTGTATATGCACATACTGTCGGCCAAAATTTGTTACACTCCATTAACAGTCCAAAATAAATGGCAGGCTCTCGTCCCAGAAATTACATCGGAAGACTAGCAGGACATACTAGCATCCCACCTGTGGGTATCCCCAGCTATAAATAATAGGTTAATACAACTGTACATAATACACCAATCCTATCTTACACCCATATGACTACATAAAACGGGCAGGACTCAAACATCAGAGTGTCATAGATGTCACCATGTGAATGATGACTTCTGGCATATGTTATGGGATTGCTCACACATCAGGGACTTCTGGACGGAGGTGATAGCATTTGTATCGGAGCTTTTGTCCTCCCCATACACACTCACTCTAGATCGCAAGATAGCAATATTTGGCTTAGTAGATGAAGAGCAATGGTCTCATCATATGCACATCTTTTGAAGGGAGGTGTTGTTTCCGACTCGGAAAGCAATCGCCTTGAAATGTATGGCCTGGTTCACACTGTGTTACCGTATAAAAAGGTCGTTTATCAGTACAGGGGCTGCTCGGCAAAGTTTCAAAGAATCTGGGGTCTTGGGTGGCTACTGCCACTTTATAGCCACGAATAGCAAACAAATACTGATGCAGACTCATTCATTGTTGATTCATCAACTGTATATTAGAAAAGGTTCTGCGGTTATTACAATGCTGTATGAGATGCATACAACGGAGAATAGAAGCGTAAATAGCATGCAAAAACAAATCAGAACTGTGGAACGGAGTTTATTGTCATAATACTATCAAGGATATACGGAATGTACTTTTATACCCAACTCATTAAGTGATCAATAAAACAAAGTAAAAAAAAACTGCATTGCAAAATCTTTGCCATTCATGCTAAAACAGTAAAACAGTGTTTGGGTTTTCATGCAGTTTTGACCACTTTGGTCAAGAACGTCCTCACGTAAGTGTACCAATATAGTGTATGTCAATATAGCAATCCAAATGATGCAATAAATTAGTAGAAGGTAGCACAACCAGATTAATGTGTTTTTTTTTTCTTTGAAATATGTCTTTTTATGTTTAAAGCACCATTCCAGTGGTTTTCTTTTTTTTCCCCCCTTTTTTTCTATTCATTACGTAATTTGGTCCCTCAGTGTATATATAGGCCAGCTAGTGTTATCTTGGTTAGTTATTTCTTTCTATCTGAAAATTCCTGAAATTCTCTTTGGGGGAACTCATGCTATCTCATTGCTTATTTAAGTAAATATAGAGGTTAATGGTATTTACAGTGTTTTCCCAGCAGGCAGAGATGGTACTGTCTCGAGCTGGTTATCTAATTCTGTGCTCATTCATCTTGGAATGGCTAGCACAGCATAGAGGAGACAAAAGACTGCTCTGCATTGAAGTGAGTGTGATCTGCTTAGGAGACATAGAGTGTGGCAGACAATGAGGTAGGGCTGCAGTGATGGAGAAATATGTTTTTGTTAGAATGAGCCTTTAAGCCTGTAAATCTTCATAGTATCTTGACACTGGTATTTGTAATTTCAGACAGTGATTATTTTAAGTCCCAGGCTCTGAAAAATGCAGAAGAAGCCTTTAGAATTCACCAGGCACAGGTAAGATTGATGCCTAATAAAGTATTTTGAATTTCCTTCTTTTTCTTAACTTATGCTAAGTAATTTTTATTGTTTGTCTTTCAAACTACAAGTGTTGTTTGTTTATTTTTTTTTGCTGCACCCATTTTGACATTTACAGATATGAAAGCAGTTCCTGTAGTTGATTTTTGATGATCACTTGCACACCGGTTTATCTTCAATCAATGAGGCAAATCCACGTGCAGCTGCTTGATTCGGTCTCTGCGCCAAGAATTGGCATGCCAATTCTTTTTTTCAAACTATTGCCGTGTGAGCGAGATCTTAAACTTCCTTTCAATATACTGCAGTACATGGGATTTTTTTTTTCTTCTTAGCAGTGTGTTTTATAAGTTAGCAAACTTGAAGAATTGGGAAAAGAAAATCTGTATAATAAAGCAATCTGTATCCTACCCCACTAACCAGGCATACACCTCTCACCTTAATATAAGATAGTCTACCATGTCTAAAGCAGCCTCAGGCCTTAGTCAGACGGGCGTTTTTTCACGCGATTTGCACATGCGCCCGGCGATTGGTTTTCAAAAATAAAAATCGCAGATCGCACCTATCTACGATCTGCGATTCCTGTTGTCTTCTCTAAATGCGCTCAATGGGGCCAGCGGTAGCAGCGCCGACCCCATTGAGAACATATAGAAGACAAATCCTTCTCTGCCACAGCTGTAACAACTGTGGCAGAGAAGAACGATGTTTGCCCATTGAATTCAATGGAGCCGGCAATACAGCCGGCTCCATTGAAAGCAATGGGCTGCCGGCGATCGCGGGATGAATTGTCGGGAAGGGCTTAAATATATAAGCCCTTCCCTGCAATTCATCCAGAAATGTGTAAAAATAAAAAAAATATATATACTCACCTTGTCCCGGCAGACGGAGTTCAGCGCGGCCGGCCTGCAGTGGGTGTGAGGGGGTGTGAGTGAGAGCTGCCCCTGATTGGCTCAGCGCTGAGCCAATCAGAGGCAGCTCTCACTCACACTCATTCATGAGCCAATCAGAGGCAGCTCTCACTCACACCCATTCATGAATTCATGAATGAGTGTGAGTGAGAGCTGCCTCTGATTGGCTCAGCGCTGAGCCAATCAGGGGCAGCTCTCACTCACACCCACTCACACCCACTGCAGGCCAGCCGCGCTGAACTCCGTCTGCCGGGACAAGGTGAGTATATATTTTTATTTTTATTTTTACACATTTCTGGATGAATTGCAGGGAAGGGCTTATATATTTAAGCCCTTCCCGACAATTCATCCCGCGATCGCCCGCAGCCCATTGCTTTCAATGGAGCCTGCTGTATTGCCGGCTCCATTGAATTCAATGCGCTGGACAGCTCCGGCCCGTTTCTATTGAAACGCGGCTAGGAGCAGTTTTTTCGGGCGATTTTTCGGCCCCGGTCACGCGATTTGCGGATGCGCATGCGTCATGCGATCCGCAAATCGCGGCAAAAAACGCCCGTGTGACTAAGGCCTCAGAATGAAGAAACCAAGCAAATTTGTCCTTTTTAATATACTATTAAAGAAGTTGTTTTTTTTATTTATTTATTTTTTTTACTTCTAAGATATTGACAATGTTTTATTTGTGTTGATTTGTCACTTCCAGAAAAGGTCCTTTGATGAAGATGCCAGAGAAAGCAGATTGGCTGCATCACGGGTGGCCAACAAATCTGAAACTTGCTTTGGAGAAAGTTACAGCCTGGCTAATCCCTCAATAAGAGCAGGAGAAAATATTCCACAGCCCACCATATTCAGCGGAAAACTCAAAGGTTACCAGCTGAAGGGCATGAATTGGTTGGCCAACCTTTATGAGCAGGTAAAACTGCGAATGTTCTAAAATAGTTGAACACATTAAATTTGTTGACTACATATCTAATTTGATTGTACTTAATTATTTAAGTGGTCTATGTACGATCAACAAGATTTGCAATGAAAAATATAAGGAACTTATGATATAATGCAAGCAGAGAAAAATGCTTTTATCTCTACTTAGCAGGCTCCTTTCCTCCTATGCCCCTCACTACTAAACTGTTCATTCACTCTGAAAAATCTTGGTAGACAAGTCGATTATATACGGCTCCATAGAATCTGTGCAGGAGCCAAGTGACTAGTTAAAGTCTATGGTTCTGTACATGGTTGCAACTAAGCACCGTTTTCGGCAATTGAACCGGAACCCTGAGACAGAAAGCCAGTGTCAACGAAAATGCTGTGTAAAAGAAACCTTACACTACAGAGCATTGGTGTAAGTTAAAGGAGATGTCCCGCGCCGAAACGGGTTTTTTTTTTTTTTAAACCCCCCCCCCGTTCGGCGCGAGACAACCCCGATGCAGGGGTTAAAAAAACCACCCGCACAGTGCTTACCTGAATCCCGGCGGTCCGGCGTCTTCATACTCACCTGCTGAAGATGGCCGCCGGGATCCTCTGTCTTCGTGGACCGCAGCTCTTCTGTGCGGTCCACTGCCGATTCCAGCCTCCTGATTGGCTGGAATCGGCACGTGACGGGGCGGAGCTACACGGAGCCGCTCTCTGGCACGAGCGGCTCCATAGAAGACTGCTGAAGACCCGGACTGCGCAAGCGCGGCTAATTTGGCCATCGGAGGCCAAAAATTAGTCGGCACCATGGAGACGAGGACGCTAGCAACGGAGCAGGTAAGTAAAAAACTTTTTATAACTTCTGTATGGCTCATAATTAATGCACAATGTATATTACAAAGTGCATTATTATGGCCATACAGAAGTGTATAGACCCACTTGCTGCCTCGGGACAACCCCTTTAAGGCTAATTGTAAAAATGTAACAAGATGTATTGGGCTTCGTCCAGGGGTTCTGTCCCAGGGCTTCCTCTGCAAGGCCAAAAACTGCATCCAGCTGCAGCCCTGGGTAACTCCATAGTCTACTCAGTCTCTGTTTTAGCAGATTTTCATTTGATTCTGGGATTTTGGTTGGACAGAATAACATAGAGGACTACTCTATTCTGCCTGGCCAAAATGCTGAACTGGAACAGAAACCTGCTAAAACTGAGCTGTGGTCTCTGTTCTGTTAATAACAGGCTATGGAGGTTCCATAGTTTTAGCCATCCAGAGGAAGCCCTGGGACAGAATCCAAAACAGGACTTTAAAGACCATTTGAATGTATGTTGAAGAAATATCACAAATGAATTTTGGTGGTCCCAAACTGTTGGCAGCAGAGGACATGTGTAGCTTTGCTCCATTTATTTCATTTGGACCAGCAAAGATACTACAGTTCAAGCACTCGGCTATCTCTGGCGGTCCCTTTGAGTCGAAAGGAGGGAACATGTAGATTAACATCCTCCACATTCCAGAATGAGCTGGGACTGCAGTTTTGACATTCGCTTTGGTGAGCCAACACTCTTAAAAGAGAATCTGTCACCATGGAAACCCCCCCTGAGATGCAGTTATTGCTTTATTGCTGTATAGCTCAAAATAAACAGACTAATTTTTAAAAAAATTCAGAATTTCAGATATTTTTTTTTTATTCACTTACATTCCCCACAGTAGTCTCACCCACAATCAGTGAGTGGACCCTTTATTGGCTAACTATGGGGGAATGCAAGAGAGTAGAAAGATTTAAAAAAAAATGGAATATTCTGTGTCATTTTAGCTATCCCGTCATTATAGTAGTAGTAGTTTTAGAGGGAGATTTCTGTGGTGATGGATTCACTTTGTAGTTTAATTATTTATTTTTGCATTTTAGGGTATTAATGGCATCTTGGCTGATGAAATGGGCTTGGGAAAAACTGTTCAGAGTATAGCTCTACTAGCACATCTTGCAGAGGTACGTTTCATCTGTTTCTGGAATGAGCTTTAGGGGGCGTCAATATCTACATATTATAACATAATCATAGAATCAACTTTGAAACTTGCTTTCTTTTTCACATTTAGAAGTTTAAAGGGGATTTCCACTTTTATATAGTTAGGGTATGTTAAGATGGCAGAGTTTACCGCAGAATTTTCAGAGAATTCCGCCTCTAAAAACTGCATCACAATCCGTGGCATTCTATTCCAGTTTTTGGCGCAGATATGCACATGGATTTAGCCCTGCCAATGGGCAAAATCCACCTGTGGAATTCTAACATGAAAAATCGTGTTTCAGCATTAATAAGTGAAATGCAGAAACGCAATTTTTTACATCGGATTTCCACACACAGATTTTGCCCATTGAAAAAGGCTAAATCTCAAAAAATCCTCACCCCCCCCCCCCCCCAAAAAAACCCGGAATTTACACTGAAAATTCTGCTTTCTGAACATACCCTCAAAAGGGTGTTCCAGGTTAATGAAAAAGTATTGAAGGCACGAAATGCTAGCAAAAAAAAAATGTTATACTGTATTTCATTCACCTCAGGTCTAGTGCCACCCATTCTGTCCTCACTGATAGTTTTTGTTTACAAACTGCAGCAGTGACATCTCAGTCATATGTCACTGCTGTAACCAGTCACTGACGGAAGGCAGTGATCAGCTGCAGTGGTCATGTAAACGGGGAGGATAGGCGCGGCGGCACTGGACTGCAGAGGGATTCGAATGGTGAGTATAACTTTAGGTTTTTTTTTAGTTATCATTTCCTGCCCTCCAGTTTATAAAGAAATTATAAAACGCATTTAATGTTTAAACACCGTATAATGACTGTTTCCTGCACTTTTCTGATACTTTACTTTTCTGTTCATTACTATTTTCATGATTTTTGCTGTGTGCACGAAAACAATCTGTAAAAACCTATGCACAAAACAAAGATAATATCTGCACCAGATAGTGTAGTAGGCCAACAAAAAGTAGAGTACTGAATTGGCAAACAAGTTATTGCACTCACCAAGTCCTCCGGAATAATTGGCACATCGTGCATGGAAATGACCTTAGATTGCAGAGTAGAACCCAAGTAGTTCCAATTGCCGTCTACAGTGTTTGATAAAAGTTTCATTCTGAAGTCCAGACTATTTGTCTCTCAAATGATTGCATACAAGGTAATAGCAAGAATAAAATGTTTAGCGTTTTGGGTAGATCACGTTTATAAAATGGTGAAATGGTCACATAACGGCTTTTGGATTGAGCCCATACTCAAAATCTACATTTACGATGATTAAATCCAACCATGTGTTACTCTGTCAGTATTTGATTCTTTGATAAAAACATTAGTAGGGATCTATTGTTATGGAATGGCATAGTAGTGTTGTTAAATGAGCGAGTAATCTTCTAAAAAGTATAAATCGTCTTTTCTTACATTCTGACATGATTCTGTTTTTGTCCAGCGGGAGAATATCTGGGGTCCTTTTCTCATTATTTCACCTGCATCAACATTGAATAATTGGCATCAAGAGTTTTCAAGATTTGTGCCAAGGTTTAAGGTAATGAAATATCTATAATCTTTCACATGAACTTATAGGATTGTTTTAATAAACTTCCCATAATTAATTTAAATACAGGATTATTACAGATGATCTTTCTCATTTAAAACCCTCATAACTCCCGTTTAATGACACTCTGATACATAAATTTGATATAAGTGGAAACAAACTCAAAAAGGTGTTGTTGCACAACATTAAACATGTTTTCCACATCAAAGGTGATCAATATGAACCGCGTTTGTCATTCAACATGCATAGAGCCTGTAGTCAAGTTCCTGTCATACATGTTGTAGCGTATCACGATTGACTGATGCAATGGTGCGTACTTGCAGATCATGTATGGTGGGTCGCAATGTAGACTGTTTCTTTAACACTTCCCCAGAGAAACAAAATCACAAGGTTTAACATACCGGTAGTAACATAGTATGTTAGGCTGAAAGAAGACAATGTCCATCTAGTTCAGCCTGTTTCCATTCCCCATTGTTGATCCAGAGGAAGGCAAAAAAAACAAAACCCCTCAATGAGGCAGAAGCCAATTCAGCCCATTTGGCAAGGTCCAGAGAACATGGAGGCCAAGGAAGTTGTTCACTATCTTCACCACCTGCACGGCCAATCCATCTGTTCAGTAGTCACTTATTGAGCTCACTTCTGACTTCCTTGCGAAAATGGAAGGGTTCTCCATCCTGTTAAAAGGGGAAACCTGGAATTTACTGTTCAAGCTGCGGCAGAAGTGTGTAATGCTGCTTAATAGTAACATTTCTGGTGACGGGTTCCTTAAACTGCCTAGTGTCCATGCTGCAGTGTGCTTGTATAATGATCAGCTATATTCTGCGGGCTCCTGGTTTCACTAGCTCACTTCCCTTTTCCCCTTTAAAGGAGATGTCCCGCGCCGAAACGGTTTTTTTTTTTTTTAAACCCCCCCCCCCGTTCGGCGCGAGACAACCCCGATGCAGGGGTTAAAAAAACCACCCGCACAGCGCTTACCTGAATCCCGGCGGTCCGGTGACTTCAATACTTACCGCTGAAGATGGCCGCCGGGATCTTCTACCTTCGTGGACCGCAGCTCTTCTGTGCGGTCCACTGCCGATTCCAGCCTCCTGATTGGCTGGAATCGGCACGTGACGGGGCGGAGCTACACGGAGCCGCTCTCTGGCACGAGCGGCTCCATAGAAGACTGCTGAAGACCCGGACTGCGCAAGCGCGGCTAATTTGGCCATCGGAGGCCAAAAATTAGTCGGCTCCATGGGAACGAGGACGCCAGCAACGGAGCAGGTAAGTATAAAACTTTTTATAACTTCTGTATGGCTCATAATTAATGCACAATGTACATTACAAAGTGCATTATTATGGCCATACAGAAGTGTATAGACCCACTTGCTGCCTCGGGACATCTCCTTTAAGTACACTTCTTGCATGCAATATTTCTATGTCAGGTACAAAAACAGTCCTTTATTAATGATGGTCACAAACTGATAGTTTTGTTCATGTTGGATGGAAAAAGGGATTCCCATTGATAACAATTGGATCTGTTTAGATACCCGTTGCCCACCAACTTTTTTCATTAAAGGGGTTTTCCATTTATAAATGTACTGGTGGTAATGAGTGGGGGTAGAGCTAAATAAATACTCGCCTACCTCCTGACGTACTGCTCCCCACTGCCACTCCAATCCTCCAGTTTTCTCTTTGCTTTCATTGCAGCAGCCATGTGGTTGTTTACACACATGAGCACTGCAGCCAATAGGAGGCCATGAGACCAGATGTCATCAGTGATGTAAACATGCCGGGGTGCTGAAACAATGCTATGACACCATAGTAAACATATTGCTGTAATACAGTTTTGAGCAAAACTGGAAAAAAAAAAGCCGGACCCTTCTTTTTAAGTGACTAAAAAATATAAACAGATCCTTTAAAAGGAAGCTGTCCCATTGAAAACACAGTGCAATCCACAGGCAGCATGTTATGAAGCGGGGGAGCCAAGCAGACTGATATATAGTATAGTTTTGTGGGAAAAGATTGAGTATAACTTCAATTTTATATCATTTTAAATCTCTGCTCATTCTGAGTTTAGGACCAACTTTATCTCTATCAGTGATTGGCAGCTGTCTGTATATGACTGCACATGCAGGATCAATCACTGATGGCTCCGCCCCTTGGACTGCTCAGCTCAGCTCCTCCTGCTCTGTAACGTGATTCCTGCAGTTTGGATAGTATGTTCCAGCTGACAGATTCCTTTTAAAATGCTGTATGATTTTGATTTTGTTGAGCAAGGTTAATATTTGACAGTCACTAGACATGATATCACATTAACCCCACTATGACTAGCTCCTGGTGACTAATAATATTGGTTTATTTTCTAGGTACTGCCTTACTGGGGCAATCCTCACGAAAGGAAAGTAATAAGGAAATTTTGGGGTCAGGTGAGGATTAATGAGACGTATACATGTTATGTATAAAGTAAGGTAAATTCGAAAGTGAATGTTATATATTTTTAGAATGTCTGTTTCTTGTCTGCCTAATATATTACTAGAATTAATATTGGTTCCTGCTTGCTTTATTGTATCTGTCCTCCTGCTAAAGAAAGCAATTTGGGTAATAGATACATTAGGTAATTGTATGTACAGCCTACAATATACAACAATTAGCTGTAACATTCAAACCATTGCAATGGGTTTCCGCATGGCTTTAGCATCACCGTTTTATTAAGTTTCTTCTATGTTGTGCATGTTGTTCACTATCTCAAAACCGCATGCATTTTACTGTGAGATACTGCAGTTTTGCACTGCGGTTATCAGGCGATCGGCTGTTACAAGTGAAGCACATTGAAACCAGGTGTTTCACCTCTAGCAGCCAGTCAGCTGAAAACTACATCATAAAGCCGTGGCATTTTGCAGTAAATTGCACATGGTTTTCAGACAGCTTTTTGATGGATGCGGCCAGTTAACATGCATACCAAACAAGCAGTAGAAATATCGCGATTAAACAGCCATTTGGAAAACCTAGCCTTACCAGCTGAAGTGAATAACTTTAGATGAGATATATTAGGCAGCAAGTGATAAGTCATTTCAAGTAAACTTGTTGGAAACATTAGCCACGGTGATCAAAGCACTCTCGACAAGGGTCAAATTGTAATGCGAACATCTTCAAAATGCATTATTTATGGTGTAATGAAATTAAGCTGCTTTCACCCCTAGGCGGGGTGTTTTCGGGACAATTCTGTCTGTTCCATTTTTGGAAAAGGAAAATGGAATTCAACTATTCCCATTTTTCCCCATTTACTTTAAGTGGATTTATAAAAAAAATGAAGCTGATCGCTTTGTTTTTGTTTTTTTTTTAGTTCCGTTATGTTTCCTTTATTTTTATCTGGGACAAATGGCACTGCAGACTTCAGGGAAACCTAATGCAATAGAAACAAACTGAAAGCAACCAGTTTTTGGGAAAACCCATTGAAAGTAAATGAGAAACAATGGAAATGTTTGTTACATTTTTAAATAAAATTGGAGATTCTGAATTCTGCTTACAAACTCTTATGCAATTGTAAATGGGCCCTAAATGAGTGACACTGCCACTAGGAAGCAGACACTAAGCGCAAAAAAAAAAAAGTTGACTCCTCCTACCAGCTATAACCTTCCTGCATACACTGAGCCAAATCGGTTTTAGCTTAGTGTCTGTAGGAGACAAATCTTTTTGTTGCCGATCTTCAAGTTGGGTTCAGGGAGGCAGGACTCTCCGTGTTACCCCATTAAGGAGAGGGTGAACAGAACGGCGCTAACCATTCTGTTGCCAGCTCTGACCTCAGAAGAAAAAGCGGCATGTCTGAGCATTAGCTTGAACGTGGTCCTCCAGCCATAGTTGCTCGCTAAAGGCAGGTGAGCGCCATGGGGAACACTGCTGAAATCCTAGAGCATGCCACTGGTGGACGCTTGGGTTGATCTCAATAGGTGAGTATTTTCACCAACGGATCACTAGAGTAAGTATCCCGAGTGAGTTGCGAGTATGTCTCCCTGTTTCTTCTCCTTTTATCCACATTAGCAGGCGGAGGCAGACTGAATGTGGAGTTGAGACCAAAAAATTTCCAAGGCATTGCAAAGACCATGGAACACTGTGTACTGGACATCCCTTAAAGATTGATGAAAAAAGCAGAAGAAACTTGGTCCGGGAGGTGGCCAAGAGGCCTGCAGCACCAGTAAAGGAGATGCAGGAGTTTCTGACAAGTGCTGGTTGTGTAGTGTGTGACAACCATCTCCTGTATTATTCACATGTCTGGGCTGGGTGGTAGAGGGGCAAGACGGAAGCCTTTTCTAACAGAAAAAAACATCCAAGCCCGGCTGTGTTTTGACAAAAAGTTACATCAAGTTCTGCCAAAAGTATGTGGCAGAACGTGTTATGGACTGATTAGACCAAGCTCGGACTTTTTCGACATAATTCCAAATGGTATGTTTGGCACAAAGCCAACATTGCGCATTGCCAGAAGACCCCCATACCCACAGTGAAGATGGTGGGGTCAGCACTATGCTTTGGGGCTGTTTTTCTGCTTCTGAAACTTTAGTCACAGTGGAGGGAATTACGAACCGTTCCAAATATCAGCCCATTTAGGCACAAAACCTTCAGGCCTCTGATTAAAAGGAATTTCAACTTTCAGCATAACCATTACCCATAGTATACCACAAAATCACCAAAAGAATGGCTTCTCTAGAAAAAACATCTGAGTTTTGCAATGGCCCAGCCAGAGCCCAGACTTTGAATCCCTTTGTCATCTGACAGAATTGGAGTGCTTTTGCAAGGAAGAGTGGGCAAAGATTACCAAATCGGGATGTGCCATGCTGATGGACACTGACCCAAAAGACTGAATACCGACAAAGTCAAAGGCTGAAACAAGGGTGAAACTACATTATTTTATTTCTCGTCCGTATCATTGGGGGCCACAGCCTAGACCATGGGATATAGCCACTGCCCTAGGAGGCGACACTAAGCAAAAAAGTGTTAGCTCCTCCCCCCTGGCTATATCCCCCCTGCAGGCACTCAGCTAATCAGTCTTTAGCTTAGTGTCTGCTAGGAGGCAGACGTGGCTATACACAGGAATCCAGGGAGTCGGGGCCTTTCCCTGGCTCTACCGGCCTCCCGGGGGAGACGCAGGCAGGGGGTGTCTTCACCACTTCTGTGGCGTCTCACCCAGAGAAGAAAAAGGAGCCCGGCGTTGGTTACCCGCCAGCCATAGGGCTCCCCCTCCCTGGAGTGGCGCACTTTCTGACCAGTGACGCATAGGGGGAAGCACTGCTGGAGACAGGTCGACGTGTGGCCAGGCTGTGGCTCCCCTGACAGGACGCAAGGTACCTTAGGAGCGGACGTCCTTAATGAAGCAGAACGGGCAGCATCACGATGGCAGCAGCAGCTCTCCCAGCAACAGGTGTAGGGGCACGGCATACTAGCAGGATGCCGGGGCGCTGGCTGGGCAGGTCACTTCCGGGCGCGGCGCTCTGGGGGGCGGGGCGCCGACGCTAGGCCAGAAAACATCACTTCCGGGTCGCGGGCGGACTTCTGGGGCTAGCCACTCCCCCCTCCGGCCACGGAAAAAGACTTAAAAGAAGCAGCCAGGCAGAGGAATGGCCACTCCCAGCAGCAAGACAGTCCCTTTGTCTAGCGCTACACTGTGCGCAGCTCTCAGCACACAGCATCCAGCGCTTACATGGCCCTGCAGACTTATTACCAAAGAGTGAGCACCCGGACAGCAGCAGCACCTTCTGTAACGGGCACCAGCACCTGTAGCAGCACCCGCAGCAGTTCCTGCCACACACCTGCCAGGTCACCAGCGCTACTATTTCCATGTGGTGGACCCACGCCGACAGCTGACGGCCTTCAAGCTTCAGGACCAGAGGCTCCAGCTGGATCAGGGGAACCGCTTAAACAGCTGCCTGACCGGGTAAGCCCTGCCAAGGCAGCACTTCGTGGTGTCTCCCCTCCCCCTCCCCTGTCCCCCCTGCAGGTACTCCTGTGGCAGTACGTAGCATTCCCTTTGTGCCATGTCTGACCCTAAATCAGAGGGTTACAGCCCTGCCAAGAGGAGGGTGAAGAATTACATTTGCACATCTTGCAGCGTTAAGTTTGCCTGTGGTCAAACCGACCCCCGCTGCGCTAAGTGTACCACGGCACGCGCAGTTCCAGGGACCCCGGTGCCCCTCGCCGCCCCTGTGGAGCCAGGGGCCGAACCCCAATGGGCTAGGTCCTTGGCCGCGGCCGTTTCCGGCCTGGCCACATCTTCTGCGGCAATTTTACGCCGGTTAGAATCCAGCTCTGAAGCTTCCTCTTCGGAATATGCGCACGGGAGGGCACGCAAAAGAAGGAGGTCTCGCAGTAGCGAAGACGCCTCCCGTAAGTCTCGCCATACCAGGAGGTCGTCTAGACCCTCCAAGTCCAGGCGGTCCAGGGACTCTCATGGCTCCCAGGGGTACAGGGAGTCCGTCCGTACTTATCACAGATCGAGGCATTCTTCACGGTCCCGGTACTCTGCAAGACCGGGCCGAGCCCGCCATGACTTCCCCCAGGCATCATGCTCCCGGGCTTCGCAGGATACAGCCCGAACAGCGGGCGAGAGTAGTGGATCAGAAGACGACGAACGCTCTGCAGTCTCGTCTGCTTCTGATCTGGACGACGAACAGGTTTCACGATTGACAAACCTAATGGACAGTCTAGTAATAGCTGTAAGAGAAACCCTCCAAGTGACGGAGGAGCCAGCAGAGACAATTCCATCCACGGTGTCGTTCAGACATCAGAAGAGACCGCGACAGGCGTTTCCAGACCATCAGGACTTCGCGGACGTCATTAATAAAGAATGGCAGAATCCTGACAAAAAATTTAGGCAACCCGGAAAAACTTGGGAAGTCACATACCCCTTCCCAGGTAATCTGAAAAAGGGTTGGGCAGTACCCCCGGTAGTCGATCCACCGGTGTCACGGCTATCCAGAGGCACGGCGTTACCAACAGCCGAGTTGGCAACTCTGACTAATCCTCAGGATAGAAAACTGGATACATTGACGAAATCAGTTTTTCAGTCCGCAGGCACCGCCCTGCAGCTGATCTTTGCGGCCGCATGGGTGAGTAAAGCCTCGGTAGCCTGGGCCAAACAGCTGCGGAAAGACATTTTGGCAGGCGCTCCACCTAGTGAACTACTTGAAACAACAGACAATATCATACAAGCAAACAAGTTCGTATGCACAGCAGAGCTAGACGCAGCTAAGTTCGTGGCTAGAGCATCCGCCGCATCTGTCGCAGCAAGGCGAACTCTTTGGCTGAAAATCTGGTCGGCCGATTCAGCGTCCAAAATGGTCCTAACAAAATTACCCTTCGAGGGTAATAGGCTCTTTGGGTCCAAGTTAGATGACTTGATAAAGGACGCCACAGGCGGCAAAAGCACGTCATTACCACAAATACCAATGAGAAAGGAAAAGGTCCCATTGAAGAGAGAACCGGTTTTTCGGTCCTTTCGGCGTTTCTCATCCCGCTCTGGTACAGGGCAGTGGTCCCAATCTAGGAGGGTCCCGACAGACACAGGGAAAGGTCCAACCTTCAAGACGAGACAGGCATGGCGGTCCCGACCGGGAACATCTAAGGCGTCGGGATCAAAGAATGCAGCATGAGTCTCCGCCCCCACCCGGGTGGGGGGCAGACTCTCCCAATTTCGGGAGACATAGTAGAGTCGCGTGGGTGCGGGAGATCGTGGCCTCCGGGTACGCGTTCGAGTTCGCGACTCTACCGCAGGATTCGTTTTGCAAGTCCAGAGTACCTGCCGCTCCGGAAGGAGTAACCAATTTACATTTAGTGTTGGAAAACCTTCTGGCACGGGGTAGTGAAACCGGTGCCAGGGGCGCAAGAGAAGCAAGGTTTCTATTCAAATCTCTTTCTTGCGCCCAAAAAGGACGGCAGAGTCAGACCGGTACTGGATCTGAGGAGACTAAATCAGTTCGTCAAAACAAGGCATTTCCGGATGGAGTAGATCAAATCCGTGATGGCCTCCATGCAGCCGGGGGAATTTTTGTCCTCAATAGACATCAAGGACGCATACCTCCATATTCCGATTCGGGAAGCACACCAGAAATTCCTTCGTTTCAAGACGCAGGGAAGACATTTTCAGTTCACGGCTCTGCCATTCGGCCTTTCAAATTCCCCAAGGGTATTTACGAAAGTGCTAGCAGCAGTGATGGCACTACTCCATGTGAAGGGTATAGCGGCCATACCATACCTGGACGATGTTCTAGTAAAAGCACCATCGCGGGACAGAAACATCAGGAGTTTATGCGTCGCGATGGAAACCTTAGAAGAATTTGGCTGGATAATAAACCGCGACAAAGCGTGCTTAATACCAGCACAACACCTGGAGTTCTTAGGCATGACATTTGACACCAGCCAAATGCAAGCTCCTGTACGTGTTTCCTCCAATCCCTCTCATACCAAGAATATTAGGGGAAATCAAACGGGTAGGACGACCAGCGATATTAATAGCGCCAGATTGGCCAAGAAGAAGCTGGTACACGAGCATCAGAGAAATGTTGAACGACGCACCATGTCACCTACCGGATCTAAGAGACCTGCTATCCCAAGGGCCTTTACTACATCCAGATTCCAGGTCTCTACATTTGACGGCCTGGCTGTTGAGACCGAGGTGTTAAGAAGAAAAGGTTTTTCTGAGAAAGTGATTCAAACAATGATATGGGCCAGGAAACCGGCCTCGTCGGCTATTTATTAGAGTCTGGAAAAGTTTTTTTACCTGGTGTGGAGGGAGACACGTCCAGCTGATGCAATTTTCGGTGGCCAGAATACTGGCATTCCTACAATCGGGTCTCGAAATAGGATTAAGGGTAGGCTCGCTAAGGGGGCAGGTATCAGCACTGACGGTGCTGTTCCAGAGACCAGTCGCAAACAGAATGGCTGTGCGAACATTCCTGCAAGGAGTCGCCCATACTACACCACCGTTGAAACCACCGGTCCAAGCGTGGGATCTTAATCTCGTATTGGAGGCTATGACAGACCAACCGTTTGAGCCGCTGAGAGAGATTCCTATGCGGCTACTGACCTGGAAGGTAATATTCCTGGTCGCGATTACCTCCATTCGTAGGGTCTCGGAGCTGGCGACCTTGTCTATACAGACCCCCTATATGACTTTCCATCAAGATAAAGTGGTACTGAGGCCATCACCGGAATTTCTACCGAAAGTAGTCTCTGATTTCCATATCAACGAAGATATTGTCTTGCCTTCCTTCTGCCCAACACCAGTACACACGAAGGAAAAAACACTGCACCGCCTGGACTTGGTGAGGGTGCTGAAAATTTATGTAAAAAGAACCAAAGAATTCCGTAAAACTGACACCCTCTTTGTGATTCCGGAGGGGGCCCGGAGGTGCTCGGCAGCCTCAAAAGTCACCATATCTAAGTGGATAAGGTCCTTGATAACAGAGGCGTATCGCACCTCAGGACACGCGCCACCATTTTGGGTTACGGCCCACTCCACACGGGCGGTAGGGGCCTCCTGGGCGGTCCGTCACGGAGCTTCGGCGCTTCAGGTATGTAAGGCACCCACCTGGACCTGCTTACACACGTTTTCAAAATTTTATAAGGTCCACATATCTGCATCATCGGATGCCGCTCTCGTCCGGATGATTTTGCAGGCGGCGGTCCATTGACCACACGGTCAAACTTGTAAATAGCCCACCCAATGTATATTTTGTTCGGGACTGCTTGTGGACGTCCCATGGTCTAGGCTGTGGCCCCCAATGATACGGACGAGAAACAGATATTTTTGGTATAACTTACCGTAAAATCTTTCTCGTCACGTTCATTGGGGGACACAGCACCCACCCCTTGTTTATTAAAGCGGTTGCTGGAACTTTCTGTTCTTCGGTCATTGTTCGGCAGAAAATTATGCCAAAACATTGTATTTTGGTATGTATAAGATATAGTATGCATAATCGTACTCCCACTGGCTTTCCTACTGCTTGCAGACAGACTGATTAGCTGAGTGCCTGCAGGGGGAATATAGCCAGGGGGGAGGAGCTAACACTTTTTTGCTTAGTGTCGCCTCCTAGGGCAGTGGCTATATCCCATGGTCTGGCTGTGTCCCCCAATGAACATGACGAGAAAGAGATTTTACGGTAAGTTATACCAAAAATATCAGTTTTTCCACCCTAAAAGATTTCAGTTTGTTTTCCAATGGAATTGTACAGATAATAACGGGTCACATTGAAGGTGGAAAGAGATGTGAAATTATTTTTTTAACATGACAAAAAAAAAATGACATTTTCACAGGGGTGTGTAGACTTTTTATATTCCTTTCCGGGATATTTATCTATGACTACTTATATGTATGAGAAAAACAATTAACGCTTTCCTATGGTAGTGCATTAGGTTGTATTCTCACATTATCAGCTCTTGGCTTTCTTTTTAATATCCACAATAAAGGTTATGATGATTTTTTACCGTGACAGGATTTGGGGGGAAAAAAAGGGGTTCTACTATTTCAGTAAAAATGTAATTTGCAATGGGGATGGAAAACCTTTAATTGTAACTGCTAAATTTCTACTTAAAGGAGATGTCCCGCGCCGAAACGGGGTTTTTTTTTTTTTAAACCCCCCCCCCCCCCGTTCGGCGCGAGACAACCCCGATGCAGGGGTTAAAAAATCCACCCGCACAGCGCTTACCTGAATCCCGGCGGTCCGGCGTCTTCATACTCACCTGCTGAAGATGGCCGCCGGGATCCTCTGTCTTCATGGACCGCAGGGCTTCTGTGCGGTCCATTGCCGATTCCAGCCTCCTGATTGGCTGGAATCGGCACGTGACGGGGCGGAGCTACACGGAGCTACACGGAGCCCCATAGAGAAGAGGAGAAGACCCGGACTGCGCAAGCGCGGCTAATTTGGCCATCGGAGGGCGAAAATTAGTCGGCACCATGGAGACGAGGACGCCAGCAACGGAGCAGGTAAGTATAAAACTTTTTATAACTTCTGTATGGCTCATAATTAATGCACAATGTATATTACAAAGTGCATTATTATGGCCATGCAGAAGTGTATAGACCCACTTGCTGCCTCGGGACAACCCCTTTAAGTACAGAATAAAGGTAATGTGACCTTGAAAACCATGAGAACAATGATGTAATTATTATTTTTTTATTTTTTTCTTTCTATTTCATTGCACTTAAACATTTTAAAAAGTTTTCAATATATTATATGTAACGTTAAATAGTACCATTAAGAAGTGACGCTCATTTGCATTTAACAAGCCTCCACACGGCTATGTCTACGGAATGATATAAAAGTAATAGCTCTTAAAAAGTGGAGATGAGGAGAACCAGGACCAGTCAAATCGGACAGTCGGCAAGTAATTAGCATCCAGCACTTAAGACTGAGAAATCTCATCTATAGAGTGGCGGCAGTAGCATAAACTCGTGCTCTTATTGTCGTCTACCATGGATTAGCTTCGGTTTAGGAAGCAAACTTCTTCTGGCAGACTGCTTCACACGAGTGTAATTTGCTGCGTGCTACCCACATGTGACAGTTGACCAGCATGCAGCAAGTATGCAATGACAGTGCATGGAGATCAGCATTAAGCATGCACTATCTATGCGCGTGTATTACTTGCCATGATAGAATATGCTGCAATCTTTATTGTGTGTGTATTTCATGCTATATGTGTGCGTTGGGAGCCTATGGCAGATTGGTACAGTGTATTCTGACCACAGAAAGGGGTCTTGCTTGCTCAAAGCCCAGAATGATTTATCACTCGTGCTACACTAGGTATTCCTGTGCTAATGTGTCAGTTTTACAGCAACCTCCTCCTACTCTACTTACCTCTGACACTCTTATTGGATCTTAACTTTGTCACGATTTTTTTACTCTGTTGCCTTGTGTGCTCTACATTAGTGTCCATTATTCATGCTGACATCCAGAAGTGCACACAGTAAAAAAAACAATGGATCTTGGGAGATATAGGAGCTTATTTACTGATACGGCCTAAAAGGAAGACCATTCAAAGTTAGACTAGACCGTCTTTGAATGTGCCAGATTTATCACAGTAGCTTTGCCAATCTGTTGAATTTTAAGACAGTCTAGTTTAAGTTTAGACCAGTTACGTTGGCTCGGTTATCAAATTGTGAATCGCAATTAATGCAGTAATTTCAGCAAATTGCTTGATTTTAACATGGTCATAGGATTTATTATTTGAGCAATATAATGGCATTGCAGGATATTTTTACTGATTAGATTTTTTTTTCCCCCTATTGACTTTTCAGAAAACGCTGTACACACAAGAAGCTCCTTTCCATGTAGTGATCACTAGCTACCAGCTTGTAGTGCAGGATGTAAAATACTTCCAGCGAGTGAAATGGCAATATATGGTGTTGGATGAGGCCCAAGCCTTGAAGAGCAGTTCTAGGTAATTGAAATATTTTACATTATTCCCATGCAGGACCTGACTTGTGTTTCCTATGCCAATCCACAATACTTTGCAAATGCTATTTTTTTTCTCCTTGCAACTGTCAAAAATATTTTTGATATTGAAACCTGAATTTTTCTTCTTGATCTTTAGTGTTCGGTGGAGGATCCTGCTACAGTTTCAGTGTCGCAATAGGCTACTTCTAACTGGCACTCCCATTCAAAATACAATGGCTGAGGTAAATATTTGGTTTTATGTTGTTGTAATACACTGAATCACATGTTGGCATAGGTTTACCAAATATATATAATATTCCCCATCTTATTTTTCTCACCCCTATGGGTGGTATTTGTTTTCCTCAACCTTGGGTCCTTTGGGTTAGAGGGATCTACACAGAATCTTATCTGTTCCAGGCATTGCGCTCTTCTGGACAGAGTGCTCAGTTATTATTTCTAGAATTTGTTAAAGTCCTTCCCTTCCAGCTTAGGAGTCACATCCCGAAGTCAAGTGCTCCTACCACCTCTGGGACCACTTTGACCTTCACTTTCCACAACCTCTCTAGTTCTACTTTCAAGCTCTAGTACTTCTCCGGCATCTCATACTCCTCCTTCCTGATGTTGCTGTCTCTTGGTATATCTATCACCACTGCTGTCCTTTGGCCTTGTCAATTATCACAATGTCTGGTTGTATGTGGAAGTCTCATGGGATCTTCACCCTGTTATTCTCCACAAACCTCTATGGGGTCTCCCACCTGGATTTGTGAGGGGTTAACCCATACACTATGCAGATGTTTCTGCACACAATGCCCTCTCCTTGGATGAGCCGTTGAGTGCATGCTGTTTCTGCTTGCATCCTGCCACTATGTGTTGGACTGTCTGAGGCCTCTCTGCACAGGCTACACATTGGATCCTGTCTAGTGTGGTAAATCCTTGCTTATATGGATCTGGTTGTTAACAGTAGTGCTTGTTTTGGTGCTCAATGATCGCTGCCTTAATGCTCTCTCTGAGCCCAGCCTTCTTCTGCCACTGGTAGAATTTGCCAATGTCACCCACTTCAACCTCAAGTAGGATTGTGGCTTTGACCCCCATCAGACCCAATCCACCCTGTTTCCATTTGTTGTACAGACTTTGGGTGAAAACCTCCGTGAGAAGCTTCTGGGTCTTCATATCAGCAGCCTCCATGTCTTCTTTTGGCCAGTTTACTATGCAAGCAGGATATCTAATGATTTGTAGGCCGTACACGTTGATGGCATGGATCTTTTTCCCATTGAGCTGGCTCTTTAATAAATGAAAAATCAAAAAATAAAATAACAATTGAAAGCTACAAACGTTATAGTTCATATACTTTTCATAAAATGGGTCCCGTATCTAACTCCATTGTCCCATGCCATATGTCCACACCAGATTTTTATTTGTTCTTACTTCCCAAACTAAACTTGCATTAATGTAACTTTATCAGTAACTAATTAAACCATCACATTCGTATTAGGGGTAGCCCTGAGTTGGCTAGGTAGTATAAGGCCTCATGTCCACGGGGAAAATCGGGCCCGCTACGGATTCTCCATAGAGAATCCGTAGCGGGTCCCTCCTGCCCCGCGGACATGAGGCATAAAAATAAGAGTTAACTCACCTCTCGTCCGCTCTGGATCTTCCCTTTGCCGCGGCTTCATCTTCTCTCCGTCACCGCCGGATCTTCTTTCTTCGGCTCGGCGGATGCGCAGGGCACGTTGGTTGCGTGCCCCGCGCATGCGCCGGCCCGAAGAAAAAAGATCCGGCCGCGACGGAGAAAAGATGCAGCCGCGGCGAAGGGAAGATCCGGAGCAGGTGAGTAGATTCCGATTTTGGTCTCCCGCGGATCTGGACGGCTTCCATAGGCTTCAATAGAAGCCTGCGGGAGACCCGCACGAAAATGGAGCATGGTCCAGATTTTTTCATGCTCCATTTAAAAAAAAAATCACTTTTATTGACCATCCGCGGGTAGTCAATGCATCCCTATGGGATGCGGATCCGCGGGCAGGAGAAGAGTTAAAATCCGCTGCGGATTTTAATTCTTCTTTTGCCCGTGGACATGAGGCCTAAGGCTTTGCAGGACCTCTAAGTTTGAGTGTTGTATGGGTACTATGTATCTTTTGGAAACAGTATAATAATTTAAAAGTTGTTTGTTTTTTTTTGTTCTCCATGTAAACAGTAAAAATTGTTCTCTTCTTTTTTTTTTTTTCCCCTTTCTAGCTGTGGGCCCTGTTACATTTCATTATGCCTACGTTGTTTGATTCTCATGATGAATTTAATGAGTGGTTTTCAAAGGATATAGAAAGTCATGCAGAGAACAAGTCTGCCATTGATGAAAGTAAGTGAATATGGTACTTTTTATGTGCCAAACCATTTGGTTATGTTTATATATGGCCACCATAAAAGCAAACTTAAAATACAATTTTACATAATTTACCTCCTTAAGGGGGGGTCCAAGGCTTTACATTTATATCCTATCTTTAGGCTAGGCCATCAGTATTTGATCGGACGACCTCTGGGACCCTCAACAATCTGTACAAAGGCGCTATGGCTCTCACTGGAACACTTCATCATTATTCAGGCACAGTGCTGCTCATACATGTGTGACTGTGCCTGGTACTGCAGCTCAGCCCATTCCAGTGACCCCGCACTGATCATACATTGATGGCATAGTCTAAGGATAGGCTATTGATTTAGAGTCCCAGACAGTGATTTGAAAAAGTTTGGTGTGATCAGATAATAAACCTGTAATTGTTTGAACTGCATTATTTCTATTGCGGGATAGCTTTAAAAAAAAAAAAATTCTACCTATCGTTGGAATGGTTGCATTGCAGGTTTAGGCTGTATGAAATGCATGTATTCTGCTATTTTTCCCATCTCACCCTTGACAAATCCAGGACAGAGGACCACCTACCCATGGGCAGGGAAATCTAATGTTACAAAGTAGTTGAGGGTCCTCCCCTTCCACAGTGGTTTTCTGACAATGGATGGGAGACCATTGGGAATACTTAACATGATCCCCTGTATCATAGAGTAATACTAGTACCTGGAGATACATACTGGACAGGTTTTATTTATGAGATAATCGTTGGGAGAATATAGGAGGTACAAGAAGGTTCCTTCCGTGGGATTTGTCACTGTACAAGACAGTCCCTTATACCACAGGTAGGCATAAAGAAGTACAGGTAATGCGTTAACAGAGGGCTTTAGTGTCCATACCCTAGAGAGGTTTTCCCAAGATAGACTTCTATCCGCCATATCACTGCTGAGACCCAACCAGTTCAGATAACGGAGGTTCTATGTTCTCCCCTTCAGCGGACTCTTGTATGCACCTGCAATGACATCAGATTGAATGCTCGGCTGCCATAAATTTCAAGGGGGCTGGCGGAAACAGCCAAGTACCAGCGCTCAGCTATTATTGTCAGCCCCATTAAACATAAATGGAGTGGCACCTCATATGCAACACCGCTGCTCTACTCAATCTCCTCCACACTAGGAGGAGTGCAGTGAGGCGGAGGAGGGACCCGGCACCCCTGTTCCTCAGGATCAATAGGGTTATCGACAGTGATATGTTAAGTCTATCTTGGGAATGCCCCCTTTAAAAGTGTAAATATATGGTAAATATTTAGTACAATACTTGACTTCTTACTTTTTGACCACCTTTGGATTAAGAGAGTCTTAAGGCAGCCTTCAGTATCTTCCTCCTTTGTTATTGCCCTGGTAGTCTTCCACTTGAGACCTTTTAGGATATTAAAATCCCAACCTAAAAACATAAAATGTGTGTGTGTATGTATGTGTATGTATGTGTGTATGTGTGTGTGTGTGTGTGTGTATATATATATATATATATATATATATATATATGTATATGTATATCTCCTTTTACTCAGGGTACATTAGCACTTATCTGATAAGAGCCCCAATACTTGGTAAACACTTTGCATTTATTTTAATGTGTCCCTATGCAAAAGTAAGGTGCCAAGTAGGAAAATATGCCTTGATAACATTTAGAGTCTACTGAGGTTTTCATCTCCCAATACAGTCGGTGACCTCTGCTGCTCATTCCAGACTAGTTTGTGGTGGAATAGAGCATGAAAACTTATTTTATTCCCCTGCATGCCGCTGCCGCATGTGCCCCATAAGTGGTCCTTCTCCCTGAAGTGCACTCTGCTCTCTGTTGTATTGCTCTACATCCCACTCCTCTTTCGTCCTAATTGACAACTGTGGAATGGCTCAATGTGGAGAGCTGAGAGCACTTCAGGGAGAAAACCCGCCTGCAGAGCACTTTTGGCAGCAGCACACAGGGAAAATGAAAGTTTGTTTTTTAACTTTTGATGACCATAACATCATGGAAAAAGTTTTGTTTAAACTCTGCTCCCTGACCCTACTTAGATAAGTGTCTGATAGGGATCCGATCACTGGGATCCCCACCTCTCACAAAAATGGAATTCATGGAAATGGATGGAATGGCAGTGTGCATGCTCAGCCATCATCCTGCTTTTAATAAGGTGAAACACACATTCCTGTGATTTACTGGGGGTTACAGCTATCAGACCCAATCTGACACTTATTCCCTGTAAGAGGATAAATTAAAATCTTGAGCCAACCCCATTGAGGCAACAATAGTTGAACATTTGAAATACAGTTTTTGCACTTATGCTGGTAAACACACCTTTAACACTCCATATAGATGTGCGCATTTGTGCATAGATTTGGAATCTGCTATTCTAAATTATTTGCACATAAAATTGAATCTACGCAGTGCTTGATCAGTATGTTTTCTCATTTTTCAGATCAGCTGTCTCGGCTACATATGATCCTCAAACCTTTTATGCTTAGGAGGATCAAGAAGGATGTAGAAAATGAGTTGTCTGATAAGGTGAGAGTTTTTTAGTTTGGGGTGTAATTGTAAAAATGGAAATATTAAGCAACTATTAACTTTTTCTTTGTAAATGCAGATTGAAATCCTTATGTACTGCAATCTGACTAGTCGACAAAAATTGCTCTATCAAGCCTTGAAGAATAAAATATCCATTGATGACCTCCTTCAGTCCTCCATGGGCACAACTCAACAAGCACAGAACACCACCAGTAGTCTCATGAATCTTGTTATGCAATTCAGGAAGGTGAGAAGACAAAATGAATTGATTGAAACTCAATTCTCTTTTTCAAACAATCGAAAATAAGATTCCCATAGAAAAACAAGGCAACGGATGGTTCTGTGGCTGCTGGGCGTTTCCCTGAACCAAACTCTTTTTGGGCAGCACAAAAATTCTCTTTAGCATCCTGTGTGTCTATTTGGCAAGACCAGATCAACTACTCCACTGGTTATTTTAATGTCTATATCCTGTAATATCATAGTGCTCTAGAAAGACATCTAGTCCCCTTTGAAACTCCTCTCTCAATTTTTGCCATCACCACATCCTCAGGCAGAGTTCCATAGTCTCACTGCTCTTACAGTAAAGAACCCCCTTCTGTGTTGGTGATGATGAAACCCCCTTGTTACAGTAACAGTCCTGGGTAATCTGTAACTTTTACAGAAAAGTAAGAGAAGTTGAGCGGAGTCTGCAGGGAAAGGGGAACCACAGGTTGCAAGGAGTGAAGTAAGATGACACTTCTCACATAACTAAAGTATATTACAAAAGTTTCTTCTATTCACATGTACTATTATTTTAGGGAAGAGAAAATAAACTAATGGATACTTTTAAGTGTGAGTGACAGTTTTGAGCGATCATCTTTGCATAGTCTATAGTAGCTAAGTAGCTACTTAATAGCTATGCAGGTGGAGCGTGACACCGCCGCTGTCATTCAGTGAATAATACAGCTGTTTTGCATAAGCAAACATCTGTATTGTTCCCCGCGATTACAGCTCGCGTCCCGCTGTGAACTACCAGCGGGACATGAGCTGAAAGAATCTTATCGACGCTGCCGACTATGAGAACAGCCTGCACCGCTGATAAGAGTTCATTGCTCAATTCAAGAAAACTAGAATTGAGCGAAGAACGTCTCATGCACGAAAACTGCATGATGTCCGTGCATTTAGACCCAACAAATCTCGCTCAAAAGACTGCTTTGAGCGAATTTTAAGCGAGAATCATTGGGTTTAAATGGGCCTTAAGGCTGATTTTGGCTAGTGATGTGCTAAGCAGTGAATTCAATCATGCTAGTTATTTCTTTGTGGCTAGGGTAGGGATACATGCAACTGCCCCCAGCAGTCAATGAGCAGAAGATATTACCAGTATTACTGGTAAACACTTTCAGCCATTGATCCCCATGGGGTGGGCAAGATTTCAGCAGCATTAGGTTTACCATAATGCATGCAGGACCCTACACTTATGTATGTCAGCTATACTAATGCTACTTCTAACTAGTTTTCTTCCTGTCCTCCAGGTGTGCAATCACTCAGAACTATTTGAACGTCAAGAAACTCGGTCTCCCTTGTACTTGGCACTAAAACCATACCAGATATCAAAATTTCTCTATCGGCAGGGAAACACAGAATTTTTCAATTATTCGGTAAACAGGTGAGTCTAAATATGTAGTACCAAGCTTACTGGCATGTTAATGAAGAAGTTGTTGAAGATCACTATTGTTGACTGTTCTTCTTGATCCTATTCTATGTTTAATAGCAGCATTTGTGATACATCCAAGCAAATAATAATCTTTCTTTATATAGCATCAACATATTCTGCAGCATTGTAGAAATCTGGGGAAACGTACAAATTGTCATAAAATACAGTATTAAAGGGAATGTGTCATCAGAAAATGGATCTATTAAATCACAGTTTTGTGCTAAAACACTTTTTTTTTTTAACGAATTTTCGGTGAGGTGGTTTTTTTTCTCAATCTACACTTTAAAAAATAATTTTTTTTTTAAAAGTACAAAAATCCAGCGATTTGTACGGAGCCTAATACTGGTCTGAGACTTCCTGATCTGTAGAGAAAGCTTTGCAGCAGTTCTCTTACTAACATGACAGACAGGATTACACTGAGAGGTGACATCTATATATACATAACACAGGATCCACCATTCACAATGGGTATAAGCTATGACTATCTACTCGCCCTCCCTGTAAAATCACCTCTGCATCGGTCAAAGAACAAGTCTAGAACAGTCTCCCAAAAAAGTCAGTGGTGTTCCCCTTCTGTCCCTTGTATAAACGGCCCGTGAAGCTGCTGTAAAGCATCTCAATAAATGCTGTGAAATGTAGCTCAGGAAAGATGGCCGCCCCCATAGTCATGTATAGACAGCAGAATAAAAAATTTACAGTTAGAAAATAAAAACAGATTAGAAAAATATAATGTCTCTTCTGGTTTCAATTATTACAAAACATTTTTTGGTGATCTAGTCCCTTCAAACAGATGCAAAGCGTGAACAATAGAGCGTAGGTCCCTGCTTGCAAGAGCTTAGACTATTAGAAAGTATACACATAGGGTACTATACATACGTAAAGGTGTGTAAGTCTATCACCAGCTGTGTTTGTGTATAAGTAGATAAATGTGAGAGAGGATGTGTGGGGGATGCAGGGGCTCATGTTTCCAAGGAGGTGTGTAGAAACAGGGTATATGGAGAAGAGTTTAGATTAAGAAATATGTTAGGCCTCCCTAAAAAGATGTGTTTATAGGAAACGCTTAACCTCTTAAAGACACGGGGATGTTTTATGTTCTTTTTTTTTTTTTTTTGTCTCCCCCATTTTTGTTTTTTCTTTCTCCCATCCTTTTAAAAAATCATAACTCTTTTATTTATCCATCAACGTAGCTGGAGGAAGGCTGTTTTTTTGCGGGACGAGCTGTATTTTTAAATGTTACTATTTAATGTACTGAAAAGCTTTAACCCCTTAATGACACGGCCTATTTTGGCGTTGAGGACCAAGCGATTTTTTGGTATTTTTCCATCTCCATTTTTCAAAAGCCATAACTTTTTTATTTTTCCGTGGACGCGGCCGTCTAAGGGCTTGTTTTTTGCGTGGCGAGCTGTAGTTTTTATCGGTGCCACTTTTGGGTACATAGACAATATCGTAAAATTTTAAAATTTTTTTTTTTAATGATAACAGGAAGAGAAAACGCATCAATTCTGCCATAGATTTTTTTTTTTTTTTACAGCGTTAATCATGCAGCATAAATGACACACTAAATTTTTTCTGCGGGTCGGTACGGTAACAACGATACCAAAACTGTTATATTTTTTTTAGGTTTTTACACTTTTTTGCAATAAAACCCCCTTTTTTTTGGAAATCTTTTTTTTCCTCTATAGCTGCATTCAAAGTCCTGTAACTTTTTTATTTTTCTATGTACGGAGCTCTATGAGGGCTTATTTTTTACGAGACGAGCTGTAGTTTTTATCGGTACCATTTTGGGGAATGTACGGCTTTTTTGATCACTTTTATTGCATTTTTTGGGAGGCAAAATGCTAAAAATTAGCATTTTGCCTCTGTTTTTTAGCGTTGTTTTTTACGCTTTTTATCGTACAAAATAAAAAGTGTGTTCAACTTTTTGTACACGTCGTTACGGACGCGTCAATACCAAATATGTGGGGTTTTAATTTTTTTTCCCTTTTTTTATGCTAATATTAGAAAAAGCATTAAAAAAGGGGTTTTTAAAAAAAATTTTTTACATTTTTCTTTTTTTACACTTTTCTTTTCTTTTTTTTAAATACTATTTGAGTCCCTCTGAGGGACTTACAACACTGTGCCTATGATCGCTGTCATAAGGCATGGCAGAGCAACCTGCTCTGCCAGGCCTTATCTCTTATACAGCGATTATAGGCACAGGCAATACAGGACGCCAGTGTCTGGCGTCCTGTTGCCATGGCGACAGGCCGGGCTCTCGCGATGACATCGCGAGTTCCGGCCGGAGACACGAGGGAGCCGCGCTCCCTCTGTGAACTCTTTCCCTGCCGCGATCTACTTAGATCGCGGCAGGGAAGGGGTTAACAGCGGGCGGCGCATCTCCGATGCCCCCCCGCTGTTACAGCGGGACGCCGGCTGTGACTGACAGCCGCCTCCCGCTGCGGGATAGCGCTGGATCTTATGTGATCCCGCGCTATCTCCAGGACGTACCGGTACGCCCTGTTGCGGGAAGTACCAGGCTGCCAGGACGTACCGGTATGCCCTGGAGCGGGAAGGGGTTAAATGAATTTTAAGTGGTGTAAAGTGAAAAAAAAATTCCACCATCTTTCGGTGCCTCCTGTTTTTTACGGCGCGCAAACTGCAACAAAAATGATAGGATAACTTTATTCTATGCGTCAGTACCATTACTACGATACCAAACTTATATAGTTTTGATGTTTTTTGTTTTTTTTTGCTGTATTACTTGTATTTTTTTTCAAAGATACAAATATTTTTTACATTTTCAGCCGCCATCTTCTGAGCGCATTAACTTTTTTTATTTTTTCGTCAAAAGTTGCTTGAGGGCTCATTTTTTCTGAGACGTCCTGTAGTTTGTGTTGGTGCTATTTTGGAATGCATATGACTTTTTGATCACTTTATAATGAATTTTTTTTCTTGAAGACTGTGACCAAAAAAGCACATTTCTGAGCCCTTTTTTTTTCCTGACAATGTTCATCGTCCTGGGGTAAATAGTATGTTACTTTGATAGAGCAGACTTTTACAGACGCTGTGATACCAAATATGTATTTTTGTTTTATTATTTAGATTCTTTTATTATAAATATGGCAAAAGAGGGAGGTTTCAACTTTTTTCTTTTAATAGTAAAACTTTTTATTGATCTTATTTTTACTTATTCCCCCACAGGGTACCACAACTTGCGATGCTTTGATCGCTCCTGCGGTATGATGTAATGCCATAGCATTAGAAAAATCTTGGAGGTTCCGATTAGAGAGAAATTTAGCCTAAGCTCATTAGTAAACAGAGATGAGGGAGGAACTATAAGCCGGTGCAGCACTGTGGAGGGTCTTGTGGATGAGATTGTAGAGTGTAAATTATCTTCTATATTGGACGGGCAGCCAGTACAGTGACTGGCATAGGGTGGAGGCATCCGTGGAGCCGATAATGGCAGTCAGAATAATCCACGGATCATATGACTTGGAGACAACAGACAGATAATTTTAAGGTTATCTTGAAAGATTTTGATTTTGGCTTTATAATCCTGAATGCTATGCTGTGCAGAAAAATACATTTCAGTGCTGATTTCATGTAAAAGGGAGAAGCCTTTCAGAAATCTTCCTGATGTAACATATTCCTGCATGTATGTCCTGCAAGTATCATGCAGAGGCATCCGATTTCATCATTGTATACGCAAAGCAATCTTTTGAGCAATAATTGTTGTGTACATTTACACGGCAAGATGACTGCTCAAAATTCGCTCACAGGGCAGTTTGTCACAGTTTTGAGCGTTCACTTTGCATAAGCTTTTACGTAGCTAATTAAGACGTTATCGGTGTGTAAATGAAGGCGAGCACTGTCTTCTGTATACAGCTGCTGTGTTCTCAGAGCGCTCAGCTGGTATACAGCTAAGCATTCCAAGTGGGGTATGCAGAAGACATCTGGAGCGCTGTCTTTTGTATACAGCTCCTTTCTTCTCCATGCTTTCAGCTGGTGTCCCGCTGAGAACGGTTTCTGATAAGTCATCGCTCATTTCTAACATTTCAGAACAGTACCATGAACATCTGAGCTTGAAAATTACATCCACAGATATCATTACTTGGAATGTAACCAAAAGTTCTGAACACTATATTTCCGATTTTTGTGTCAAAACATCTGAAATTGATCTATCACACTGCGGATATCAATTTTCTGGGATTTCATTCGGATGCGTTGAATACTGGGACCAAATCTATCCCTTTATCATTCCTCCTGCCAATTTTGTGCTGGCTCATCTCAAAGGCAGATGAAAGGCATGGCCCATGCTATCGGTTTGTCTGAGGTTGAGTGGTTTTCATCTTAGCCCAGTCTTAGAGTGAAGAATCTCGTCTAATTCCTATACATGTGGCTACTGTGCCCTGTTATGTGTATGTTTTTAACCAAGCTAGAAATAAAAGTTTACTTTTAGTTATAGTCTATTCTTTGAGGGGCTACTGATACAAATACAGACTTTTTCTGCCTCTGCGATTTTTTTTTTTCTTCTAGAAAACTAGAAATGAGTGATGAACGAATAGAGCACGATGGCCGCGCGTTTGGACGCAACGGTTATCATTCAAAAGACGCTTTTGAGTGAATTTTGGGCTATAATCTTTGTGTCTAAATGGGCCTTTAATGTTATAATGTTTCCAGAGCTAATTGGACATAATCTTCTATAATATTAATTGCTACTTAAAAGGGATATCCCATGAAAAAATATTGTTTATAGTCAAATCCAGTGCTTTTTTCCCCCCATTTACACTTATTAAAAATTAATTTCTATCCCCAAATATTCCCGGACTAATATTAGAATGACGCCGCCTGCTGTTCTATTCTTTGTCAAACATGCTTAGTCCTGCTTCTGTCCCTGCTCCACTGATTACTTTTTGGCGAGTGGACTCCTTCTACAGTTGCTGTGTCTTAACATAGTAACATAGTATCTAATGATCAAAAAAGACACATGTCTATCCAGTTCAGCCTGTTATCCTGCGGGAAAGCAAAAACCACAAGGAAGTAGAAGCCAATTTTTGCTTTATTTTAGGGAATAAAATTCCTTCCCAACTTCAGATCTAGCAATCTGAATAATCCCTGGATCATTTCTGGGATACAACCATTTTTTTAAATAATTGCAAATAAAAAAGTGTTTATAATTAGGGGCTGGATTTAACTAAACCATTCTTTTCATAGGAAAACCTCTTTTAATCAATTTCCGGTTTTAGTCTTTAAAGTGGTTCGATAGTTTATATTGTTGCACATTAAGGAGTTAATAAAACCTTTTAGCATACATTGATTTTCTCTTTGTATGTAGGTGGTTGCACTCTCTCCTTTCTCCATTTGCACCAGATTACATTCAGCAATCACTATTCCATAGGAAAAGTAAGTATTTTTCATTTTTATTGTTTTTTAAGGGTTTTTTTTGGCCTATTGCCTCATTTTTTTTTTGCATACTTTTCTTCCCACCATGTATCACATGCCTTAATTAACTTGAACATCTGAGATTTATGGCAATTCCATAAATTTCTCAGCACAGGGGATATATCACCGATCATTAGGTAGTCCTATTCCGTAAAAAGCAACATTGGCCTTGAGGAGCAGACTTTGCCATCAGATATCAGTCAAACTTTTTTGAAACACAATCTTCATTACAGAATCAAATACATTTGCTAAATAAAAATGTATTAAAGGGAGTCTAGTAGAAGTTTTGACCATGTACAGCTGCTGACAAGCACTAATTTAGGGGCTGTATGTTACTGTATGTACAGAGGTAACGACCAATTGCGGGTAGGACCGCCCATTGGACTGTTCAGCTCAGGCGATACAGAGGTTTAAATTAATAAAATACAAGTCTTACTGAATCTTTCCCTACTAAACTATATAGCAATCTGCTCAGCTCCTTCGACTCTATAACATAATACTTTCAGAATGGCCCGCACCATCAAGCTGACAGACTCCATTTAAAGTCAGAGGTATTGATTGGTGGAGGACCAGTCACTAAAACGAACACACAGAAGTGCTTATTTGGTTGTTACCAGCTAGCCATGTTCTGGCTCATAGACCTGTTATGGAGTCTGCTTATTGGTCTGATGCTACATCTGTCAATGAGAGTTGTTAAGCAGCTTCAAGAGCACTTAAGGGATAAAGGACTACCCCCCCCCCCCCCCTGCGCCCCCTCCTAACGCTGTCAGATATTTTGCATGGTCAAAAAGGCTGACCAAACTCCCTTTAAGAACACTAAAGTCTCCTTCCACTAATGAGGGAATCCTTTGTAGGTGAATAACCAAGTAGTTTCAAACCACTAGAATCACGTTAAGCAGCCACTTAGATTACTAATACACAGGTGAGAGAACCAAAGGCCGTAAACAATATATATGCACAGGGAACTATCTATGGTAATAATAACCATAATGCAGTCCAAATGACACCACAATTTGCCATTTTGTTATTGGCTTAACCTCTTTTTGTTCTGCAATACAGGATCAGATGAGGAAAGCTGCTTTTCTTTTCTTCGTTTCATTAATATCTCTCCTGCAGAGATGAGCAATCTAATGCGTCACGGACACCAAGCCAGGTAAACCGAAAATGTTCATTGGGCTTTCTGTTTTAATAAATATATATTCACAAATGCTCGTTGGGAAGGTCTGTGTAGTGTTAAGGATTATTAATATCTTTCTAGTGGCAGAGTGAGCTAAAAAAACTGGGACTTTGTATGAACCCCAGATCTTGTTATGGCGCGCTAGGAAATGTACTTCCATGTAGGAAAAGAGAAGAAATGATTAACGACTAGAGATGAGCGAACGTACTCGGTAAGGGCGATTTCGCAATCGAGCACCGCGATTTTCGAGTACAGATAGTCCCCGACTTGCGAACATTCGAGTTACGAATTTCGCTAGATACGAACTATCTGTTCTGCACAGCTTGATAGAAGCCTGTCCAGTCACATCGCGGTTGCTAGGCAGCCGGGGACCTCCTGAAAGGCCCTAGGGCTGTCTATGCAGAGCGCCTAGCAAGCCGTGCGCTTGATGGGCACTCAGCATAGGCAGCCCTGGGGCCTTTCAGGAGGTCCCCGGCTGCCTAGCAACCACACAGCGTCCCGCGATCTCATCGTGGGACGCTGTACGGGCCCCCTGAACGTCGGGTGCAAGCTGTTTCTTACAGAGGGCACCCGGCGGCAGCAGTTCCAACGAGCCGCGCCGCTCGTCAGAACTGTTAACACTTTAAATACCGCTGTCAGAGCGGTATTTAAAGTGTTAACAGTTCCGACAAGCGGCGTGGCTCGTCGGAACTGCTGCCGCCGGGTGCCCGCTGTAAGGACAGCCGGCACCCGACGTTGTATGGAGCGGGATCCACCCGCGATCCCGCTCTATACTACCATTTGTTCGACTTGCGAACAAAATGGACTTGCGAACGGGCTTCCGGAACGGAACCTGTTCGCAAGTCGAAGAGCACCTGTACTTCACTACTCGGGTGAAAAGTACTCGGGTGCGCTGTGGGGCGGGGGGTTGCAGCGGGGAGTGGGGGGGAGAGGGAGACAGAGAGGGCTCCCCCCTGTTCCCCGCTGCTACCCCCAACTCCCCTCTGCAACCCCCCGCCCCACAGCGCACCCGAGTACTTTTCACCCGAGTAGTGAAGTACTCAAAAATCGCGGTGCTCGATTGCGAAATCGCCCTTAACGAGTGCGTTCGCTCATCTCTATTAACGACCTTTCTGAAGTAGTATCAAAATGTCAAAGCGGTTTTACTTGGAAGAGGCCTGTGTTTGAGTCGTCTTTTCACCTGATATCATTTTGCCCTTTGAAAAATGACATGGATTGTTAAAACAAAAAAAAACAAAAAAACAAAAAAAACCATTACATCTGTTGTCTTGCTTGGTGTAATTTTTGGTCTAGGAGATGCTATGTGGGTCTTTTGGTTTTCAGTGACACCTTTGTACTCCAACTGATTCGTGATGATGTGCGATTATTGGAATAACCAGGAGTGATTGGCCCAATATTGCAACAACTTCACACCACATTTTAAGCAATTTTTTGGGATGAGCACAGTGTTCCCCAGATGTATAGCTGTATTTCCACGCAATTTGGGGGCCTTTAGCTTAATTGGGGACCTTCCAGAGGCCAAATTGGTGAACAGATTTTTACTCCAATTGACTTTAAGGGAAATCTTGATCGGGTTGTCCAATTTCCGAATTATTTTTGTAAAATCGGGCTGATCCCAACACAATAATTCGAATAATTACTCATCGTTAATTATAACCTCATTACATGACTCTTTCACAGACCATAAACTGTTTGCGTTAAGACTTAGAAATTACAATTAATGTTATATTTTTCAAATTCCCTTTGATCTGTTGCAGATGGTTAGCACTTTTCATGTCTCTGAAAGAAGCCTACAGGCTCCAACATAATCGTTTTTGGCTGCAGAAGAGAATGTCTGTTAGGACACGTGCAACCCTGACGAACAAGGACTTTATCCTCTGGGCAGATTTTCCACTTGCTTTTCCCAGGATCCATGCTTCTCCTGCATTGCAAGTAAGATTACAGGCCAATTACTGGTGTGTAAATCTAAGGAACACTTGTCAATAGCCTCCATATAATAATCAGTTTATCATGCAGGTTGCTATATATGTCCAGCCATTTAGAAGAACTCAAAAATAATGTAAATATTTCAGATTACACTTATATGTTGGTAAATACTTTTCTTTAAAAAAAAAAAAAAGACAAAAGTATTATAGGAGTGATTCCTTTATTGGCCAATCGGCAAAACTATAGCTGCAAACATTAGGAGCCCCGAGGTCTCTTCATCAGGCTGATTAAAAAATGAATGACTGAGAGAAAAAAAATGACAACCTTTAAGAGATTTGTACGTTACATCATTAAGATAAACCAGAGTAGTAAAACTGAGGTTTTTGTTACAGATGGAAAGGTAATAGAGGTGATGGGCCCATTCATGCGGATGTATTTTCTGTCCATATAACATTTTATTTTGTCCTTTTTTACAGACATAATATGAGCAGCATACAATACCATTTATTTTCATTATTGTATTCAGACCGGCAGTTTTTTTTTTTTTTTATGCACATAAAAAAAGGACATGCCTTATTTTGGACCTTTACAGACAGAAATCACCCATTAAAGTCTATGGGTTTGTGTAAAAGAGCAAATACTCAATTGCATACTTATTCAGTGCGTTTTTTTATACATATTGCCAGGAGATGGTGGGGAGAAAAATTACATGAATTAGGCCCTCTTTTGTTTTTCTGTGCATATGAAAACCACAGTAAATACAGATGTAATATGGATGTAAAGAATATCTGCATAAAAAACATGCCAATGCGCACATACACATGCGGTAATAGTGGTGGTTATTTTTTTTTCATGGACCGAAATTGCATGTGCCTGTGTGAATGAGCCCTTAGGCTATGCTCACACGTTGGATTGGGTCACTTTAAAATTTGCACCAATATCTACATCGAAAACCACAAAGTCCCAAGCCATGACAAGCACCAAGTCATGATGGACTCCTAGGGTGACATCACATCATGACGTTTTCTTGACAGACTGTTTTTTGTGGGGTGGTTTGCCTTTCCAAGTCATCTTTTATGCCCCAGCAAGCTTGGGTATTCATTTTACCGACCTCAGAAGGATGGAAGGCTGAGTCAACCTTGAGCCAGCTACCTTAACCACACGGGGATTGAACCTGCAACCTTCAGTGACTGCAAAACAGCTGCCTTAACAGTCTTTGTCACACGAGGCTCTATTTATTACCCCTAATTTATACATGCATAAGCAAAATATACATAAAACTTATCATTTTCCCACCCAAACAATACTATGAGTCATAGGTATATGTAAACAAATCATAATCACCCCCACTACCAGCAAAAAGAAAATATTTAGGGGGAAAAAAAGAAACTAACTCTTCTCTCCCCTTCTCAACCCCCCCCCCCCCCTTCAAACCCCACCAACTTTTCTACAATACCTCAATGCAACAAGCCCTCTGTGTTAACTATCAATTATATATATCAGACCATTTTTTCCCCAAATTTCTTCAAACTTAGTCAAGCATCCCCTTTTTGTTATATTCACCTTTCCAAAGATATTCACTTATACAGCAACAGATCATCTACATATGACATGTTTTCCTCAATTTCTCCATACTGCAATCTACTATAGCGTGTTTGGCCACAGCGAAAACCCGCAAGATTTCCGCCAAAAATAGCGCTGCTTCAAAACCCGTGGCACTTAACTGCGGGTTTTAGAGCGGCTTGGCCACGCGCTTTTTCCTTTGTGGCCGGGGCTACCATAGAGGAGAGCGCGGCCGCAACGGAGAAAAAAAAGAACGGGTGTGCCGCGGCCGGCGAATCTGCACAGCAACGCCGGCTTTGCCGCGATGGATTTGCCGACCCGTATGGATGAGATCTCATCCACATGGCTGGCTAATGCGGGGCTTAGCGGCCGCAGGCGGATTTGCCACAGTGAAATTCCAGACGGAATGTCCACGGCAAATCCGCCCTGTGTGCACCCAGCTTAACTATTTTAACCCCTTAACATTACAGAACACAAGTTTACATTTTGGCTGCTAGGTACTTAACGCAACAGGTCCCGTGAGTGGCGCGGGTTCAGAAGTGAGCCTGTGCCGGCATGCAGCGGGAGACTGTTGTTACTGATAGCTGGCCTCCGGCAGGGTAACATAAGGAACAGCGACCCCTGCTGTTAATCCTTTGTATGTCAGAATCGTCTCTGCTTGCCATTGCCAATGATTGCTATTACAAGTGATAAGGCATTGCAGTCATAGCTGCTATGATTCAGGTCCCCTTCAGGGACATAAGCAATGTAAAAAAAGCAAAAAATAGTATAAAAATAAATATAAAAAGAACCCCTTTTGCTCATTTTCCCCTATCTATATGAAAAAATTTAAGAAAAACCGCAAATACTTGGTATCCTCTTGTCCGTAATGACCTGTACTATAATTTGAGCACGCTAGTTATCCTGTAGAGCAAAAAACGTGTAAAAAAGGAAAAAAGGCAAAATGCTAATTTTGTTCTTTTTACCTGCTAAAAAGCGCAATAAAAGTGATTATAAAAGCCATATATACCCCCAGAACGGTACAAATAAAAGCTGCAGCTCGTGACGCAAAAAACAAGCCCTCACAGAGCTCCGTCTATGTAAAAATAAAAGTTTGGCTGGGTTACCATGAGACGGAAATCTCGTGGCTTGACCGCACCGAAAAGCTGCAAGATTTCCACGGGAGAGCCATGGCTTCAAAACCCGCTTTCTCTGCGGGTTTTGGAGTGTTTCAGCCGCCGGCATTCCATTGCAACTTTCTCTCCCCATAAAGTGAGTGAGGCCGCAACGGGAAAAAAAGAATTAACATGCTGCGGCTGTCAATTCCGTGCCGCATCGACGGTTCCGCCAAGCTGTGCTGCATTGGATTGGCTGCCCCGTGTGAACATGGCTGGCTAATCCCAGGATTAGGAGCCGCAGGCGGATTTGCCGTACAGAAATTCTGTGTGGAATTTCCGCAGCAAATCCATCCTGTGTAAACTCAGCCGTCTGGGGCTTTGAATGCAGCGATGTAAAAATAATTATAGGTGTTTTCCAGTGAAATACTATTGATGACCCCCTCCTCAGGATAGGTAATCAATAGCTGATTGGCTGGGATCTGTCTCTCCGGATCCAAACTGATTGGCTGAGCCGGTGCATGTTGTCTGCGCAGCAATAACACAGAGGTCGGGGCGGAAGCCTACGTGCCTGTAACTGCAAGCATGGCTCTCATTGATTTCAGTGGGAGCCAGGCCTGCATTTACAAGCGCTGGACACTATACAGAGGTTGTCGCGGGGGCTTCCGCTCCGACCTCTGTGTTGTTGCGGTGCTGACAGCATATGTCTATTCAGCTAATCAGTCAGGATTCTGAGAGACGGACCTCAGCCAATCCACTATTGATGACCTGTCCGTTTTAAGGAAGAAAAAAAGGGAGGGGTGGAGGGTGGTGTTATTTTGCACAAGTAAAAAAAAAAATTAAAAAAAATTATAATATTTTTGGTATCGTTGTAATCGTTCCGACCCACAGGAAAAATGTTTTTCCCATTTATGCTGGATGATTGACGCTGTAAAAAAAAATAAATTAAAGAAGAATGGCAAAATGTATTTTCTCTCCCTGCTCTTAAAAAAAAGAAAAAAATTAAGTTTTACGATACATTATATACACTTAAAATGGTACCAATAAAAACTATCGTTCGCCACAAAAAAAACAAGCCATGTCAGCGGAAAAATAAAAGTGTTAGGGCTTTTGAAATGGGAAGATGAAAATCCCCCCAAAAATCGTAGCCCATATCCTTAAGGGGCCTATGTGTGTCCTGTGGCTCTGTAGGAAACGAGGTTTCAGAATTCCTTTTACCCGATATTAATAAAAATAATGTTTTTTTTTTTTTGTTTTTTTTTAATGTAATCTTTAGCCAACCGTTGCAAGCTGGTAAGGCTTAGAACTGTATTTATAGTTGGAGTGGATAGAGCAAGGTATCCATTAGAACTGCATAATTTAAAGCTGACTTTACTATACATGTTGTCCATTTTGAAGAATATTATTTATAGACTATCACAATACATTCTTGTCTTCATTACAAATGTTAATTTTTTTCCCCCTAGAACATGGTTTTCACCTGCCATTGTGAGCCAGTCTATGGGTTTACAGACCATGTGATTCAACAAACTGCCGATCAAAAACTTGTACTGTATTGCCAAGTTACCAAGTTACCACCATTATTGTGTATCTCTTCCCCATTGGTAAGCACATTTTATTCACTGTTTTCATGATTTGGCCAGTATATATATTAAGGAAAAAATAATCACATAGATTGGCCAATCTGAGTTTTGCTTTAATCTGTTAGACTCCACTGGAAAAGAAATTAAAGCTGCACTAAAATTGATTGCAAAGTCATCAAAACCAGTTCTCTGTTAAAGGGGTTGTCCCGCAAAAGCAAGTGAAGTTAAAGACTTCTGTAGGGCCATATAAATGCACTTTGTAATATACATCGTGCATTAAATATTGGCCATACAGAAGTTATATACTTACCTACAGGGGGTCCCCCCCCCCTGTGTTGGCGTCCCCGTCTCCCTGGCGCCGGCCGAATCCTTCTCCTTGATTAGACGCGCTTGCGCAGTCTGCCTCTTCTGTCCCGTTGAATGGGGCGGCTCCAGTGTTCATTAAAAAAATGTTCACGGTCTGTTATTTTTGAAGGTCTAGAAAAAAAGAAAAATTCTGGTTGGCTACCCTGCATGCTAATGGGTTTAGTAGCGAACTCATTAGTGATCACCCATACACCTTGTACGGCAACCACTAATCGGTCTCCTTCCAATACAAAGTGCCTTTTGTAACAGCGCTGCATTGAAAGCCCGGCTCGGGTGTCTCATGCCAGGAGGAAAGGGAACTTGGCTATCGAATAGCCTCGATTTGCTTTAAATGCCATGGTAAATGTAACAGTATTATATGAGTCTGACAGAAGGAGGCTCCTTCTATCACAGATTAGGCACCAGCAGCATGATTGCGGAATGCTGATCGGTTGGTATGACCTGCAGAGGCCTAACAATGGCGTCCAGGTATGCCATCTACATGGACCTATTAGGCCTTGCCAAAGGATGCTGTAATTCACTGTAATACTAAGTATTACAAAGAATTGTTGCTACAATACACTGCAGTGAGGTAATGAAGATCAAGTACTGGGACTAAAGTAAAAGATTCTTTTTATGCTGCTTTTTTTATATAACCACTAAACTTATTTGCACTTTTTAAAATTGCACAGTAGCCTATGATACTCTTTTTATAAAGCAGTGGTTTTGTTTTATAATAGTTTTTTTCGGTTTTCTCATGACTATTATAGTAGGTTGTTTTGCTTAAGTATATAATACAGTTTAATTTAACCAGATGTATAGGGCTGTGTTTATACAGTTCTCAGATTTGACAGGAAGAACAATTGTAACCTTGACAAAAGCCCAAAAGGTCGAATTATCGTCAAGTTTATGTAGACTTTTTTCCAGAGCGTCATCCCGACGGCCCCATTACATATGGAGGTTGCCCTCTGACCCAGGTAGGGACAGGAAGAGTTTAAAAGCACCTCCCTTTCCACCCGTGCTTCAGTGTCTTCCTGTCCCTACGGTGGGACAGAGGAGCAGCTCCAGAGCTGCAGGAGATAGGAAGCTGCGGAGGCAAGAAGACTTACCGCAAAGAAATACTTACCGCACGCTGTGCGGCCCCCCTGGAGGGGTAGAGGTCGGGGCCGCACACTCAAGAGTCCCTGCATCCCCGACCTGCGCCGCCGACGGAGCCGTCAGTCGCCTAGTAGCGCTGGTCTCCCTCGCGCGGATCGCATGTTCGGGCCGCCGCTGCTGTGATGGGATAGTTCCTCCTGGCAGGGGAACGGCAGCGGCGGCCTCCCTGGACCTCGGGCGCATAGCGGTGACGTCATCCGGCGTGGTGACGTCACGCGCACAACGTAGGGGGCGTGGCTACCGGCGAAAACCCGGAAATGGCGCCAAATTCGAAAATCCTCCCCATAAAAGCAGGCTAAACTCCATGGAGGTTCCTGCTGACTGCCAGACAAGTGTATGTGAGTATGTCTACCCGCGACAGCTCAGCACGTGAGGGAGAGATTGACACCCTACCAACTGTAAGTAGGCTATACGCCAAAACATGCGCAAATGGTCACTTGTACAGCGGATGCATATATGTTCCCTTTCTTGTCTCCCCTCTCCCCCACTTTCATGGGTAGATGGATAAGGAGGGTCCAAAGAAAATGGACCCGAGGAAAAAATCGAAAAAATGCGTCCTCTGCAACAAAAGGCTCGAGGAGAGCTATAAAAAACCCCTATGCGAGGAGTGAGTGTATTACCGCAAGTAATGCTCCTGAATCCAACACTTGCACTGCTATAACAGTGAATTGCTCTGCCTTCACAGATGCACGGGGAAAATTCTCGCAGAGGAGAAAGCAGCATTCAAATCCGATATCCGCTGCATGATAAGGGAAGAGCTGCAGGCTTCCATGGCGTCCCTTCCCCAGGCCCAGCCAGGTCCGTCACGGGTCCCTAAAAGACCTAGACAGACCGAGTCGGCGAGTTCGATCTCCGGTGAATCGCTGGAGCTCCTATCCGAAGGGGAATTAGAGGACCCACCGGTTCCCATAGAAGACGAGAAGAAATATTACTTCTCATCAAGCGACATTGCGCACCTCATCAAGGCGGTGAGGGAAACAATGCAAATTGAGGAAGATAACCCGCCGAGAACAATCCAGGATGAGATGTTTGGCGGCCTCCGATCTAGAAGAAAGATCATGTTCCCAGTCAACCAGACGCTGCAACAAGTGATCACAGATGAATGGCAGGAACCGGAAAAAAGGATCACTGTTCCAAAAGAGATCCGAAACCGGCTCGCATTCGCTACCGAGGACGTCCGCCTGTACAGGGAAACCCCCAAGGTGGACATCCAGATCGCAAAAGTGGCCAAGAAGACCCTCTTGCCCTTCGAGGACACCTCCCAGCTATCCGATCCGATGGATAAAAAAATCGACGGATTAATGAAGAAAGCCTGGGAGGCAACATCCCTCACCATCGAGGCTAACATAGCCTCAACCTCAGTGGCTAGATCCATGACGCTCTGGCTAAACAGGCTAGAAGCCTCCATAAAGGATCGGGCCCCCAGAGAGGAGTTGGCCAGCTGTCTCCCCCTCTTAAAAATGGCTACCGCCTTCCTGGCTGACGCATCAGCGGAGACGGTAAGATACGGGGCAAAAACCGGAGTCCTCAGCAACTCAGCGAGAAGGGCACTATGGCTGAAGACTTGGGCCGCAGACATTACATCCAAAAATAAGCTCTGCGCCATCCCCTTCCAAGGGGAATATATGTTTGGGCCCGTCCTGGACAAAATCCTGGAAAAAGTCGGCGACAAGAGTAAAACCCTGCCTGACAGACAACCTTTCAGGAAACCATCCTTCCCGAAGAGGACGCGCCAGCCTCCTCCCGAAGTTAAAGGGAAAGGGAAGACTGGAAGATGGTCGTACCCCAAGGGAGGTCGGGGTAAGGAAGTCCAACCCTCCCCTGAACAAACAGGGGGTAGATTAGCGGGCTATCTAAGCCAGTGGCAAGGGGTAACGTCTAACCCCTGGGTACTCCGAATAATCGAAGTAGGGTACCAAATTGAATTCCACTCGCTACCCCCTAGGAGATTCCTTATAACCTCCCCGGGGTCCCTACAGGAACAAGGGAACCTCATAAAAGGCGTTCAGGAACTTAAGGACCTAGGGGTCATTGCGCAAGTCCCCGATCACGAAAGGGGTGAGGGATTCTATTCCCCCCTATTTCTAATAAAAAAAACGAATGGTTCCATTAGGACTATATTTAATCTTAAAGCCCTAAATAAATTTATCTCGTACAAAAAATTCAAGATGGAAACAGTAAGATCCATCGTCCCACTAATAGATCGAGATAGTGTAATGTGCACCATAGATCTTAAAGATGCATATTACCATGTCCCAATAACGGCAGCCCATCACAAGTACCTGAGGTTTGCTCTGCGGGAGGGAGACAAGATCCAACATTACCAATTCACAGCCCTTCCATTCGGAATCTCCACCGCCCCTCGGGTATTCACGAAAATCGTAATAGAGATGGTAGCCTACTTCAGGCGGAATCAGATCCGCATATTTCCGTATCTGGATGACTTTTTGTTGGTGTCAAGGACGGAAAAGACCATGCGTATAGACCTATCCATGGTCTTATCCACCCTAAACAGTTTAGGGTGGATAGTTAACAAGCAGAAGTCCGACTTGAACCCTGGTACACAAAAGGTGTACCTGGGAGTATTACTAGACTCCCACATCCAGGAATCCCGGCTTCCATCATCTAGGAAGGAAGACCTCACCCAAAGAGTAAAATCCTTCTGTCAGACTACGGCGGTTTCCATTAGAGAAACAATGAAGGTGCTGGGCATCCTGACGGCTTGCATTCAGATAGTCCCATGGGCACAAGCCCATACCCGGCAATTACAAGGATTTATCCTTGCCAACTGGGACAAACGGCAGACATCCCTGGATAAGAAGGTGAGCCTGTCCGTCCGAGTCAAAGAGTCCCTACGCTGGTGGACCTCACAGAGGAACCTAAGCAAAGGTACCTCTTGGTCACAAGAATCTACCGTACCCATCACAACAGATGCCAGCAAAACGGGATGGGGAGCCCAAGTAGCCGACCAAAATCTACAGGGGATTTGGGACCCCCAAGTAGCTAAACGCTCATCCAATTTCAGAGAACTAAGGGCAATCTGGGAAGCCCTTCAGGCGGCAGAACCCCTTATAAAAGGAAGGCATGTCAAAATCCTAACCGATAATATGACAGCTCTGTCATTTGTTCGTCACCAGGGGGGAACGCGACACCCGCACCTGCAACGACTGGCAACAGAGATACTCCGCTGGGCGGAATCCAACGTGCTGTCCCTCTCAGCGATCCACTTAAAAGGGTCCACAAACGTTGCTGCCGACTTCCTGAGCAGACAGAGCATCCATCCAGGAGAATGGGGACTGAATCAGCGAGTCTTCGACCAACTAATCTGCCAGTGGGGAGAACCGCAGATAGACTTGTTCGCCACGAAGAGAAATTCAAAGTGCCAGGACTTTTACTCGCTGAACCCCAGAGACAATCCACGCGGGGTAGACGCCCTGTCCCAAAGCTGGGACATGGACCTAGCCTACGCCTTTCCTCCCTTCCCACTGATCCCCCGCACCCTCAGGAAAATCCAAACCAGCCGGGCGTCAGTCATACTAGTTGCCCCTATGTGGGACAAAAGGCCCTGGTATCCCCTGCTAAAAGCCTTGGCGATCCGGGGTCCATTCCTACTACCAGCCGTAGAAGATCTTCTCCTCCAGGGCCCACTAACATACCCAGGGGTCGAGAAATTGAAGCTAGCAGCATGGATGCTGAAAGCATGATACTGCGTGGGAAGGGACTCTCCCATAATGTAATTACTACCCTAACAAAAAGCCGTAAACCTATCACGATAGCTATCTACGATAGGATATGGAAAAAATTCACAGAGTTCTGTAAAATAGAGCCAGGGAAAATCCCAGGAATTGACATTCCCGTAATCCTGGAATTTTTGCAGGCAGGCCTAGAAAAAGGCCTTAGTCCTAGAACCCTTAAAGTCCATACAGCAGCACTAGGGTCCTATCTAGATTTTCCCTTGGCAGAACACCGCTGGGTGCGTAGGTTTCTCAAAGGGGCAGAACGGCTTCGACCCTTTGTTAGAGAAACCTTTCCTACCTGGGACCTAAATATAGTCTTAACTAGCTTTTGCCAATCCCCCTTCGAACCCCTCTCACAACTCCCCTTGAGGATGCTCACACTAAAAGTTACCCTTTTAGTTGCCATAACATCGGCTCGGAGAATAGGGGAATTGCAAGCATTACATTGTATTGAACCATACATGGTAATACAAGACGACAGGATTACCTTCAAACTAGACCCAGCCTTCCTTCCGAAGGTAGTGTCAAAATTTCATAGGGAGCAGACGATCACTCTGCCCTCCTTCTGTCAAAATCCCCGTAACGAGAAAGAGAGAGAATTTCATAACCTAGACGTTAGGAGAGCTGTTCTAGCGTACCTAGAGGCCACCCGCTCTTTCCGTAAAAATAATAACCTCTTCATTCAATTTCAGGGGCTGGCAAAAGGAAAGACGGCAACTAAGAGCACCATCGCGAGGTGGATCAAGACCGCCATCCAAGAGGCATATAAAGCCAGGGGTCTCGACCCTCCGGGAAAAATTAGAGCTCACTCCACTCGCTCTCTTTCCTCCTCTTGGGCAGAAAAAGGCCAGGCGTCTGCCGAGCAGATCTGCAAGGCGGCGACCTGGTCGAGTATACATACATTTACCCGACATTACAGGGTTAACGTCCAGTCGGACAAAGACCTGAGTTACGGACGTAAAGTCCTTCAGGCAGTGGTCCCACCCTAGGGCCACGTATAATTTGGTATACTCCATATGTAATGGGGCCGTCGGGATGACGCTCTGGAAAGACACGGATTACTTACCGGTAGTCCCTTTTCCAGGAGTCATCACGACGGCCCATAGTTCCCTCCCCTTTAAGAATAATTTATGTTCTTTAAATGTAAATATGACCGAATTTGGTTTAGTAAACATTGTCCACCGTAATGATTTATAAGTCACTGAAGCACGGGTGGAAAGGGAGGTGCTTTTAAACTCTTCCTGTCCCTACCTGGGTCAGAGGGCAACCTCCATATGTAATGGGGCCGTCGTGATGACTCCTGGAAAAGGGACTACCGGTAAGTAATTCGTGTCTTTCGTTCATATAGTGAAAATAGATGGGCCTTTTATACATAAACTTTGTAGGGGTTGCTCACCTCAAACCATCACATTATTGCTACTTTTTCAAAATCTGTTGTGGAAAATAGATCATAATGTAGTAATAGTCCCTGGTTCACAAAGTCTTCTGAAGCAATCAATGATATAACATGTAATATTGTATCACTCAAGAAAGACATCCAGGCTCCTCTTGTACTCTGTTAGTGAGTTCACCATCACCATGTCCTCAGGCAGAGAGCTCCACAGTCTCACTGCTCTTACAGTAAAGAACCCCCTTCTATGTTGGTGTAGAAACCTTCTTTCCTCTATATGTAGAGGATGCCCCCTTGTTACAGTCACAGTCCTGGGTATAAATAGATGATGGGAGAGATCTCTGTATTGTTCCCTGATATATTTATACATAGTAATTAGGTCACCCATAATTTTTTTTTAGTTGCCTGCCATTGAATCCGCTCAAACTGTGATAGGTCTTTTGAGAAGCAGTGCCCCAAACCGTATAGGATAAACTATGTAAAACTGTTTTTGTAAAATGGCATTTTCTAATATCCAAGGGTCAGTTTACGGATGTTCTTAGATTCTGAATTTAATGTTGTATTGAACACTTTGTTCTCTCAGGTAACTGCGGCACCAATAGACACTTTTTGCAGTGATCGAAGTGCAGAATACGAACGACAGATGTTGAGAAATGGAGGGGGCCAAGAGGTCTCGAAGTTGCTTGTTTTTGGAGCCCCCGAACATCACGGTGATTGGGTCTTAAGGGATTCACAGTTTTTCCCCAAAAATCCATGTGGTCTCTTGGCAATTCGGCCGTATCATGGTTGGTCATTCATCAGGATCCCAGGTAGGTGAAGAAAATGTCAGAATAAACCATGCTGGGGAGAAGAGCAGAAGAATAGCATATATTTTCATTGCCATTATACTCGATCTATCTCAAGAGGAAATCACAGACTGGCTCATGTGGTCTTTTTATGCTGTAATTTTTTGTGCTTCTATAACTATATGCAGCACAACATACAGGTTGACACCCCAGTCACATGTATAGATCTCCAGCTTTCTGTGAACATCCTTCTCAGATGTCACATTATTGTTTATTTACATCACTTGTAGTAGCTTTTAATTGAAGAAATGGTGCAAATATGGAAAACACTTAGGCTGGGTTCACACAGGGCGGATTTGCCGCTGAATTTCGCTGTGGCACATCCGTCTGCGGCCGCTAATCCTGGGGTTAGCTAGCCATGAGGACGAGATCTGTCAAAAATCTTGTCCACACGGGCCGAACAATCTGTCGCGGCAAAGCCAGCCGTAGCCGATGCTGCGGCGCGCATTTCCGGGACGCAGGATGTCGTCTTTGGCTTTTTTTTTCACTGCAGCCTTGCTCATCTCTATGGGCGAGCCGTCCGCAATGGAATAGCATGCAGCGAAGCCGCTCCAAAACCCGTGGCTTAGTGCGTCACTTATCCCACGGAAATCTTGCGGTTTTTCGCTGCGGAAAAAACTTAAGATTTCTGTGGTGAAACCGTGCCGTGTGAGCCCAGCATTAAGGTGTTCCACAATGGCAAGGTCCGCACTGGATGGTGTCGTTTTTGCAGGGAAATTGCATTCTTATTCAACATGGATTTCACCCTTTCATTTTGCATTGCGGAATGCGGGTCCGGCGAAATCCAGATTCCGCAGCAAATACCGCCCATAGCATACGATGAAAAAGTGCTTTTTTTTCCTGCACACAAGCAGAAATCAATTGCAATATCCTACTCGCGGGGAAAAATCGCCGCATGTTGGCCCATCTCTAGCTTGGATGCAAGATGTGATACAGGCGAGCATGGAGTCTCTCGTACCCTGTTGTACCACCTCTAGCTTGGATTCAATATATGATACAGGCAGGCATTGAGGCTGTAGTACCCTGTTGTACAGTCTCTAGCTTGGATACAAGATGTGATATGAGCGTGGAGGCTCTAGTACCCTGTTGAGCCATCTCTAGCTTGGATACAAGATGTAATAGGGGAGGCATGGAATTTCTAGTACCCTATTGTACCGCCTCTAGCTTGGATACAAGATGTGATACTGGTGGGCACGGAGGCTCTAGTACCCTGTTGTACCACCTGTAGCGTGGATAGAAGATGTGATATGGGCAGGCATGGAGGCATACAGATTCTGTATGATATCCTTCAGTGTATCTGTCCACATTTGCTATAACTGAGCCTTTAGATTGTGTAAACTCGTAGTTTGTTGAAGTTGGCATCCCAGATGGTCCCATACCTGCTCTATTGGCGATTAAATCTGGGGATCAGGCAGCCACAGAAGTGTGACAATGTTGTGAAGGCATTCTCATGACATCCCTACTGTGTGCGACTGAGCATTAACCAACTGCAAAATGCCTCTTGAAAGCCCAGTCATGGAAGGCAACAGGTGTGGCTACAGTGTGTTCTGAGTATATCGCGTTGTTGTGGTTTCTCGTACCGCTACTAGCGTTGACAGACTGTCGTATGCAATTGTTCCCCAGACTATCACACCAGCAGTTCTAGTATTCTGGGTTCCACAGCAAAGGCAGGGATGAGGCACTCACTCCTAGGTCTCCAGACTCAAACAAAGCTCTTGGGAATGTTCAAACTATACCTGGATTTGTTGCAAACGGAGACAAGAGGTGGTGGGTGTCAGAGGCACGTTATGGTCGCCATGAGACCAAATGTCCTTAAGCCAGGCACATGGAAATGGTTCTGAGTATACACATGGGCCTGTAACGATGGCGCCAACTTTCTCTGGATTGCGGATAACAAAACAGTTGGGGGCGGTCGTGCCTAAAAAACAGACGATCCTCCCTACTCGATAGTCTGTTGATGACATCCCGAGACCGATTTCCTTTGTGCTTTCAACGCATTTCACTGGTTCCAACATCTCTTAATATGGTCAGTATTGTCCAATGTCACAGGCAATTTTCATCGGTACGACCATCCAGCTTCTCTCATCCCAATAATGCGCCCCTCTCAGACCCTGGTAACGGAGTGAAAGCTCTTCTCTGCATCATAGAAGCGTCTAGTGGTCAACAAGCTCTACACAAGCGGAAGAAGAGGACACTACAAACAAGGAGCCTCTGAGACCTTTTTATAGGCCAAGGGGGAAACCTGTTTTAGGGCCTCAGGTGACAAAACTAATCACACCACAACTATCATCTACGCATCTGCCTGAGATGTAACTGCATGCCGAGATTTGCAGCAAATTGACAACTTCTTCTAGGTGCCTAATTCATTCTGACAGTGTTTTTTTTTTTATTTTTTTTTTTATTTTTTTGGGTGAGCACTTCAATTTTTGATAATTTTTTTTAATAGCATGCAGAGAATAGTATGTGCTAGATAAAAGAAAATACTGTCTTTGAACAGTTATTCGGTATATTCAATACATTTTAAGGCTTACTCTAAAATTGGGAGTTTTCCATGCTGCACACTGCTGTTTCCATGTCTGAGCACTTCCTCTTTCACTACAAGATGAATATAATTTATGGTAATGTCAGTGATGTCTCATGCTGCCTCCAGTAATAAGCTACTGCGGCCTGATGGAGAGTTGTAGTTCCTACTAGGACTGTGGGAATCTCCAATACCTTCCTGTTCTATTGATAAAAAATGGTTCAGATTTAAATGGAAGGAAGTGGCAGAGTTGTTAACAGTCTCAGAGGTTCCTTCTGTTTGTGAAAGCTAGACAACGCACTTCTTGTGACCCTATTGTTGTTCTCATTCCAAAGGAGAATGATGGGATACTTACAGCCAAGGTTATCTGTGCCACAATGGGAGTCTCAGATGGGCTTTGCTCTCCCTTACTTTTTAGCACGTGATGTTTATTATCTGAAGAAGCTTTCTTTTGTATTTGTAGTACGGTATGAACAGCTACTACGTATGTTTTCAGGTAATGCAAAGCTTCTTTTATAGGCCGCCTGCAGTCGGCCGTGTCGGATCCCGCTGCGAGACGCGGACCCGTGCCCCTGCACAGTCCTGCGGCTCACCCGCTCCCGGCGTCTCCTTTCTGTGCTGTGTGCCGGCTGCCGCCCAGCCGGCGCGTGCGCAGAGAGGAGTCGGCCTGCCACTACTGGCATTTCTGTGCAGGCCTCTGCGAGACCCGCCCAGAAATGGGACATGACACGATTTGTTTTCCGCGTGTGTTTTTACGTGGACAAATCACGGCAGTCTGCCTAGGATTGCGTCATCTGATGCAATCCTATGGCAGCGGGCATGTGCGGAAATTCTGCGGGGGATCCGTTAAGCTAGTTTCACGTGGGCAATTGCAATTTTGCCATGAGAAAATTGTGGCATAATTGCGCCTTTGTTCCCTAGATTTTTGAGCGTCAGTGATTCTTTTTCTTGAGAATAATATTGCATCACTGCCGCCCGTGGTAAAAAATTGCATGTTTTTTTTTGGCGTAAAAGCCAATGGGACTTTCTACTGTTAAAAGTACATCACGCGAAAATCACAAGTTTCGTGCAGTGTAATGCGATAAAAAAAGGCTCCATAGGGAAACATGGGCGATAAAAAAAAACCTCACACATTGCAGGAAGATGGGGCATGCCACAATTATTTTTTTTTCTTGTAACATCGCATCGGTGAAAACCACGCTAATGTGAGGTAAACCAATCAGTCATTGGTTTCATAATACTGCTTTGTTTTTTACTCTCGCATCGTGTTATTTTATTGCCTGTGTGAAGGCAGCCTTATTCGAAAAAAAATGCTGTAGCTTCAACTAAATACATGGTTAAAACTAGATGCACTAACATTTCTGATCCCTTTTACAGCTTATCTACATTAGCATTTTGCTTTCCGTTTTTAATGGATCAGATTTTTTTCTTTTCTTTTAAAGGGAACGGAGAGCAAAACTACACGCTAGTGTGACCAAGGCCTAAGGCTTTGTTCATACCTGGTTTACGTGTTTTTTTTTCTATTATGTTTGACATATGTGCCAATTGTATCCAGAGGCCTCCATGTTTGACAATCGAGACCAATTGTAGACCATGACCTATGCTGGAGCCTTTCTTCGGATGTGTACATTAGGGAATACTACTTCTGATATATACTTCTGGCAGAAGACCTGAATGTGATGTGAACAGTGCTTAATATTACATAATATTACATAGTAACATAGTATGTAAAGTTTACAAGTAAATATGTCCATGAAGTTCAGACTTATCCTGCAGTAATACAGGAAAAGGCAAAAAAAAAAATGAAAGAGAATGAATTTTCCTCATTTTAGGAAAAAAATTCCTTCCCAACTCAAACTCTGGCAATCAGAATAATCCCTGGATCACCGACCCTTCTGAAGTTGACTGGTTGTCCACAGGCGAGGTGTCCTAGCGAGATCCGTGGAGTTTTTCATAAGAGAACTATGGAAAGCGCAGCCTACTGCTCACTAGTGGAGAATCATAGCGATTTTCCGCTCGCGTGATTAAAATCGTGTCATGCTGCGATTCTAGGCAGTCAGCTTATTATTGATATAGGCTCATCACGGAGACCTTTGTAGTTGTCCCCCCCCCCCCCCCCCCCACAGTGTAATATCGCTAGCAATACTCCGTCCCGGCCGTGGACAGGCAGCCTTAATCTGGTAACTACAACATGTAATGTTACATTCAAGAAAGCCCTTTTTTTTTCCTGACCTAACTTCTACAACTATAGAACAGTTTTCAGTGCTTTTAACACTGCAATTTTAAGTGCCTGTCAGAGATGTATGTCAGGAAACTCCTCCAAACAGATGCTACTGTACCAGCATACATTGCCATCTATCGTCTATGGACTTCAATAGGCAATAAATTAAAAATAAAGTATACTGCACTGTATTTTTTATTACATAAGTTTCCTAATGTATACCAGTCTGAACAGTCTTGGCCTCCCAATGCTACATGGGGGCCTATAGATGCTTTTGATGTATCTTCTCAGACCTTTCCTTACACGGTGTACCATGTTAAAGCAGTCTTTCTTTGTAAGAATGACCAGAATTCATGTGAACTCTGGATGTGGAACACTGCTTATACTTTTAAATATTTATTTCAAACCAGAATAGACAAAACCGCAGAAAGGCAGTTGAGTCTAACCCGCCAAAGTATTAACAGAACACACAAAAAGTATTCCACACACATCTCCAAAGTACAATTACCTTCTCTGTTATATACAACTATAAGGCATTGGCAGCAGCTGCTTGAACCTGGTTGTGCCAGTTATGCTTAGTTAATTAAGATCCCCAAGTCCTTTTCCATGTCAGTGTTGAGGGCCATTTATACTGAAAGATAATCACTGAAACGACAGTTTTGAGCGATCATCTTTGCATAACTCTAAGTAGCTAATCAGCTACTTAAAGAGTTAATGCAGGCGGAGTTCTGAGAACAAAGCAGCAATTATGTATATACGAACAGCTGTGTTCTCTGAGCTTTTCAGCTGATGTTTCGCTGGGAACTGCCAGCGGGATAGCAGCTGAAAGAATACTATCAGCGCCGCCTGCTGAGAAAAGCTTCCTAGAAATCACCGATGAATGAATAGTGTGCGCAAAGTGACACAAAATTTGCTCAAAAACCATCTTTTGAGCAATAACCATTGAGTGATAATCGTTGTCTAAATGGGCTTTTTTCCCTGTATGTTTCCATTTAGTGTGTAAAGGTGACATGTATTTCCTCTCCCCATGTGTATAACCTTACATTTATCAGTGTTAAACCTCATTTCCCACTTTTCTGCCCAAGCCCCCAATTTATCCAGATCCATTTGCAACCGCATTCTGTCCTGTCTTGGGTTAATTATTTTGCATAGTTTTGTATCATCTGCAAATATTGATATTTTACTGTACAATCCCTCCACAATTATGATCATAAATATATTAAAAATAGAGCCCAGTACTGCTCCCTGTGGTACCCCACTAGCAATGTTGAATCAATCAGACTATGTACCACTAATAACAGGCCTCTGCTTTCTATCACTGACCAGTTACTTACCCCCTTACACACATTCTCACCCAGACCAAGCATATTATATACCAACCTTTTATGTGGCACAGTATCAAACGCTTTGGAAAAATCAAGACATACAAGATCCAATGACTCTCCCCGGTCCATCCCCGGTTTGAAATAATTATTTAAGGCCTATATCTATCCTGAATATAGACTACAAATTGCTGTCAAAAATGCTAGCTAATTGCCTCAATTCTATAATTTTAGATTTAATACATCCGGACCAAACAGGTTTTATGCCTGAAAAATCTACTTGAGAAAACCTGCGGTGGGTACAGGTAGTGGCGCCGATGGGAGAGACCGCGGATGCAAGCTAAACACTAGCTTCCCTAGATGCCACAAAAGCATTAACCTCCATTAATGGGCATTTCGTTTCCTTGTGCTATGGAGATTTGGTTTTGCAAGATTTTTATTAACTGGGTTTCAATGCTCTACAAATCACCCCAGCCATATATCTCAGTAAACGGTTCCTGCTCCCTATACTTCCAGCTACATAGGGGCACGACATAGGGCTGCTCTCTATCACCACTGCTTTTTCTCTGGCTATAAAACCGCTGGCCATCATGTTTCGGAGGAGCTCATTGTTCGAGAGAGTTGTCATAGGGGAGCATGAGGATAGAGTGGCGTTGACAACTTTATTTATGTCAAACCCAGAAACCGCTCTTACGCACGCCATAGAACTTTATAAATCAATATAGAGGGTTTTCAGGCCGGCATATTAACTGGGCCTTGATGCCTCTTTTATAGAACGAGTCTGCTGTGTATTTCTGATTTAATATGCAGTCTTCAAATTACTGATGCCTTTAATTATCTGGGCCTTCATATCTCTAATAACTCAGGAAGGTCTTTTAGATGTGAATGTATATCCTTTGATAGACTTATTTAAAACTAAATTCAAAACCTGTGATCTTTGCCGATTTTCGGTGGCTGGGCGTATCAATTTAATAAAGATGATGGTTTTGCCGAAATGCCTGTACATCCTACAACACACTTCAATAGTAATTCCCTCCTGATTTTTCAGGTCAATGAACTCGCTTATGACATCTTTTATATGGGGAAGTTTTCTTCTGAAACTTAACATTTGCACTCTTCAAAGACCGAGGCTGGGGCTGCTTTCCCAGACTTACTCCTATACTACATTGCTAGCCAATTGATTCACTTAAGATGCTGGTTAAGTGATGACCCGCTTCTTAATTCAGAGTCACATTTAGCTCATTTTCTAAAAATCCCAAATCTGTGGCTGGTGCTGGAATCTTCCCTAACTTGCAGACTGCTTCCAATACGTAAAATGGCCTTGACTGTATGCAGACAATCTAAATCGATCCATAAACTCAGATATTGTGGCTGACACTTCCTTATGGCATAACCCCAGTCTGACTGAGCTGCTTCCCCTGCAGGATGCCTCTGGGTGGGAAAACTGTGGAATGCGAACTCTGGGTGATTTGTACACTTCTAACCCTTTTTCCCCTTCTTCGAACAACTAAAAGCTAAATACGAACTACTTCATACCCACTTCTTCAGATTCCTACAAATCGAACACGCACTACAGACACAATTTGCATCTCCTGGACCCTCTATATCACACTACCCCTGATAGGTATACTACGCTCCCAAGGTCTGCAAGGCCTCATATCCACAATGTACTCCTTCCTAATTACAGCAAAGACCTCTCGCAATACTTTCCTGGCTCTACTGGAATGGAAAACACTGACACCAATTTTGACAAAGGGAATACTTTCAAGATGTACTAGCGTCTCCTCTATTCGTTTCTCCTAGGTCTAATAACAAAATGATAAAGCTATACATCAGTGCTACCTTATTCCAGTGAATAGGTTTTTGTATTGTTTTTTTTTTTTTCAAATATGTATTGTAACTGAAAATAAAAAGTCACCAAAAGTACTTGAAAAAATATTTTTAACACAAAAATGTGATTTATGTAATGAGCCATTTTCTTTTAAACATTCTCTCTAAAGAGCCTTTTAGGAATGCGATTGGAAAGTTTTTTTAAAAGCTCTTGGGAAGATTCAGCTACTTCCTTTAAACCAAACATGGTGGCCACTTGTAATGCAAGATCCTTAATTCTCTTGATCCATCAATGAGAGTTTTAGAGTAAGGACAGGGTTCCAAGAGAACAGTTGCTCTCCTCGCTCTCCAATCTAAAATAAAAAATTAAATAAAAAAAAACAGCATAATTTTTAGCAGCTGCCTTAGGTAAATCAGTTTGATTATCCACTAAGTCTACTTGTCTCGTTAACTTTGCTAGTTAGGGCTCTTTGGTTTAAAGGAGACGTGCAGTCAAAAAATAATATAGCACTCGTTGTTCAGGATTTTCTGCAGCGTAAACGATGGACAATAAGCTGAACGATGATCGTTCAGTGCAAACAGCAGCCGTTCACTACTGAATGGCCGCTGTGTTAAGTGAATGGAGAGGGGGCGGAGGAGAGCGAAGAGTGAAATCTCCTCCAGCCACCCCGACTCCCTGCTGGCCACTCTTTCAGAGAGCCAGCGATACTCACTCTTGTGTGTCAGCACGGGAGCAAGTATGTGCCAGGGCGAGTATCGGGCATCGTTTGCCCGACATTCGTCCTGTATAAATGGGGCTCTAATGCCCTTTACACGACTAAATCTTTTGTCTGTCTGCCATTCATATCAAAGGGATGGACAGCAGAATTATTCAGCTGCCAAGAATTGAAACAAGGCAAGTGGCGTTTGAATTGCTTTATATTCGGAAAGATACTTTATGGTGAGAGAACAGAGAAATGTTTTGGGGTTTTTTCTCAATCTCAGGGAATTCCCAACACGGGTGAATGCCTTTACCCACACTTGGAATTTCAATCTGGTATATGCATTTCCTGCTATTTCTTTAACCCCGGCAGTCTTGAAAAAATTGAGGGACAAGGCAAGAGTGGTACTAGTAGCTGCATTCTGCCATAGATTCTGGAACAACTGCATTAGGGGTCTGTTTGTCACCCTCAAGTGAAGAGTCTTCACTTGATGGCCTGGAATTTCAGCAGAAAATTTTAATTAGAAAAGGATTATTGAAGTCCTTAGTCTCCACCTAGAAGAGCCAGAAAAGTCAATTAAAATATACTCCAAGACTTGGAAAACATTTCTAAACTTTACTAATAAAAAATCCTCCAAGTTTCACTCTGTACCGGTGTCTATGCTCAATGTCTATGCTCAAATTCCAGGTGTCTGCCTTGGGAGCACTCTTTGACTATAAGTTTGCCAAACACCCATGGATAATGAGGTTTATTAGGGCTTCCTATAACTCTAGACCAATATAAATAATTAAAGTTGCTCCCTGAGACCATAATGTAGCATTGAATAGTTTCACTAAGTCTTCCTTTGAGCCTTTAGGCAGCCTGTCCATGGGCATTATTGCATTGCGTTCCATAGCGTTGCTATGGAAAGCGCAGCCTCCTTGTCCACGAGCGAAGAATCACAGCGAATTTCCGCTCGTGGCCAGCAAATTCGAGCATGCTGTGAATTACCGCGATTCTCCGCAGTGGTCCTATCTGTCAGATAGGCTCACTGTGGAGATCCGTCTGCCGGCTCTTGCTCCTGCTCGGCGGGCGATCTCCACCGCGGGATACTGCAACGCCCGTGGACAGGCAGCCTTAGAGCCATAGTTTAAGGTTCTTACTTTGAAAACTGTCTTCCCTGTGGTTTTCCTCCATTCACTTCACTTCTTTCTTAGATGATATGATTATGATTTGATTTTCAAGAACAAATGACTGCACCCATCTTATTTCCTCCATTCTGGTGATGGGGTGGTGTTTCACAGGGTGTAGCAAAAAAATTAAATATTATTAAAAATGAAGTGTCTTTTCATTATCTGTAAAACACTGATGCGTGGAGTAGGCTCCACCTTCTCATCTTCAGTTTTCTTGTCCTTTGGTGTGTAGTCATCTTTCTAGACTCTTTTCTAGAGCTGCCAATCCACCAAACTAAGAAGTAGGGGTGAGAAGGAACTTGGCTAAGCTCTGAAGATCCTGTGTGCAAATGGGGGAAACTTCTAGAAGGTCAGCCATCACTGCAGCCTCCACCAAGCTGGGCTTTATGGCAGAGTGGCCAGAAAGAAGCCTCTCCTCAGTAGAAGACACCTGAAAGCCCACCTGGTGTTTTATTAGAAAGCACCTAAAAGACTCTTAAAACTGTGGAAAAACAATATTCTCTGGTCTGATGAAACCATTATTGAACTTTTTAGTCTCTCTTCTAAGCATTGTGTCTGGAAGAAACCAGGCACTGCACATTAAACTGCCCAATGCGATCCTTATAGTGAAGCATGGTAGTGGCAGCATCATGGTGTGGGGATGTTCTTCAACAGCTGGAATGGAGATCATCTTAATGAAAGCCTGATTCGGAGCACAAGGGACCTCAGACTGGGCAGAAGGTTCACCTTCCAACAAGACAGTGACCCTAAGCACACAGGAGGGACTTTAGGGCAACTTGGTGAATGTCCTTGAGTGGCCCAGACAGAGCAGGGACTTTAACCCAATCGAACATCTCAGGAGAGGCCTGAAAATGGCCATCCCAAGATGGTCTACATCCAACCTGATAGAGCTTGAAAACTTGTGCCATTATACCCAAGAAGACTGAAGGCTATAATTGCTGCCATAGATGCTTCAACGAGCTACTGAGTGCAGGACGTGAATACTTATGTCAATGCAAAATGTTCCTTTTTCATTTTGAGAAAAAAAATATACAGATTTCAGTTATGTTCACTTTGTCATTATAGTGATTGAGTGCAGAATGATGGGAAAAATCTTGCATATTTTTTTTTTATTTATTTTTTTTAATTTGCGCAAGGCCACAACATGAAAAAATGTAAAAAAGTAAACTGGTCCAAAGACTTTCCAAATGCATTGTAGGACCTTGGGGGAAAAAAAAGAGCGGTTGAATATCTCTTTGAACATAAATACTTATGTTCAATCACCAGCAGTGTTCTTCAGCTAAGGTCAGTTAGATACTTCATTTTTTTTTTTTCTTTTTAACTTCATAATAGATTTTTTTTTTTTGAGGATGTGCATTGAGAAGGGGGACCTGGCTTGAAACCTCTCTGAAATTTGTTCAGGGAAAAACAAACCCTCAAGTAGGAAGACCCAGAGGAAGTATTTCCGGTAAAGTGTTTTCAAACAAGGTGGTCTGATTTCCTGTTGTGAGAGTGTGGCGTACATTCCCACCGTAAATTTCTAAGGTGTAGTTATTTTGCACAGTGATCTGCGAACACTAGGTGGTGCTTGTATACTGTAGATGTAGTAAGAGTCTGAGGCCATGCGTCCTAAATATTAATTTTATTATGATACGGCATGTGTAATATAGCATAAAATTATATAGTACTGAGATATAGATTACATTTATTTTCAAACACCATTAAATCCAGAATGCTGTACAGATGAACAAGGGTTTAAACAAATTACATGCAATATGAAAAGCAACAGAAGCAATCCGTCGCGGATTGGCCAGTCTGCTCGCCAGAAAAATTCCCAGCAGTCTGCTCGGATCCTGGGGTTTGGGGGAGGGGAGTATTTTTTATTTATTTATTTTTTTTATGTGTTGAAATATCCAAAAAAGAAAAAAAAAAAGTTATACTCGCCTGTATCCCTCATTTTGCAGCCTCCTCTCGTTACCACATTGCCCTCAGTGTTCACCCAGTGAGTTCCAAGTGGAATGATCATGAAATGATCGCGCTACCCGGAACTCCAACAGATGAACCGTGAGGGCGGCGCAGACTGCAGAGGCCGGCAGCAAGAGGAGCGATACTGGTGAATGTAGTTTTTTTTTCTTTCTGTTTTTAACTTTATATAAAGGGCTTTATCACTGAGTGGGGGCTGGTTCCTGTGAGAGGCATTATTGCTGAGTCGTGGCTGGGGCCTATGGGGGGCATTGTCAATGTATGGGGGCCTAAATGGGGCATTACTGATTTGAAGACGTGTATTTTGCTTTTTATACATAAAAAATTTTTTAATATATATAATTTCTAAATGTTATAAGTAATGTGTGAGAAGCTTTTATAGAATGCCTAGGCAAAGTACGAAAGGTGTTTTTTTTTTTTTTTTTGTTTTTTTTTGTGTGTGTTTTATTTAAATGCTATATGCCTTCCCTAGGCATTGTATAGAATACCTAGGCATTATATACATAACAAAAAATGCTACTTACACAGAGTATGAAAAGAGAATCGTGGAAAGGCCTTTATCGAAAAGACATATGAAAATGCAATAAGAAATATAAACTAAAGTACAGGACTTTCTTACTGAAAAAAATTTACGGTATGAACTCTGAGATGCAGGCATTGCGCACCGCTAAGTCATTTGTGGTTCCGTGGCGGTGAGTAAGCCGCCTTCTGTGTGTCTCAGATTTTCGAAGTAGTGGCAGCAGGGGAAGGTGAGGAGCCAAATGGGTCCTGACTCAGCTTCCTGTGTTGGCAGATGGGTGGCAATGCACAGGGCATTGAGTGGGAGGAGCTGAAGAGGACCTATATATCAACACCATGCGGCGGAAATGTATAACGTTTTTGCACCACAAAGTGGCATAAAAGCTTTCATAAATGTGCCCTCATAGTCTGTGTTATTTTAAACTGCGACACTAGATGGCACCTTCTTCCAGAAGGAATACAAATATTTTTATGATAGTTCTTTTTTTTTTTTTTTTATTTTTCCTCTCTGTTCCAGTCATGGTTTTGACCTACAGATAGATACTGGTGCAAAATACTGACTGGCCACAATATGCAAATTTGGGCCCATGTTATACTCGTATTCTAGCTATAGAAAAAAGACACAAGGCGCTGTATTCCTACAATAACATTGTTGATAATTATCTGGTTCTAGTGAAATTAAACTCTCCTTTTATTAGGTTGTACAACACTATAAAGTAATTGTAGATAGAGGCTTTTTAACTCCAGAATCAGAAAGCCAAAGTGAGAAGTACATCAAATTATGAGGAAGTCTTGGCTGTGGTTTGCTCACCCAAAAATCGCCAAAGATTCTGAGCTTGGTTATTTATTTTTTTTTAATTAGATATTTTTTTTATTGAACATTTCCAACTTTTCTTTTACATATTTCAAATATATTATCAGTCATCATTGTACAGAACTGGTTCCCGCCCCAACCCCCTCCTCCCTCCCCTGGTCTCTCTCTTTGGTCCAGTATATATGAGTAGCTTAGGTTCAGTAAGTTCCATCTCGTGTTCTGGTTATGTTATAAACAAAGAGGGTTTTAAACGATAATTGTCCATTATAGTTCCATTGTTTTCTTTTCTCCCGTCGTCCAAATGCAGATTGTCCCTGCTCGGCCCGGGGGGGGGGGGGGGGGGGGGGGTGAACAAATGCCACCATCAGTTATTTGATCTCTCTCTCTCTACTCCGCCTCACATATTTCCGTGTACCATATGTCAACAAAGATTTATTATTATTATTATTACCGTTCTGTTTCCTCTTTTTCAATAAACCATATATTTTTTTTGCCCCTCCCACACTCATATTTTGTGTTTTTTTTTTTTTTTTCATTTATTTATTTATGGTCCTTTTATTTATTTACTTCCCCTTCCCTTCCGGGTTAGATTTCATAGTTACAGATGCTGACCCACACGGCATTCCACATCTCTCTCCGCCCGTGCACTTCCTATCACACTAACTGTCCTAGATTTGCTCTGGTTTGAGCCTGTATCAGTCTAAGCCATATATCGTAATATTTTTGGCTATTTTTGGGTTTTGAGCTCGGTTATTAATGACATGTTTAATTCAGTGCGTTTCTGGGAGCTCTGACCACTTGGTCTAATACTGATTGGGCACAACCAGTCCAATATGTATCTTTACTCTTCACAGTTTGTAGTTTAGCGTCTCTTTGCATTTTGTCATCTCAATGTGGGCATGAGGCTTTTAGTTTCTGCTATTGGCACTATATGAACACACCTCAGGAGGAGTATATTAGAATAGTTTATGAATAAATAGAATCCGTGTACACAACATTATTTGCTTTTTTTTTTATTTGCTAACAATGGTTTGAGTATTAGCATTTAGTCATTGTACATGTAAACCTGTTAAGGGTTAAACAAATGTCAGAAATGGAGTATATTATTTTTGAATTGTGTTTATTGTGAAGACTACAAACAGGAAGCTTCACTTTCCTGAATTAAAGTTACAAGGCTGTGATCAGCGACCCATCTGTTGGCTGCCTCCGTGAAATGGAATCGCTTAGGCCTCATGTCCACGGGCAAAAGAAGAATTAAAATCCGCAGTGGATTTTAACTCTTCTCCTGCCCGCGGATCCGCACCCCATAGGGATGCATTGACCACCCGCGGGTAGATAAATACCCGCGGATGGTCAATAAAAGGGATTTTAAAAAAAATGGAGCATGAAAAAATCTGGACCATGCTCCATTTTCGTGCGGGTCTCCCGCGGGCTTCTATTGAAGCCTATGGAAGCCGTCCGGATCTGCGGGAGACAAAAATCGGAATTTACTCACCCGCTCCTGTTCTTCCCTTCACCGCTGCACCATCTTCTCTCCGTCGCAGCCGGATCTTTTTTTCTTCGGGCTGGCGCATGCGCGGGGCGCGTCACCGACGTTCCCCGCGCATCCGCCGGGCCGAAGAAAGAAGATCCGGCCGTGACGCAGAGAAGATGAAGCCGCGGCGAAGGGAAGATCCGGAGCGGACGGGAGGTAAGTTTATTCTTATTTATTCTTATATTCAGTGCTCATGTCCGCGGGGCAGGAGGGACCTGCTGCGGATTCTCCGTGGAGAATCCGTAGCGGGCCTGATTTTCCCCGTGGACATGAGGCCTTAAAGAAGAACTTTCCTTGCGCTGAAATCTCCTACATGACATTCATACACTTATTTAAGCGGTGGTTTGTCGTCAGCTGTGAAAGATGGTGTGTTTTTTTTGCATGATGAGTTGTAATTTTTAATAGTACCATTTGTTACTCTTTCACTGCGGCAGAGGAATTAGAAGGACTAGAAATGCCTTCACTGCGTAATTCCCTTTAAAACTTAGCTGCTAAGAATTCTATAAATGTAAAAAGGAAAGTCTCAGAAAGGACTAACCATTACATAAAACAAACACTACTTCTTTACCTGGTTTGAGAGAAGAGCACCCAGATATGATTGTTCAAGAATGTCACGAAGAGGGTATTAATTAAAAAAAATAGGCCCCACAGAGTATATATGCCCTCAATAGAATCCATTCCGTCCAGTCTGATAATGGAATATGCTAAATTAGGTCCGGCGCCATAACAGTACCTCCACCTACTACTCACCACTAGATTGTTCACAGAGATACTTCACAAATGTTTAATACATTGCTCTGATAGCAAAAAAAATGGTTAGCTCAAATGGTTGACTCGCTTTATGCGTTTCTGCTGTCTATTTACTGTGGATCCTTCCACCTGAGAGGGCACTTATCCAATAGAAGTGGGCATTCTTCCCACTTGATATAGCCATAATCCCTGGCTAAGGCAGCAGTGCTGGTTAACCCTTTCCACTGTCTGACTTATTAAGACATTATGATTTAAAGGGGTTGTCCCGCGCCGAAACTGTTTTTTTTTTTTTTTCAATAGCCCCCCCGTTCGGCACGAGACAAACCCGATGCTGGGGTTTAAAAAAAAAAAAACGGATAGTACTTACCCGAATCTCCGCGCTCCGGTGACTTCTTACTTACCTTGCGAAGATGGCCGCCGGGATCTTCACCCACGGTGGACCGCAGGTCTTCTCCCATGGTGCACCGTGGGCTCTGTGCGTTCCATTGCCGATTCCAGCCTCCTAATTGGCTGGAATCGGCACACGTGACGGGGCGGAGCTACGAGGAGCAGCTCTCCGGCACGAGCGGCCCCATTCAGAAGGGAGAAGACCGGACTGCGCAAGCGTGTCTAATCGGGCGATTAGACGCTGAAATTAGACGGCACCATGGAGACGAGGACGCTAGCAACGGAACAGGTAAGTGAATAACTTCTGTATGGCTTATAATTAATGCACGATGTACATTACAAAGTGCATTAATATGGCCATACGGAAGTGCTGAACCCCACTTGCTTTCGCAGGACAACCCCTTTAAGGCTGTACAGCTCCGATGTTGGAAGACGGCCGCCGGGGTTCTCTTACTGTATATTGCCAGCATCTCTGCTGTTGGAGCCTATCCACCGTGTCACCTCATGCAGTACTGGCTTTAGCCAGCAGATATCGCTGTTGTATAACTGCATAAAAAGAGTAAGCCCCCAAGGCAAACCAGGATACAAAGTGGATTGGAAAGGGTTAAGGCTATTTAAGACTTCTTGACCTCCCTTTGTATGAACCCTGAGGACTGAAGTGAGAAGTCCTCTGTATTTCCCAATTTGCACTACAAATTGGTGTATAGGTTCACTTTTGGTTCCTAAAGAACCGGTCACACGACAGAAACACAACAAGCTAGTGAACCATTTGAGCTAGTGAACCATTTTTTTTTTTTTTAAATAAAAAGCAGACCACTGATTTTTAGCCCATACTACAGCCAGTGCAATTTAAAAAAATGAACCAAAGTTGTCCATAACTTTTAAATGTCACGGGAAATCTTCTAATTTAAAAGCTTTTAAGGTTTGGGAGGTAGAATTTGCAAAATGTTATTGCACTACTAGACCACAATCGATAGCTTGCATGACTTTCTCGGTTCTGATTTGATTAAACCTAAGGGTGACTACCCACTAGCGTTTGCGAATTTGCTGCATTTTTTCCCCCCTGGTGTCTATGGGGCTTTCTAATGATAAAAATGCATCGCGGCAAAATCGCAATTTACCGCGAAATCGCGATTTTGCGCGATGCGATTTTTAACATTACAAGTCCCATAGACACCAGGGGAAAAAAAAAAACGCTGCGAATTTTGCAGTGAAAAAACTGTAGTGGGTAGTCACCCTAAATGTGTATAAAATAACATACTTCAAGAGCATTTGTTCAACTGTATGGGCTAATGGGTCAGTGTCTTCTGTTTAGAGGACACTATTCTCGTACCTTTCGGTTAATGGCATGTACAGACACTTGGTATGTAGATGAGCTGTTTTGACGATGTACCCATCGGAGTTTTTTTTACTGGGTTTATATGGAAATGTGGATGGTCTAAGTTGGCTCCAGGGGAAGGGGGATTCATGGCATGTTGGTGATGCTGTCAGCGAGATCTCCACAGCAGCCACTACGCTGTTTCCCGGAGAGGAGAGGTAAGTACTGCTTCTTTCGTTGTTTTTTAATCACATTCCCAACCCCTTTTTTTTAACCTTTTTTTTTTTAAAAAAAAAATACTCTGACAACCCCTTAAGGCTGCCCGTCCACGGGCATGACTGTATACCGCTAGCGGTATTCCGCCGCGGGGGGAGGAGGGGGGAGCACTGATAGGTCTCCACGGTGAGCCTATTTAATGCGATTTGAATCCCGCAAGTGGAGAATCGCTGCGCTTCTCTGCTCGTGGACGTTGGGCTGCGCTTTCAATAGTTAAGTCTATGGAAAGCGTTCACTGCCGGATTATTGCTGCGGATAACGCAGTGACATATCGCCCACGAACAGGAAGCCTTGAGGTAATATAGGTTGAATTAGGCGTTCTTTAACGGTTACATGTGTTCTATCCATAGAACACTGCGTATACAGCACAAGTACACATTACTGTGACATTTGGATCTGGCTTATGGGTATAGTTTTTTGCTTTGCTTCTATGTTTCTGTGCTCGGTCTGTAATGTTACTGTTTGTGTTCCTTACAGACAAAGAGAGTCTCATCACTGACAGTGGGAAACTGTATGCACTGGACCTGTTGCTTACACGTCTGAAGTCACAGGGGCACAGAGTTCTCATTTACTCTCAGATGACTCGGATGATAGATTTGCTGGAGGTAAAATGCCGTACAGAGAAATCCTATATCTGAAATTGAGCCTTTGCAATGATGGATGTTATGTAATTTAAGAGGATATTTAATTTAAGACCTTTATTTTGTGTATAATGGAATCTAGAGAAAGGCAAAATAGAGGTTTAATTGCTTGTTATAGAATAGTCATCAAGATTGCTATGCCACGCGCATGGTCTGATTGTCACATGACCATCCGTGTAGATTCCCATGGGGCTGTATTCCAATTCCCTGCACAGCAATTGGTCAAGAGCACTGCCGTTCTCCTGATCAAAGATTTTGAAACTTCACCGATCATAATGTTATGGTGTATCCCAGTGTTACGCTATAACATTATTATAGGTGAATACCACTTTAACTATAATATTCGAACAGTTAGAGCGCTGCTCTGGCGAAAACCCATTTTTCCATTCCACATGACTGCAGATGGCTGGTTGACTGGCCCATTTCATTAACCCCTTGAGTGGCACGCCCGGAAATTTTCCGGGACGAGCTCCACTGCCCATAGCGATATAGCTCGGAAGATTTCCAGGCTATGTATCACTATGGGAGCTGCAGAGCACAATGCCACAAGCTGTGGCATTGTACTCTGCCTGCACTGTCCCAGAGAGAACAAAGCAAGGGTTTTGAAAAACCAGCAGAAGATATTGCCGATCTGCCGGCAATCTCCTGCTTCTAAGTCTCCTGCTTTGTTTATAGGTTGCCATAGAGACCATCGGCTTGTCAGAAGCAAGCCGATGGTCTCTTCTGTGGCAGGGAGAGCTAGTGCTTGGCTGTCAGAGGACAGCTAGGTACTAGCTCTTACAGCAGAGATCAGAGAAAACCTCCGATCTCTGCTGTGTTAACCCTTTACATGCTGCAGTCTATGTGACTGCAGCATGTAAAGGGCTGTCACTGCAGCATGTAAAGGGCTGTCACTGCAGCATGTAAAGGGCTGTCACCATCGGACCCCCGGGATGTGATCAGGGGGTCCTGATGGGTCCCTGTGGAAGTCCCCTAAAGGGACAAAAAAAAAAAAAAACAAAAAAACAAAAGTAAAGAAATTATAAAAAAAAATTTATAAAAACACTTGTCTCCCTTTACTTGGTAAAAAATAAAATCACACATGTGGTATCCGTGTGCGTCGTAATGACCCTGAGAAGGAAGTTAATGCATTATTTAACCCCTTAATGACATGGCCCCTTTTTTTCTTTTTTCCCCATTTCTTTTTTTCCTCCCTCCTGTTTAAAAAATCCCAACTTGTCCTGCAAAAAACAAGCCCTCATACGGCCGTGTCAATGGAAAAATGAAAAAGTTATGGCTCTTGAGACGCAACTGCAAAATTTGTTGAAATTCAATGATTAGACCATTTTTAAAAACCTGCCCTGGTGGGCACGACAGGGGGGTAGGAAACCCGCCACTCAAGGGGTTAAGTCAGCCCCTTTCTCTGTTCTTCTTTTAAACACCAATGGAGCTGGCTTGGGGCCCTTTTACATGGAATGATTCTCGTTCAAAAAAAAGTTGGATTGTGCGAATTTGAACGACAATCCTTCTCTTCCAATGATAGAACAATGAATGAGAATTTGTTCGCTTTTGTATATCTATTTTATGGAGGCATAAAAATAATTTGCGAGCGAACAAGTAAACTTTATCTGCCTGTATAAACGGGTTGCTCAAATGAACTTCGTCGTCATTCACTTGTGTGAACGGCAAATTGCTCCTTGTAAAAGGAACCTTAGTTATTGAGCTAAGCTGGTCCCCTGCAGTCGTGTCACTGACTCCAGGAGGCGACAGCAAGATCTATGACCCAGTGTCATTACTGGGCTGGATTTGGGTAAGTGGATTTGTCTAGATAAACTCTTTAAAGCGAACCTGTCAGGTGATTCATATGGCCCAAACAGCAAGCAACATGGAATATAGACAGACTCTCAATTACTCTGAAACGCTGTAGTGTTTCAGTGGGACAATATTTTGAAGGAGTCAGAAACGGAGAGAAATGTCAGCTGGGCTGCTCCCTAATGACTACCTCCCTCTCAGCTTGCCAATTGACAGGTTTCTCCCTATATGCAAAACTTGTAACGTAGGCTCCCTACAATAAGGTATCTGTATTTCATGCAGCCTGTGATTTGGGCAGCACAAACCTCCTGATTGTATTACTTTGCAGTAAAAATTGTTTGCACGGCTCATATGTACATATTTCATACTTCCATGTGCTATACCAATTGTGCAATGTTCAAGTATGATTATTGCGTCTCTGGGATTAGAAAGATAGTTGAAATTTGTCATTTGTACATTCCTTGCCACATGCATTACATATAGCACAGAAAGTTTCTCTTTAAGGGTATATATTGGATTGTAGGAATCAAATGTGAATTTTGATACAGTAAGAGATAAAATTAGTACAGGTTTAACATCTGCTGTTGTGATTATTTCTTTATAGGAATATATGGTTTACAGAAAGCACACCTACATGCGATTAGATGGATCTTCCAAGATTTCTGAGAGACGAGACATGGTGGCTGACTTCCAGAGCAGGTAAAGTGTTTGCTCAGTTCATTTTTTTTTCTTCTCCATTTCACCCCACCTGAAAAATGTTTACGTTTTTCAGCACATTGTATGGTAAATTAAATAGTACTAGTCGGAAACAAAAAGTACAACTTGCACCACCAAAAATAATCCCTCCTTTGGCTATATTGATGGGGCCCCCATAAAGGTGGGGATGAAAAAACTAAAGCAAAACAAAAAAAGTGATGAGTGATTTAGTGAGTTAAATGGGTTTCCCGGGATCTTCACATACTTAATGACATTCAGGATTGTTATAAGAAAAGGAGCAATACTCACCTGTTTATTACCACCGCCGTTTCCCACCTCCTTTTTTTGGGGGGGTTTGCCAATGCTGCAGCAATGCTGCAACTGACTACCCATGTGAGCATTGCAGCCAATCACTGGGGTCAGCTGGGGAGTATGTTAGATCATTGCGCAACCTCCAAAACAAATAATACCAGCAGGGAGCACAGGAATGGCACAATGAACAGGTGAGATTCACTTAATATTTTAACAGTTTCATTATGATTTTTGGGGGATTCATAAAACCCATAAAAGCGACCCTGCAGACCTGGATTGACACAGAGATGGCCGCACAACTTTTCGGACTACCTGATGCACACTGTGCACTAGTATGCAGTAGTCTAAGACACTAGATGTTGCTTTTTACCTGGTAAGTAGTCAAGTTACTAGGAAGAGCAGGGACTCCATGGTGAGGTTTGTTAAGAGCATCAGTAGCCTTAAAAGGTAGGGAGGCAGAGCTGGCTGTATAAACAGAAAATGCCTTGGCCCTTCCTGCCAGCAGGTGTGACGGGGAAGCAGAACTAGCCATAATGAAGTTAATCAGAAAGGTCAGCAAACTCTGCTTATTAGCTGTATCTTGAGTCAATTAAGGCAGTAGAAAGAACTAAAAAGGAGTCCAGGTTGGTGTAGAATGATAATTGGGCTCAGTTGGATTTGCAATCACTGGGGCCGAGTGCAATAAAGCAACATTAAGCATTAATAATATCCTTTTGCTCACACTGTGTGGGGGTGTGGGGGTGGGTGTGTGTGTGTGTGTGGGGGGGGGGGGCGGGGTGTGTTCCCTCCTTGGGCTCAGTGGTCTGCTTAGGCGTTGTGTGGTCTGCCTCCATTGGAGGTACAACACTAAGTTAAATGATAGTTTTGGCAGCTTTCAACTGACAGTAGATGAGGCTTTTTCTTTTTAATTGTCTTTCTTATTACTGTTGCATTCCAAAAAAAGCTCAACTATGTCAATTTCATTAAATAAAGGTTACACCGATTGGTGTATCTATCAGAATCATAGGGCTTCACAATAAGGTTGCATTAAAGGCTGATGGTTAAGTAAAAAAATGTTCTGTAATAGTCTATAAAGCACAACAGAATAAAGTAGAGAGAATTTGTTGTGCACAATAATATTAAGTTCCATACATAACTTCTACACCAAAATCCCTGCCCTGGGTTATAACTCATAATCATTTACATTTATTAAATTCTATGTATTTTTTCTTTCCCCATTAGGGCTGACATATTTGTGTTCCTGTTGAGTACTAGAGCTGGAGGTCTAGGTATTAATCTCACTGCTGCTGATACGGTAAGACACTTTACAGTTGCTAATAGAGAATAATTATTGCACTTAGTTTTGCACCTTATTGCATGTTAACTAACCTAAAGAATTGTTTAGTTACTGTTAAAAAGCAAAAGGTTGCAGTAATCCTAATGTTTGTTCTTCCGTAAATCAGTAGTTGCAAATCCTGTTCAGACTTCAAAATTGTATCTTTAGACTTAAGAAGTTCCCACTCTAGGTGTGCAATGTACAATGATATGATAAACATGCACACATTTCCTGACTGTCCAAGACCTATTCAAAGGCAGGGGAGGCTGGCGTATGTGTACTGGCTTTCTTTTGAGATTGTGAACAGACGTCTCTTGTCACATGTTCCTCTATGTGAAGCAGTATTATGAACTGAGCCTTGGGGGAGGAGGAGCTATGAAATGGGGTGTGCCTTTACAGAGAACGGAAAAAGCAGAAAACTTCAAAAAGAAATGTATTCATAAGTTGACTGTTCTGTGGCTGAACCCCTTCAGTGGCATGCCCAGAAGTTTTCTGGGACTAGCTCCACTGCCCAAAGTGACATAGCACGGAAGATTTCAGAAGCCGGACGATGGTCCCCGTGGCAGGGATTGCTGGTGATCAGCTGTCAGGTGATTGTCGGGCACCAGCTCTTACAGCGTAGAACAGAGAAAACCTCCGATCTCCGCTGTTTTAACCCTTTACATGCCATGGTCTGTGCGACTGCAGCATGTAAAAGGGCTGTCAGAGGGAGGGGGCTCCCTCTGTCACTATCAGATCCTCCTCAATGTGAGCAGGGGGTCCTGATGGGTCTCTGTGGCATCTGGAGGCTTGAATATAGCCTCCGGGTCTGCCAGCTAAATTAAGCTATGACGCTCCGACTCTGTCGAAGTGTCATAGCCTGTCTAATACCCTGCTATTCCTCAGCATAGCAGAGTAATAGAAAAATTAAAAAAGAAAGTATTATGCAAGTCAGGGACACAAAAGTTAGTTTTAAAAAATTATAAAAAAAAAAGCAAAAAAAAAACCCGCCAAAACCCCACCTTTCTCCCTTTACTTTATAAAAAATTGAAAACAAATTTACACATGGGGTATCCCTGCGTTCGTATTGACCCAGAGAAGGAAGTCAGTACATTATTTAATCTGCAGGATGCACGGCATGGAAAAATAAAATTTAAAACAGGCTAAATTAGCTATTTTTACCATATCTCAACGTACAAAAACGGAATAGAAAGTAATCAAAATGCTGCACGGCTCAACAAATGGTACTACTCCTCTCGAAAAATAAAAACCCTTACATAGCTCCGTTGATTAAAAAAAAAAAAAATGGTTGGGGTCTTTAAATGCAGAGATTTAAAAAAAAAAAAATTATTCATAATAAGTGTGAAAAAGTAGCGAAAAAGGGAAAAAAAGCTATTACAATTTGGTATTGGCATAATCGTACTGGCCTGCAGAATTACTTAGTTTAATTATAATTTTTTATTTAATATATGATTTATACTGCTCAGAGAATGCAACGAAAAATAAAAAAAAACATGCCAGAATTACAGATTTTCTTAATCTTGCCCATAGAGAAAAATGGGAAAAAAAGCTATCAAAATTTTACATGTTCCCAAAACTTTGATAAATGAAGACTAGAGTTCATCCTGCATAAAACACGGCCTTCTGGAGCTCTGGCAATGGAAAAATAAAATTATACGGCTCTTGGAATGTAGCAACACAAAAGCAAACCTTTTAGAGAAAAACATTTTTCTAAATGTACAAAAATAGCAAAACAAAAAAAAATCGTGTTTACTCCGAGAATAATGTTATCACACTATTTATTCTGCACGCTGAACGCCGTAAAAATGAAATCCAAAAAACAAATGGCAGAATTTTTTTTTTGTTTTTGTTTTCCAATCTACCTACAATTTTTTTTTACAAAAGTTATGCAATACATTATATATACTCAAAAATGATGCCATTAAAAAATACAAATTGTCCTGCAAAAAAAAAAGCCCTCATATGGCTGTGTCAATGGAAAATGAAATGGTTATGGCTCTTGGAACGTGAATGGAAAATGATGTAAAAATTAAATGATTGGCCCCTTTTAAAAAACCTGCCCTGGTAGGTCTGACAGGGTGGTAAGAAACCCTCCACTGAAGGGGTTAATACCTAGTTGTACATTGTGTACCTAGAAAGGCCAACCCCTGGACATTTCTGCATTATATGAATTAGGTGCTGTTATTTGTCACTTACACAAGTGCGGTAACAATTAAAATAGTACTTTTACAATAGGGAACATAAATGTATAAATCACCAGCCATAAATCTTGTATTTTGTAGTAGTAACAGTGGGCCATGGACAGTGGCGTGTCCCCAATGTAGACAGAACATGCAACTGCTATGGGGCCTGTGGGACAGCGGTCCTGGGGAAAAATGGTTCCACTCACTGTCCCATCGCTGACTCTCTTCCCTTGACCCTGAGTATCCAGCAGCACAAGTTTCACTTGTGTAGTACTACGGAGAGAGGGCAGCCTGCACTGACTGAGAGCAGTGTCAGGACCAGTTAGAATGAAAGTGAAACTTTGTGCTGGTGGACATTTAGGCAAAGGGGACCTTGTGGAGCCACAGAGAGGGAACTCTATTAACTTGTGGGGCCACAAAGAGAGGGGAACTCTTAACTTGTGGGGCAACAGAGAGGGGGGAACACCGGTGGTTTGAGAGGCAACAGAGAGGGGGGGGGAACACCGGTGGTTTGAGAGGCAACAGAGAGGGGGGGAACACCGGTGGTTTGAGAGGCAACAGAGAGGGGGGGAACACCGGTGGTTTGAGAGGCAACAGAGAGGGGGGGAACACCGGTGGTTTGAGAGGCAACAGAGAGGGGGGGAACACCGGTGGTTTGAGAGGCAACAGAGAGGGGGGGAACACCGGTGGTTTGAGAGGCAACAGAGAGGGGGGGAACACCGGTGGTTTGAGAGGCAACAGAGAGGGGGGGAACACCGGTGGTTTGAGAGGCAACAGAGAGGGGGGGAACACCGGTGGTTTGAGAGGCAACAGAGAGGGGGGAACACCGGTGGTTTGAGAGGCAACAGAGAGGGGGGGAACACCGGTGGTTTGAGAGGCAACAGAGAGGGGGGGAACACCGGTGGTTTGAGAGGCAACAGAGAGGGGGGGAACACCGGTGGTTTGAGAGGCAACAGAGAGGGGGGGAACACCGCTGGTTTGAGAGGCAACAGAGAGGGGGGGAACACCGGTGGTTTGAGAGGCAACAGAGAGGGGGGAACACCGGTGGTTTGAGAGGCAACAGAGAGGGGGGAACACCGGTGGTTTGAGAGGCAACAGAGAGGGGGGAACACCGGTGGTTTGAGAGGCAACAGAGAGGGGGGAACACCGGTGGTTTGAGAGGCCACAGAGAGGGGGGAACACCGGTGGTTTGAGAGGCCACAGAGAGGGGGGGGGGGGGGAAAACACCGGTGGTTTGAGAGGCCACAGAGAGGGGGGGGGGGGAACACCGGTGGTTTGAGAGGCCACAGAGAGGGGGGGGGGGGGGGAACACCGGTGGTTTGAGAGGCCACAGAGAGGGGGGGGAACACCGCTGGTTTGAGAGGCCACAGAGAGGTGGGGGAACACCGGTGGTTTGAGAGGCCACAGAGAGGGGGGGACACCGGTGGTTTGAGAGGCCACAGACGGGATACTATTACTATGAGAGGTAGTATTAGGATGGTAAACGTGCACAGACCTGAGTCGTGTCTGGAGGAAACCTTCACAGTCATAGAGGTCCAAATGAAGAACAAAAACTGTTGTGACCAATCAAAGAAGATGCCACCTGTGATCACTGGACATAGACAGTAATCACTATCACTGTGTAGAGTTGGGCATCTGGCTATTATAGGGTGATTGCATTACTTAGAGGTATACTAGAGTTACTAGATCTAAACCTGCAACATTATAGATATGTTGCCTCTAAGATTTTTTTTTATGTTGCCTCTAAGATTTTTTTTTCTTTTTTTTTATGGAGTGTCCCTTAATTCTAGGTTTTACTATGGGGTCCCATGATTTCTATGTACCCCTCTAGCCGTGGGGAAACATGACTGAGCCAGTTTTGTATTACATAAGCTGCATTTACACCATAGACTTTTACAAACCACGACCAATTATTCTCCCTTGCACAGAATTGTTACAACCCTAAAACTGGCCTTTTTTTTTTTTTTAAACTTTCTTCTATTCATATTTAGGTGATTTTCTATGATAGTGATTGGAACCCAACTGTGGATCAACAGGCAATGGACCGAGCTCACCGTCTAGGTCAGACCAAACAAGTCACTGTTTACAGATTGATTTGTAAGGGCACCATTGAAGAACGTATACTTCAGAGGGCAAAAGAGAAGAGTGAGGTAAGGCACTCTGAATCTCCATTATTCAGAAGACAAAATACAAATTTTTATTGCATTATTTTAATGATTCATAACTCATATATTTATTGATTTACTGCATTCTTAAAAGAGTTTTCCAAGTTTCTAAGTGCATTATTGCCTATGCGTCGATTTCAGTGGTGGATCACATGACCAGTAACATCACTTCTGGTTCTTGGAACAGTGACTTCCTATATACAAGACTAGTAGCAGATACTTCTACCCCCATATAACACATGCCACTGATATTCTGTTGGGGTTGGCCACTGGCTGCAGTAGTTGGGGCCGTTTTACAGGGATTAGTTATTCAAGAAGTTGTTGCATCATGCACATTTGTATGATTATCGTTCAGTGTAAACGTGGTCAATGATTGTACGCCGAACGAGAATTTGTTCGCTTCTCGTTTATCATTAATTTTATGCTGGCATAAAAGTAATTGCTTGTTCACACATTGTTGTATGTGAGCAGCAATCGTTTAATCTCTCACATTCACTGGTACAGTAAATATGCAATGAACGGAATGGCAAACAAGTTACCTGCTTGTATGAACAGGCTGAATGAGCAAACTGTCATTGTTCACTTGTACGAATGATTTATCGCTCTGTGTAAAAGGAGCCTGCCTTGTACTGTACTATACCAGCACTTCATTACTGCAGCCAATGTAAGCAGCATATATACATTATGGTGCAAAGGTTTTAGGCAGGTGCAGAGAAAATGCTGCAAAGTAAGAATGCTTTCAAAAATAGAAGAGTTAACAGTTCTAGTTTATTTTTGTCATTTTACAAAAAGCAAAATGAATGGAAAAAAAATAAAAATCTAAATCGAATCAATATATTTAGTGTGACCACCCTTTTAGTTTTCAAAACCACATCAGCTCTTATAGCTACACTTGCACAAAGTCAGGGATTTTGTACGATTATAGTCTGGTGTGCGATTAACCAATTATGCCAAATAGATGAGAATGATTGTCATTTTCATAAGTAGGTTGAAGCATGGTAATGAGCATAAACAGCTGTGTAGGAGGCTGAAAATTGAGTGAGGAACAGCCACACTCCGCTACAGAGGTGAGGTTGTGAAAGATATTTTCATGTCACTAATCATACAGCATGGCAAGACTGAGCACAGCAACAAGACACAAGGTTGTACTACATCAAAAAGGTCTCTCCCATCAAAGAGTTCAAAGCAGACTGGGGTTTCAAGATGTTCTGTTCAAGCTCTTTTGAAGAAGCACAAAGAAATGGGCAACGTTGAGGAGCGTAGACATAATGGTCGTCCAAGGAAACTGTGCAGCGGATGAAAGACATCGTGCTCACTTCCCTTCAAAGTTAAATCAGAAAATGTCCAGCAGTGCCATCAGCTCAAAACTGGCAAAAACCATTGGGACCCAGGTACACACCATCTATTGTTCAGAGAAGTCTGACCAGAAGTGGTCTTCATGGAAGAATTGTGGCCAAAAAGTCATACCATTTGTATATAGAAATAAGGCCAAAGGACTCTCCTATCCACTAACACATAGGAAATGGGGGGGCTGAAAATGTCAGCAGGAGTTCTGAACTGATGACGCAAAATTTTAAATATTTAACTCCAACAGAAGGCAGTTTGTTCACCGAAGGGCTGGAGAGCCGTACAATAATGAGTGTCTGCAGGCAGCAGTGAAGCATGGTGGAGAGTGGTACAATAATGAGTGTCTGCAGGCAACAGGGAAGCATGGTGGAGATCGGTACAATAATGAGTGTCTACAGCCAACAGGGAAGCATGGTGGAGATCGGTACAATAATGAGTGTCTACAGCCAACAGGGATGCATGGTGGAGAGCGGTGCAATAATGAGTGTCTGCAGCCAACAGTGATGCATGGTGGAGAGTGGTACAATAATGAGTGTCTGCTGCCAACAGTGAAGCATGGTGGAGAGCGGTACAATAATGAGTGTCTGCAGGCAACAGGGAAGCATGGTGGAGATCGGTACAATAATGAGTGTCTACAGCCAACAGGGATGCATGGTGGAGAGCGGTGCAATAATGAGTGTCTGCAGCCAACAGTGATGCATGGTGGAGAGTGGTACAATAATGAGTGTCTGCTGCCAACAGTGAAGCATGGTGGAGAGCGGTACAATAATGAGTGTCTGCAGGCAGCAGTGAAGCATGGTGGAGAGCGGTACAGTGAGTTTCTGCAGCTAACAGTGAAGCATGGTCGAGATTCCTTGCAAGTTTGGGGCTGCAATTCAGAAAATGCCGTTAGGGATTTGGTCAAGATTAATGATGTCCTCAATACTGAGAAATATAGGCAGATAATATCGATCATGTAATACCATCAGGGAGGCATCGGATTAGCTCCAAATTTATTATGCAGCCGGACAACGACACCGAATGTAAAACCAATGTCACTAAAACTATCGACAGCATATTAACGAACAAGGAGTCCTGGAAGTGATTTATATGGCCCCCATCAAGTCTGTCTGGGATTACATAAAGAGTCAGAAGGATTTGAGCAAGCCGATATCCACATAAGATCTGTCCTTGGTTCTCCAAATTGGAACAACTTCCCTGCCGAGTTCCTTCAAAAACCATGTGCAAGGGTAACTAGAAGAATTAATGCTGTTTTGAAGACAAAGGGTGGTCACACCAAATATTGACTTCAGATTTATAGTTTGTTTGATCGCTTTGTGAATCGTTTAATTTTGCCAATTAACACAACACACTTTTATTTTAGAATGCATTCTAAAGGTGCATTTACACTGCAAAGATGATCACTCAAAAGATGGATTTTGAGCGATCATTTTGCATAAACTACTACTTGGTACTAATGCCTATTAGTAGCGTGTGAGCCGCCAGGAGCTGTGATCAGCTCTCTGTGGGTAGAGCACAGCCTATCAGCTGTTCTGCCGAACGATGGTTTTTAGGCAGAACTGAATTCCATTGTTTGAACGAATAGTGAAAGATGGGCACATTTACACACAATGATTATCGCTGAAAAGATGGCGATAATCGTTGTGTCTAAATGGGCCTTTTACTTTGCAGCATTTTTTGCACAGTACTGTGTGTGTGTATGTGTGTGTGTGTGTGTGTGTGTGTGTGTGTGTGTGTGTGTATGTGTATATATGTGTATATATATATATTTTTTTTTTTTTAATTTATTTATTTATTTTTTTGTTCAGCATCCCTTCTTCTGCCACAAATCATGAATGTTTTTGTTTTTTTCAAATGGTGTGTAAAACCCCTTTTAAGATGCATAATGTTTAATAAATAAATACAAATTAAAAAGAAAAGATGCATATTGTGTCTTCTGTTACAGATCCAGCGAGTAGTGATCTCCGGAGGAAATTTTAAACCAGACACACTCAAACCAAAAGAAGTTGTCAGCCTGCTTTTGGATGATGAGGAATTAGAAAAGAAATGTAAGTAATTGCTTCATTTATAAAGCGGAGGCAAATATATGTTTGTATTATACATTATAGTATATTTATATACATTCTTAAAAACTAAACCCTCACCTAGACAGAGTTGTCAGAATCTGATTCCTTCCTGTTGATATAAGCAAGGGATTACAATATCAGAGCAAAGGGATCATTTATTGCAGAAAACTGACCCCTTGTAGGGAGGATCTAGTACCCTGTTGTACCGCCTCTAGCTTGGATACAAGATGTGATACAGGCGGTCATGGAGGCTCTAGTACCCTGTTGTACCGCCTCTAGCTTGGATACAAGATGTGATACAGGCGGTCATGGAGGCTCTAGTACCCTGTTGTACTGCCTCTAGCTTGGATACAAGATGTGATACAGGCGGTCATGGAGGCTCTAGTACCCTGTTGTATGACCTCTAGCTCGGATACAAGATGTGATACGGGCAGGCATGGAGGCTCTAGTACCCTGTTGTGTACCTCCTCTAGCTTGGTTACAAGATGTAATACGGGCAGGCATGGATGGAGGCTTTAGTACCCCTTCTAGCTTGGATACACTATGTGATACGGGGCTGGAGGGGGACATGGAGGCTCTAGTACCCTGTTGTACTGCCTCTAGCACCCTGTTGTACTGCCTCTAGCTTGAATACAAAATGTGATACGGGTGGGCATGTAGGCTCTAGTACCCTGTTGTACCACCCTTAGCTTGGATACAAGATGTGATATGGGGGTATGAAAGCTGTAGTGCCCTGTTGTACCACCTCTAGCTTGGATACAAGATGTGATACAGGCGGTCATGGAGGCTCTAGTACCCTGTTGTACCGCCTCTAGCTTGGATACAAGATGTGATACAGGCGGTCATGGAGGCTCTAGTACCCTGTTGTACGACCTCTAGCTCAGATACAAGATGTGATACGGGCAGGCATGGAGGCTCTAGTACCCTGTTGTGTACCTCCTCTAGCTTGGTTACAAGATGTAATACGGGCAGGCATGGATGGAGGCTTTAGTACCCCTTCTAGCTTGGATACACTATGTGATACGGGGCTGGAGGGGGACATGGAGGCTCTAGTACCCTGTTGTACTGCCTCTAGCACCCTGTTGTACTGCCTCTAGCTTGAATACAAAATGTGATACGGGTGGGCATGTAGGCTCTAGTACCCTGTTGTACCACCCTTAGCTTGGATACAAGATGTGATATGGGGGTATGAAAGCTGTAGTGCCCTGTTGTACCGCTTCTAGCATGGATATAAGATGTGATACGTGCAGGCATGGAGGCTCTAGTACCCTGTTGTACAACCTCTAGTTTGGATCACAAGATATGATATGGGGGGGCATGAGGGCTTTAGTACAGGTGCTCCCCGACTTGCGAACAGGTTCCGTTCCGGGAGCCCGTTCGCAAGTCCGTTTTGTTCGCAAGTCGAACAAATGGTAGTATGGAGCGGGATCGCGGGTGGATCCCGCTCCATACAACGTCGGGTGCCAGCTGTTCTTACAGCGGGCACCCGGCGGCAGCAGTTCCGACGAGCCACGCCGCTTGTCGGAACTGTTAACACTTTAAATACCGCTCTGACAGCGGTATTTAAAGTGTTAACAGTTCTGACGAGCGGCGCGGCTCGTCGGAACTGCTGCCGCCGGGTGCCCGCTGTAAGAAACAGCCTGCACCCGACGTTCAGGGGGCCCGTACAGCGTCCCACGATGAGATCGCGGGACGCTGTGTGGTTGCTAGGCAGCCGGGGACCTCCTGAAAGGCCCCAGGGCTGCCTATGCAGAGTGCCTATCAAGCGCACGGCTTGATAGGCGCTCTGCATAGACAGCCCTAGGGCCTTTCAGAAGACCCCCGGCTGCCTAGCAACCGCGATGTGACCGGACAGGCATTACATCATACTGTGCAGGACAGATAGTTCGTATCTTGCGAAATTCGTAACTCGAATGTTCGCAAGTCGGGGACTATCTGTATGTCTCTTGCCTCCAAGCAGGATGGTTTTGTATGGTATTCTGTGGCATATCAGTCCACATTTGCTGTAACTGAGCCTCTAGATCACACGTCAAACTCAAGACCCGCAGGTAGAATGCGGCCCACCACGTCATTTTAGGTGTTCTGCAATGAGGCTTGGGCGCAGAAGAACCATGCAGCCAGCGATTGGCAGAGGAGGCAGTGCTAGCACAGGGAGAAGGTGCCATCCTAGATACAGATCTCCAAAGCGAACCTCCACACCGCTCTGTTCAGCAAGTCACAGGTGGTGGCACAGCTCTGATACCTCTAACCAGGCACTGTAGACACCCTTTAAGGAATGAGGGTAAAAAGGAGGAAGGGGCAAAACCCTATCATAGTGCATAGAGCTCCATTAACATGTTAAGGAGTAGTTACATTTAGGGCCCATTCACACAAGCGCATGTAGTTTCAGTCCAAGAAATATGCAACGTTTTCATGGACCAAAAAGTGATCTATTCACTGCATGTTTGTGAATACACTCAGTGAACACAAGAAGTTCCAAAGTTTTTAACATGCACAAAACAATGCAAGAAGGCCCCATAAATTTCTCCTGCCTTCACGCATAAATATGCACTGAATACATGTGTTATGCGTATTCGGTGTATTTTAATGATCCTTTTGACTTTAGCCCCTTGAGTGGCGGGTTGCCTACCACCCTGTCAGACCCACCAGGGCAGGTTTTTAAAAATGGTCTAATCATTGAATTTCAACTAATTTTGCAGTTGCGTCTCAAGAGCCATAACTTTTTTTCATTTTTCCATTGACATGGCCATATAAGGGCTTGTTTTTTGCGGGACAAGTTGTGATTTTTTTAAACAGGGAAGAGGAAAAAAAGAAATTGGGGGAAAAAAGAAAAAAAAGGGGCCATGTCATTAAAGGGTTAAATAATGCATTAACTTCCTTCTCTGGGTCATTACGACGCATGGATACCACATGTGTGATTTTATTTTTGATTTTTTTACCAAGTAAAGGGAGCCAAGTGTTTTTTATAATTTTTTTATATCACATTCCGGGGGTCTGATGGTGACAGCCCTTTACATGCTGCAGTGACAGCCCTTTACATGCTGCAGTCACATAGACTGCAGCATGTAAAGGGTTAACACAGCAGAGATCGGAGGTTTTCTCTGATCTCTGCTGTAAGAGCAGGTGCCTGCTTGTCCTCTGACAGCCAAACACCAAGCTCTCCCTGCCACAGAGATCATCGGCTTGCTTCTGACAAGCCGATGGTCTCTATGGCAACCTATAAACAAAGCAGGAGACTTAAAAGCAGGAAATTGCCGGCAGATCGGCAATATCTTCTGCTGGTTTTTTAAAGCCCTTGCTTCGTTCTCTGTTGGACAGTGCAGGCAGAGCACAATGTCACAGCTTGTGGCATTGTGCTCTGCAGCTCCCATAGTGATACATAGCCCGGAAATCTTCCGGGCTATATCACTATCGGCAGTGGAGCTTGTCCCGGAAAATTTCCGGGCCTGCCACTCAAGGGGTTAATGGAAAATTTAGGTCCATAATACAGACCAAAATAGGACATGCTGCTATTTTTTTTTTTTTTTGTGCGTAAAATATATTTGCATACCCAAATGCAAATCATTGGTGCTTAAGCTGTCCAGATTATGCATGTAAAAAAATAAGTGTGTAATATGGAGCGCAAATACGCCCATGTGATTTTGAGCCCTTATATATAGCCCTTTGAAGAAAACCATGTGGCCCTCCATGCAAATGATTTTGACACCCATGCTCTAGATTGTGCAAATTCGTAGGCTGTGAAAGTTGGTGTGCCAGATGGTCCCATGCATGTTCTATTGGCGATAAATCTGTCGACTGGGTGGCCACGGAACTGTGACAATGTGGTGGAGGCATTTCTCTGACCCCGTTGTGTGCGAATGGCAGACAATGAAACAGTTGGAGACGCTTGTGCTTGTCGAACGACCAGCCAATTCTCTCTATTAGTTGTTTGTCAAGATCGGTTACCGTCTGTGTGTGTCTTAATGCAACTGGTCTAAACACCTCCTAAGCATCTGGTTAAAACACCACCGGTGGTAAGCCATTCATCAATACGACCATCCAGCTTCTCCCATTCCAATAATGCGCCCCCACTTAAACTGGTAAATGGGCGAAATCTCTTTGATTGCGTCATGGAGGCGTCTAGTGGTCAACAAGCTCTACACAAGCAGAAAAAAACTTCCACTGCACACAAGGAGCCTCGGAGAGGCTTTTTATAGGCCATGGGGGGGAACCACTGCTAGAGCCTCAGGTGACAAGACCGTTTATCTAATCACTCCACAACTATCATCATTTACATATCTGATATGGTTCCATGTCTTTAACAGTCTGCAACATTATTTGTTTAATTAAAAATGGAACCATACCAGAAATCAATGGGTGGAAAAAAGCTAAAACACCTAATTCTGTTTAAATTCCGGTTTTCTGCTCCAAAAACATAACGGACAGACTGATTTCAAATGAAAATTACTACCACAGATGTGAACTAGTCCTGATATACTTTTGTGTTACAATTCATCACCATTTTCATGATCTCTTAGGGTTTTATCAGTGAATGACAGTTGTAATATATCAAATATCTTTATGGCATATATTTTGGACTTATTCCGGTTCTGTGGTGATCTACAGTCTGTTCAGTCGTAATGCATGGGGTCCGGGTGTTGCATATGCACCCTGGTATGCAGCTGTAAAAATGGCACAAGCCTAGCTTACAGCTGGGGGAATACACACAATTGTATGCATTCTAGTGAATCCTTTGCTAGGTAAACAACCTGGACTCAATACTGATATGTTTAATTTACATTGGTACATTTTATCAGACTAATTTAAAAAGAAACAAAAAGCTTTGATGTTAGTTACAATTTTACCACATTTAGTGTTTTTTACATGAGGTACTGTGATTGCATTTTCATTTTATTTTTTGAAAATCCATAGTGGCACGATCCATAACCACATTCTTGGGATGGCCATGCCCCGCCACCATAGAAACTTAAATAATACAACAGCAATCATTGACATCTGTCCTTGCAGGGAGGTACTTCAGTAGCCAACAGAGGCTGGTTGGAGATTTTTAGCTGGAGGGCAGGCACACACCATTGACTCGTGAGTATAGGCCCACCCTAAAGGTGTAAACACACTGTGTGAATGGCCGCATGCAGCCAAATTATGCCCAGTCGCTGCCGGCCACAGAAATCCAAATTGGGCAGGTATCCACACTGTGAGCATAATTTGAACGTGGTCTCGGAAGAGGGACTCAGGCCGCTGAACGACATACAGGGAGAGCGGAGACCCCAGCCCGGAGCGTGGTTCCAGTATCTACAGCTTAGACATTACATCAGGTCACTAGGAACCATCCAACAACTAAGCCGCCCCATTACCTCTTTTGAGAAAATAAGTATCTCACCCACTTCAGAACAATCAACAATATCGGCATTGTATCGGATGTTGATCGAAAGAGACACCCAAAACTGTGGGAGAGATATAATAAGGAACTGGGAACAAGACCTGATTGGCATCCCCCCAGAGGAGTCCTGGGAAAAGGCATACATCCTATCGCACAAAATTACTATCTCTAACAGAATACAGGAGCTAAACTACAAAATTCTAATAAGATGGTATCAGACCCCAGTGAAACTAGCCAGGATATTCCCCCAGTATCCAGATACCTGCTGGAGATGCACAACAGAAAAAGGGTCATTTATTCACCTATGGTGGTCATGCCCTCGTATCCAACACCTCTGGCAAGAGGTCAATGCCCTCTACATTGCGGTCAGCAGAAACCAAGTTCTATTTACACCAGAGATTGCATTACTGTCTATGCTCCCCGGACCAGTGACACAAGCTAAAAAATCCTTACTTAGATTCTTTGTTCTGACCACGAGACAAATAATACCCAGAACTTAGAAATCTACGTTACCCCCCACCAGAATAATGTGGCTGGAGGCCATGGACCAGATAAAACACATGGAAGAGTTATGTGCTAAAGATGAACTAAGACATGAGAAACATATTGTCACCTGGATGAACTGGGATCGGTTCCGACACTCTCCAGACCTAACCACCTGGTTGGAAACTGGTGCCCCCCCAATCACGAACGCGATCATAGCTATACCACAATCAACGGATCATTGACACCAAAAAACAGTAAATATACTCCAACCTTTATGAGACTTGGACCGGATCTCATCCCACACAACCCTCCCTATCCCCCCCTCTCCCCCCGCCTCATTTCATCTCTCTTCTCTACTCTTTCTATACTCTATTTCACTCCAACCATCAATCCAAGTTGCATGTTATACTATATTTAGATATTATTTTCCTAAATTAGTTATAAGAACTAGACATTTTGGAGTTGTTTAAAAACGTTTAATTAAGAAAATAAACTGCCTCATAGCAAGAGATTACATTACAGGAAAGAAGACAAAAAGAAAAGAATAGAAGCCTAGATTGTTTATACAGTTTATCCATTGATATCGAAGTATAATATTGTACACACACACTATGTATACACGGCAGACCAATAAAATCCTTTTGAACCATAATTTAAGCGTGTACAGTCAGCCACACTGTGTATTTTTAACTTAGTGTTTTTTGTCATTAAAAAAGAAATCATATTCCCGCCTATTTGTCCCCTGTCAGTCTCCTTACCACATATTCTCCTCACCACATATTCTCATCGCTGATTTCTACAGTACCCCCCGTCACCTCACCGTATGCCGGACGGCTTGTTATGGGCCGGCCAGTGAAGGTCACGTTCACTGGCTAGGAAGGAATTCTAATCTATTTCAGAGACCGCGTGCATGAGCAGTCTCTGCAGTAGATTGGCACTCCCTCTGCTGGACTGTGAACTGCGACATAATGTACATTGGCTGGCAAGAAGATGACTGCCGGGCAATGTATGTAACCTCACAGGAAGCAGAAGAATCAGCCAGCTGGAGGTGAAGTGACTTCCCCCGGACTGCAGGAGACAGGAGGAGATGGGTGAGGTGAAGATCTGGTAAGTTGACTGACTGGGAAGGATTAGGTAAGTATAGGATTTTATTTTATTTAATGACCAAACCCCTTTTACCTGTTTAAGAAAAATCTAATATACACATACAGCCTCAGAACCAAGTTCAGAACATAAATACAACTCTAAAACCAAACTCTTATCTTAAATACAGTACCAGAATCAAGCTCCTAACATAAATATGAGGGTCAATCAAACAATAATGCCTCCATCTTTAACTTTTTATTCGAGCAGTCAGCAATGAAAGAGCAGCATCAATGGTGTAGTAAAATAGAAAAAAGATTTATTGCTCCATAAAAATGGCGACGTTTCGACTAGGTGAGTCTTTATCATTGATTTATTATTGATAAAGACTCACCTAGTCGAAACGTCGCCATTTTTATGGAGCAATAAATCTTTTTTCTATTTTACTACACCATTGATGCTGCTACTTCATTGCTGACTGCAGGATTAGTCTGGGACAGGATATCCGTGGCCCCACAGGTTTCTTTGCATTTCCCTTTGCTGTAACCTCTGCATATAACTTGCATTATAAAGGTGTGCTGCGGGACTTTTCACTTGCAACATTGATAACTTTTTATTCGAGTGACTGTGAATTAGAATTATGAATTAGAACCATGGATCTGAGTTTAAATCAAAAAGCGGTCATTAAATTCCTGGCAAAAGAGGGATGTGCACCTACGAGAGTCCATATAGGCTGAAAAATGTTTATGGGGATGTTGAAATAGACATCCATGTTCGGTGAAGAGGTTTCAAGCAGGAGGAACCAAAAATTGCAGATAAGCCAAGGAGTGGCCATCCATCAGCATCAGTCACCGATGAGGACTGACAACGGACTGATGGGTTGATTTTAGGAGACAGATGCAGCACAGTTCAGGATGTTGCTGATCCAGTGCATGCGTCTCCCTTAAACATGCTTCAGCCGATTTATGGATTTCCTAAGGCGCACACCCCTCTTTTGCCATAAATTCAGTGCTGGCTTTGTTTTACCCTCAAGTTCTCAAGTCTGAAAAAGAAAAGCATATATGTGTCCTTACTCTACTAATATAACATTGTTCATAGCCATTCTCAATCATTCGAATAGAAAAAAAGTTACAGACACGGAGGCATTATTTTTTGATTGACCCCTGTGCAACACAAGTACCCATTAATATAATTCTTCTCTATGTAGCTATTTTGAAACAGGGATATTACAGGCACTTTTTGTTGCTTATAACACAGACTAGTGTCCTAACCCAACTGCAGGTCTACTGACCCACACTCACAGCGTCGTAGATGTGTATCCTAATGATAAGTGTTAATTTACCGGAGACCCGGGGGGGGGGGGGGGGGGGGAGGGAGGACCCCAAAAATATTACCACTGCACAGTGACTTTATATTGGTAGATGCCAATTCTACACAGGTGCTCTGCACACCATATAAATGATTACAGTACAGTTATAGTTAGTTATTCACAGGTGACATCTTCTCTGGGGTTGTTCATTTTTCCCTTTTTCCTTTCAGTCCAGACTGCCATAAAGATTTCTTCCAGCCACAACTTGTCTCTGCAAAGTGTGTGACACAGACATCTTTGGCTCCTAACTTTTCCAGAACACATTAACCCTTTCCTGACCTACACTAACTCTACTTATTATTACCCAACTTCTGCATCTGTTGCTGTCCCATCTGCCCCCATTACTGTACCTGCTGTGTGAAATAGTCCCCCCAAATACTGTGCTTTAGAAATAATTTTTTCATAGGTATCCTCTAAATATAGTGCTTGCGCAGGCAGTGCCCCTGAAAAAAAAAGTGTTTATATAGATGGTGCCACTAAAAATAATAGTGCAAAATAGCGCCTCATGTTGTGCTAGAGAGGGTAATATTGCACTACACAGTCAGTATAATAATCCTGTTCTTAGTGCCACACACAATAATGCCTCCTTTGTGCTCCCACATAGTAATAATGCCCACATTTGTGCCACTTTTGAAATCTCTCCAAATGGGGCTTTTTAAAATAATCTTAAGTACCCCTTAATAGTAAAAACTGTCTTCATGGTATTAATTGTGCTCACAGGTGCCTCCTTAACAAGTGTCCCCAAAGAATAACTTGCACAATAGAAAAAATAAACCTACACTTAACTATTCATAACGGATGAAAAATCGTCTTCTGGCCCGGCACTAGTGGCCCAATGTCGCTATCTCGCAGCTTGCATAGGGGCGCTGAGAGTCTTGGCTGTAATCTCTGTGCTCCTGTAGGTAACACAGCAACCTTGTGTTCTGACTTCCATTATGGCAACTTTCATCCAAGAGGAAAACAGCCGTAGTCCGAGTCGGGTGGCTGTGTGGCTCCATACTCATGCCTCCTTGCCCAGCCTGCCCCTGGTAGCCAAGGACACATATCCTTGCTACTAATGGTTGTACCTCATCATTTTTTAAGTGTTAAGCCAGAGCAATATCTTGACTGTCTGGATATAACCTCATTAAAATTATTGTGCCTTTGTTCATTTTCTACCGCCTGATGAAGGGGCCTTTGAGCTGTGGAAGCTTGCAAATATAATTTTTTAGGTTAGCCGATAAAGTACTTGCCTCTATAATACTTTGTCTGTTTTTTATACAGGAGTATTGAATAGCACTTTAGTTCCCATTCTGATAGGATGTGCTTGTGGCTGACACCACTATGGATTCACAGTGTAATTGCATTGTTTCTTATACTCAGATTTTAGCCTGAAAAAACTCCTGCACTCCAAACTGTTGCCATTTCACGATATGCATGACAAAATCCTTTTACTAGAAATCCAATTTTTTGGGAATACTGTACCTGTCTTCTGCTTTCCATAAAGTGAAATGGCACATTAGGTGAAGCACACATTAGTACTTGTGAATTTGAACCAGCCTCCAAGGCTGGCACTATTATAGAATTTTCCAAAATCTTTAAATGTTACAATTATTCATTTTTTTTAATGTCTCATTGTTTTTATAGTGCGCCAGAGACAAGAGGAGAAAAGGCAGCAAGAAGAGACCAACAAAGTAAAAGAGCGCAAGAGAAAAAGGGAAAAATACGCAGAAAAGGTTATTTCCTCACTAATTTCGTCTTGTTTTACGCAACCGCTATTTACATTTATCTTCATAACCTAGTGAGGTGCCTGGAGTATTGTCAATATACAGTATAACTGTGCGCTGAATTCAAATATGATATCCATTTTTTTCTGCCACGTAAGCTTTTCCAGTTTTGGGGAGTAATGTAATGCCCGCCCACTCACTTAAATGTTTTGCAGTGTGTAATACGACCCAACAAGGTCATGCTGCATATTTTTTCACGCGGTTGTACATCGTGTGAAAAAATACATTTATGTGAACGAACCCATTGAAATGAATAGGTATTTATTATATATATGATGATATATATGATATAGATGAATATATAATAATGAAATAAAACTGCGTATTGCGCTCGGAAGACATCTCAGTCATTTAAGACCGTTACAAATAGAGGTACAATCCAAATATGATGGGCTGCTCTTGCTGGTTCTTACAGAGGTAAAATGTTTCTTAGAGCAGGAAGTCGAGATCCAAGCGTCATTTTCCACCAAAAAGTCCAATAGTAATATTGCGGCAGGTCCAAACTGTCATCATCTTAACCACTTAGTGACCAAGCTTTCACTTTTTCCATTCTCATTTTTTCCTCCCCCTTTTTAAAAAATCGTAACTGCCTTATTTATCCATCGACGTAGCTGTCTGCGGGTTGTTTTTTGCGGGATGTGTTTTATTATCTATGGTACATATAATGTACTGGAAAACGTTCAAGAAATTCTAAGTCGAGGGAAATGGAAAAAAATGAGGTTCCGCCATATTTTGGTGCGTCTTGTTTCTAGTGCGCATAAACGGCAACAAAAATGACACAATAACTTCACTCTATGGGTCAGTACGATTACTACAATACCAAGTTTTTAGTTTGGTTTTTTGTTTTTTTGTTTTTTTTATTTTTGCTGTACTACTTTTTTTTCTAAAATATTAAAAGTTTTTTTAATTATTTTCTGCCGCCATCTTCTGCACACAATAGCTTTTTTATTTCTCCGTCAACATAATTGTGTGAGAGCAAATTCTTTTTGCAGGACATCCTGTAGTTTCTGTTGGTACCATTTGGGAACACATACGACTATTTGATCGCTTTTTATTGCATTTTTTTCTTGGAGACAGAGTGACCAAAAAAGCACCATACTATCGGTCTGTATTTTTTTTCTGACAACGTTCTCTGCGTGGGGTAAATGTGTTACTTTTGATAGATCGGACTTTTGCGGACGCAGCGATACTAAATATGTGTATTTTGGTTTATAAAAAGCATATCGGCGGGCACGAAGGGGTTAAATAAAGGAAATGGTTCGTTACTTGAAAATGAGAGGTGCTGCTAGTATTCAGTGTTACCGGTGGAATCAGCAGGTTTTAATTTTACAGAAACTTATCAATTACTTTCTGTTATGAAAGTGTTTTTAACATTTGTTGCACAGTGTAATCCTTTACTTTCGTTAGAAAAATTTTGGGGATGCTAATCGTTTTGTCTAAACGCACCTTTACATATATTTTGAAGGAGACAAGCTCACTTTGATCTTCAAATGTAACTACTCGGCGGTAATGTTTTTGCTTTGTATCATGACCTTGTTTTTATTGTCCTATATTACTGACTGTTTTTATTTGTTTCTTTTCATTTCAGAAAAAAAAAGATGATGAGATTGATGGAAAGAAAAAAAAGGATGGTATTAACTTGGTTATCCCATTTGTACCCTCAGCTGATAACTCAAATCTGTCTGCAGATGGAGAGGACTCCTTTATCAGTGTCGACTCTGCAATGCCCAGTCCTTTCAGTGAAGTGAGTGTAACTGTGCTTGTTTTGTAATCAAATGTCAAAAATATTTGGTTAGTTTAGGCCGGCGCCCCCCAGAGACCCCATACTTACCAGCGGATCCGCCGTTCTGGGTCCCGCATGACGTTTCCCCGTCCACCGCCGCCGCGTCACATGACACGCCCACCGCCGTGTCATGTGACGCGCCGGCTGCGTCATATGACGCGGCGGCGGTAGGCGGGAAAGCGTTTTCACACTATCTTCCGCTGTGTTACAGCGGGAGATAGCGTGAGCGGACGGCTTCCATTGACTGCAATGGAAGCCTTCAGCGCGTACACCCGCGGAAAATAGAGCATGCCGCGGGCGAGGACGGGAGATTTCACGGTGCGGAATTCCGCGGTGGAATTCCGCACCGTGAGCACTGAGCTATTAGGTTCAATAGAACGCAGCGGAGTTTCGCTGCGAATTACGTGGCGGAAATCCGTTCGTGGGAAGGAGGCCTTAGGTCGGGTTAGGGATGGGAATTAAATAGTCAGTCCGTCCATGCTTCATGACATTCAAAACTTTGGCCATTTCTGTTTACTTGCCTACGGTAGTTAACGCTACTACTATTCCCCACTATTTTCTTTTATTATTATTTCAACAATTATATAATGGTTATATATTACATTGAAATATGCTAATAAACCATGCAAATCGTGTTTTTCAGACTATAGTTTGCACTTTATTTTAGCCTGGAAAAATCTTACAATAAAGTTTCTTTGCATATTTTAGCCAGCGCATTGAGAGAAGGAAAGGGGCTGAGGTTTCAGACATGGCTTGATCCGTCAAGGACCAAGCACGGTAAATGTATGGCTCTTGGTCCTGGGCTTTAATCCTGGCTGATGGCAAAAGTACGGCACAGGGTTAAAGCTTCTGCAGTGTAGCAGGAGTAGGTCAGGTCCATTTCCCCTGAACCATCCCTCTGCTCCAGCACGCCACTTCAGGCCCTACTGGAAGCGATTAATGTCATGTTCACGTGACGAGCAATGACATGAAAGTGGTGTTAGGACTTCCTGTAAGAGCAGGGACCAGAGCAGCCGTGCTGAAGCAAAGGAGCAGTTAAAGGGTAAATGATTTGGTGTTTTTTGTTTTTTTAATCCTATTCCATGGGGCAATTATTTCAACATTTTGAAAAACCCCTATAAGTTATTTTTTGGGGAGATGAATCACTGTCGAATGAAATAAAGAACCCTCTTTTTATTCCGTCAATTGTAATTGTATTGATGACAAGATAATTATATTGTTACTTCTTCACTAGATATCCATTAGCAGTGAACTCCATACTGGATCAATTGCACTAGATGAGAGCAGCAGCGATATGTTGGTGATAGTTGATGATCCTTCCTCTTCAGCTCAGCAGTCCAGAGGAACAAACTCCCCTGCATCTATCACTGGCTCCGCATCAGAGACGCTTAATGGTCTGTATATATACGGTTTTACTTATACATTACTGTGAGGCCTCCCTCATACAGACGTTTGCAGAGCCGCAGCGTTTTTCAATGCTGCGTTTAATGAGGTTTCAGCAGCAATGTCATGCGTTTTGACAATATTTTGGCTAACGCGGCCAAGGATCCTGGAAAAAAAAATACTCAGAAGAAGACCCCGCCTCCAGCAAGAGATCGCTATGATTGGCTAAGCCTGCTGAGTGTTAGCAGCCTCAGCCAATCACAGCCAGCACTCTGCACCAATCACAGCCATTCATTGGTGAAATCTGCGCTACTCTCCCCATCTCTTACTGGCAGGCTGGGATTTCAATCCCTGTCACTAGCAATAGATGCTTTGTTGGCTTGACAAGTGCCCGGCAGCCTACCCGGAGCTTCGGAGAACAGCGGCGGGTGCCAGGTAGATGAGTATTCCTTTATTTTTATTTATGTATTTTATTTAGGTACTGCAGCTAGCACTTGCGTTTTAGCGCTGCCAAAAAACGTGGTACTAAGTCGTGCCCCGTTTTCAGCAGCGTTGAAACCGCTGCCCATTCATTTCAATGGGTGACGCAGGGCTGAAAACTGCCAAAGATAGAACATACATCGCTGTCAAAGAAAAACTGAGTTTTGTCGCTTGTGTGAGCAGCCCCATTGAAATGAATGGGAGCGCTGTACAGCGTTTAGCGCAGTGCTGAAAAGACAGCGCAAAACGCTGTACAAAAACGTCTGTGTAAGGGAGGCCTAAGGCTGGCTTATCTATTAATTGTTTCAGCAATTATGGATTATGATTTGGTCTAATAAGTTATACAATTTATCCAGTATGCTTAAACAGCACCTCCAGATAAAACAGATTTTTCCATAACTGTCCCCCTCACCTGATTGCCTGTCACACTCTGGACATCTCCTATGTACATTGCAGGCACTACCATGCAGTGCAGCCTCATGTCTGATACTTAGCTGGCACTATCTTGATGTTGAGATTGGTCCTCTCTTTCTATTTCACTATTCTGTGCTGTCCAACACATGATGCATCAGCACAACATCACGTGGCCGGCTAGAACATGTACCACCTCTGCCTGCTGGAAGGACAGTATTATTATCACTGTAACTCTGTACATTCACACAAATAAGATGCAAACCGTAAGTATACAGTCAGGAGGCTTAACTATCATCTCCTTTATTATAACAGTGTGACAGGAGTCTTTTAATCATCAGGACTACGACCAGTCTCACACATGCTCTCAGCAAAGCGCCGTGACCTTGATCGCGGCGTTATGCCGCACTTTTACTTTCGTTTTCAAACACAGGTTCCTGCCTTCGATAGTGGGTTTTGGCACACCCCTTCATTGTGGCAAAATAGAGCAGACAGCACTCGAAAATCTTTCAATATCTTATAAGACTGTTCCTGTGGCCTTTGAGGAACAGGTTGTTACCATTGAAAAGTTTCAGTTTCTCCATGTACAAGTAGAGAAAAATATCTATATTGAGCAAAATATCCATAACTGAAAAGTTTATTGGTACAATGTCCAGTCAAGCCTTTTATTAGTGATTTAAACAAAAATATGATTATTTACTCAGGAAGATATGCTAAATGCATGTCACTTTGTACATAACCTTTTACATCACGTCTCGGAATGAGTTGTCATGTGTGTTCAGTGAGTAATAACGCGGTCCTCCTGTTATATTAATTGTATTCTGCAGTTTTCCACTCTGCAGGCTCAATCTGTAATTTTCAGTTGTCCTTAAGCTGGTGGTTGAAGACGAACTGCTGTGTCGTCTGCTATACACAGCGCAACAAGAAAAGAGGAGATCCTTCTCCCCTATTAGTATCTGTTATATACACAGAAGCAGCAGCATGGCAGACATTGGAGAGAAATGCTGAGTAGTATAGATGTAAAGTTAACAGCTCGGAGACAATAAAACACTTACTGTTAGCGGCAATAGCATGTCTCCAGGTCTCTTTGTTTTCCTCTCACTTGGCTCCTTCCTCGCCTCACCTTAGATTCTATTGTCGACACAAAAATCATCATTGGCTCGTTTGCTTTTATTTTAAATGCAGTGAATGTGAACAATTTTTCGTGTGAACAAGCCAACGATGTATCTGCCAATATAAACAGGCTGCCCCAACGAACTCTGACATCGTTCACTTGTTTATACGAGGAATTGGTGTAAACCGACCCTTACTGCTAAAAGTGATAGTCCAGTTTAAGGGTCTTTTACACTCGCTGGAACATTCGAAATTGAACGATAATCGTTGAGTGTAAACGCAGCCAATGATTGAACGATGATTTAGTTCACTAATCATTCACCGTTCATTTTATGCCAACATAAAAATCAATGTTGGCTTGTTCCCTAATTGTTTGGTTCCAACACCGACCATTCAGTTGTCATTCACTTATACAGAGAACTGACCGCCTGAAAAATCCCAATAAATAAATACATTTATCTGTGTGTTTAGACTGACCGCCCAACTGAATTAGAAAACTTAACGCTTGCTCGTTGAATCGGGCGAATGATTTTTCGCAATCTGTAAAAGTACCCTTAAGTCCGTATTTTTTTTATTTTTATTTTTTTACACGCAACGATTGTAGTTTAAGCAAACGAGTATTAACGACTTTTTTGCTTTCACGTAAAGATAATCATTTGCAATCCTCGCCATTTTACTCGTTTGCGCTGTAAACATTGTGTTTGCTCAGGTGGGCGTGTTTATACAAAGAATCTCTAGGTAGGTTTTTAATTGGTGCGAAGAAAAAGCCATTGTCTACTGCTGCATGAGTCATTGTGTTTAGCTGGCAAACAATCACCCCACCTCTCAAGTCGTTTGAAAGACCTAATGAATGTTGTTTAAACCTAATGACAAGTGACCAAATTAGCGACTATTGTTATGCAGGCTGAAACTCAGCAATAAGACAAGTGAATGAATAGTGCACAATAGCTTCTCGTTTACACTCACTTTTTCTTGTTTTAACAAATTTTGAGCGATAATCGTTGCGTGTAAATGGGCCTTTGGTACAACAATCTCGCCCAGTAGTAGGATTAAGGCCTCCTGCACACAGGCAGATTTGCATTGCGAAATCCAGAGCGGGATTCTGCCTTCGCATTCTGCAGCAAATCCAGCCCATAGCATGCCATGAGAAAACGCGATTTCCTGCCCACAAGCAGAAATCAATTGCGATTTATTATTTTTTATTTTTATTTTTTTTCCCATTCACGCAGGAGAAATCGCATCCTGCGATTTTGTGCGAGCTATGCACGGCCGGCTTCATCATTGCAGAATGGCCGCAGCAGCCGCGTCATCGCCATAGTGACTGCGCAGCGTCCTCCCAACTGTGCATGTGTTGGCCGTTGCTCTGCCAGGCACATTCGCAGCAGAGGAGGAAAAGACCGGACAGGTAAGCTGGGGTCAGCGGTGTCTTCTCCTCTGCTGCGAGAAGACGCCGGTGGCCCCATGCAGGGTCCGACCTGCCAGTGTTAACCTCTTAATGCCACAGGATGTACAATTACGTCCTGCATCTTTGGGGTTTATATGGAGGGGAATCGCAGGTGGATCCCACTCTATACAATGTGGGTGCCGGCTGTTTATTACAGCCAACACTCACTTAAAACAGCTTCGATAAGCTTCTCTGCGCAGCGGAGCTGTTAACCCATTGAGTGCCCTGACCAATGTTCGGGGGGTCCCGTACGGCCCCCTGCCATGAGATTGAAAGGCCCTAGGGCTGCCATTGCAGAGTACCTATCAAGCCATGGCTTGATGGAGTGCCTGTCAGGTCGCAGTATAATGTAATGCTATACTGCAGGAGTGATCAAACCATCACAAGTTCTTGTCCCCCATGGGGACTGAAAAAAAAAAGGAAGTAAGAATAAGTGTTAAAAAGTTTTACTAATAGAAAAAAAAGGTAATAAAAGTTTTTAAAAAAAACCTTTTGCCATATTTATAATAGAATCTAAATAATAAAACAAAAAATACATATTTTGTATCGCTGCATCTGTAAAAGTCCGATCTATCTAAATAATGCATTTACCTCCCACAGTGAACGTAGTCAGAGCAAAAAAAGAAAAACTCCAGAATTGCACATTTTTTAGTCACCCACGTCTCTAAGGAAAATGCAATCAAAAAGTTGTATGTATACCATAATGGTACCAATAGAAACTGCTGGATGTCCTGCAAAAAATGAGCCCCCACAGAACTATGTAGACGGAAAAATAAAAAATGATGGCGTCAGAAACAAGACGCATACAAAGATGGCTGAATTTCAGAGTTTTTTTTCCATTTCACTCCACTTAAAAACAAGCCCTCTGACATCTGGCGATGGATAAATAAGCGTTATTAAAAACTTTTTAAAGCCAGAAAATGAAGCATTTTCCTAATCTGTATTTATTTTCTGATTTAAAATATTTTATTTTGCTGCCTATAGATGACTATGGGGGATGCTATCTCTCCTGAGCTGCATTTCACAGCATTAAGAGTAGAGATGAGCGAGCATACTCGATAAGGGAAACTACTTTATTCGAGCACCTGCCCGCTCGTCTTTAAAGATTCGGGTGCCGGCTGGGAGGAACGGAGGGGAGATCTCTCTCTCTCCCTCTCTCCCCACTGCTCACCTCCGCAACTCACCGTTCACCCGCACCAGCAGCCGAATCTTTAGAGACGAGCGGGCAGGTACTCGAATAAGGCATTACTCGCTCGAGTAGTTTGCCTTATCGAGTATGCTCGCTCATCTCTAATTAAGAGAGATGCTTTACGGCTAGTTCATGGGCCATTCACACATTGGATAGGAGGGGACTCATTGACTTATATGGGAGGCTCTTTTAGACCTGTTATGTGACTTGCAGAGGTCATTTTGCAGGGAGGGGAGCAGATGGTCACAGTTTTTACCTATTGTGAATGGATGATCCTGTGTTTACCTTTCAGTATAATGAAAGTCATCTACAGATGAGGAAGTGACAGACTAGTAGTGGCGGCCCACTGACTCTAGTGCCGCTTCTTTTTGTCTGTACCTCCCTTTCATCTTCAGAGTTGCTCTGCATGGCAACCCATCTGTGAGTCTATCAGGAGCTTGTATTAAAAGGAACAGCTTTACGCAGACTGAGTGGAAGAGGGTTCTTGGATTTTGTTGTCCAATCATTCCATGGAAGACTTTTATGGAAGCTTTGTTTGCCAGATTGGGTTGTGGCTTTAAGATGAAAGCTCATGGTGTTTGACTGCCTTTTCAGCTGTCATATTCTAGCTCGGCTAGCCATCGATACATTAGGCCTGAGAGGTGTTTGGGTTCTCTGGGTATTTTGTCCAGGAGACCACAACAAGAGCACTTACAAGGGATGGGAGAACAAATCTTGCCTTGTGTCTCAACACAGCTTTTTATTCTGTGTATCTGCAAGATTGATTTCTTAAATATTGAATGACATGATCTAATAAGTTACAATTCAATCCACACATGTGGTCATGTGCATGATGTGAATTACCGATATAAATTGGATTTTATCATTGTATTGATCATTTTCTATTCTTCTACAGGAATTTTCAATCAGGAAACCTCTATCAGCGGACGAGCAAACACAAATCGCAACCGAGCACGTACAAAAACTGGCGGAAATGGAACAAAAGGGGGTAAATCTCGAAGCCGAAAGTCCACCGCTGGCAGTGCAGCAGCAATGGCAGGAGCAATGGCTGGAGCTGCTGCAGCATTTGCAGCATATGGATACAATGTATCAAAAGGTAATATTGATACTTAAAGGGGTTGTCCCGCGCCGAAACGTTTTTTTTTTTCCCAATAGCCCCCCCGTTCGGCGCGAGACAAACCCGATGCAGGGGTAAAAAAAAAACGTCCGGTACTTACCCGAATCCCGGCGCTGCTGCGACTTCGTACTTACCTTGCTAAGATGGCCGCCGGGATCTTCACCCTCGGTGGACCGCAGGTCTTCTGTGCGGTCCATTGCCGATTCCAGCCTCCTGATTGGCTGGAATCGGCACACGTGACGGGGTGGAGCTACGAGGAGCCGCTCTCCGGCACGAGCGGCCCCATTCAGAAGAAAGAAGACCGGACTGCGCAAGCGCGTCTAATCCGGCGATTAGACGCTGAAATTAGACGGCACCATGGAGACGGGGACGCTAGCAACGGAACAGGTAAGTGAATAACTTCTGTATGGCTCATAATTAATGCACGATGTATATTACAAAGTGCATTAATATGGCCATACAGAAGTGTATAACCCCACTTGCTTTTGCTGGACAACCCCTTTAAGCTTGCTTTGCTCCATATTGGCAAACAAAGTTGCAGTTTCAATCATGCACTTTTAGGCTGCCTGTCCATGGGTGTATTTTCATTGCGTTTCATTGTTGGACTATCGCTGCGGGGAACGCAGTGAACGCTTTCCATAGTAACATTCCAGCACAGATGTGAATTTGGCCTTGCACACTATTTTTCATGGCTATTTTCATCTTTTTACAGGTCTGCCAACGAACAGCACCCTTCAAGCACCTCTTTTAAGAACTTACGGAGTTTCCGATTTTAGCCATTTAAACTCCTCTTCCCCAATTAACACCCCCTTGAGCAAAGGAAACTGTGTACCTGGTACTTCAAAAATCAGTAACCCTATTAGCATGACGCGGGATTCTTCATCACGAAGACATAGTAAAACTACTGGAAACCAGGGGGATTTGTAGTTGGAAGCTTCTTCTTAGCAAGGACATATACAGCCAAAGATTTACATGAAAATACCATTAAACACATTAGGAAAATATGTGGCACAACTGCAAGATCCATCCCGGTCTCTGAGCTTGCTGTAATGTAATCTCCTTTATCTTACTCTTTATTAAAACTGCTCTCCTCCACTCATAACCATTAATACTGACACTCTGCTTCAATCAGAACGCCCCAGGATCATTTTTGTTTTTAAATGTGTGTACATGAAATGCAATAACCTTTAATGGGAAACATAATGAATTTTGGCTCGTGATCCCAATGTTTTACGACTCTGCAAGAAATGGAGGATATAAAGAAAACGTTCTGCATATCCAGAGGTTTTTTTGCTCCATTTTGATGAACTGACCTACCTAATGGATTTAAATAACTGTGCCAGTAGCTTCCGAAAGTGATTCAAAAACATTATTTTCTGGAAGGATGATTCTGAAGAACATCGGTCATCTCACAGTAAGGCTATATGCTATAGAACAATTGTATATAAAGGAACATTTTTAGCTAAATGCAGTTACCTGCGTGGAGCCATTGGTGATGCCTACTACCTCCTTTTAACATATACGCTCCTTTTCAGAAGTGTATTGTAAGCGGAAAATAATCTGTAGATCAGTCTGTTTTAATTCAGGCCTTTAGTCACCTTGCCACAAGAAGGGCTTGCAAAAAAAAAAAGGGTAAAAAGATTAAGCCCTGCGATGATTTGCACTCTTACATTTTGGTCAGTTTTGCAGCATAATCATTAGTGTGTAAATAATATATAGACTAGCAGGAAACTGATGCAAAACTTATTTTTCTTCTCTTCTTTACAATGTGTTGTCTATTTTTATATCTAAATTTGTATATATGTATAAAACTTGTTTTACTAACTGAATATAAAAAAAAAATCTGAATAAATCAAAAAAGTAATTTTGGGTAAATTTTATATTTCTGATTTTTCCAACGTCACAATAAAAATGAAAAAAAAAAAAAAGCTGCGATTAAAAAGAAGTTGAGAAGTATCTGTCATGAGTATTCACCTGTGTTTTCACCTGTCACTATTCTTTTTCATTTCCTTGTATAGTGAAACCTCTTGGAGACAACCACCCAAAATTGCATTTAATAGTGGTCTTCTATGGAGGTGGTCTTGTCAGAGAAGATGGCCGTCATGAATAATATATGGTGGTGCTAAAAATCTAGCCTGAATAAAGGGGTAGTCTTTTAGGCTGAGTACTAGCCGACCTGAGTATAAGCCGAGTCAATAAGTTTTACCCCCAAAAAACTGGTAAAACGTATTGACTCGAGTATATGCAAGGTAAAAAGACTAAACGCAATACTCACCTCCCAGCCGGCGTCTGTGTCCCCGGCGCGATGGTCCCCCCGGCGGCGCGACAAGCTGCTTGAGACTTCTCCCCGCTGTCCTCTCTCTGCTCGGCTTTGAATTTTCCCTCCGTCAGCGCTGTGTAATTAAGCGCTGCGATTGGATTGAGCGCCAGCCAATCACCGCCGGGGACACAGACACGAGCTAGGAGGTTGGTATTGCAGGGGTTTTTTTTGCTGGTTTTTTTTTTCCCCCTCACTCGTGTATAAGCTGAGGGGGGCTTTTTCAGCACAAAAATATGTGCTGAAAAACTCTGCTTATACTAGAGTATATACGGTAATGTCTTTAATTTTTTGCCGCCATCTTCTGCGCGCAATAACTTTCTTTATTTTTCTGTCCCCATAGTTGTCCCCAAGGACACATTTCTTGCGGGACGTTCTGTTATTTGTGTTAGTACTATTTTGGAATACATACGACTTTTTCATCACTTTTTATTGCACTTTTTCTTGGCAACAAAATGACCAAAAAAGCACTTCTGACATTTAAATTTTTTTTTCCGGACGACATTCACCGTGTGTGATAGATCAGACTCTTAGACGCAGCGATACCAAACATGTATTTCTGTTTTACGATTTTTGATTCTTTTTAGTCTAACCAATGACCTGAAAAAACACAGTTCATTAATTATAACTTATTGATGAAAGATCCGCAGTATTTACGCCACATGGAAACATACCCTATATGTTACATAAACCTACCCTTATAGTGTTCACTCAGCACGTGGCGTGTAACAGCGACTGTGGAATAGTTGCGCAATCACTTTTGTTTCTTACCACCCTGTCGTGCAGGTTTTTTTAAAATGGGCCAATCATTTAATTTTAACTAATTTTGCAGTCGCGTTCCAAGAGCCATAACTTTCATTTTTCCATTGACACAGCCATATGAGGGCTTGTTTTTTGCGGGACAAGTTGTACTTTTTGATGGCATCATTTTTGGGTATATATAATGTATTGCATAACGTTTGTAAAAAAATTGGAAAGAGAGATTGGGGAAAAAAATAAATTCTGCCATTTTGTTTTTTGGATTTCATTTTTACGGCGTTCAGCGTGCAGAATAAATAATGTGATATCAATATTCTCTGAGTCACACGATTCCGGCGATACCAAGTTTATACAGTTTTTTTTATGTCTTGCTATTTTTCTACTTTTTAAAACATTTTTTTTCTTTAAAGTTTTGCTTTTGTGTCGCCACATTCCAAGAGCCGTATTACCACAGCTCTAGAAGGCCTTGTTTAGGAACTCTAGTCTTCATTTATCTAATTTTTAGGAACACGTAAGATTGTGATTGCTTTTTATTCCTTTTTTTTCTAGTGGCAAGATTAATAAGATCTATAATTTTGGCATGTTTTTTATTTTTATTTTTCACTGCATTCTCTGAGCTGTATACGTAAATAATATATTGAAGTAATTCTACAGGCCTGTAAGATTATGCCAATATCAAATTGTAATAGTTTTTTTTCTCTTTCGCTACTTTTTCACAATTTGCAAAAAAGATTGTTTTTTTTTTTTATTGCTGCATTCAAAGACCCCTAGCATTTTAATTTTTTTTATCAATGGAGCTGTGTAGGGGGTTTTATTTTGCAGGATAAGTTCTACTTTTCATTAGTACCATTTGTTGATCCGTGCAGCATTTTGATCACTTTCTATTCTGTTTTTGTATGGTGAGATAGGCTAAATTAGCTATTTTTGCCATGTTTTAAAATTTTGCACCCTGCAAATTAATCCCTTCCTGCTCCAGGACGTACATTTACAGCCTGCAGTGTCTGGCTACGTATGAAGAGAGATTGCGCATGACCTCTCTTCATACAGAGCGAGCGTCGGCTGTTTATAACAGCTGACACCCACGCGTAATGGCTACAATCAGCTGCGCAACAGATCGCGGCTATTAACCCTTTAAATGTCACTGTCAATTCATATTTGGTATCGCCGCATCCGTAAAAGTCCAATTCATCAAAGTACTGCATTATTTACCCCACACTGTGAATGTCATCTGAAAAAAAATAAAGAACGCCAGAAATGCACTTTTTCCGTCACCCCGTCTCCCAGAAAAAATGCCTCGGACACACCATTGCTGCCCGCCTCGGACATGACTCCATCCTCCTTCCCCCTCAGCCTGACTCCCTGTCCCTGCCTCTACACCGACCTTTTATCCAGTCCACTACTAGCAGTCTGCTCCATCCCTGCCACTCCCAGACTCTCCGCTCAGCTCCTGCCCCCTAAGAACGCCAATGGCCCCTGTCCTCCAGCGCTCGCATCGTCGGCGGTGTCCTGCTACGAGTCTGCCTCTGCCATGCCCACAATTGCGGCTCTGCTCCTGCCGTTTAGGTCCTCCTCCGTGGCTTCTGCCGCTCCCACAGTCGCGGCTCTGCTCCTGCCGTCTTGGTCTCCTCTGGAGAGGCGCCGATCGTGATTACTTTCCTTGACAGCTGTATTATGTTGCCACACCTTACTTCCGGTGGAGATATAAGACACCAGTACCCTGCACGGTCCCATAGTGAAACATAGCCCAGAAATCTTTCGGGCTATATCACTATAAGCAGTGGAGCTCATCCCGGAAAATTTCCAGGCGTGCCACTCAAGGGGTTAAGCAAGGTTAATGGCGAGCCTACCGGATGAATTGTATAGGCATATTTCAAAAAAATACAATAAAATGGTAATTGGATTACATTATTCCCCATAACTGGAAAACCTTACGTGGCAGAAAAATACGGATATCATATTTGAATTCAGCGCACTAAAGTTACTATGCGCCACCTATCTGCGTAGCGGTTACAAAAATTGTGTTGTACAGTGTAACCGTTCCGTCTAAACCCATCAAAACTCTGCATGGTTTGAAAGTTTCATCTGATAATTGGACAAAAGATCTTTCAATGAAAGATCATTTGTACATGAAAGAATGTTTCCAGGAAGATATTTCATCCATCATATGATGTCATTGAATATTGTATAGCCATTTTGAACTACTGTGATGGCCAGTAGATGGACTAAAATGTGTATTGGCGTATCTGTGAAATAAGCGTTGACCAGCCAATGGTTCTTCAGTTAGCAACCTACTTCTATTTAATATGTATGGCCAGCTATAGTTTATATGTATGGTATTATATGACCAACTCTGCAAAGCTGTAAAGGCCAATGATTCCTACTGTTCCATATTAGCCCTATTTTAGTTCCCCATAGGAGGATGCTTAAGGCATTACTAACAGAGGCATTAGGGCTCTCTTATGATAATTATTATTGTGTTTAACCCCTTAGTGACCTGTTTGCGCCTTCATGACCAGGCCAAATTTTAGAAATCTGACGTGTCACTTTAACATGTGTTCAGAAAAATACCCGTTGTTGCCCTAATATTATGTGCGTATGCACAACGGGTCCAAACCGAAAGGAGCAGTCTGTGGCTTTCAGAACAGACATTTTGCTTGAAGGTGATTTAGGCCCCATTGCCCACTTGTAGAGCCCTTAAGTGACCAAAACAATGTAAAACCCCAACAATTGACCCCATTTTGAAAACTAGACCCCTTAACGAATTCATCTAGGGGTGTGCTGTGTATTTTGACCCCACAGTTTTTGAACGAATTCAAGCAAAGCAGAAGGAAAAAATTACGATTTTCGTTTTTTTGGGAATTGACACTTTAAAAATTTTTATTTATTTTTTTTGTACAGCACACATATGAATGAAGATTTGCACCCCAAAGTGGATACCCCTGTTTGTCCTGTGTTTAGAGTCATACCCTTTGTGACCCTAATATTATGTCTGTATGCACAACAGGGCCTAAAATGAAAAGGGCAGACTGTGGCTTTCAGAACAGACATTTTGCTTGAATGATTCCGCCTTTTTTTTTTTTTTGCAATTGTTATTTTAAAAACTTTTTTTTTTTTTTGTTCAGCATACATAGGAATGAAGACTTGCACCCCAAAATGGATACCCCTGTTTGTTCCGTGTTTAAAAATATACCCATTGTGGCCCCAGTTTACTTACAGGACATTAGGCCTATAATTAAGTGAACACCCATTGGATTTTAAGGCACAACTGAATAAATTCCAGGACCAATTGCTCACTCGTGCAGAAAAAAATGGATTACCTGAAAATAATCCCCCCCCATCCCCATTTTTTGTCATTCCCCAAATCTTCGATAAAAGTAATGATGTAAACTGTGTAGTATGTCTGAATACAGGGGTAATTACAGAGGCTGGTTGGAATGGGCACATGGGGCAATAAAATCGGGTATCCTTCCCCCTCACGCTTTTTGGGGGGGTATTTCTTGACCCCAGTGGCCGGGATGGGGTGTAAAGTGGTGCTCTATGAGGCTTCGTAAGCTCGCTGAGGTGCTGGGTTTCTTGTGCAGAAGGCGCTCAACAAGCTGCTCCTGGAACTGCATGAAGGCGAGCGTTCCCGGGGCTTCTTGTAAATTACATATTACAGGTAACGATCTGAATACAGCTGGGCTCACACGTCCGTAGATGGAATCCACTTGCGGAGGCCCGCAGCAGATCCCAGCTATGAGCCTGGTTGTGGTGCTACGTATGACCGCATACTGTACTGCGCATAACTGCCTACTCACACAGACGGTCATGCGCAGTATGCCTTCATTCATATTTCCTGCGCCGACGCTTAGCAATGACGCGGGTACCCTCAGCCCATACATAATGTGGTTATTTAAGGGGTGCGGTTATAACTGCGACCACGGAGCATAATGAGCTCTATGTTACGAATATTTGCGGTAAAATAGAACATGCTGCATTCAGTTTTCTGTGAGTGGATTACGTAATTCCGACCCGCTAATTTGAGCAAACGCATGCAGAATCCCATAGCCAACGCGGCTTTAAGCCCTGCAGGAAGCATGTTTCTACGTCCTCAGTGATAGAAGCCCACTTGGGCAGATCGTAAAAACACTATGGCGTGGTCACTAAGGGGGTTAAGGAGTTGTTCACATCCGTGTTTTGATTTCCATTTTGAATTGATCCTTTTTTTTCCTTCCCTTTATAGAACAGGTAACAAAACGTGATTCATAGTTTCTGGTCTTTTAACAGATCCAGTCGACGAATCGGTTAGAAAAATGGACCTGTTATATATCAGTTTGCTCCCATTAACGGATTTGATTTTTATGCTTTATCTTTCTAACCTTCTGATCATGCTCATTTAAAAACTGATTTGTTCCATAGAAATCAAAAACAGAAACGGGGGGCACCCCTGTAGGTAAGTGGTCAATTTACAGTGCACATTGTAATGGGCAAACAGAAGTGCTCACGTGAATGTATTACGGCCGGACAACCCCTTTAAGCAGCCAGGATGAGAGGTGTTATGTTTTGGTAGAGGAGTTCTGTTTTTTGGTAAAGTACTCCTGCAGATGGTCTTAGAGCACGTACACAAGTTGTGCCCACATCACCATGCAATATATTTACGTGTCGGATGGAGGTATTATAGATCCTTGGTAAAACATTCACCTTTATCTCATTGGGGAAGAGGGATCTAAGGAAAATGATCCGGTATGTAGAAATTCAATGCTGTCAGCAGAGCCCTAGCTGGAAAGACCAGCTCCAGTTTCACCCCTTCCTACACAGCTGCTTTGCATGGCTGCTGACTGTGGTTGACCCCAAAATATACATACACACATTTTATATAATCGTGATAATCTCTGTATAATGCAGTCACCATATAATAGTCAGATACCGATTCTGCACAGTGATCAGTGATTACAGTGGATCATAGGTGACATCTTCTCTGATTGGCATTGTCTACTTTCTCTCCATCTGGCCATAAAAGATTTCTTAAAGCTACAACTAGTCTCTGCACATTCTCCCCATTCTGCCACTAATCCCAATACCCCATGTAAAAGTGCTCCTCCTTGTGCCTCTCAGTTGTGGGGAGTGGGGGTTGATTCCAACCCCTTTCCTCTTCTGATGTCCAGGAATGCCAAAGTAGTAAAGCCATGGACACCAAGGGGGATATTTCTGGAATCTACCCCCCACTGAGTGAGTACCTTACTATAAATCTTACTGACAAATGTATCTGATTTTAAGCACTTTGAATGCAGAATTTTAGTGGTTTATTGAACTTTTTATTTATTTATTTATTTTTCTCCGAGCCCTGCTAAGTCTTGGGATCCTTTCATTAGCTATGGGCACGACAGCCTGCCAGGAGGTGAAGCCTTCTGTACCAGGTGAGTCCCTTCCTTCTATTTTGCCATTTGTCTTGTTTTTTATTTTTCCTGTGCGCACTCTTGTTTTTAACCCCTTCCCGCTCCAGGACATACATTTACGTCCTGGAGCGTCGGGGTATGTATGAAGAGAGGTCGCGGGGTGACCTCTCTGCATACAGCAAGGTTGTCAGCTGTTTAGTACAGCTGACACCCGCAAGCAATAGCCGCGTTCAGACTATCGCTGCTATTAACCCTTTAAATGCCACTGTCAATTCTGACAGCGGCATTTATTTAAAGCCCCTGAACGCTGTTCGAGGGTCCCGTATGGCCCCCCCGGCGGTGAGATAGCATTACGTCATACTGCAGGAGCGATCAAAGTATCGCATATTGTAGTCCCCCAGGGGGACTTAAAAGTAAAGTGAAAAAAAGAGCAATAAAGTTTTTTTTTAATTGTTAAAAAAAAAAAAGTAATAAAAGTTTAAATCCCCCCCCCCCTTTTGCCATATCTGTAATTAAAAAGTCTAAATAAAATCAAAATACATATTTGGTATCGCCACGCCCGTAAAAGTCTGATCTATTAAAGTAGCACATTATTTACCACGCACGGTAAACGTCGTCCGAAAAAAAATAAATAAAGAACACCAGAAATGCACTTTCAGTCACCCTGTCTCCCAGAAAAAACACAATAAAAAGCGATTAAAAAGTCGCACATAGGAAGGCGTGGCTTGCCAATGGCGGGATAAACCGCACTGAGGACGAGCTCCCGGTCTGTTCACAAAAAAAAAAAAAAAAACAGGCAGAATCAGAGAAATAGGCACCGCACTAACACCTACCCGACGGGATGGTGAAGAGGAAGACCCAGCCCCGCACAGCGGCACCAGCAGAGAGAGACCCGAGCGGTATTAACCGCTTCTTCAGCCCAGCGGCCGCAGCTACGGCACAGGAAGCAGAGGCAGACCTGGAGAGAGGACGGCGGGAAGCTGCGCTGGCACCCGCACCCCCGCTAGCAGAGACACAGCACACCCGGACCAGCGCGACAGGATCCGCTACAGCCGGGGGGGCGACCTGGAGGGAGAGTGAGGAGGAGGAGAGCGGAGCAGCTCAGGAAACCGCCGGAGAGACTAGCGGGACCCACGGAAGTCAGAGAAGCGAGCACTCCTTCACCTACGGGACCCCGGACCTCCCAGCCGACAGAGCCCCGAGGGCTGCAAGGTGCGTGACACAGGAGGAGGGGAGGGAGGAGAATGATGTAAGCACAGTCTCTCGGGGGCCCTGGAAGAAAAATGCAGCAAACTTGCTGTATAAAGCTAATCCCTACAAGATGGCGGCCACAGAGCCCCCTCACCCACATGGAGCCAGTGAAGCCTCAGGGATGGGAAAAATCGCACCTCATACCTATCCTCCATGGCCAGCAGATCATGATGATGAAATCATGGCCACTAGAGGCCCCCACCTCATGTTTCATGCCACACCATGCATGAGTCCCCACAGTAACAAGGGACACCACCAACAGCCCAAGTAACGATCTTCCCTCCCCCCTACCTCAGAAAACAAGAGGGGAACGGGCTCCGCGCTCCCCATTACTTAGTACGCACTCAGATGACGGCGAATGGGACTGGAAGGCCCACCTCAGAGCTCTCCCAACCAAAGCCGAAATAAATTCCTCTTTTTCACATCTCAAGCAAGCCCACAAACAAGCAGTTACAGATTCAAAAAGACATGCAGCAAATCGGGCACAGAGTAGTAGCCATTGAAGAAGCCCAAGAATAAACTTACGCTACGCTCGAAACACACAGACAAGCCATCATGTCACACTCCACCCAGATCACCAGCATCCTCGCGCACATCGACGACTTAGAGAACAGACACAGAAGAAACAACATCAGGGTGAGGGGTCTCCCAGAAGACATCACTAATGCGCAACTAGAGCAATGGGCCCAGGAGTTTTTCGGTGCCTTCATACAAAGATCCCGCGACAGACCTATAGAGATCGATCGTATTCACAGATCTCTCGGCCCCAAAAACCTCGACCCGAAACGACCCCGGGACATTATCTGTCGCATCCACTTTTATAAAGATAAAGAGGACATCCTGAAAAAAGCAAGAGAAAAGGGGGACCTATCCTACCAAGACCGACCCATTCTGCTACTGCCAGATCTAGCAAAGAGAACTCTCCAACTAAGGAAGGCACTGAGACCAATACTGGAGGCCCTGAAAGGGAAGGACATCCCATACAGATGGGGATACCCATTTCAACGGACAGCCTGGAAAAACGGCAAATCCGCTACCTTCCGCTCCTTGGGGGACCTCCCCAACTTCTTGGGAACTTTCGAACTCCCGATGATCTCCATACCAGACTGGCCGGCTCCGCCCTTCCTGCCAGCCCAACCAACACCGGAAACTTGGCATACCGTCGGCCCTGCGCGCAGACGGAATGATCGCAAACCCGGATCGCCGCCAAGATGAAGATCCCACATCTCCCCCACATAAGAGGCATCTGAGCCCCACGTGGACCCGGAAGAGGATCGCAAGATGCCACTCTTTGGACGCTCTGCAGAGTTTTATTACCGCGGGCGGCTGGGGGCCCGGGGGCTCCCCCCGCCCCCCCCCCCCCCTCGCCCGCTCGGTGAATCGCATCGACCTCTCCCTCTGCTCCTGGTCTCTCTCTTTCACCTACCTAAACTCATAGCTAACTAACACCTACAAGCTATGCGCTTCCTCTACAAACCTAAACCACCTGTCTTACTACTGTTCTTTACCTAGCTACGACTTGCCGTGTTTCTTGAAATTAATCTTTGTCATTAATTAACCTGGTTATCAACTAGATCCTCCCGCCTAACCGGGTAGGGGGACAACTGATTTATACAAGTGACGGCTGGGGGCACCCTGACCCGCTGTTGTCAACTACTACCTCCAATAGGCTGGACAACACCTTGTGTGGTCCAACACCCGACGACGATTGGGAATGGCCTACCATGTTCCTGGCTCTCCTGGATGTACAGTTTGTTTTTGCTTTCACACCCCTCCCTTCTTTCCTACCCAGTCCTCCCTTAGGCTGTTAGCGACCAACGCTCTCCTCTTGAAGAATGACAATGGATAGGCTAACGTTTTCTACCTACAACGTTAGAGGCCTGAACAAACCCTCTAAAAGAGGGCAAATACTTAAACATCTCCACAAGAACAAAGCCATGATCGTACTCCTCCAGGAAACCCACTTTACTCGGAACAACACTCCTAACTGTAAGTCGAAATTTTACTCTACCTGGTTCCATAGTTCCCACCCAGAGAAGAAAGTAAGCGGTACCTCGATAGGAATACATAAAAACCTCCCACACCAGGTCATCGCCTCCGAGATAGACCCGGACGGACGATACGTGTTTCTCAAAATCTGTCGGCACCAGGGTCCTAACCATTGCAAATGTTTACTTTCCTAATCAAGCTCAGGTTCCCTTTGGTCTCCGGACTTTGGAAGCCCTGTCGACCTTCGCCGCGGGTTCCCGGATAATCCTAGGAGGGGACTTCAACCTCTGCCTCGACCCCGCCCTGGACTCTGCAGAGGGTAAGTCCGGGGTTTCCTTCTCAGAGCTCAGAAAATTCAAGAGAGCACTAATCTCCCTAAAACTAGTAGACCTTATGGAGGCTCTTACACCCTAAAACCAAAGATTATAGCTTCCACTCATTAGCCCATAACAATTATAATCGCCTAGACTATCTGTTCATCTCCCACGACCTTCTAGATTTATCTCCTAGTTTAATTGGGATCTTCCTCTGGTCTGACCACGCTCCGGTCCTGGGGTCGCTACAGGGCTTCACGGACAGAAGAGGATGCCAATCGTGGCGCCTCAACGATAACCTCCTTAAAGACCCCCTTTGCTTAGATGAGGTTAAACAAACGATCCAGAACTTCATGGCGGACCACCTCCACGACCCTACGTCCCGACCCAATCAATGTGAGGCCCTAAAATGCGTTATAAGAGGAGTCTTCATCTCCCATGGCGCGCAGTTGAAGCGAGAACGGACGCAAGGGTTAAAAAACCTACAGTCCAGATTGGGTAGTCTAGAAACAGCTAATAAGAATTCGCCATCCGAGGCACTTAGAGCAGATATATCAGACACAAGGAACAAAGTACTTTCTATCTTAGAACAACAATCACTATGCGCTAGGGACAGATGGAGGGGTAGCTTCTACGAGCAGGGGAACAAGTGCGGGCGAATGTTGGCTGGGGCCCTGCACCACAGGACACCCACCCCATACATAACTTCTCTCAACTCCCCCTCTAAAGGAATAATCCATGCCAATAAGGACATTCTGGATTGCTTTAAGCAATACTACCAGAAACTGTATACTTTACCGGAAGATGGGGGGGGGGGGGGCACACAAACCCAGGCAACGGAAGACTACCTAGACAGGTTCGCCCCTGGCTCTATCCCGGAGGAGACAGCAACGAGTCTAGAGAATAACTTCACAGAGGAAGAGATAAAAGAGGTAATCCAAAACCTCAAGCTGGGAAAGAGCCCTGGCCCGGATGGGTTCACCCCCCACTTCTATAAAGTGTTTGCGGACCTCATATCCCCCTCATTAGTCCAGTCCTTCAACGCTATCTCTGGATCGTGCCCCTTTCCGTCTCAGGCTCTTCAAGCAATTATCACTATCATCCCTAAGCAGGGGAAGGACCACATGCTCTGCTCCAACTACCGCCCTATATCCTTAATAAACATCGACACTAAAATGTTTTCCAAAATCTTAGCCTCACGCCTGAGGCCTCTCATCTCACCTCTAATCAACCGTGAGCAATCTGGTTTTGTCCCGGGCCGTGAGGCAAGGGACAACACTATAAGAACAATCTCCCTGATCTCGCGGGCTCACCTCTCGGGAATCCCCCTGTGCTTATTGTCAGTGGACGCAAAAAAAGCGTTTGATAGGGTCCACTGGGGGTTCCTAGAGGCGACTCTGAAGAAGATAGGACTGGGCCCCAGATTTATCGATTGGATCATGGCCCTCTATCGCGACCCGTCAGCTAGAGTCAGAATCAATGGGGCCCTATCCCTACTATTCAAAATAAAAAATGGGACGAGACAAGGGTGCCCCCTCTCCCCCTTTCTATATGTCCTGGTCATGGAGTCCCTGGCCAACGCCCTAAGAAATAACTCCAACATCCAAGGGGTACGGCTAGCCGCCACAGAACACAAACTCTCCCTATTTGCTGATGAGCTCCTAGTATTCATCACAAATCCTAGGGTTGCCCTCCCAATAGCCCTAAAAGAATTTGAGAAATAAGGGAAAATTAGTAATTTCAAAATCAACATAAATAAATTAGAAATCCTCAATATCTCAATTCCCCCGGAGGTGGCCACCGCTATCAGCAAATTCTCTACCATGAAATGGAAGGACGACCACATTAAATACCTAGGCGTAAATATTACCAGGGATCCCAAAAATCTTTTTGACGCAAACTTCAAGCATATGCTCGATAATATCCGAAAGGATCTCCTCAAGTGGAAGCCCCTCACCCTATCGTGGCTAGGGAGAATAAACGTCCTAAAAATGGATGTCCTGCCCAGGCTCTTGTACCTATTCCAAACCCTACCGATAAAAATCACAAACCTATACTTGGCCAAGCTCCACAGGAACTCTAGAGGTCGTATGGGGAGGCTCTAAACCAAGGGTTAAATACAAGACACTTATCAGAAGGAAGGGAGATGGAGGAGTAGGCGTACCCTGCTTCTCCACATACTATAAGGCGTCTATATGTAGATGTGTTCTTGACATCATACACAACAACCCAACCAAGCTCTGGGTAGACCTAGAGCGGGAAGAGTTTCCTGCGCTGGCAACGGGCTCCTTCTGGCTACCGTCGTCAAGGATGAGAGAAACAGACTTGATTTCGCCCCTGTTGAAACAGATCTTAGAGGCCTGGAACGGGTGCGCTCCACATACCCTGCTTCTCCACATACTATAAGGCGTCTATATGTAGATGTGTTCTTGACATCATACACAACAACCCAACCAAGCTCTGGGTAGACCTAGAGCGGGAAGCGTTTCCTGCGCTGGCAGCGGGCTCCTTCTGGCTACCGTCGTCAAGGATGAGAGAAACGGACTTGATTTCGCCCCTGTTGAAACAGATCTTAGAGGCCTGGAACGGGTGCGCTCCACACCTGGACCTAGTCTCCCGCCCTGGCCCCCTCACCCCTATTACGGGCAACCTGGAACTACCGGCCTTTCTGAAGGACACTATGCCCTTCTCAGCGGGGTCCTCACTGCCTCTTATGGTTAGGGACGTGGTGTCGTTGTCGGGGGTCCGACCAATGGCTGAACTGCTGGAGGGGGGCGGCCCCCGGGCAGGAGCGTGGTTCCAGTACTTACAGATTAGACACTTTGTCCTATCCCTGGGCCCCCTGACCTCCTTACAGACCCCTCTCTCTCGCTTCAAACATCTATGCACGTCCCCGACCTCTAGCCCAACCAAAGTCTCAGCCCTATACAGCCGCCTCCTGGAAGTGGAGACACGAGAGGACCCACTGGGCTTTGTCGCGGGTTGGGAGAGGGAGCTAGGGAAAACCTTCCAGGAGGAAGCTTGGAAAAACGCCTTTACACTAACTCACTCAATGGCAACAGCCGCTAAATTTCAGGAAACCAATTGCAAGATATTAACTAGGTGGTACAAAACCCCGGCGCAACTAGTCAAAATATACCCACAAACCCCGGACGCCTGCTGGAGATGCCAGGGCGGGAAAGGGGATCTTACCCACATCTGGTGGTCCTGCCCCCTGGTCATGCCCCTATGGCAGGAAATCACAAATCTATACAACGCAATCTACAAAGACAAGGTGGCCTTGAGGCCTGAGGTGGCCCTGCTGTCCATGGTCCGGGGACCTATCTTCAAAGCAAAGAAAAGCGTCTTTAGATTCTTCCTGATAGCCATGAGACAGAACATACCAAGACTCTGGAAGACAACCTCTCCTCCCACGAGGACCTCTTGGCTAGAAATCATGGATAACATATGCCACATGGAGGACCTTGGTGCCGCAGGTAAAGGAAACTCCCCAAAGTACTTCGCCGCTTGGACGGCCTGGATCTTGTTCAGGAACTCCCCTGACCTAAAGGCTTGGCTACTAACAGGTACACTACCCTCATAACTTAAATTAGATGTTCCACTGACACGCAATCTCTGTAAATCGATTCGGAGCGCAGGCCGCTGACAGCCCCCCCCCCTTCCTTCCTACCCGCTATATCCCCACGGTCCCATCCCTCCCCCCCCCCCCCTACTATCTTACTTGTTATTGATAATGTTTCTAAAATGTTGCAATACCAATTTCATTGGGCAGCAGCCTCACTTAACATAGTTACCGAACCTGGGTGACTGCCTCAGGAGGGTAGACACCGAGAGACAGGTTGTCGCGCCTTCAGGCCACCACGCCCGGCTCAACGGGCTGCCTAATCCTCTTTTTGAACATTAATGCCATTTTGTTGATGTTGTTAATACGTTCTGTATTATAAAATCAATAAATACATATTGAACCAAAAAGTCGCACATATTCCGAATTAATAATATCGGAAACTACAGGACATCCCACAAAAAATGAGCCATCGCTGAACTACGTCGATGGAAAAATAAAGTTATTGTGCGCACAAGATAATTGCAGAAATTAATTGAAAAAAATTAGATGTCTTTGAAAAAAGAGAGTAGTATAGTAAGTAGTATAGTATCGTAGTAATCGTACCCACCCATAGAATAAAGTTATCATGTAGCTTTTGTTGCAGTTTGTGCGCCGTAGTAACAAGACGCACTGAATCATGGCAGAATGTCGTTTTTTTTTTTCCATTTTACTCCACTTAGACTTTTTTTTTAAAGTATTTTAGTACATTACATGGTACATTAAATAGTACCATTGAAAAATACAACTCGTCCCGCAAAAAACAAGCCCTCATACAGCGACGTTGATGGATAAATACAGGGGTTAGGATTTTTTTGAAGGGGGGGGGGAGAAAAAAACGAAAATGGGAAAAAAAAGGGCCGCGTCATGAAGGGGTTAAATATTCAGTACTGGTATTGCCCACTATTAAAAAAACTTTCAAAGTTAAACAAAAGAGACATTAGTTTATGAGTAGTAATGCAACACTAAGATATTTGCTTTAGCAACCAGTGCAATTACTGATCTAGTAGGAAGGGAATAGGAGAAAGGTCAGGCAGGAGATGGGTCAGCCCATCACAATAAAGCGGACATGCAGAACAGTTCTTTAGTGCCTGGATGATGAAATTGTCATCATTGTGAGATGGATAAAATCCACTTGTAACACCTGCAGGCCTTGTTGCCGTGTTCAAGCCACTTTACAGCAGATACACTCTTCTGCACGGACATAGTGCTTTGAAAAACACTAATGTAAAGTAAAATATAAAACTACTTTGTACTATATTTACAACAAAAAAACCAACAGTATTTGTAGTTTTGGATAGTTGGTTTCTACACAGACCTATGTGTCACCATGGTGGCAGACTACAATTGGGGTCTGATTCTTCTGTCGTTTGTTACTCTGCTCCGTCTCCCTGAAAATAAAAATTGGAAAAAATATGTTTCGCGATCTGGTTTTAATTAATAGAAAAACATTTTGGTTATTTAGTTCTTTTTAAAGTTTAACAACCAGCACTGGGCATTTGCTATCAAAGCAAATAAAATCATGGGAAGAATTAAAATTCCTTAGTTTTGGAAACCACTGTACAACAAAACGTGGCTAAACTGGACTGAAAACCCAAAGGTTAGGCTGCTTTCACATCAAAGGGGGTTCCGTTTTCCTTCTCAGTTTGGCAAGCAGGAAAGCGGAATACCACAGCCAAAGGGGTCTTATGACGGAACCGAACCACGCTGCACAGACCCCATTGACTATAATGGGATCTGTTCCGTTTCCACTCAGCTACCATGTATTTCACCAGTAGAAAAAGTGATGCATGCAACGCTACTTCTTTTGGTATTTTGTGCCGAATCTCTCTGAACGGAGGTTCCAGCATAATGAACCCCCGACTTTATGCCCCCTTAGTACTGATTTTTTTTTTTTTTTTGTTCATGTACTTCCTAAATGTAAAATTAGGCAACAGTCTACTTCAGGATTACTCAACTACTTATTGCAAAAGTCCACTTACCCTCATCTGCTGCCAGGTGAAGGGTCAACAAATGTTAATGAGGTGCCTGCATTTTCTAATGGGAGGTACATGGGGATACTTTAGTAATTTTTTCCCTTGCTGGAGGTAACCCTTTCTAACAGTGGGCTCTTTGACCAAACTGTTGCAAATACAACTTCTCGTATAACTACATGAAAATTTATGGGTCCTCCCACCCACGCGAACAACCTCAAATGAAGAAATGCACAATCCACACTTTTCATTTTCATTCCTAAAAAATGTGTAATAGGCAAATGCTTCAAATACAGTAGTATGTAAATAAGGTGGAACAATACCTCTGCAGTGCCACCTATTGGATGCAGCATTCCTTCAAATCAATGCTTGCCTCTTTATAAGGTCTGTGTATGGATTCTGGCTTGGCTTTAAATTCCCAATCAACAGGGTCAAGGATTGATTTGAAGGAATGTTGTCATCCAATAGGTGGAGCTGCAGAGATTTTGTTCCATCTTCCTTATTTGCATATTACCCAGCAGAGCATGGATGGCCTTAGAAGTCTCCTCACTCACCTTCTAAATGCTCTCCTTAAGGAGGGATGTTACCCCTCCCGAGCCAAATCCAATATCATGTATATACTATATTAGTGAAAGTTCACCAGCACTGTCCAAAGTGGTTTCTTAAAAGTCCATATCCATAGCCTGTTATAGTCTGTGACCACACGTTGATCCTTGAAAATGGAGAAAGTCCCCCAAAACATTGTATTGACATGTTTACATGCTTATACACCTCCAGCAGTACCTCTGCATGGGTACACTCTAATGCACTATGTCTATGGACTTAAGAAACCACTGACGCTTTTGGTGAATATTCACTAATGCTGTATGTTTGCTGTATTTAACCCCTTAGTGACCAAGCCTGTTTGCGCCTTAATGACCAGGCCAAATTTTGCAAATCTGACACGTGTCACTTTAGCATGGAAAAAGACCAGAAAGGTTTTGCATATCCAAGCGATTCTGACATTGTTTTTTCGCCACATATTGTACTTCATTTAGGTGGAAAAAAAAGACCGATAGAATTTGTGTTTATTTATTAAAAGCGCCAAAATTGGTAAAATTTTGAAAAAATCGTCATTTTTTCACATTTCCAACTGCAATATCTCAAATATGTGCAAACATAATATAGAAATTTTTGCTAAGATTTATATTTCCATCCGTTTACTTTATTTTGGGCGCACATTGGAAAAACTTTCGTGTTTTTTTTCAACCATTTAGGAGACGTACAAATGTAACATTACTTTTCAGCATTTTGAGGAACACTTTGTTTTCCTACACCAATCCAAGATTGGAAAGGCTCATAGGAGTCAAAATGATAGATACCCCCACAAGTGACCCCATTTTAAAAACTACACCCTTTAACGTATTCACTGAGGGGTGTCATGAGTATTTTAACCCCACAGTTTTTTTTCAGGAGTCAATGCAATTTAGAAGAGAAAAACAAAAATTTCATATTTTTGCAAATATGTCATTTTAAAGACAGGACTTTTTTCTATACTACACATGAAAATTAGGATTTGCACGCCAGAATGGATACCTCTGTTTGTCCCGTGCTCAGAAACATACCCATTGTGGCCCTAATCTTACGTTTGGATGCACAATGGGGCCCAAAATGAAAGGAGCAACCGGTGGCCTTCGGAACAGAAATTTTGCTTGAAGGAGATTAGGCCCCATTGCCCACTTGTAGAGCCATTGAGTGACCAAAACGATGGAGAACACCCACAAGTGACCCCATTTTGAAAAGTAGACCCCTTAAGGAATTTATCTAGGGGTACGATGACTTTTTTGACTTCACCGTTTTTAAATGAATCTAAGCCAAGCCGAAGGAAAAAAATTACGATTTTCATTTTTTTGGTAATTCTGTCATTTTAAAAGCAGTTTTTTTGTACAGCACATATATGAATGAAGACTTGCACCCCAAAATGGATACCCCTGTTTCTCCCGTGCTCAGAAACATACCCATTGTGGCCCTAATCATATGTCTGGATGCACAATGGGGCCCAAAATGAAAGGAGCAACCGGTGGCTTTCGGAACAGAAATTTTGCTTGAAGGAGATTTAGTCCCCATTGCCCACTTGTAGAGCCCTTGAGTGACCAAAACGATGGAGAACGCCCACAAGTGACCCCATTTTGAAAAGTAGACCCCCTAACGAATTTATCTAGGGGTATGATGATTTTTTTGACTTCACAGTTTTTGAATGAATCTAAGCCAAGCAGAAGGAAAAAATTATGATTTTCATTTTTTTGGCAATTGTGTCAATTTAAAAACTGTTTTTTTTGGAAAGTGTACATAGGAATGAAGACGTTCACCCCAAAATGGATACCCCCATTTGTCCCGTGTTCAGAAACATACCCATTGTGGCCCTAATCTACTTAAAGGAAACCTAGCTAGGCCTATAATGGAAGGAGCACCAGTTGGATTTCAGGGTACAACGGAATAAATTCCTGTCCCCATTGCCCACATGTAGAGCCATTGAGCGTCCAAAACTATAGAGAACCCCCACAAATGACCCCATTTTAAAAACTAGACCCCTTATCAAATTTATCTAGGGGTGTACTGCATATTTTGACCCCAAAGTATTTGAATGAATCTAAGCAAAGCAAAAGGAAAAAATTACGATTTTCATTTGTTTGGCAATTTTGTCAATTGAAAAACTGCTTTTTTTTGTACAGTGTACAAAGGAATGAAGACGTTCACCCCAAAATGGATCCCCCTGTTTGTCCCGTGTTGAGAAACATACCATTGTGGCCCTAATCTACTTACAGGACACATGGCTAGGCCCATAATGGAGGGAATGCCCGCTGGATTTCAGGGCAGAACTGAATAAATTCCAGGCCCCATTGCCCACTTATACGGAAAAGAATTTGACTTCCTAAAAATAATCCTCCCCCCCCCCCCCCCCCGCCATCCCCATTTTTTGGCATTCCCTAAATATTAGATAAAGGTAATAATATAAACTGCGTTTTATGTCCGAAGACGGGTAATTACGGAGGCTGGTTGGGTTGGGCACATGGGGCAAGAAAACCGGGTACCCCCCCCCCCTCCTCTCATGTATTTTGGGGGGTATTTCGTAACCTCAGCGGCGGGGATTGGGTGTAGAAAGTGGCGCTGTGAGGCTTTGTAATCTTGCTGCGGTGCAGCGGTCTCACAGAGAAGGCGCTCAACAAGCTGCTCCTGGAACTGCAGGAAGACTAACGTTCCCGGGGCTTCTTGTAAATTACGGATTACTGGTAGCGGTCTGAATAACGCCGGGCTCACGTAGCTGTAGGCGGAATCCGCTTGCCGAGGCCCGCAGAGGATCCCGGCTGTGACCCTGCGTACGGTTGCATAATGTACTGCGCATAACTGCCTACTCACACAGGCGGTTTTTTGTTTGCATTTCCCGCGCCGTCGCTTAGAGATGACCCGGGTACCCGCAGCCCGTACACAATGTGTTTGCAAATGGGGTGCGAGTATATCCGCGGTCATAGAGCACAAAGGGCTCTAGGTCGCAGATATTCGTGGTAAAATATAGCATGCTGTGTTCTGTTTCTGCAAGTGGATTACGTAATTCCGACCCGCTAATTGGGGGGAATTGTGTAATCCAATGCATGCGATTGATCCGTGGATTACCGCTGATCAAGCGCATGCAGAATCCGTAATTCCTCTCCGGTCATGTGTGACCAGCCTAATGTTATATCGCTACTTTATCACGTGACCGGGGACCGCTCAACGAGGCCGCCGGTCACTGCTCCAAGCACTCAGCAACTGTTGGTCGCTGGGAGCAAGGAGATTTAAAATTTCCTGGGCTTCCCGGCTCCTGCGAATGTGTCCGGCATTTTGCCGGCGGGCGCATGCGCAGCAGCCGGAAGGGTCCATGGAGGATAATCGCATCTGGATTCAAATGCGGAAGCCTCCGAGAAGATGTTTCATCTCCCCCAACCGATCGCATCGGTGGGGGGAAATGAAACTGCCACTTTTTAAAGAACTTTTACGTGATCGCCATTATGCATTGGATAACGGCGATCACGTGACCAGTAACCGCATACCGCGGCTCCCCGTGACATCTCCAGGCTCTTGGCTACCTTTGGTAGCCAGCAGCAGGGAGATTTTATATTTCTTGGGCAATATTTCACTTTTGCGCATGCATCCGCCATCATGCTGACGGGCGCATGCGCAGAAGCTGGGGTAAGGTCCACGGATCAACATCCCATCAGGGAACAAATCTGGGACCTTGGGTACGTAATTTCATCCCCCCTTACGGATACGATCTTTAACTTTTTAAACTTTTTTTTACTTTTAACTTTTTTTTTTTTTTTTTTTACTTTTTAACTTTATATGATCACTGTTATCCGATGGATAACGGTGATCATATGACTGGAAACCACATACAGCGGTCCCCAGTCATATCTCCCTGCACTCGGCTATCTGTGACAGCCGGGTGCAGGGAGATGTTGAATTTGCCGGGCTCGCCGGCTTCTGCGCATGCGCGCCGCATCGGCACATCGCAGAAGCCAGCGGGGGGTCCCGACACCGGCCGGAGGACATCGGCAGACCTGAGGTGAGTATTTTCACTTCCCCTCATGGATCCGATCCATGAGGGGAGGTGAAACTTTTCTTTTTTTACACTTTTTTTCACTTTTCCGCGATCGTCGTTATTCATTGGATAACGACGATCGCGGTAGCGGGGACCGCTCACCACGGTCCCCGCTGACATCTCCTGCCTCCCGGCTACCTACAGGAGCCGGGAGCCCGGAGATTTTAAGTCTCCCGCGCCGCCGGGCCTTCTGCGCATGCGGCTGACGTAATGCCGCCTGGCGCGCATGCGCAGAAGGACGGCTACGGCACCCGGAGCATCGGGACAGCGGGGAGTCGTGCGGCGAACCTCAGTGAGTAATTTCAGCTGCTCCGATGGATCCGATCCATCGGAGCAGCTGAATCTTTAACTTTTATTGCACTTTTATTACTTTTTTGCGATCGGCGCTATCCATTGCATAGCGCCGATCGCAATGCCGGGGGGGGGGGGGGGGCTCCGAACAGCCCGGGATGACAGCTCCATGCTGTCAGCTACCTGCGGACACCGACAGCATGGAGCTGTCACGTCCACAGCCCGAGGGGCATTATTCTTTGCAGGACACATGTTTTTACGTCCTCAGAGAATAAAGCCCACTTCGGGAGGACGTAAAAAGGCTATGGCCCGGTCGTTAAGGGGTTAAAACATTTGCGTATAATGTTTAATACTGGGGGCCGCTGTGGGATGTCACTAATATATTGGGGGCCGCTGTGGGCTCTCATTGATGCACTAGGGGCCGTTGTGGGGTCTCAATGCACTGGGGACCGCTTTGGGGTGTCACTAATATATTGGGAGCCGCTTTGGGGTGTCACTAATATACTAGGGGCCGCTTTGGGGTGTCACTATTATACTTGGGGCGGCTGTAGATGTCACTATTATACTGGGGGCCACTGTGGGGTATAGCTAATATATTGGGGTCCCCTGTGGGGTCTCAATAATAAACTGGGGGCCCCTGTGGGGGTCTCACTAATGCGCTGGGGGCCACTTTGTGGTGTCGCTAATGCGCTGGGGGCCACGTTGGGGTGTCGCTAATGCACTGGGCGTTGCGTTGGGGTGTCGCTATTATACCGTGGGGGGGAGGGGGATGTCACTATTATACTGGGGTGGTGTCACTATTATCGCTGGGGGTGGGGGGTCACTATTACTGCTGGGGTATGTTTACATGTGGTGGAAATGGGCAGGGCTGTTTAAAAATAGACAGCGTGCAGATTTTGACTACTTTTTGGATGCAGAAATGCTGCAGAATTTTCCACAGAAATTTCTGCTGAGGACATTCTGCAGTATTTCCTCATCCAAAAAGTAGTCAAAATCTGCACTCTGTCTATTTTGAAGCGACCCTGTCCTTTTTAGAATGACGGGGGTAAAATCATACAGCGTGATAAGCCCCGCCCACTGATGTGTTGGCACTTTGCGATAAATAAGTGGGCTTTGGGTTGCAGTTTGGGCACTCGGTCTCTAAAAGGTTCGCAATCACTGCCCTAGAGCCTTAGGGGGGACCAAGGGTCCCTCTATCATATAAGAGAACGCCAGCATTATAAATGGCACATGGATGGTTGGGGGGGGGGGGGGGGGCATGCTACAGATTTTGGAGTGGGCCATCCCACCCCCACATTTAGCCTCTACCTAATCTTTTAGGATCTAGCAATGCCTCCACCTGCTAGAGTTGAAACAATGGGCTTTCCTAGAGGAAAGTTAAGGGAGGGCTCCAATGCTGAAGTTTTGCTTCTGGGCCCACGAGCCTTTAGCTATGCCTCTGGACATCATTATAGTCAGTGTGGTCTGTCCGGTACCATAACAGATCTGGCACTACCATTAATTTTTGCTTTTCTGTTTCAATCATAGAAATGCTGATGCAGGTGTGACGCCAGCCTCACTACCTCAGCTAGCTCGCCGCCCTGCTGGACATTGATCCAACACAGCACTACTTGTCTTAGTGTTAAGGAAGACGTTTTTCACACATTCAGGATTTCCGGTAGATTCTGAAGAAACATCTGCTTACTATCTGAATTGAAAACCATGGGAAATCCAGAAGATTGTTACAATCTTCTGCAAATTTTCAGATTGTAATCTTCTTTATGGGAATAAAAGTCAAAATGCATTTTTTTTTAAACGAAGCGACTAGCGAGTGACTTCTCAGTGTAAACAGGAGTCATTTAATCTTAGAATGACTGCCTGTTCATTGTTAATGAAGGTGGGTGGCCAGCAGAGATCTCTGGCACACTACGCCTGCATTTACCCAACAACTGTTGCTTCTGTGTGAGAACACTGATGTTGTCTCCATGTAAAGGTACCTTAAGCCCAGGCTCACATCTCAGAATCGCCAGCAATGTATGTGCATAGAGTGTTATATGGAAAAACACATTCTGCACAGAAAAATGAACACATTGCAGATCCTAAAATGTATACAATGTGGTAAGCTTTGTTTTGGTACTGTTTTTCTATAGTAAGCTTGGTTCTGTTACAGTTTCTATACAGTAACTGAGGTTATGATAAATATGGAAACGTGCAAAATATATTTTACTAAATGTAAGATAGATGAGTCACTCGACCACAACAACAATACCTGCATCCATGTGGACATCCCAATTATCCTCCCTATGGAAAGAAGCTTCTAGACAAAAACACCTTACAGACTACACATGCATTTTCTGCAGCTTGACTCTTAGGCTGGGCTCAGATTTGGATTGCAGTTAATTGTGGGCATTGAAAGGCATGCATTTCTGCCTTTTTTTTTTTTTCCGTTCACACTCGCGAATACGAATTGAATAATCCACGAGAAGAAAAATCACAGCATGCTCTATTTTGCCGTGAAAGCCATGCAGACCGCCTCCAATGAAGCTAAAGGTGGCTGTCCAACCCGCAGCCAATACGCAATTAACAAATCAATCTACACTCAATACTCCATAATGACAAAGTGAAACCACAATGCTTGTAAAAAAAAAAAATGTTTTAAATTCAATTCTGAAAGTCACACCCCTGTCTATATAAGGTCTTGCAGCTCACAAGGCATATCTGGTTACAAAAACATCTGCTGCACTGAAAGTTCCAAAGAGCATAGCGGCCTCCATAACTCTTACATTGAAAAAGTTTAGAACAACCAGGACTCTTCCTAGTCTGGTGAGTCTGCCATCTCTAAATAATAGGGGGAGAGATGACCAAGAACATAATGATCATTCTGGCTGAGCTCCAAAGATCCTGTGTGCATGTGGAAGAAACCTTTCTGGTGGGAGGCAGGGTAGGGGGTTGGAAAGAGAGAAAAAAAAAAGTTCCCAAGGTATTGGACCTCCAATGCGTAGTTGCAAATGTGGCCCCGATCATATCATTACATTGACCCCTTAGGACATGGCCTATTTTTGGCTTAAGGGACGCAACAATTTTTGGCGGATTTTCATCTCCATTTTTCAAAAGCCATAACTTTTTTATTTTCTGTCAACGCAGGCGTATAAGTTCTTGTTTTTTGTGCAGTGAACGGAAGTTTTTATTGGTGCCATTTTTGGGTACATAGACTATATTATAAAACGTATATTAATTTTTTTTATGGTGGGAAGAGAAAACGCATCAATTCTGCCATAGATTTTTTGTTTTTTTACAGCATTAATGATGCAGCATAAATGACACAATACATTTTTTCTGCAGGTCAGTATGATTACAATCATACCAAAATTCTTATTGTTGCAATGCCTTAGGCCTCATGTCCACGGGGAAAATCAGATCCGCTGCAGATTCTCCATGGAGAATCTGCAGCGGGTTCCTCCTGCCCCGCGGACATGAGCGCTGAAAATAGGAATAAATGAGAATAAACTCACCTCCCATCCGCTCCGTTTCTTCTCTTCGCGCGGCGTCATCTTCTCTGCGTCGCCTCCGGATCTTCTTTCTTCGGCTCGGCGGATGCGCATGATGACGTCGGTGACGTGCCCCGCGCATGCGCCGTCCCGAAGAAAAAAGATCCGGCCGCGACGGAGAGAAGATGGCGCCGCGCGAAGAGAAGAAACGGAGCGTGTGAGTAAATCCCGATTTTTGTCTCCCGCGGATCCGGACGGCTTCCATAGGCTTCAATAGAAGCCCGCGGGAGCCGTCCCCGCGGGAGACCCGCATGAAAATGGAGCATGGTCCAGATTTTTTCATGCTCCATTTTTTTTTTAAATCCTTTTTATTGACCATCCGCGGGTATTTATCTACCCCGCGGGTGGTCAATGCATCCCTATGGGGTGCGGATCCGCGGGCGGGAGAAGAATTAAAATCCGCTGCGGATTTTAATTCTTATTTTGCCCGTGGACATGAGCCCTTATCGCTTGTTACGGTGATCAATCGCAATGGCAACCCTTCAGGCTCGCCACCATTTATATCGCAGCAGGGAAGGGGTTAACAGCGAGGGTCTGTCCCAATGCACCCTCACTGGTGCAGAGGAAGCCCGGCTATCGGTGACAGCCGGCTCCCGCTGCCGGATACTGCGGGATCTCTTCTGATCTCGCGCTATCCTCAGGGCGTAACTGTACATACTGTTGCGCTAAGTACCTCCCTGCCAGGATGTACAGTTACGCCCTGTGGCGTGGCGGGAAGGTGTTAAACATCATATAGTGATCAAATAGTGATGATACACTTCAATCACCATTTCCACAACGCTCCTCATTATGCATCACGCTTTATGTCCTTGGTCACGTTCGTGATAAAGGAACAGTGTCATACACCCCCTCACCAGGCATTACTCAATGTCTCAGTTTTGCCTAGAGTATTCTTTTAATACACAATGAAATACAAGTATCATGTTTTAGACAATATGTAATGAAAGACCTCTCTCGCCTCCATAGGCAGTTATTTAAGAAATTCATAACTTCTCGAACATGAAAATCAAAGCAGTAGCTTTGATGACTGCATTCCAGCTGATAGAATCTGTGTTGGTGCAGAATATGTTCCTTAGAGGAATAAAATAATAATCCTGATATGGTAACACAAACACGAAAAAACTGCTGCATTCCCTAGACTGCATTAGAGACATTGCCTATTCTAAATAAGGGGTTCAAAGAATCGAAGGTCCGTCAAAAATCATAACTGTAGTTTTATTTTTTAAAAAGTCCTTCTTTTAAACTTTCTCAAAAAATAGATTATATTGGACACTTCACACGGTTGCTTTGAAAATACCCTTTTTGGGAGTTAATATATAACTGACAAACATATAGCCTGCAGAGAGGCAAACTGCAGGATACAAGTCATATAATGACCAGGCATAGCGCACACAGCAGCTTATGATAAGATGGCTAAGCCGTGTTTAATACCCTTTACTGTGACTTCACTTCATTTACCTCTTAACAACCAATGACGCCATTGGTCTCTGAGGTGATATGAAGTGGGCTATTAGCTGTCTTATATAGCTGACAGCTAATGGAAATGGTCGCAATTGGAGCCAGCTCCAATTGCGGCCATTTAATTATTTAGATTCTGTGGGTATTGGTGACCGCAGTGTATAAGCAGCTAGCCGGAGGGAGGCTTCTAGAGCTCTATCACACCCTGTGACATGTTTTCAGGGTGTCGATGGGTTGCCATGCCAGCCTGGGGCTCTGTGAAGACTCCTAGGCCTGTCATGGAGTCATCTCAGCCTATTCAGCCCAACCTGTGGTAGGGCTTAATAGGGTATCCTTAAAAGCACAGTATTCTACAATACAGAAGTATTATGTGTAGGCTATCAGGTGATTGGATGTTCAAGTACCCTAAAGGAACTAAAAAAAAGATTATAAAAAATATTAAGTTTAAAAAACACTCTTCCCAATTTTTAAAAAGCAATATAATTTTAAATATATATATATATATATATATATATATATATATATATATATATATGTATCGCCACATCTGTAAAAGTTCAAAATATGAGAATATTGCATTTTGTATCCTGCATGGCGAATTGTAGGTTTTCTGTCACCCTTATCAAAAATGTATGTACGGATGTATTTTTCCAATATGATGATTGCACGAAAAAATCTGCAGCATGATCTACTTTGGTGCGTATCGCGCACCACAAGAGGCCATTGCAGTGAATGGGCTGATGCGAATACACAGGAAGCCTGTGTATTTACTGCATATTTGTGCACCATTTCAATGGGTTCCTCTGCAACGTTTGTTGCGTGTGCAAATATGCAATGTATTTTTGTGACGGAAATGCTCTTATCCCCTGTGTGGAGGTCACCATTATTGTTCGTTCATAGTAGCCCCAGTAGTAGTAGTGACCCCCATAGTTACCTTAGTAGTAATAGTGACCCCCCCCCCCTTCTTCATAGTTACCTCAATAGTAATATTGACCCACCTGGTGGCCACAGTGGTAACAGTGACCCCCATAATGGCCCCAGTAGTAATAAGTGACCCGCATACTAGTGCCAGTAGTAAAAGCGACCCTCAAACTCACTCTGGGAAATGTATTTTGCAGAGGAGCATGCATGACCTCATAAGTCTCCCCACTCATCCTCTAGATGCTCTCCTTAAGTAGTGATGATACCCCTCGCAATATCTAGGAACACTCAGGAAAGGAGAAAGAAGAAAACCTACTCCAGGACTGGGCAAAGAGGAACTAAATTCTTTTGCGACGCAGCTTTTGAAGGTCTCGCTGAGCACAGCTCTCCTGCTGTGGCCTAGTGGGACCAAGCCAGCCACAGCATTGTAAGTGACTGTAACTGCTCAAACCTCTTTCTTGCTAGTTTCGAACAATTTTCTTCGTTGTATTTAGAAAAAAAAAATTGCTGAGGCTCAATCAGCCCTTGCTAAGAGATGACTTTATATAGTTGTTTACTTAATGTTGTTTATCCAGGCATCATTCTGAATGCCAGATTGGAGTTCGGACTTACATACTCTGTTACTTCAAATAAAAGACATATGCTGCCCATTATAAGATGGCAACTTCCTATACACCAAAAGCTGCATAGTGCGCACTTATACTCATATGACAGACTATTTTGGTATCAGGCCACCAGTAACTCTTCAGAGAACCCTGGAAGAGTAGATGTTTCCTAGTAGGCTAGGCAGTAGAAGACCTCTACTGAAGACCCCCCTATTGCCTATCCATCCCTGAGATCCCTTCTAATCCCGCAGTGGGTTTTACAGCTGTGGAGCTGGCCGTGACGCTGGGTACTGCAACGTATGATGGTAAAATTGTGCTGCACATGACATTTTACTCATGCATGCTGCCATATGTAGTACACCTGTGTTTTTTTCTTGTTTATAATTTCCATGCCATTGCTTGCCATGTAATTGCGTATGGGTGCGTGTATGTACACAATCGTAGAGAACAATCGGCTCTATCTCGCGTGTATATGTGGCAAAAAAGAAAAATGCTGTGTTGTATTATGCGCTCGTGTATTATGCAATTCCAAATAGGAAATGTGAGCTGAACTGCGTAGGTCAATGTAATTGATTTTCTGTAAAATCACAAGGGCGTACAGAGCCCACTTTCTTACACGGTAAACATACGGTCATGTGAGCCTGCCCACTCCATCGACACGGAGGCTGCAAAGTTTTCTCTACAGATCAGGAAGTATCAGTATATCAGTAGGCTCTGTGCTTGGTGTGAAAATGCAGGATTTAGGATTTTTTATGTATAGATTATAATTGTAAATGTAAAAAAAAAAAATTATATATATAAATAAAAAGATTTATATAATGGATAATTTTTTGATGACGCACTCCCTTGAATGTTTAGTTACACTTTGAATTACTTTACAATGGGTTTGTTGTGTTAAGATAAGAGAACAATAGTTTGGGTTAAGATTAGAGATGAGCGAACGTACTCGGTAAGACCGATTTCGCAATCGAACACCGCGATTTTCGAGTACTTCACTACTCGGGTGAAAAGTACTCGGTCGGTGCTGTGGGGCGGGGCGTGGTGGAGCAGGGGGTAGCAGTGCAGAATAGGGGGGAGCTCTCTTTCTTCCCCCCCCCCCACTCCCCTCTGCAACCCCCCCAAGTACTTTTCACCGAGTAGTGAAGTACTCGAAAATCGCGGAGCTCGATTGCGAAATCGGCCTTACCGAGTACATTCGCTCATCTCTAGTTAAGATATAATAACTTTTTGTACTGTGATATCACAATCGAGCTAAAATGTGCTGCATCTGTAGTCTATACTTGTGTATTCATTTGTTTGTAAAGGCCCTTCTATGTAGGATGATTATCATTATAGTTGTTGAAAATTTAGCTTTGTGTAAATGCATGAGATTCGGCGCCCTGTGCTGGAAATTAATGATGTGGACACCACACCATTAAATCCAGTTAGACCCCAGAGACTATAATATCCATCAGCTGATCCTAGGGTGAAGGACTCTGCCATAGTGCAGTAAGGAAACAACAGAGTTTAGCCTGCAAAAGCCAATATCACTCTAAGGCCTATTTCAAACAAGCGTTTTATCACGGCTATTATGCCGCGATAAAACGCCAGTCCGAAAATCGCGACCATCTGGATTCCAATGCATCCGTTCAGATGGGCGATTTTCCGGTGTAAAAAAGATACCACATAAGGCTCGCATTCCAGCTGGCCACTTTTACACGTGGCCGGAAAAGACAAGACTTGTTCATCCCCCTCCCCTTGCCGACATCTCCAATAGGCTTCTATGGGTGCTTCTATTGCCAGTATCAGCCGGCACAGGGAGGGGGGGCGAGACTTTAGCAGTGCTAAGGTCTCTCCCTCCGGTCCACGGAATTTCGGGCTGCGGTGTATATATACTGCAGCCTGGCTCTATGAACGGGCAAGAAAACGTGACTTGGTTGCGGCTTTCTCCTGCTCATGTGATTTTCAGCCGTGATGCAGGCAGCCGAAAATCTCAACGCCCGTGTGAAAGAGGCCTGATAGAAGCAACAAGACTGAGATTGAGGGATCGCCAAAACAATATCCACCTGGCAAAGGAAATAGGGTGATTATACCTACCCGATAATCGGGTTTTCAGGAGTCTCCATGACAGCACCACCTGAGATAGCCGCCTCCTCGTTGGACAGGAACACACAGAGAGGTTAAAAGCTCCTCCCTCTCACACCTTCCTCAGTGGTTTCTAACGAATTGCAGGGGGTAGGAGCTTAATTTAAGAATCTTTACCTAACTGGTATTTTATCAGTTTTTTTTCTCTAATGGAAATTAAATTTCATTAATTTTTCCTATTACCTTTTTTTTTTTTTAGGGGGGGAATGTACGGGTGCTGTTGTGGAGACTCCTGAAAACCCGATTATTGGGTAGGTATAATCACCCTTATCCCAGTCGTCTCCACGACAGCACCACCTGGGACGTACCAACTAAATTTCTTAGGGTGGGATTGCTGCCGAGAGGATATGTCCTCGTCTAGCTGCACTTTTACTTTATAATGTTTAACAAAAGTGTGCGGCTTCTTCCAAACTGCAGCCTTACATATCTGTTCAACGGACGCTGAACTATGCTCGGCTCATGAAGACGCTACTGCCCTTGTAGAGTGGGCTTTATGAACCGAGGGGACTTCTTTTCCTAGGGCCCTATAGGCTTCTGTAATGGCCAGGCAAATCCATCTGGCTATGGAGCTCTTTGCTGCTTTATTCCCCTTGTTCATCCAGTTCTTGGGCCCAAATAAGTTGTCGTCTCATTAATATAATTCATGACTGCTCTCCTGACATCCAGACAATTTAGGTCTTTTTCCCCCTCATCCTTGGGTTTATCAAAGAACGAGGGGATCACTACATTCCTAGCTTTATGGAAGGGTGACACCACTTTAGGCATAAATGCTGGGTCCGATTTAAACACTAGCTTTGTGTCGGTGATTTTAAGAAAGGAATGGCGGATAGATAGGGCCTGCAGTTCGCTAACCCATCTAGCCGAGGTAATAGCCACTAGGAAGACTGTTTTTATCGTGAGCATTCTTATTGAAAGTGATTCAATCGGCTCAAAGGGGTCTGATGATGTGGCCCTCAGGACCCAATTTAGGTTCCAGTCAGGAAATATATTTGTGGGTCTGGGTTGTAACCTATCTGCCGCTGTCAAGAATATGCTAACCCACCTAAAATCTGACAGCTTGGTGTCAAACAGGGCATTAAGGGCCGCGACTTGGACTCTTAAAGGGCTTGGGGAGAGGCCCATATCCAGGCCCTCCTGCAAGAATTCTAGGATTGAGGGGATGTCCGAGGAAGAACCCCGGGATTCTCTTTCCTGCCCCCATAGTATATACTTCTTCCAGACCTTGTGGTAGATGATATTAGTTGTTCTCTTTTTACTAGACATTAAGGTCTGGATTATTTTTTCTGAGAACCCTCTTCCCCTCAGTATGGATTCTTCAAAATCCATGCTGCTAGGTGGAGTCTGTCTATGTTTGGGGTAGCTTAGAGGTCCCTGCATCAGTAGGTTCCCCTGGGCACGGAAGATGGCTGGGTCCTGGATGCTTAATGTTCTTAGGAGTCCGAACCAGCTCCTTTTTGGCCAAAAGGGGGCCACTAGAATCCGAGTGCATCTCTGGGATCTGAAGTACTGTAGCACCCTTGGGATTTGCGGTATTGGAGGAAAGGCGTAAACGAGTTTTCTGCCCCAATTCTGATTCAGAGTGTCCACTGCTGTTGGCTGGTCCCCTGGTCTGAGGGAGAAGTAGTTCTTCGCCTTGGCGTTCTCTCTTGTTGCGAGCAGATCTAATTGTGGGGATCCCCACCTGCCTGTCAGGGACCCGAAAGCCTCCAGAGATAGGGACCACTCTTCTGGGTCTATACGCCTTCTGCTGAGGAAGTCAGCCCTCTGGTTCAGTGATCCTTTTAAATATACCGAGACTGACAGGACTCGGCCTTCTGCCCAGCAGAAGATCCTTTGCGAGATGTTTTGTAGGGCTGGACACCTTGTTCCCCCCCTGGTGCTGAATGTGGGCTACCGCCGTGATATTGTTAGACAGAATCCTTATGTGGTGATTGCTTACTGAATCCCCTAGCTGTTGGAGGGCCTTCCAAACCGCTTGGAGTTTCCTGTAGTTTGACGACTTGTTTCTTATTTCCTGAGGCCAGGGACCCTGTAGAAGTTGATCTCCTACATGCGTCCCCCACCCCCAGGCACTTGCGTCTGTCGTGATGTATGTAGCCGGATTCTTAATCCAGTGAACTCCCCTTCTCAGGTTCACTGAAGATGTCCACCAGCGCAGGGATAATTTTACTGAATTTTCTATGCTCATCTTTGTTCCAAGGGAGGACTGTCTTCTGTCTGTATGCGCTTGGGCCCATGCTACCCCCGGGATGCAAGATGTCAGGCTCCCAAGGGGGGACATGGCTTCCTGGACTGTACATGACCGTCTCCGTAGAAACTTTTCGACCAGTTGATGGATTTTCTGTACTTTTGGCTCAGGGAGAAAGGAGCATTGGGTCTCCGAGTTGAGCATTATGCCCAAGAATACTTTTTCTTTGCTGGGATTTAGGCTAGATTTCTCCCAGTTTAATATCCACCCCAGGAATTGGAGCAGGTCGAGGACCGTCGCCAGGTATTCCGCTAAGAGGTCTTTGGATTCCGCTACGATCAGAATGTCATCTAGGTAAGGTGCTTACGAGATTGATCTTTGCCTTCGGTAGGCTGCTACCTCCACCATGATCTTCGTACAGATTCGGGGCGCTGAGGAAATCCCGAAGGAAAGGCATCTGAATTAAAGGTGCCCCCTTTGGTATCAGCTTCACTGTTGAGGAAATTGACTCCATCCTGAACCTCCAATACCTGATGTAGGTGTTCAGGGGCTTTAAATTTATGGTCATTCGTCAATTCCCGCAGGGTTTCCTTATCAGGAAGAGTCTGGAGTAGTGACCCTAGGTTTCTTCGTTCAGCGTTACAAAAGATACTGCTTTTAAATGTAGTAAGTCCCGAATGCCCTGTCGGAGTAGGCGCAATTGCTGTGCTGAGCCCCTTGTGGTTACGAATTTTCTTTTGGGGAGGGACACCAGTTCTATTTGGTATCCCTGCTGTAGAACCTCTGGGATCCATGAGCCCTCGCAGATTGAGGCCCATCCATCCGCAGAGTTCCCCAGACTCGCCCCCACTGGGATGGCGTCAGGGTTTTTGCTTGGCCGGGTCCCCCTGATGGGGGTTAAAGAGGAAGTTCTTTCCCCTACCCCCCTTAGGGTAACTCCATTTGCCAGTCTTGCCCTTGCCCCTATATGACTCAAAATGTTGTGTTGGGGCCCAAAAAAAGATCTTCCCTTTTTGCTGTTTTTCTTACGGAAAACCCCTTTTCCTGTCGGCTGCCTTCTCGAGAATCTTGTCAAGGTCTGGGCCGAGAAGGAATTGACCGTAGAATGGGAGCGAGCGCAATTTATTTTTTGAGGCTAGATCGCCCGACCAGGATTTTGGCCACAAAACCCTTCTAGCTGAATTGGATAGAGCTGTCGCCTTTGCTGAGAGCTTCACTGTTTCCACTGATGCATCTGCCAGGAAATTAGTGGCCATTTTTAGAATCGGGAGAGAATTTAGAATATGCTCTCTTGGGGTCTTGTTGGATATATGGAGCTCCAGTTGCTCCAACCATACTCCTAGGGTCCTGGCCACGCACGTGGCTGCTACCCCTGGCCTACGGGTACTAGCTGCTGCTTCCCAAGATCTCAGGAGACCCTCGGTCTTCTGATCCATCGGATCTCTTAACTGTGTGGTGTCTTCAAAGGGCAGTGTTGTTCTTTCCGCCACCTTGGCCACTGGGATGTCGACTCTGGGTATCTCTTCCCAGCTTGTGCAGACATCCTCCTCAAATGAGTATTGCCTCTTAACTCCCCTGGTGGAGAAGGATTCTGTGTCGAGTTTCTTCCATTCTTTTTGAATTAGTTTGGAAAGATTACTGTGAACCGGAAAGGTATGCCTGTGCCTTTCATCTAATCCGCCGAAAATGTTGTCCTGGATTGTACGCGGCTCTTTGGGCTCCTCCATCTTGAGGGTGGCCCTCACCCATTTTATGAGCTCTGCTAAATCTTCCTGGTGAAACAGGCTGTCTGCAATGGAAGGGGGCAGGATGAAGGTGGGGGGCTAGTGTGCTAAAGTCCCGCCCCCTCCCCTTGCCGGAAGCTACCATAGGCTGGAGAGGGGGAGGAACTAGTTAAGCTCCCGTCCCTTCCCCTAGTCGTAAGCAGTCAGGGAGTGGGACTTTAGCAGAGCTAGTATATGCACCTCGGCCGTCCGACCAGGCATTAAAACGAGAGTTGCAATCTCGACTTGGTCACAGCTGCCCCTCGTTCACACAATTTTCAGCCGCACTGCGGTCGTGACACGGCCAGCCGAAAATCGTCACGCCTATGTGAATAAAGCCTAAGGGTTAAGCTGGAATGGTTTCAATTCTTTCTAGCCCAATTAGTGACCTAATTAACAATTTATCATCCTGTTTTGCAACTTTGCTAGTTTTTTTTTTTTTGCTGGCTTTTGTTCATCCAGCTATTATATTAACGTGATCTATTGATCCCGTATTAGCTGGTGGAATTTACTCTTGGCACTCCCTGTACCTGTCCTTGTCTCTTCGCTCAAGCTACATCATTAACAGAGGGCACAGCTTCGGTTCTGGTGCAACAAGAGCCAATCAGAGTGACTTGGCTACTGGAGCTCTTTGGTAGAGGAGGACTGGACTTGTTCCTCTACCATCTCACATAGGGAGGAGAGTTAGACCGCTGCAGATGGTTGGGTCAGATCCGGCTGCAAGAATTCTCGTAGCGAGACCCGACCCGAGCCCCTGCCGAGAGCAACGCGTCACTCACCTGCTCCCGCAGCCCCGGATCTTTCATGTGCCAGCGCTGCACGAAAATAGAGCATGCTGCGATATTTGTTTTCTGTGCGGGATTTCGCGCAGACAAATCGCGGACGTCTGCATAGGATTGCGTATTGTAATGCTATCCTATGCAGGCGTGTACGGGTGGAAATTCTGCAGGGAATCCCGCCGTGGAATTTCCGCCCGTGTGCAGGAGGCCATAGGCAGAGGGAAGCAGTTGCCTAATGATAAAGATGCTTGAATGCTCCATCAGCTGTAGATTGGAGGTTTGGTACATGCACTGTTAGAGTTAGATGCAGGGATTGTCTTTCATACTACATGTATTCCTTTACTGATCACTTCACCTGAATTTCATCATATGATGAGATCTGTTATGTGGACTATCCTCCTATTTGATTTTTTTGTATTGCACAGGTTGATAATTATATAAATGTTTGCATAATTAATTGAATGTACTTCCTATATATGTCACACAATATACATGTACATTTCGACTCATCCAAGTTGAGAAAACTTGGATGAGTCAAAATGCTCCAAGGCTCAGTTTGACTATAATCTTTGATACTGACTTCAAGAAGGAGTGCTGCTGTTCATCTATTTCTATCCACATTCATATCTTTGTAGTGAGAAATAATTGTTTATTATCCCTGTATCATGACTCACTGTGTGTATTATTATACTAGCTGTTAATTTGGTACTGGTGTTTATCTGGTGTTCACACGGAAAATCTTATGAAGTTGTGGTTACTTTAGAGATACTGAGGAAAAAAATATGTTCACCATTTTGCATGGTTCTTTGCATTACCCAGGAAACACCATGTGGAGGCAACCATGCGAAATTTCCTCTACTTGAAGTTAAAGGCCTAAAGGTAGCGTGTGTGTCAAAAAGAACTTTCCTAGGCTTTATATATTTCTGAAAAAAAAACCTTTCTCATAAATCGTATTTCTTGCTGATTTTCAGTACAGAGGCCAGTAATTCCCAACCGCGGTGCCGCGAACGGCTGCCAGGGGTGCCACGGCTCTCCGGCTGGAAAACACATCGGTAGTGGTACATTACGTCGCCACCGAAAGTTAGGGGTGGGGACATAATACACCAGCCATGACATTTGCTGACACCTCCAGCTTATGATAGGCTGTGGGCCCTCTCAGTCAAATGTGTTCCAGCCCCCTGCTGCCCTTTCTGCTGAATGTCCCAGTCCTCTTGCTCCTGTGCTCCCCGTGCCGGTCCGCTGCTGCCTTCACCCCCCCCCCCTTCCCCGCTGGCCGCAGCTTAAAGCCCCCGGCGCTCCTGCCATTAGTGGTCCCCGGCCCTCTGCCTGCTCTGCTGTGTACTGCAGACTGCCAGAGCTCTTGCTGCTGCTGGCCTCACTGACCCCCACCCCTCTGGCTGCTGCACTGCTACTGTCAGCCGCACAGCTGTCACTTACCCCACCTCGGCGCTGTGTGTTCTCCTCGGCTCTCATCTGTTCCGGCTGCAGGGCGTCCCGGCTGCTGACACGCAGTCGTGGCGGCAGCGGCGTTGCCGTGTGTGTGTATGAAGAGGTTTGTGCCCCTGCTAGAGGGTCGAGGCTACTATTACTTTTAGGCTTACATTATTAGGTGTAAACCGCTAATAATGTAAGCCTAAGGCCTCCAGCACATGGGTGGAAATTCTGCGGTGGGATTTCCTGCAGAATTTCTGCCCCTGCCCGCCTGCATGGAATTGCATTGCAAAACACAATCCTATGCAGATGGACGCGATTCGTCCGCGTGAAAATACACAAAACAAATCGCGGCATGTTCTGTTTCTGTACAGATGCCCGCACAGAAATGTCACTCCCGTCTCTGCCGCGGGAGAAGACGAGACCCGCACTGGTCCCTGCAGGGGCGCGGGTCAGGTCCCGCTGCGAGATTTCTCGCAGTGGATCTGACCCGGACATCTGCAGGCAGCCTTATGCTCAAACTACCCCTAACCCACCAGCATAGGCACAAACTCCCTCCACGCTGCTGTCGGCCTCTGAGCCTTGCTGCCTGTTATTACTTGGGGGGGGTTATATTACTATTGGGGCCACAATAGGGGGTCGCTCTGACTACGGAGGCCGCAATAGGGGGTCGCTCTGACTATTGGGGCCGCAATAGGGGGTCGCTATTACCACTGGGGCCGCAATAGGGGGTCGCTATTACCACTGGGGCCGCAATAGGGGGTCGCTGTTACCACTTGGGGTCACTATCACTACTGGGGTCGCTATTACTACTGGGGCCGCAATAGGAGTCGCTATTACTACTGGGTCGTTATTACTACTGGGGTCGCTATTACTACTGGGGCCGCAATAGGGGTCGCTATTACTACTGGGGCCGCAATAGGAGTCGCTATTACTACTGGGGCCACAATAGGAGTCGCTATTACTACTGGGGCCGCAATAGGAGAGTCGCTATTACTACTGGGGCCGCAATAGGAGAGTCGCTATTACTACTGAGTTGTTATTACAACTGGGGCCGTAATAGGAGTCGCTATTACTACTGGGGTCGCTATTACTCCTGGGGCCGCAATAGGAGTCGCTCTTACTACTGGGGTCGCTATTACTACGGGTGCTGCAATAGGGGGTCACTTATTACTGCTGGGGCCGCAATAATTACTATTGAGGCCACTGTGGGGGTCACCATTACTACCAGGGCCACCAAAATAGGTGGTCGCCATTATCACCGGGGCCACCAATATAGGGGGTTGCTATTACTACTGGGGCCAGTAATATAGGGGGTCACTATTACTACTGGGGCCAGCAATATAGGGGGGTCGCTATTACTACCGGGGACACCAATATGGGGAGGGGGGGACACTATTACAGGGCGGATTAGTTGTGGAATCCATAGTAGCTGTAGCAGCAAAGTGGATGAGATTTTGAAAATTATCGAAACTGTGTGGAAACAATCTGTACAAAACCCGTGTGGACACTGACATGTGGAGGAGGATTTAATTCCACAACATGTTAATTTTAAATATAATGTATAGCAATAGCTCATCGGGCGCGCCTGTCCTTTTTATAACAATGGAGGTGAAAATCCTATGTCGTAATAAGCCACACCCTAGCCATGTCCAAACACACCCTAGCCACACCCATAACCATACCCCCTTTTTGGTAGGGGTGCCGCGCCATAAAAATTTTTGTCCCAGGGGTGCCCCAAGGCTGAAAAGGTTGGGAAACACTGACATAGGCAGATAAAAGAGATATTTTTCTCTTAACTGTATGTAAAAATTTCCCTCCACAGAATGCCCACCTCACACACGCTGCTCATAACACACAGATCAGATAGATTCCTCTCAGTGTAGGAGAGCTCAGATAGGAGCGAGATTTATCTCAGACTGTATGTGAAAATGTCACTACACAGAATGTGCCACCTCACACACTCTCCTCATTTTTACTCTGAAAGGTAATGCCCCTTTTTATTCAAATTTCCTACCCAAACTGAAGGTTGCAGCCCCTTGTTATACTTAATGGCATACTCCATCCCAGCAGTCCATGTCCACTTCCTTTTGTACTTTACAGCCTTTCAATACATACGACAGTCAGTTTTATTCCTGTCAGTATATACTCATATTTCTAAATGCGTTTTGTTTTGCTGAGAAGATAACTGTCTCATATATTGCGGCATACAGATATGTTATTAGTTACATAACATAGGCATGGTCATGCCAAATTTCAAGTTTGTGCAGTACAGATGTGTGGTGTTAGTTACATTACATAGGGGGTCACTTACTTTTATGCATAGGATTGAATGATCAAGTTGCAACCCTTTAAATTTCCAATATTTAGTATGCAAAGAATGGTCATGGCAAATTTCACATTTCTGCGGTAAAAATTTGTGTAATTATTTGTTGCATCGGGAGGTGAGAAAATTAGATTACGTACCTAAAATTTGGATGCTAATTCTTTTGCGCTTAGAATTGAATAATCGAGTTGGAACTAGAGATGAGCGAACGTACTCGGTAAGGCCGATTTCGCAATCGACCACCGCGATTTTCGAGTACTTCACTACTCGGGTGAAAAGATTCGGGGACGCCGTGGGTGAGCGGGGGGTTGCAGAGAGGAGTGGGGGGGGAGAGGGAGAGAGAGAGAGCTCCCCCCTGTTCCGCGCTGCTACCCCCCGCTCCACCACGCCCCGCCCCCCGGCGACCCCCGAATCTTTTCACCCGAGTAGTGAAGTACTCGAAAATCACGGTGCTCGATTGCGAAATCGGCCTTACTGAGTACGTTCGCTCATCTCTAGTTGGAACCCATTAGCTTTTCCTATTTATGACATAATGCTCGTGCCAAATTTCAAGTTTCTATGACATCTGGAAGTGAGTGAATTAAATTCCGTGCGTAAAATTTGGAAGCTAATTCTTTTGCATTTAGAATTGAATAATCAAGTTGGGACCCATTAAATTTTCCTATTTATGACATAAATAATGCTGGTGCCAAATTTCAAGTTTCTATGACATCGGAAAGTGAGAGAATTAGATTACGTACGTAAAATGTGGACGCTAATTCTTTTGCGCTTAGAATTGACTAATCGAGTTGGGACCCATTAGTTTTTCCTATTTATTTCAATGCTCTTGCCAAATTTAAATTTTTTATGACATCGGGAAGTGAGAGAATAAGATTCCGTACATAAAATTTTGACGCTAGTTCTTTTGCGCTAAAATTAATCGAGTTGGGACCCATTAACTTTCCCTATTTATGCCATCATCAATGCTTGTGCCAAATTTCTATGACATCGGGAAGTGAGAGTATTAGATTATGTACGTAAAATTTGGACGCTAGGTCTTTTGCACTTAGAATTGAATAATCGAGTTGGGACCCATTAGCTTTTCCTATTTATGACATCATAACTAGAGATGATCGAACATGTTCGGCCCCGCCCCTTTTCGCCCGAACACCGAACTTTGCGAGTACTTCCGTGTTCGGGCGAAAAATGTTCGGCGGTCGCCGTGGCAGCGCGGGGGGGGTGCGGCGGGGAGTGGGGGGGAGAGGGAGAGAGAGAGGGCTCCCCTCTGTTCCTCGCTGCTGCCGACCGCGCTGCCACGGCGACCCCCGCCCCCCGGCGGCCCCCGAACATTTACGCCCGAACACTGAAGTGTTCGGGAAAGCCGGTGTCCGGGTGCGTAAGTGTCCGTAACGGACACGTTCGATCATCTCTAATCATAACCTTAACGCAGAGGCATAACTTCAAGCTCGTGGGCCCCAAAGCAAAATCTGTAACAGGACCCCCAACTATAATGCTTTATTCATAGTACTGGGTTTCCGATATGGAGAAGAAAAGCCTTATGGGCCCCCTAAGGCTCATAGGCCTGGATACAACTGCATCCCCTATAGTTACACCAGTGCACTAGGTGCTGGGACCACAGGAGCCGTCCAAAAGGTGCCATAACAGATGAGTATTCTCTTTTTTTTGTTTCATCTCATGCCCAGCCATTGCATTTTTTTTGTAGTGACACAAGAAGAGCAGAGTTGCCCAAGAGCCTATTGGTTTTAACCCTTTCCAATCCACTGTCTGACGTCTAAAGACATTCTGATTGAAGGCTCTACAGCTCCGATGTAGGAAGATGTCCGGCAGGGTATTCTTACTGTATATTACTGGCCGCTCTGTTGTCGGGGGCCTCTCCAGCATGTCACATACCGCAGTACTAGCTCTAGCCAGCAGATGGCGCCATTGTATAATGGCTGAAAGAGAAAGCACCCTAGGAGACCCTGAATCCAAAATTGGATTGCAAAGGGTTAAACCCCACCAAAGGAAAACATAAAATTTATTTAACAATTGAAATAAAATAAAAAATATCTAGGAGGATATTTAACCCCTTCCCGCCTTTTTTTGTGCTTCTTCTAATATTAGCATGAAAAAAGGTAAAGAAAAATTAAAATGGCACATATTGGGTATTGACACGTCCGTAACGATGTATACAGGTTGAAGGTTGAACACACTTTTTATTTTGTACGGCAAAACGTAAAAAAACGCTAAAAACTGAGGCAAAATGCTAATTTTTAGCATTTTGCCTCCCAAAAAATGCAATAAAAGTGATCAAAAAAGCCGTATATTCCCCAAAATGGTACCAATAAAAACTACAGCTCGTCTCGCAAAAAATAAGCCCTCATAGAGCTCCGTACATAGAAAAATAAAAACGTTACTTTGAATGCAGTGATAGAGAAAAAAAAAATTCCAAAAAAGGGGGTTTTATTCCAAAAAAGTGGACCCCCCTCCCCCCCAAAAAATAACTAAGAATTTTGGTATCGTTGTAATCGTACCGACCCGCAGAAAAAATGTATTGTGTCATTTATGCTGCATAATTAACGCTGTTAAAAAAAAAAAAAAAAAAATCTATGGCAGACTTGATGCGTTTTCTCTCCCTGTTATCATAAAAAAATAATAAAAGTTTTACGATATAGTCTATGTACCCAAAAGTGGCGCCGATAAACATTACAGCTTGCCACGCAAAAAACAAGCCCTTACACGACTGTGTCGACAGAAAAATAAAGTTATGTCTTTTGAAAAATGGAGATGAAAATCCGCCAAAAATCGTTGCGTCCTTAAGCCCAAAATAGGCCATGTCCTTAACGGGGTAAGATTACAGGACTCTAGCAGCTCACATGAACTAAACCATTCATGGATCATAGATAATGACATCATAGTATGGAATTGGATGATTGCCAAACTCCTATCATGCTTTAGTATGCAGCGACTGAATACTGGCCACAATCTTCCACACATGCACAGAGAGGGGCAATAAAGCAGCCACTAGCCCCGCATGTTTTGCCTAACTAGGTATCATCAGGGGAAAGAACGGGCCTATAGTGAAAGTAGCACCACAATGACCACTCTTAAATGGCAAGCAGCTGGAACAAAACATCCAACAACCAATGTGATCACATACATAGCTTCACCCAATGAGTGTGCTGCCCACCATGAAATGTTTGAACTGTGTTCAGATCGTTGGAACAGTTATCTTGTCTGCTGCTTGTTAGGCAGGATGTAGAGGTCCGTTTTAGACCTGCCGATGTCTTGAGTTTATACAGGCAGATACACGGTTGGCTCGTTCAAACCAGAAATCGTTCAAATTCGCTGTATAAGTGACTGAGAATGACTGACAGATCGATATTCAAACTGAATAATTAATGAACGAGCCAACTATGATTTTTATGTTGCATAAAATGAACTCTGAACAGAAGCTAGCTATTTATTGTTTGTCATTCAGTCGTTGGCTGCATTTACACTGAACGCTATTGTTCATTTTCGCTTGTTTGAACATTTTTTTATTTTTTAGGATAATCGTTCCGTGTAAAAGGGCCTTTACTCGGCATGCATTTTTATTGAAGGCTCTCTCTAATCCTCAATCATCTGCTTCAGCACTTGGGAGAATAACTCAGGGTTCCAATACGTAGGCATGCTGATAGGCATTACTGTTGCTTCCAGGGTTTTGCTCCCTAGATGCTCTTTCACATGCGCGTATATCGGCCAAGTTTTCACGGCCGGCTGATGTACGCTACTCATCTGATGCATAGGTTTACAATGCATCAGTTCAGATGGGTGTATTCCCGATGCTTAAAAACAGCCAGCCGGTAAACATAGCACATACGGCGCGAATTCCAGCTGGACGTTTTTACGCTAGCCAGAAAAGATAGTTCTGGAACTATCTTCGGTCGGAATACGGCGGCCGCTGCCATAGACTACTATAAAAGCTGTCGGAGAAGGGAGGTGGGAAAGGAGTTTAGCAGCGTGACTGTTAAACTCCCTCCCTCTTCTCTCCTCTTCTTGCTGGCTGTCTGCAATGGGAGGGGGCCTGAGCTAGTGTGCTAAAGTCCCACCCCCCCCACCTTGCCGGCAGCTCCCATAGGCTGGAGTGGAGAGGGGAGGGACTGCTCCGCTAAGCTCCTGCACCCTTCCCTTGTAAGCCAGTCGTAAGTCACGAAACTTAGCTCCGCCCCCTCCCATTGCAAATAGTGGAGAGGGGGCGGGAGCTCAGTGCACTACTGCTCCCGCCTCTTCCAGCCGCCTCCTCTTCCTGCACAGAGGGACACCGTGTATCGGCCAGGTGTAAAAACCTAGCCAATATACGGTCGTCTGAATAAGCCCTTAGATTTACTTCAGTTCTAGCTACTTATGTCAATTATATCTGACATGGTAAAAGTTTACTGCAGACCTTGAAAAGGTGGCCAGGTGATTCCACTTCTGCATATGTTGCAGATTTTGATGGGGGGTTTTATGCAGGAATGTTGCAGAATAAGCACAGGCTCCTAGGACTGGATTATACTTTCCTGCTGATTCTCAACTGTGCCTTTTATGTGGAAAGTTGGATGATCCGGTGGTGTAATTACATCAACCATCAACTAATTTGCGAAAGCAGGTCTTTGCCTCCGGCCCCAGATCCAGTGTATCTACAACACTGTCCTAATATGCGTTATAGTATAGCTACACATAGAAAACAATTAAGAGACATCCTTCTTAGGTGCTTGTATTTTTTGGCATCCAGCTAGCACTACAAAGACTTTACAATATTGTTAATAACACTGTAGATGTAGCCTACTCGTCTTATTAATTGGAAAGTACCACACCAACCGCTCCCAACACAACATATATAATCCATACCACTTATCGCTAGTTTTTGTAGTGGTTATCAGTATATTGCTGTAACTGGGCCTGTACATGCTGGCTTGACATTTGGCTTCAAGTCTGTAATCGCCAAATGTTCTCAACATAATCTAATACAAACAAGGTGTGCAGAGACAGCAGTCTTGGGAATGTTCTCTTCAGGGATTCAAAGTTCTATGTAGAGCTCTAACCACAGCAATCAAATGTGACTAAGAATGTGTTAATTATGTTGATTCATCAATGACTGATCAAGAATGGACCAATCAATATGTAATAGGCCATTTACATTATCGCTCACTATTTATTTCAGTCAGGTTAAAAATCCTCACTGGATCGTGGGCTTCTTGTTCCGTGTAAACGCTCCCCGCTCAGAGCTTCACATAGAAGGGGAAGCACTAAGCGAGAAGCCAGCAAGGTCTTTCAGTGTACATACTCTGCGCAAGCACTGACTACCTTAATGGTGATGTCAGAACTCATACAGTCATTTACCCGACTGTCGGCCCGTGTAAATAGGCCACAAGGCCCCCTTCATACGGCCGTAGGCGGTTTCATTTGCGCCCGTCGGCACCATAAAGACGCACGAACGGGCGCACAAATCTAACATTTGTACGCCCATTCAGATGGCCCAGGACCGGCGCATATATGCCAAGGCCCCATTCCCTGCCCCTTGCTGGCTCACCTCCTCTCTCCTCTCCTCCGGCTGTTTGCAATGGGAGGGGGTGGGGTAGAGCTAAGCTCTCGCCCCCTCCCCACCCCTTGTCTTCAGCCAGCAATGGGTGGGGCAGAGTTTAGATCTGCCTCCATCACGCTCTCTCACATTGCAAACAGCTAGGGGGGAGGAGAGAGGGGGAAGGAGTTTTGCAGCGTGACTCCCACCTCCCTTTTCCAGCCGCTGTCATTGGCTCCCATAGGAGTCTATGAAGCGGCCGACGTATTCCGGGCAGAAAGATAGTTCCAGGACTATCTTTCCTGCCCGCCGCTATATTGGCCGGCCGGGCGCTTATACGCCACTGGAATACGTCTGTGTGATCTGATGCATTGGAATCCAATGCATCAGATGGTAGCATATACTGTCCGACCGTGAAAATGGCGGCTGATATATACTCGTGTGAATACGCCATAAGGTGGTTATTATTGTCACTTAGCCACAATTTCTCCTTTTAAGCATTTGCCACAGTATGGGGAGTAGATTCTGTGGCTGCCTCTTAACAAATATCTCTGTGATCGCATATTCTTATCTCTCGTTCTTTTTTCTCACTTTAAAAAGTATTTACTCCATACTTATTCTACAACTCTAATTCCAAAAAAGTTAAGTCACTGTGTAAAATGTAAATACATGTAAAAAAAATAAAAATAAAAAGAATGCAATGATTTGGAATTCTCATATAACCACATTATATCCACAATAGAACACACATCAGAAGGTGAAATTAAGGCATTTTTCCATTTCATTAAAAAAAAAAAATAAAAAACTCATTTAGAAATTGATGGCAGCAACACATCTCACAAAAGTTGGCACAGGGCCATATCTACCATTGTGTAGTGTCTCCTCTTCTTGCTAAAGTTTTGGGAGAGGAATCTTGTCCCATTCTTGTCTGATGTAGGATTCCAGCTGCTCCACAGTCCTGAGTCGGCTTTGAGGGATTTTTCGTTTCATAATCAGCCAAATGTTTTTTATGGCGGCCGGTTCACCCCCGGACTCTTCTTCTGTGAAGCTATGCTGTTGTGATGGATGCAGTATTTGGTTTATTGCTGAAATATACAAGGACTTTCCTAAAAGAGATGTTGTCTGGATGTGTAAGCATTTGTTGTTGTGATACCTCAGCATTAATAGTTCCTTTCAAGATGGGTAAGTTGCCCATGCCATAGTCACTAATACAACCCCATACCATCAGAGATGCCGGCTTTTGAACTGTGTATTGATAACAAGCTGGATGGCCCCTCTGCTCCTGAGTCCACAGGACACAGTGCCGGAGGTTTCCAAAAAGAATTTCAAATTCTGATTCATCTGACCACAGAACAGGTTTCCATTTTGCCTCTGTCCATTTTAAATGAGCTTTGGCCCAGAGAAGATCCTTGCATTTATGGATTATATTGATATTTAGTTTATTCTTTTATGATACAGCTTTAACTTGCATTTGTGGATTGCACACCCGACTGGGTTTACAGGCAATGATTTCTGGAAGTATTCCTCAGCCCATGTTCGAGGGCCCATAGATCTCAAGCATCCAGTATTGACTGTTGGCCTTGTTCTTTGTGCACATAAATTCTTCCACTTTTTCTAAATCTTTTGATATGTACAGTAGATAGTCGGATATTCAAAGTATTTGCTGTTTTACATTAAGGAATATTTTTGTGAAATTGTTCCACAATTTTTAGACCGTTTTTCACTGGTTGGTGACCCTCTGGCCATCTTTGCTTCTGAGCGACTCTGCCTCTCTAACATGCTCTTTTTATACACGGTTATGTGACTTAGAAAATTGACCCTCCAGTTGTTTTTCATAAGTACCATTTACTTTTGCAGCCTTTTGTTAACCCTGTCCCAACTTTTTAAAGATGTTTTGCTGCCATCAATTTCTAAATGTATTCACTTGTTTAAATGAAATGCAAAAATCTCTCCTTTTCCCCTCCTGATATGTTTTATGTTCTATTGTAAATAAAATATGGCTATATGAGATTCCCAAATCAGTGCATTCTGCTTTTTCTTTACATTTAATTACATTTTACATAGCATCACAACTCTTTGGCCGGCTGCACACGAGCGTGAGGGGCTCCGCCGCGGAATATTCTGCGGCAAAGCCCGTCACGGCGCCCCCCAGAGACCCCATACTTACCAGCGGATCCGATCTCTTCGCTCCCGCATGACGCTTCCCCGCCCACGCCCACCGCGTCACATGACACGCCCACCGCGTCACGTGACACGGCCGGCCGTGTCACGTGACGCGCCGGCCGCGTCATATGACGCGGCGGCGGTAGGCGGGAAAGCGTTTTCACGCTATCTTCCGCTGTGTTATAGCGGAAGATAGTGTGAACGGACGGCTTCCATTGACTGCAATGGAAGCCGTCAGCGCGTACACCCGCGGCAAATAGAGCATGCCGCGGGTGAGAACGGGAGATTTCACGGTGCGGAATTCCGTGGTGGAATTCCACACCGTGAGCATTGAGCTATTAGGTTCAATAGAACCTAATAGCTGCGGGCAACGCAGCGGATTTTCGCCGCGAATTACGCGGCGGAAATCCGTTCGTGGGAAGGAGGCCTTAGGGAATTGGGGTTGTAAATAATCTTCCATAAATCGTTCACCATGAAATGGGATTATTAACAAAGTATGGGGTGTTTCATGACCGTGAAGTTACATTTTGCTACATCTTTGAAGGGGTTCTGTCAACAACAACAAAAAAAATTCTATACTTACCTATTCCTCCACCGTCAGTCTTCTTACTCCATCTTCTTCCCACCCATTTTCTTCTGTCTCCGGCAGTCCCCCGGGCCACCTCACCTCCAGCCGGCCGATTCTTCATCTTCCAGTGACGAAGCATCCATTCTCGGCAGTCTCCTTCCTACAGGGCAATGTACGCTACCTCACCAGTGACATAGCGTTCACAGCATAGTAGGGAGTGCCCAGCCATTGCCGAGCCGGCGCATGTTGCGCTGTCTCGCGACAATGGTATAGGAACACTCATGTTGAAATAGCATGTATGCACAGTCTTGGCAATAGATCGCCATTCCTTCCTAGACAGTGAACGTTACATCACTAGTGACGTCATCTACGCTGACCTGCCGGAAGAAGAATCTGGAGAAAGAATGCCCCATAACAAGCAGAAGAGGATCCAGTCGGCTTGCAGTGAGGTGACCCGGGGAATTTGATAAGCTCAGTGTGGAGTAGATGCGGTAAAAAGATGGCCTAGGGAGGAATAGGTGAATATTGATATATAGATATGTTATGACAAAACCCCTTTAAGCGCTAATGTCCACGTCCTTTTTTTTGTGCTCATGCATTATGCAATTCCTACAAGGAAATGTGATAGAAACTGTATAAGGCAATATATTTGATTGCCTGCGAATTACCGCGTATCACACGGGCATACAGAAGAATAAACTAGCTTAGATACTAAAGAATCATTTACTCTAACTATTTTTAGCCACTAACATGATGACTATAAGGTATGACTGATACATTACATTTCATGTGTACAATGCGGTTTTGTACTCTGTTGTCCTACATTCTGGAACATTTTAATCCTGGAGAATCACCTACAACCGACTTAATTACATAAGTTGTGGAGACACAAGAATACATGGCAGTTAGTAATCAATAATGATAGATGGAGTCTGTGACTACAAACACACGCAATGTTCACACAAGCACTAAGCCTTAGTAAGCTTTTCATCATGATAGTCTAGCAAAACCTGTTTAATATGAAAAAAAACACCTGGAGCTTCTTATTCGGACTGCGACTGTGTGCAGAACTCTACCGCAGACTCGCAAAGATCAAAAGAAGCTTTAATGGTGGCTCTCAATGCAGATGTTAATAAAGAGAACGTGGAAAGTCAATTGTGCCAGAATTCTAATGTGAAAAAGTCACAATTTTTGCACAAGTGGGTTTTTGCACAAAGTTTGAAACTTTTTGATGGTTAATACTGTTTGCGCCAATTGTGTAAAAATATGGGCCTAGCAGAGGGGGTGTGGAGCATCATAGCCCAGCACTTTTATTATAATTTGAACCAGGAACAAGATCGTAGTGCAAATCTACGCCAGCTCATATGCCAGCGGGTATAGATCTGTTGTCAGGCAGATGGGCTAACCAGAGTTGTGCCTAATAATCAAGAGGCATGTGCCTTTAATAAACTAGGTGCATTTCACTCCAGCGCAACTAAAGCTGCTTTCACATCTGTACTGTGGTTCCATTGTAGATCCAACACAAAATACCAGAAAAAAAAGCGCTGCATGCAGGACTTTTTCTTCTGCTACAATGCCGGACAGCTGAGCGGAAACCAAAAGACTCTATTAGAGTCAGTGGGGTCTGTTCGGTGGTGTTCGGTTCTGTCATAAGACGGATCCATTTGGCCAGGTGCAGGGGTGTAACTATGGAGGATGCGGTTGCACCCGGGCCCAGGAGCCTAAGGGGAGCCCATAAGGCCTCTCTTCTCCATATAGGGAGCCCAGTACTATGAATAAAACCTTATAGTTGGGGGCCCAGTTGCAGGTTTTACCTTGGGGCCCAGGAGCTTCAAGTTACGCCTCTGGGCCAGGGGATTCCCCTTTTCTGCTCCTGTAACGGAACCCCCACTGCAGATGTGAAAGCACCCTAAGGGCTCATGCACCGCGGGAATCCCGCAGGGATAAACAAGAAAGTCCCCGCTGGTGATCGCAGAAAAACATGCATTTTTGCGCGGTCTCCATTAATACTATATTAAACGTGGTAAAATAGAACATGCCACGATTTTTTTTCCCGTGGCGTAAATTCACGGCAGAATCGCACATGTGAAGACTGAGCTATTAGGTTCAATAGAACCTAATAGCTGCATTATTCCGCCCTGGGAACCCCGGTGCAAATCCGTTCGTGGGCATTAGCCCTAAGGCTGCCTGTCCACGGGCAAGTTTTCATTGCGAGATCTGCGGCGATAAATTGCCCGCGGACCTCACATGACACGCTTTCCATAGGCTGACTATGGAAAGTGCAGCCCAACATCCACGAGCGGAGAATCATAGCAATTGTCCACTTGCGGGATTGAAATTGCAGCATGCTGCGATTATCCGCGGTGAGCCTACCTTTTAAATTCGTTTTATTTTGACAAAACAAAAGCATTGTAGAATACAGAGTAAAGAGAATTTTGTTAGGTGTATCATTATTTGTACATACATTTCCATTATATTTGGATCAGTATAACTTATTACTGTATTCCTCGAATAACTTGACAACAATAAACTTTTTAACTTTTTCCAAAACGGTTCTGCTCTGATTTATTTTTCGGTTTTAATAGGAGAACTGTATTGCAGGTCTGCTGATACTTATCTAGGGGGGGGGGGGGGGGGTGTGAGTCGGGATTCGAGGCTCATTCCATATGTAGGGTAGAGTGGGAGTCGATCCATATCCCCCATATTTTCCCAAATTTGGCCGGGCATCCTCTGTTTTGGTAAATGATCTTCTCATAGGAGATTACGGTGTTTACCATTTGAGTCCAGTGTAGGATAGAGGGAGTCTCCACCGCCATCCACTTCATGGCTACTGTCTTGCGGGCCAGGAACAGGACCTTTTCAAGAAAGGTGCGGGTATGGTGTGGCCATACCTCCTCCTCCAGTAGGCCAAACAGCGCCACTTTGGGGTCTAGATCAATAGTCAGTGGGGGAGGCAGTAGTGTGTTTATAGGTTGGTGATTTCCGACCAGTATTCATTAATTGAGGGGCATTCCCATATCGGGTGCCAAAAGTTCGCCTCTGGTTGACGGCATCTGTGGCAAGCATTTGAGGGTGCGGTGCCCATTCTGTATAAGCGGCTAGGGGTAAGGTAGGCCTGGTACGTTATGTATAGTTGGATTAATTTGTTGTTTACAGCGGGGGAAACTACCAGGTGGGATTCGGAGATGTCCTGCCATTCCTCGGGTGTGAGAGATGGAATAACTTGCTTCCATTTATCGTATGCTATAGGTGGATTAGGGGCTATTTTTGCTGAAAGGAGATGCGTATATAGAGCCGAAATTAGCCCCCTGGGTCCCTGAGACTTGAGGATGCCGATTGTAGGGAATTTAGATATATGTGTTGATGCGGGTGGGAATTGGGAGTTTAAAGCGTGTCTTAGCTGGAAGAATCTGAATAGTTGGAGATGTGAGGACTGCAGCCTGTCACGTAGTTCTGTGAATGTAGGGAATATTTCGTCTGTATATATGTCGTTTAGTGTGTGTACCCCTTGGGCCATCCAATATTGTGGATCTGGGATTGATTGTAGGGTGGTGAGACCAGGGTTATTCCAGAGACAAAGCTCGTGTATTATGTCTCGGTATTGTTGCAGCGCCTTCACCTCCCTCCACACGCCAAGGGCTAGTCTATGAAGCGGGATCACGTCGGAGGGGTTGGTGTATTGCGGGAATTCTAGGTAATTTAGAAGATTATTGCCTTTTACTTGCTTCGCCAGTTGTTTGTCTGCTATGGGCAGCTCCCTGTTCAGGACCCAGGTCCGTATGTTCCTCAATTGTCCTGCCAAGTAATAGAGTCGGAGGTCCGGGAGGGCCATTCCGGCTTGCTCTTTGGGCCTTTGTAATGTCGACAGGCTTAGTTTGGAGCGAGTGGAGTTCCATACAAAGGAGGTGATCAGGGAGTTTAATGTCTGAAAGAAGCGTTTGGGGACTGTTACTGGCATGTGCTGTAGTATATACAAACATTTAGGCTGGATGGCCATTTTGATGAGATTTATGCGCCCCGCCACAGAGAGCGGTAGTTTGGTCCATCCTTTTAATGTGTGTTTTATGTCGTCCAGCAGCGGGTCCACGTTTTCTGCTATAGCGTTATTGTGGTCATACGGCATTAGTATCCCCAGATATTTGAATGTCTGGACTGGTTTTAGCCCATACTTAGTTACGCAGGGGTCGTTTCCGGGGTTGGAGTTTGTGTATAGGATTGTCGATTTAGACCAGTTGACGTATAGACCCGAGAAACTGGAGAACCTATCTATGTGGGTCATGGCTTGGGAAAATGAGTTCATTGGGTCTGATAGAAAGAGAATTGTATCATCCGCGTATAGTCCCACCTTACTCTCGGGGTCCGTCCATCTAATACCTTTTACATTGGGGGTGCCTCTCAGACGTATCGCCAACGCCTCAATGGCTATGGCAAATAGGGTCGGGGATAGAGGGCATCCCTGTCGGGTACCTCTTGCCAATTGGAATTCGGGTGATGGAATGCCATTTACCACCACATTCGCGCTCGGGGATTTATATATGATTTTTATCCATTGTTGGAACTTGGGTCCAAATCCAAAGCGGGCCAGACAGGCCTCGAGAAAAGCCCACTCCAGTGAGTCAAAGGCCTTTGCCATGTCCAGTGAGACTAAAGCCCAGGGCATATTGTATTGCTTTCCCAGTTGCATGGCCGTCTGGACTCTACGGATATTTATTGTCGTAGATTTCCCAGGCATGAAACCCGTCTGGTCCGGAATCACTTGATTTAGTCTAGCTGCTAGGATTTTGGTTAGGATTTTGTAATCGGCATTTACCAGTGAGATTGGGCGGTAGGAGCTACAGTCTGTCGGATCCTTTCCAGGTTTCTGTATCACTACTATGGAGGCTTTGTAGAATGAGGGTGGGAGGGTGTTGTCTATTTGGGCTTGATCTAATGTCTCAAGTAGTAGCGGGGCTAGTTGTTCACTGTATTTCCGATATGTCTCTATTGGGAGACCATCTGGGCCGGGTGATTTATTAGGGGCCATATCCCTAATTACCTGCTGGATCTCCTCCAGCGTGATAGGAGCTTCCAGAAGTTCAACCTGATCTACGGATAAGGTTGGGAAGTTTAAATCCTCCAAGTAGCTCAGGATATCCGCCACTGTGCTCTGAGAGGAAGAGTTGTACAGATTACTATAAAAATCTTTAAAACAGTTTGTAATAGATGGGCCGTCAGTCAGCTCCACCCCGCCTTGGTTTTTGATCTTAAGGACCGTGTTAGTTTTATTTCCCCGCCTAATGAGGCTGGCCAGTAGGTGACTGGATTGGTTTCCCAGTTCAAAATAATGTTGCTTGGTAAAGAATAATTTGCGCTTAGCTTTAGCATATATTTGGTGTTTGTGAAGTCGAAGTAGGCTGAGCCAGGCTGTTTTATTGGCATCTATAGGGTTGGATGTGTATATCTTTTCAGCCTCTATTGTCTGGGTTTCTAATTCTCTGTCGGCCTGGGCTGTCGATTTTTTAATGTATGAGATGGCGGACTTAAGGAATCCCCTTACGTAGGCCTTCAGGGTGTCCCATTTCAGAGCGGGGTGGGTGTTCTCGCTGTGGGCCTCTAGGAACAGGGATATGTGGAAAGGCATTTGATCGTCTGGTCCGATTAGTTTCAACCAAAAGGGATGGAGCCTCCAAGTACTATATTTTGTTGAGGAAATTTCAGCATTAACAATATGGGGCTGTGATCGGATATGCCGCGTGGGCAGTGCGTGATGTTGGAAAGAAATATTGCTAGTTCCGCTGAGCTAAATATATAGTCAATCCTTGCCAGCGCGCTATGTCCTGGGGAATGACAGGTGAACTCCCGCACGTCAGGGTGTTTAAATCGCCAGAGATCGATCCAGCCGACCCTTTCGATTAATTGTTTAAGGGAAGAGCTTTGGGTGGGGGTCGTGTTAGGGGATATGTGGAATCTGTCTACGGCTGAGTCCATTACCATATTAAAGTCACCTAGGCAAATCACCCCCGCCGAGGGGTATTGATGTGCGTATGTTATGGCGGATTGTAAAAGGTGGAGGTTATTATGGGGTGGGTTGTAGATAGATAGACTCCAAACCTTATATTATTCTATTTCTCCGAATATGAATATGAACCTTCCTTCGGGGTCCCTGCGAATGTTGATAGGGTTCCAACGCAGTGACCTATGAATGAGCACAGAGACGCCCCTAGAAGAGGAGGTGTGAAAGGAGTGAGCAGCCCATTGCACCCATGGCTTTGCAAGGGCGTCGGCCTTTTCTTTAATAAGGTGGGTCTCTTGCAAACTTATAATGTGTGAGTTAGTTTGCCGAATGTAAGTAAAGACTGCTCTTCGCTTAAGGGCGGTGCCGAGACCCCAGACATTCCAACTAAGACATTTTAGAGTCATTGCTGGCTGTGTGGGTATGTAATTGAAGTATTGCCTCTGCGTCCCTGGGGTAGGGAGAAGGGGGGAGGATCGGTGGGTGTAAGGAGGGGGGTTGTGTCAATGCAGACCTGCTAAGAATATTGTTGAAGAGCAGATTACAACAGTTTAAACCTTTAACCTTTGACATTTTGCTTAATTTTGGCATAAATGTCAAAAACATCAAACAAAAATAAAACAATTTAGCTACAATCTATTCAGAAGTAGCAGATGTTTCTCTAATATGGGGGGGGGGGGGGGGGGAATATCCCGGTGGCCTACAGAGGATCATGGGCGTTTGCCAGATCTGTTGGCGATTCAAAGATATTGTCGCCCCGTGCTTCAGCGTCTATAGGTCAGAGGGGTATCAGCCGCATAAAATTATGACTAAGATTAAAGTCCTGCCATAGATGTTGCGGGTTCAATCGTCTTTCGGTATTTGCGGGTGCATGTCCAGCCATTCCGAGGCCTCGGTGGGAGATTGAAGAAAAACTACTTTTCCTTGGGCTACGATACGTAAGCGGGCTGGGTACGCCATTGAGTAAGGGATGTTTCTTTCTTTGAACTTTCTTTTGGCTTCTATGAATGTGGCCCTTTGCTTTTGTAGCTCGGCGGAAAAGTCAGGGAATATGGAGATTGTTGCGTTATTCTGCTTTAATTGGCCCTTTAATCTAGCTTGACGAAGCGCCGCGTCGCGGTCTCTGCAGTTCAGAATCCTCACTAGGAAAGGGCGCGGGGGGGCTCCCGGTTGTGGTGGTTTTGTTGGGACCCGGTGGGCTCTTTCCACTGCAAAATGCGTAGAGAAGGTTTCGTCACTTAGTAAAGACTTCAGCCAGGTTTCGGCGAATGCTTCTGGGTGGGAGCCTTCTGACTTTTCGGGCAGGCCAATTATCCGTAGATTATTACGGCGCGACCTGTTTTCTAGGTCGTCCGTCTTGGACTGGCAATATTCTGCTACCCGCGTGGCTTTTTTAACTGCCACAGAGAGCGGACGTAAGGAGTCTTCTGCGTTGGAGATGCGATCTTCCATTTCCCGCATTTTACCTCTCATGTTCTGTAAGTCCTGTCTCAGTAGCGAGACATCAGACCTTATCTCTTCTATTTTATTAGTGAGAGAGGACTTGCAGGTATTGATTGCTTCGAGGAGCTGTCGCATCGTCGGTTCCGGCGGCTGCCCGCTCTCGTCTTCGGGCTCCCTCATCTGGGTAGGTCGTATTGGCCGTGGCATATGATCTGGGGTCTTAGAGTGGGCAAACTCTTTTAGCTTTTCTGCTGCCGAGCCACTTTTGGCTCGTGTGCTCATGGTGGGAGACGTAAATTGGTGTAGTGATTTATAGGAGTGAGTGGCCCTTCTTCTCCGTCCTGAGATTTTAAGTTTCAGTGGGTTAATGCGCCTCTTACGGAATTTAGATGTTATCAGCTAGAGTCTTTGTAGTTCTACAATTGCGGTGGTTATTAGAGGATAAGGGTCTTTTCACGCTTAGCGTAGTGTGGTATATGAAGTATCAAAGGTTATTGATTGTGATAAAGGCCAGAGGGCAATTTCGGTAGTTTGGCGTGACTTTGCAGCACTTAGATGTTGATGGTTATACAGTCCTTGTAATTTTGCGCTTATACTGGCTGTTAAGGAGCGAAAGTTTCTGTCTTTTCCCGTTCAGTGTAGTATAATATAAAGGGTATCAGAGATATTACTTGTGGCAGGCGTCTAATGGTAGAGCCGACAGTTTTGATGCGACTTTGTGGGATTTAGATGTGGTTAGCTATCCAGTCCTTGCAGTTATGTGGTTGCCGTAATTGTTAGAGGGCGAAGGTCCCGCGACCGGGGTCGCAATTATATAGGATTTGGTCAAGTCTATGTCCGGTTGTAATGGAAAAATAGAGAGTGGCGCTGACTCCTTGTCACGACACTATTCGCCGCCGGCAGAGGGTCGGATGGGTGGAGTTATGAGCCTAAACAGTCCGCTCCCCACGCACTCCCCCGGATGTTGTTATGTAGTAGTGGAAACAGCTAAAGATGTTTTTCCCCCCCCAGGGGGGTAATAGGGGTCTATTGTTGTAGGCTATTTGCCCAGTGTATAGTCCCGGAGGGGTCAATGTCTCTTGATGAGTGCGTTGTCTCTCTGCTGATTACTTATGGTTTAGCTGCCGGCTCCGCAGGGCCGGGTCCAGGAAGGAGAGTATTGCGGCACGAAATTTCCGGGGCCGCCAGGTGTCGCGAACTGGGCCGCAGGTAGCTGACCGATGGTGTGATGGTCGGGCCGGCCTCGGCTCCGGTTGGGTCCGTGGTCGTCTGTCCGGTAGCCGCACCGGCCAAGTAGACTCCCAGCCCGCCGGTCTGCGGGTGAAGCGGCTGTTAAGGCTTAAATCAGGGCTCTATTTGATGTCCGGCACCACTGGAGGGCCGTAGTGGGATGTTGCAGGACGGTCCGCCAAGCTATATTGCCCGCACAGCCTCTGCACGGAAGAGAGAGGATCGGAGGCCGTGAGCCAGGCAGCCCCTCCCGTCTGGGAAGGGCTAATCCCTCGCCGGCTGCAGAGAGTCCTCAGTCGTTCGGGGCCGGATGTCGGAGCAAGCTGCGGCCCCGGCCGGGGTCCCAACAGCAGGTACCGCTTTTCCTAGGATTGCGGGGCGGGCTCCCCAGCCCGGAGGGATGGTTCTTGTGCGGTCCGCATGTCGGTGCGGGCAGGCAGCAGCGGAGGTCTCGGGGCGGCCGAAGCGGCTTGCGAGCCGTGGTTCTCCCCTCCGCCTCAGCGCAGCAGATTTTTCCCCCTGCCGGGGGGCAAGCCGCTCCGTCTCGGGGTCCGGGATCCGGCCGGCGGTGATCAGGGGGGGAGGGGTCGGCTCGAGCGGGGTAACCGGGTCCCGGGGGAGGCTCGCCGGGCAGGTCTCAGCCAGCAGAAGCAGGCTCACAGGTCCCTACCCGGCTCTTTAGGCAGGAGGCTGGGGAGGTCAGCATTGGAGTAAGCGCGGGAAAACAGGGACCGGCGCCGCTCCCCCTCTTCCTCGGCCCGCGGCTCCGTTATGGGTACGGGAGGCTCCAATCTCTTCCGGACGCGGTCCCAACGTCCCCTCAGGATTTAGGAGGTCCTGGATGATGTCTGGGGTCCCAGAATTTGACTCTGGCCAGGATTTTGGCAGGATTTTAAGCTTTCCCCTAGGGAGCTCTCCTCAAGTGCGACTGCTCATGTCGGTCGCTGGCCACGCCCCCGAGCCTACCTTTTAGATGGGCTCATTGTGGAGACCTGTCAGTTCTCCCTCCTGCTCCCGTGCGGCGGCATATTGCTAGCGATATTCCATCACGGCCGTGGACAGGCAGCTTTAGGTATAGGAAATGTCTGTCTTGATCTAGTTTCCCCAAAGTTTTACTACATATCGTCATTGACCGCCCCCATCGTGTTCCTATTGGCTATTACAATATTGTAAAAATTAATTCCAGTTTCTGAACCCAAGGATTTCAGAGAGATGAATCAACACCTCTGTACAAACAATTAGTATTATTGGTTGCGTAACAGTAATGAATAATCACACAGCAATGAAATCAATAGGCATTGGGATGAATTACTGTACTGATCATGTTCCCTTTCACCTTTAATCTAGTTCACTCTAGGATTCCAAGAAGAGTAGAAGAACAAGTCAGGGAGCTTCACAAATATAGTTCCCTGCCAAGAACGCACTTCCTGGAAAGTACATATGACGTGAAAAGCAGACGGTGCTGTGCGTGTTTACAACAACAAGCCATCTCAGACATAGGATAGAAGGGTTCGGCTCGAAAAGTACCAATGCTCGAAGTCTAGATGAGGTGCATGCAGTTAAGGCTTTGCAAGCAGGGTTAAAATAGGCCTGTCAGCTGCCGGCATGCATACCTCCACAGTACATGACCTATCCAACGGCTTCTGTTCTTACAACATGTGCATTTTCAAATGCCATCCTTAGCAGAATCAAAGTAAATGTTCAGTGTGAGGCTTTTTATATACTCAGCCTAACATGTAGAAGTCACCATGATTTTGAGGGTTTGTCCATGCGAGACATATTTTTTTGTAGTGGAAAATCCAAGGCAAAACTAGTATTTGCTGCAGATTTCACCCAGCACAGTTGAAGGGATGATATCCACTATGCAAATTCACAGAGGCCATATTTACACGGGCATTTTCGCATGCTGTATACTAAATTTGTGCGTGCAATCCGCAGTGAATAGAACTTAAAGATTTCAATCGGTTTGTTCAGAAGCGTGTATTTTTCCTGCGCAATCCCGTCGAGCAAAAAAAGAACACCGCATTTTCTATTTCCCTGCACATTTGTGCAGGGAAATAGCACATATGGAACTAATGAGCCATTTCAATGTACAGGACCATGGCTGCAAGGTTTTTTTTGTACATGCAAAAAGTACAGTAAAAAACGCAGCACAAATGAGCATAACCTTGTGTGAATCCGGTCTGAATTGGCATGCAGTAGATTTAAAATTCAAAACTGGGAGCTGGAAGTAGAGTTATGAAGGAAAGGTGCTTATTTATTGGTTAGCCCCCAAGAGTGCTTGGTATACTCCACAGGTTGCGGAGTATAATTGTGGACAAATTGAGTCATCAGGAGAATGAAACGTTGCTTTAGGCTTGAACTGATCATGAAAAAGAACTGTGACAATTTGACTGAATATTGCCTATCTTCACTTCTGTGCTGGATCCCAATTGTTGACCATGGCTCCAATGGGAATCTGCATCTAGGCAACCGAATGCTCTACCATACGCATCAGGCTCTTTGCCTTCAGCCAAGCTGCTGCTCAGCTGATCTAGCCACGGCTCTCCTGTTCTGTGTCTGATTGCCATGGTTTCTTATATCACTCAGGCAACCTATTTAAAGGGACCTTGGCTTTGACTCTGTTGCCTGCAGATTAAAGCCTGGCTCCTGTTTGAGGGTTCTGGCTCTCAATCTTGATTCATGATTGACCCTGACCTCTGCCTTGTTTTCCTATCTTCTACGTCTGGCTCTGACCATCTCTGAATGTGCTTCATGTGATTGTTCCCAGCAAGAGAAACCACGTAATCTTGTAGACATGATACATTTTAATGGCTAACAAAAATACATGATGTAATAGCGAGCTTGCAAACCTCTCGGGCTCTTCGTCAGGCTAAAAATGGAATATATCTGAAGAGGCATGGATATTTATACACACTTATAACATACATACTTATGATAACTGACAGACAAGGATGTGATTGGTTTGCACTTAAAAGGAAAACTACAACAGAAAACAAACTCTTTTGTCTAGGCACTGATAGCGGGGTGAAAGTTTTATGGTCCCTGAATTACTGTTGGGGGGTCGTAAGGCCAGGAATGCTGCAACAGTTACACAAACATTTTTAACTAGACACTGATAAGGGATTGAAAGTTTATGGTCCCTGAATTACTGTTGATTGGGGTTTTCACCAGGCCAGCAGTCTTAGATCACAATAAGAATTGAAAAAGCACTTCCTTGATAGAGGGGTCTGGTAGCATTAGCAGACTACCCCCAGTGACGATGCCAGAGGTAGTAGGTAGATTTCAAAAGGATCTTTAAATGTAGTGAACAGCAGACATACAAAAAACAGGGTAGATGCAACATGTTTCGGGGGTTAAAACACCCTTTTTTAAGCAGAAAAATACCTGGTAGTGGGAGCCTGTAAATATTATATGGCAGCGCACCGAGGATTCAAAGGAGGTGGGCAGAGTTTGTCCGTCACCGATGTTGCGTTAGAGATGTTAGAAAACACTTCAAGGACTTGTCTTTATTGACGAGTTTTGATTGAAGTGAGAGAGTCTGTTTTAAAAGGGTTTTCCTAGAAAACACGAAAATAGCATATCAATTACTAATGTAATGAAATAACAACATCAAATTTGATGTAGCTGTAAAAGGAGTGACATACCCTACCCCCCTTTTACAGACGCAGGGACTAAGCGTGTACCAGAAAGTGCAAACGCTAAAAAGAGTGGGCTCCTCCTAGTGTCAGTGGTGATGTGACTAGTGCGCCACTGCTCATGAGTCAGCCCTGCATAGGGCTAGTGTGTAGGGTGAATTATTTTCCCCCTTTCTTGAACGATGTGTCACATATAAACATGGTGTGTTACACCACAGCAGCAGCATGCACCAGAGAAAATCACTCTTGAATTGGTGGGGGCCGCGTCCTAATGACTGCACACTAAGAGGGCCCTGATGAGGATGCAGAGGAAGACTCCTTGGGACTCGATCCCAGAAGACGTTGACCGTGCCACAGACCCGGAACAAGGAGCAAACTGCCAGACGTGAGACCAGTCTCCAACGGACTAAATGTGCACACTTCAGGGATGATGATGGACCGCTGTTTAGATGGATATTGACTGGAGTACTTTCGTATTAGAGACTATGATAATACGGGTTTTGATAATCTGTTGTGTGCGAGACCCACAGGCAGTGGATATTGCATATCCGAATTCGGTCTGTGATAGGACAAGCTTCGATTTATTTATTTATTTGTTCACATAGCCCATCGGTCTGTGTGGAAAAATGTTCTTGTGTATAACCTAATTGGCTATAATGGGTCTGTGTGTCACCCGTGAAATACACAAATGGCACACAGACCAAGTATAAGCTTGTGTGAGAGAGGCCTAATAAAGTGTTAGTGGCAGTTGAACATGACTATTCTAAAGGGTATTTTCACACAAGTGGTGGACTTGCTGCAAAAGTCCACAGCAAATACACAGAGTTTGAAAATACCTTTTTAGATGCATTCACACTTGGATTTTGGTGTGAATCCTCACCAAATTGTACAGATTTTGAAAATGGTATGCAACACATTTTTACGTTGAAGAGGTGAAGTGTGCCGTGGATCTGCATCAAAGTCTTTTTCACTGTAGAAAATCCACTACATGTGAACACATCCTTATGCCGGCATCACACGAGCACAAGCACTATTTTGCACACCTTAGTGCCATGTTTTTGTGCTATGAACGAGGCTTTTTTTTTTTATTGATTTTTTTTTTTTAACGATAAAATCGATCTATCTTAAAGCAGCTGAAGAGATGCCTAATTGTTATCCAGCTCCTCCCTGAACGAGGCCTTGCACTGAGACAAAGATTATTAGCTTCCCCCACAATAGCAATGATTTAGGTATCTTAGAAGTTATGGTAAATGTGGATGAATTTCTAGATGAAGACCTCAAACAATATGTCAACAAAAATAAAGGCCACAAATCTTATCTTTCCTCAACCGTCTGTGAAGAACTCATACAGATTTTGGGAAAAATAATTCTCTGTTCCATGTTAGGTCGAAAAAAGCCAAATGTCAATCCAATTCAGACTATTACCCCACAATGTGATCCAGAGGAAGGCAAAGAACATCCCAATGAGGTAGAAGCCAATTTTCCTTCCTGACTCCAATCTGGCAATCAGAATAATCCCTCGACCCTTTTGAAGTTATTAATGATTATATCATGGAATATTATTACAGTCCAGAAAGGCGTCCAGGCTCCTCTTGTACTCTATTAGTGAGTTCACCATCACCACGCCTTCAGGCAGAGAGTTCCATAGTCTCACTGCTTTTACAGTAAAGAACCCCCCTTCTATGTCGGTGTAGAAACCTTTTTTCCTCTAAAGGGGAAGAGGGCACCCCCTTGTTACAGTCACAGTCCTGGGTATAAATAGATAATGGCAGGGATCTCTGTATTGTCCCCTCATATATTTATATATAGTTATTAGATCGTCCCTCAGCCGTATTTTTTTCTAAACTAAATAATCCCAATTTTGATACCCTCTCTGGGTATTGTAGTCCGCCCATTCCATTTATTACTTTAGTTGCCCATCTTGTACTCGCTCAAGCTGTGATATGTCCTTCCTGAGCACCGGAGCCTAAAACTGTCCACAGTATTCCATGTGTGATCTGTATTTTATATTAGTAGATTCTACTCCTGATATCACCCATTGTGATTAACTAACTTTCATTGTACGATATGTCTTACCAACTTGGCCTGTGAAGAGGCTTTCACATTTTCTACTAGCTATCGCTCATACTGGCAAAAATATTACACAACTAGTTTGGGATTTCTTGAGCAAACACAAAATGAACATTAATGCTGGGTCCACACGGGGGCTGATTTGCAGCAGAAAGCCTACCTCGAAACCCATACCATTTGGGGCGGATTTCATTGCGGATTTCGTTGCGGAAATCATCCCCTCATTAAATTCCACAGAGGAAACGGTGATAAAACTGACATTCTGCAGAATAGAATGCTGCACCGACTGTCAATTTCTGCATGGGTTTTGTGCAGATTTCTGCAGCTTGTAGATGTGATTTTCAAAATCTCACCCACTTTGCTGTTAACTGTAAATGCAGCAGAATTTCTGTGCAGAGGGTTTGCACTGCAATTCCATGGCAAATCCGCCTCGTCTGGACGCCCCCCTCGAAGATTGTCGAAGGCAATCTTTTGATAATGCAGCTAACATGAGTGGGAAGTACATTGGTGTCCAAATTCTGAGCATTATCCTTATGCAACTATTCGATGTGCTGCACACTCTGCCCACCTAGTGGTTAAGAACAGTGCAGAGGGCAACCCGGTTGTCTACAAAGTTTTTAACAATGTTGAGCAACCAATGTTTAATCACCATCTCTCTGATGGAGACTGCTTGTGGAAAAACAAAAAGCTTTAGTCCTAACAGTTGGTCCGCATCTTTCTGGTACAAGATGGTCTGCCAGGTAGGATGTCGCATCAAGCCTTTACAAGGGTTATGACTCTACATGCAGTCTGTAACAATGTATGATGTAGAATATAGCTGACGTAAAAATGAAGCTTGCTCTTTATTCAACAAATTCCCTAAATTAGATTCCATTATCTGTTTTGTGGGACAGCAATTTGTAACTATTTCATGAAACAAATCTGTCACTGCAGGAAGCTGGTTAGAACTTGAACACCGTGATTGCTTCACTGCAAGTCAGCGAGAACAGTCCGAGTACTATGAACAATAAGCAATTAGTCAGTGTTTCCCAACTCCAGTCCTCGAGGCACCCCAACATGTTATGTCTTCCAGACTTCCTCACTATTGCACAAGTGATATCATTATTTTCATTGTTCAGACATTGCCACAGGCGTTCCTAACCCTTTACTGACTAAAGTCTGTTTGTGCCTTAATGACCAACTAATTTTTAATTTTTCATCGTCGCATTTCTAGTGCCATAACATTTTATTTTTTCCATAGACATAGCCATATGAGGGCTTGGTTTTTTAACAGGACAAACTGTATTTTTTAATATCCTAATTTTTGGGTACATATAATTTTACGTACTAAAGGGGGGTTTGGACGTCTTCTTTTGTTTTGTTTTTTTACAATTTATTTAATGCTTTTTTTTTGTCCACTAGGGGACTTGAGTATCACAATATTTTATTGTTGTCCTAATACACTACTATACTATACTTTGTATATGACCCTCATAAGCCACTGTGGCTGGCAGGCCATATTCAAGCCTCAAGGTGCCATGGCAGCCCATTGGGTCCCTACAATCACATTGCTGCGGTCCGATGGGTGGGAAAGAGAGCCCCTCTCTCTGTCAGCGTTTTACATGCAGCAGTTGCACTGGCCACAGCATGTAAAGGGTTTGACAGCAGGGATCAGTGGTTTCTCTGGTCCCCGCTGTTTGAGCAGGTGCCAGGCTGTTGCTCAACAGCGGGGCAGCTGCTCTACCTGGCATGGGAGACCTGTGCCAGGCTTCTGATGCAGCCGCCATTAAAGACGTGTGGGCAGTAATTAAGGGGTTAATATAGGATATCCTAAAAACATGTTGGGGTGCCTTGAGGACTGGAATTCGGAAACGCTGGATTAAGTTATATGCCCATAACGAAGACCGTGCTGCTCAGAGATGTTTATGGTCACATAATCTACGCTCCAATGATGGGCACGGAGAAACCACTATATTTACACCAAGCGTAAAATTTAGATGTGAAGTCTTTACCATTGCCATTGATTACTTATATAGTGGGTTACAGGAATGACTGGACGTTTATAGTGATGCGTGCTCCAATTCTTTTCCAACTTGTCTACAATCTTCATTTCTGAAATTTGTAAGGCTACTGAAAAAGCTGTATCCAGAAAACCTAACGCCGGGTGCGATAGAAACAGGGCGGATTGAGTTTGTTGGTTTTCTTTCTACTTTCAAGTCCCAAACAATGACATCCTGTGATGAGAAAGTACCAGAACATGATGATTCCAGACTGCACAGGTGAGAGATCCTTCTGACAACTGAAACAGATTAAAAATTAGCTGAGAAGTCAGAGAGGCTCAATTATCTCGCTTTAGGCACGCCTCACATGGGCGTATTTGTGCACGCAAGACGCAGAGAATAGCATTGATTTCAATAGGTTTGTTTACATGCACGTATTTTCCTGCGCATGTTGGTTGTGCAGAAAGAACCCTGCAGAATGCTCTATTTTCCTGCGCATTAATGCACCATAAGTCCCCATAAAAGTCACTGAGGGGGTGAGCAAATGCGCACAGGGATGTGTGAAATGCTTTGTAATTCTGCTAGAAGAAGAATACATCTGGAACTTATTAGCCACTTTAATCGTTGCATCCTGTGTGCAAATGAGCATGCCTTGCGGGGGCAAAAAAATACAGTAAGGTACAGATGCAAAAGTGAGCATTGAACGTGAGCTGTTAAGTATTCTGGACCTCTCAGAAATGATCAATAATTTTAACATGAGAAAGTCTTAAAAAACTTCTTTAAGAAGTTTACCACCTTGTTTACAACATCCACAGTGCTATAAAGGGCTCAGGCACACAGACGTATGTCACCCATGTCTTACACGCATGTAAAATGAGCAGTGCAAAACCTTCTCAGCGGCAGAAACAGTCTAGAATTACTAAAGCCCTTCACAGAATAAACAAATTCTTATTAAATTCTATTAGAACCATAGGGCTGGACACACACAAACTACCTTAACCACAGGACTCCCAGTATGTGTGGATCCCTGGGATAAGAGCAAATAGATAAGATGGTATGAAATAGAAGGGAGGAAAGTGTAGGCTGGGATCCCTCTATTATAATGAACAGATAGCGGGCATGAGGGTTGGCACCAGACTCAAACACACTTTTCCCAGATGTATAGAAATATTGGTCTCAAAGAGGTAACAAGGCGTCATCACCTCATAAAAACCCACAGTGATAGATAGTGTATGAGGCTTCTCGCGATCTACGCCGGATGCAGTTGGCATAAAGAGAGAAACGATTGTACTGGTGTCCTACCAAGAGATCATAATGTGTGAACATTCATTTCCATCATTCACACTCTCAGTTCTGAATTCATTGCGGTTCATTACAATTACTTTTGGTTCATTGCGATAAGTAACGGTGCAACGCGTTTCACTGTAAATGACAGCTCATCAGGAACCGTTATAATTTTGCTTTTGTGCATAAGGAATTGTATTTCAGATTTTGATCTTTAATCATAAGGTGACATTATTTATTACAGGTGCAGAAACGTGGCATTATTACTTTCGGAGGCCAGTTTACCTGCGGTGACCGAAAAGGTGACATTTTTTACCTACAAAGGCAGAAGTTGTGCCCTTATCTGTTACAGAGGCAGACGAGTGGCATTATTTATTATGGGATTAGAAGAGGGGCAATATTAATCACAGAGGCAGAAATGGCAACATTCCGATTTATGGGGCAGAAATGGCAGCCTTGTCTATTGTGAGTTGAGGAAGAATGGCATTAAGATGGGAGGAAAAGAGGGGCAGTATTCATATAGGGGGGCAGAAAAAGTGGCATTATTACTCAGGAGGCAGAATAGGGGCAGAAGAGTTAGCATTATTACTGATGGGGCAAAAAAAGGCAGCACTTTTACTGTGTGCAGGGCACTAAAAGCAGCAGTACTGCATGAGGCCTAATTAGTATCTGGGGCACTATGGATTGTGTAGCTGTTTGGAAAACGTAGGGAGGGTGATGGAAAAGCAAGGATTTAAAGATTTGTGTGTGTTAAATTCTACAGAAATAAGTTGCAGCCAGGAGGAGGCATTATGGCGGTCTAGGTGCAAATAAAGAAGAAAATGGAGATAGAATGACCCCAATCAGAGACGAAGCAACCTGTGATCACCGGAGGTAACTGCAATGTAATCAATGTCACTATGTACATCTGGTAACTAACAACTTAGAGATTTACTATGCAGGGCTCACTAGGCAGCACTATAAGGGTTTATTCACACGTCGGTATATCGGCCGGGTTTTGATGCCCGGACTATAGACTCTGTCCCTTTCTGCAGGGGGAGGAGGCAGGCCGGGAGCAGTGCACTGGGAGGGGGCGGGGCGGGACTTGGCTCCGGCCCTTCCATTGCAAACAGTGGCGAGGGGCGGAGAGGGGGTGGGAGCTCAGTGCACTGCTCCCGGCCTGCCTCGCCCCCTGCAGAAAGAGACACCGTATATCGTCCGGGCGTGAAAACCCGGATGATAAACGGACATGTGAATAAGCCCTTACTTTGAGGGGACAGAAGAGCCATGGTTTAGTGTAATATTCTACTGCCAATAGACTTTAACATGGGGGTGGCATAATCAACTGCTCCATATTGTGGGAATCCTTAGGCCTCATGTCCACGCAGAAAATCAGGCCCACCGCAGATTCTTCATGCAGAATCCCGCAGCGGGTCCCTCCTTTCCCACGGACATGAGGCCTAAAAAGAAGATTTACTAACCTTTCCGAACACTGCGGATCTTCCCTCCGTCGCGGCCGGATCTTCTTTCTTCGGCCCGGCAGATGTGCTCCACATGCTGGCAGCATGCCGCGCGCATGGGCTGTGCACTTTTTTTTTTAAAAACTCCTGCTCTCCCGCGGCGAAGAGCAGGAATTCAGCTGCAGGTGTGCCGCGGATCTGGACGGCTTCCATAGGCTTGTGGGAGACCTGTACTAAAATGGAGCATGCTGCGGGTGATTTCCCACACACGCAATCCGCGCCTCAAGGGAAAATGACATCCGCAGATATTTAACCACCTGCCGGTGTCCAATGCATCCCTATGGGGCGCGGATCAAGCGTGGGGGACACCCGCTGCAGATCTGTCCCCGTGGACATGAGGCCTTAATCTGCCCTTCTATATATAACATACAGACACATTGTGTAAGAAGCTTGCATTTAAATATAACAGAATAAGGCCGGGTGCTCACTAGCTGTGAATGCAAATAGCACCTGGGAGGCTCGGCAGAACTCTCATCGGACACTTGTCCCATTTATGTTGACATGCATTTGTATGTTCCTTTTCTTATCTGTTATATGGACAGGAGGAGGACATATGATCAGTTTGTAATTGTCTGCGGGAAAGAAAAAAAAAAGTGTTTTGAGTTATAGGCTAGAATTCGGCGGTGTGCTGTCCGTGGAGTAACATGTATAGCACCCGGCCCCAAATACACTAGTGTGCCCTAAGACTAAGGGTGTGATTACACATCATGAAGCAAATGTGCACGAAGATTAGTGAGCGGATGTTAATGCAGATTTTCACCACAATGTACTCGCTGCATTGCAACAAATTATTTCTGTAGTTAAAACCTGCGGCATTTCACAACAAATAGAGCCCGCTGCAGATTATCCTCCGCTGAGGCCTCTTTCTGGCGAACTTTGCCACGATAAAATCATAGCGTTGTACACGCAATTGTATCGTGGCAGTCATGTGATTTTCTGGCAAAAAATCTTGTATCACTGACACCCACGATAAAATTGTGCGATATTTTTTTGTATTGCGAAAGTCAATAGGACTTTCTAATATTAAAAATGTATTGCATCGCACGAAAATCACAAGTGATGCTCGGCTGTTTTGACTCATGTCGGCAGGGAATTGACATGGTGGAGAGCGATATGGAGCCGCGTGAAGTTAGCCAAAGCAAAGAAAGGGAGGGGGTTATTAAAACCGTATTCTCCTACATTGCTAATGAACTTCAGTTCACATACTGCAACTATTGTGCTGTGCATGGCCTCACCCTGAGGGACTTTTCACAGGGGTGAAATGGTATCCATATCTGCAAAATGCCACACTAAAGGTCTAAGTGCAGATTTTGATGCGACAATGCAAGCAGGTTTTAAGCCAACTTTCAATTCCGCATGTAGCCTGTGGCTTTTGACGTGGAATTTACCATGTCTTGCGGTGCGTCCTATTCCATCCTGATCCCTCACAGGATGAGTTTGTAGAGCAAATCCTTAATAAGCTCACAGATAAGCATGTTCATCTGATCTCGGGGATTGGAGCTATAGGGATCCGGTATAGACGTTTAGAAAGGGGCGATGTTTTTCCAACATGTTGCTCTCTGCACGGAATTTATGGGATGTGTATGATAGCATCAGTGTGCAAACACAAGGCTGTATGTATAGGCATAAGTATTATTCTTATCTACATCTGATATATGTTTAACACTGTATATTAGGAATTGTACGTTTTGCTTTTACCCTTATAATGATCCTGCAATGCTTTCAACATTTATATAGAAAGCAGTGGGGTTTGTTGAAAACAAAGCACATTCATAATTTACATACAAGCCTGTACTTAACTTAAGGGACCCCGTCACCTCTCTACAGCACCATAAATTAAGTTTGGTGCCGTTAGAGGGCAGGTGATGGGAGCCATAATGTAATGTATTTTCTTTTATACTCACCCGATCCCTGCACAGTCTCCTACTGCGCACCACACGGCAATGTGACTCTTCTCAAATTACCACGTGGTGCGTGATCTGCAGCAGGAAACAGCGCAAAAATGAGGGATCCAGGGAGGAAAAAAAAAAACAAGCATTACCTGGCTCGGTCACTGGCCCTAATAGGTCCTTCACTTAGTTTATAGTGTTGTAGGGATGTGACAGGTTCACTTTAATAGATAGGAATGTAGAATAAAGATGCTCAACAGTAATTACAGAACAACAAAACTCATAATAAAAAGAAATGTAATAAAAAGTATCGATTTCAGGCTTAAATACTTTGGCAAGTAACATACATAAAACAAGTAGCCATTCCAGCCATGACACATTGTAGTCTTTCTACTCATATTTCAGAAAGAAAGACCCTTAGCAGCAAAAACTTCTGTTGACTTTACCCTGGAAGTTACCATCTTATGGGATCAGTGCAGCAGATAGCAGCCCTTCCAGGTACTATAGAAGTTGCCCAAACAACTTCAACAGCTGTTAGCTTGTTCCACCGACTGCCCGCCCCCATACACATGAATGCTTGATTCGGTTAAGCATTCATGTGTTTTTCATAGACAGGGGGAAGAAAGTCGCTGCTCCGGCAACAGCTTGTCCTCTGTGAAAAGGATTGGGCATTAAAAGTTAAAGTGCCTGATTTTTTTTTTCTCCACCCAATCTCATCTGTTGGAAGGCTCCCATACACATGCGTTATTGTCCTCCTGCGGAAGTTTGTGGGTTTGGACAACTTTGCAAATGTTTTATGGGAGTCTTTAGTACCAACAATTATTAATGGCAGCACAATATGCTTTTGTCTCCATCGATAAAAGCTCACTGACACTTACAGTACCATTACACAGCAAGTAGACCTTGTTCTCCATAAGACAGTATATCTACACCGGTGGCGTACTATATAAACTACAGGCTCACACTTGCAAAAGTAGACGTTCCAAGAATATAGTGTGAAAAATATAGTTGATCTTTGTCAAGGAATGCAAATCACTTACTGATAAGATACAGTTACAGGCGTGAACACAACATGTAGGACAGAGGCCGGCTATTCTAGGGCTTGTTCCCATCAGCGTTATGGATTCCGTTTTCCTGCATCAATACAGGAGCAGGAAGACTAAATCCCCGGCCAAAATCGATCTGTTCTATGACTGAACCAAATGGACCCATCGGCTCTAATGGGGTCCATCCGGCTTTAGTTCTGCCCCTCCAGCATTTCCCAGGATGGAATAGCGCTGCACGCGGTGCTACTTCATCTTGGATTTACAGAATTTTGTAAAAGTCCATTGAACCTCCAACACAGATGTGAACGAGCCCCAAATCATAAGTTTCTGGATGAAATAGAGCCAGGCAGAGAACACTTAACATGTTTTAAACAATCCTTTCTGAAGGACGCAAGCAAGATTGGGTTACACGAACGTTGAGGTAGGTTAAGTTTTGACTGGAGGTTTGCACAGCTGATGTTCTAGCAGTCCACTTGATTTCATTGCTGTATGCGTTTATTTTTTTGCAAACGAGTCAGTTGTAGTGGTCGATCTGTACTGGAAGATTATAGACTTCATGTAGAATGTCCAGTAAGGGGGTCAGCGGTGGAGAGAAAGGCGCCAATCATCAGCTTAGCAGAGTGGTCCATGAACCTTGCAGATATGAAGCAATGCTAACCGAAGAGTTCTATTAATTTAATAAGGTGCATCATCTGTCATAGAGCTAGTGCTAGCAGAAGACCGTTGCTGGGTCATCCGTACTGTAAAGGCAGGGTAGGATGGCTATTAATGCCTCCTCTATTGAGAACAGATGTTTGTCTTCAGCTTCCGGACAAAAACTGTGCATAAAGTTTGCAAGACGTAGCAGATACTCAATATTGTGGCCCGCCCGACCGCTGCAAGCTACAATCTGAGCTGCAATATCTTCCTCTGAGGCTGGTCCAAGATAGCTGGGATTTTGAGGGGTGGCGATATATACTAGGGCTGGCAGTACCCCCGTTTCACCTTCATCCTGAGGATAGAACTCGACGAACTTTGTTACGTAGCCTCCAAGAACAGACTCCCGGATATTCAAGTACTGAAGGGATGATTCGATTTGATCACCACGAACCTCATAGGCAACACCCCATGTGCACTCCTGCAAGAACAAGACATAGAGTTGTGTAGTAGCAGAATTATACAGTATAGCAAGGGCTACACAGCGACTTTGGCCTCAAATGGGATTGCGAGACCAAAGATTGCCGAGTATCCCTGACCTCAACCTGCAGGTCACAAGAAATCCAACTACAGTGAATTTTTTAGTTACCAGCAGGAACTTGCAAGCCCCACCACTAGCCTTAATGACAGCGTGAACCTGGTCGTGGCCAATGTCACCATGTAGCACCTGGCTTACCCTACCTCACTGACATGCAGAACATTTTCATTTAGGCTACATAACCGTGAACAAGACTGTAGATATACTCAGCAGGGGGCATCTGGCTTGGGAGGGCAATCATGGCCACAAGCATTTAGCATAATTGTGATACAGTAAAGATGCCCATATACCAACTATTGGATGACTGATCGCTAAATCCGACAACCATTTCCACCAGTCCCTGAATGATTTATGAGGTTTGTGTGTTTAGGGGGATGAGCCGCTGCCAGATCTGTTTGGCAACAACTTATCTCTTGAAGAACAACAAAAGGATTGAGTGTTGAAAGTTGTCCCAGCTGTGGACAACTCAATTCTAATTTTTATGTGGCCTTAGGCCGCTTTCATACATGGAGTTGGCAAAACGCTGCAGTTTTGATCGCGGTGTTTCCCTGTGATTTTTATCTGCGTTTTTCAATGCGTTCGAAAGCGCTTTTTTGATCCACCCATCATTGTGATGAGTTCGTTAAAAACTGTGAAAAGGTTCCAAAATAGAGCAGATAGTGCTCGAAAATCACGGTGTTAACAAGCCCACGTGTGAGAGCGACCTTAAGGGTCAATTATCAGCTGATCTCTTCTGAATAAGAGTGCGTTTACACGTAACGAGAATAGTTTTTAAACAAAACAACGTTGTCTGTCAGTGTAAACACGGCCAACAATCGAAACGGGAACTATAATCTGTTCACTTATTGTTTATACCCATTTTTATACACGTGAAAATCGTCGTTGGCTCATTTTCTAATCGTTCGATCAAAGATCGCTCAGTTTTCCTCATTCACTGGGACAGAGAATGAACGATTTGCAAGCAAACGAGTAACCATTCATCTGCCTGTACATACAGGTGGCTCAAGTACACGTGAGAACAATCCGTCGCTCCATCTAAGTACCGTAAGGCTCGGTTCACATCTGCAGTTGGAGCCTTCGGGGCAGATCCGGTACAAGAGGTCATGCTGCACTATGATCAGTTACAAGTGCAGGTCACACGACGGGTACTTAACAGACCCCATTCCACCTGCAGTGTGCCAGCTCACTTACAACAGACCTCATTACACCCACAGTGTGCTAGCTGCAGCACTTCCATCATTCTGCACCTACGATTGTGCTGAACAAAGTCAGTGCGGAAGACAAATGTGAACAGGGCCCAAGATCCCTCAAATAGATCCTAATGCCTACAGCAGGGCCCTGAAGGGCCACAGGTTCTTGGACATACATCGCGCACATGATCACTCCACCCCAGATGATTTCTCAGTAAGACTACAGTCAGACATAGTGGAAAATGGTGCAAATTTTATGCTATGGAAAATCTGCATTGAAAAATGAATATATAGAACTCAACATCATTGGTGCAGAGTTTGATGCAGATGTCACCCCTTCAATAGAAAGTGCAATATGCATCAAAATCTGCACCAACAATACAGTTTGGTTGTTTTTTGTAGCACTTTTGATGCAGTTTTTTGGGGGGAATGCAATATCTGCACAGTGCCCTGAGGTTGAATGACCCCCATGCCGCCCTCCTACAGACACACAGAGAGCCTCACCTGGTAATCCTCCTGTAAGGTGACCACTCGTCCGGGCTGCAAGGAGAAAGGAAGGAGAGAGGTTAGTGTCCAGCAGTGCTGGTGGGGCAGCATACTCACACACAGACCGAAACTCACCATCTCCGGGCTGCCTCGATGGAACGTGTCCCCCTGCCAGAACTTGCGGCTGTAACCGGGGATGAAGCCGACTCTGCGGGAGGCAAACTCAAAGTCCGGCCTCCACACCAGGGAGCCGTAGCCAAAGATCCAGAGGGAGGCGCGCTGCTCCATGGCCAATATGTCAGGCATCGGGTCTCCGAGAGCTGCTCGATCAGTGGTGCTGATGCAAGACACCGCACTATATATATATAAGCCGGGGCGAGGCCACACCCACCGGCAAGTTCCATGGCACTAACAACCAATTGCAAGGCTTCATTACAAACACCACGCCTATGGTCTCTGCTTGCCGGCGATTGATTGGAGCTTCTGCTTGTCATGCCGCTCGGGCTCCTGCCGCCGCTGTCAGTATGATGCAACTGGCGGAGTGTGTTTCAGGTCTGAGCCGGCATACAGCAAGCGGAGAGGAGATTGCATCAGCGGCCGGCCATAGGAGGCACGGGAAGGCTTGCATCATGGCTAGCAGTCTACAGCCACGGGGCCACAGCTGCCTTACAGTTGGCGTCACACGCAATGAACCTATTGAATTCAAGGGGTCTATTCACATTTCTGTATTTTGCAGATTTCTGCCACGCAAAAAAAATTGAACAGACTTGCATGTGCAAACAGTACAATAAAATATGCTGATATGCATGCAAAAAAAAACAACAACATTCAAAGAGCAAAAACCTTGCACTGGCTTGCATGCAATTGTGCTTTCGCTGGTAAGAAGCCAGCCCTAGGATGCTTTCACACGAGCATAAGCATATTTGCACATATTTCTGCAGGACTTTTTGCAGAATCGGCGTTGCATATTTGCATCAGTGTATTTTACTGTACTTTTTGCAAAAAATACAGAACTGTGCTCCCGTTCATTGAGATGGCAATTAGTGTAACTTAGATATGTACTCTTTCCCAATAGTAATTGTGTCCCCCATAGTGACCCCAATAGTAAGTGTTCCCAGTAGTAATAGTGTCCCCCATAGTAACCTCAGTAGTAATAGTGACCCCATAGTGTCCCTAATAGTAATAGTGTCCCCTATAGTAACTTCAGTAGTAATAGTGTCTCCCATAGTAAGTGTCCCCCATAGTGACCCCAATAGCAATAGTGTCCCCCATAGTAACCTCAGTAGTAATAGTGACCCCCATAGTGATCCCAGTAGTGTCCCCAGTAGTAATAGTGACCCCCATAGTATCCCCAGTAGTATTAGTGTCCCTAGTAGTAATAGTGTCCCTCGTAGTGACCCCAGTAGTAATAGTGTCCCCCATAGTGACCCCAGTAGTAATGGTGACCCCCCACCATGGCCCCAGTAGTAATAGTGACACTCATAGTATCCCCAGTAGTAATAGTGTCCCTAGTAGTAATAGTGTCCCCCGTAGTGACCCCAGTAGTAATAGTGTCTCCCATAGTGACCCCAGTAGTAATAGTCAACCCCATAGTGGCCCCAGTAGTAAGAGGGCCATTAAAAGTTAATGGGATGCATGATACATGTGTATTCACTGCATAGTTCCGCATAAAATCTATGGGACCTTCTTGCATTTTTTTCACGCACATGAAAAACGCAATGAATGCACATGCAAGAAAACTGCAATACACAGTTTCGGTCCGTAAAAACACTGCATATTTCATGGACCAGAACTGAATACGCCCGTGTCAAGGAGCCCTAAGACTATGCTCAAATGGCTTAACATACATTCATAAACTGCATCACATACACTATGTTGACAAAAGTTTCCAATCCAGTGTTGGGCCACCTTTGGCCCCAATGACTGCAGTAACCCTTCTACACATGCTTTCCATCAAATGCTAGATTTGCTTCCATTCCTCCAGGATAGCTTCAGATAGAGATGCAGGGAATGATGGACGCATTCTAGTCTGTCCCAAAGATGCTGGATGGGATTGAGGACAGGGCTTTGGGCTGGTCAGTGAAGTTTGCATACTTTCTACTCCTCAAACCAAGCTTCAACATAACACTGCATGCTGTATGATATGGTGCTCGACCATGTTGGTAGAGACACAGAGCTGTGTCAAAGTATTGCCACAGGCTACATAATGCCACATTGTCCAGAATGTCCCTGTACCCATTGGGATTGAGAGTAGGTTTCACTATTACCAATGTCCCTAGTCCTACCCAGCAGAAACACCCCCACACCATAACAGAACCTCCTTTAAATTTTACTGTTGGGACAGTCCAGTCGCATCGAAACCACTCTCCAGCCAACCGCCCCAGGCACAGCTATCTGATCGGAAGATGGTATACTGTGATCCACTGGCGTTCCGCTAGGGGTTGCAATAGTGATCCAGCCCATCAGCAAACAGGTGCCCGTGGGCCCTCGCCATACACCGTTTTGCAGCCCACAGGGTGGCTGTGCGTGCCTCTCAAGGAGTGGAGGGACTGTTACCCGGAAAACCAGCAGCCAATTACAGGTTGCAGACTCACCCGATGCACGGCCCTCCCTTCCACTGAGAGACTGCAGTAGGTCAGTGCGTTAACAGCCGCTTGATTGGTCCGGCTGGCGGTGCGCTGTAAGTGAAAATGAGAGTGGAGTCTGCGGACCACGCGGTACAACCAGGTATGTACTGCATGTGATCTTATATGTATAGCTGATCTGACTTATACCAGCTGTACATATATAATTATATAGAAAACTTTACCAGGTTACACCAGCACGTTCCATATCATTGTATACAGGGGAATATATATCTCCTGTATATATTGATATGGACCATGCTGGTATAACCTGGATATCTCTTGTATCTAATTATATATGTACAGCTGGTATAAGTTATACATCCTGTATGCAGTGATATAGACCATGCTGGTATATCACTATATACAGGAGGGTGTATAACATACCAGCTGTACATATATAATTATATACAGGAGATACCCAGGTTACACCAGCATGTTCCATATTGTTGGGGTAACACACCTTCATATGGTGATTTTAATAGCTATGGGACACTAAATAATCCACTAAAAACATCAGTACATTTATTGTTAGAGCAGTTGCAATGCAATGATCCCACAGATGATCCATTAGTGTAGGTCAGCTGACCTAACTGCTGCAGTCTAGTCTCGTTTAAAGAGAAGTTTGTGTATGTCTGCACCCAATGGAAGAGACTTTTTGTTTGTCAGTGTTTTAGATAGGGTTTCATTTAGGGATACTCAGGGACATTGGAGATTAGAGAAAGCTAGAGTTAGTAATTGCCAGTTTGTTATTATTTGTCCACCATCACCATCTATTATCTGAACGTGATAGTAAACACGGGAAAGCGCCAGATGGATTCTTTCATGTATAACAAATCTTGTAAAAGCCTAAGCAAATTGACTCATCTGGCGCTGAGCAGGGACCCCCCCAATGGAGGAACTGACTGCTCGGCACCTGAAGTCCAGGTGTGCTTGTGAATATCTAAGCTTGTCCCAGGTCCTCTCTGTCCAGTGGTCCAAGGCGGCAGCAGAGAGTAGTCCCCAACACTCCAAGGTGGAAGGGTTAAATCCAGTTTTTTTTAACCTTTATGGCTCTTACCATCTATTATCTGATATAATCATCTGATTATCATCAACATCTTGTTTATGTCATTTAGTGGTGACTTCATATACTTACATTCTTATGGCATGCTTCTTATTATGTGCTTCATATTTGTTCATTTGAACAAACGTGCGGTTGTTACACAATTTGGCCCTTCTGCGAGTCCTGGGGGTATCTAAGTTAGTATCCTGGAAAGGAGACTGTTATAAATGAAGTCCAGTTCTGTTTTCTTGTGTTCAGCAGTTGTCATTAAACCCAGATCATACGTAAATTGCCCTGAACAACTCCCTAGCAACTTTTCAAAGGAAGAACCCCGCGTAGGTTAGAAAGCTTGCTGTAACATCATGTATTTTTATTAGTCATTAAAAGGTATCATATCTACAAGATTACTTGGTTTCTCTTGCTGGGAACAATTACATTTTGCTCTATTGGCTAACACCGTACCAAACTTTTTTCAAACAACAATACACGTTGTTTTATTTACTCACTGCTTCTACTGCCTGACGCACTGCGGTTTGTGGCCGCATGAGCCGTGTGTACTCTGACCTGACTGGCATCTCTTACGCTTTCTCTCTCTAGTGCATAATTGTAGCAGGGCAGACATGCTACAGAACATTGTGGCACTCACTATATCTTATATGTTTCTTCTGGCAAAAACTAAACCGTCGCTGCGGACCCTGGAGCATAGTACCACTGTGGAATCCACCATCAGTGTCAGCATTCTGCAGTACCCCAGAACAAGCGTCCCAGCTCACAAGCAGCAAAAGTTTGCCCTGAGTTGTACTTAAATGATAGGTTTTTGTTGTGAACCATTATGCCTGTCCTCAATGCCCAATCCTATGAACATTTATTGTATATGGGGCAGAAAGGGGACATTATTACTGTGCTGGGGGGAAAAGGGGACCTTATTATTGTCTACAGGGCACAAAGGGGGTAATATTTCTTTTTCAGGGCACAACGATGGGTAGTACTGTTGTGTGGGGGATCAAAGGGGGGACTAAACCTGTGTGGGGCACTAAGAGGAGTACTATTACTGCTTTGGAGCACTATTACTGTTTTGAGGCACTATTACTCTGTAGATGATTTTTTGAGGGCACTGTATCTGGCACTATTATTTTTAGGGGTGGTGTCTTGGTGGCATTATTTTTTAGGAGTAGCTATTGTGCATAGCAGAGGGATGGGGAATTTGTGTAGGTGGGTAAACACTATGTTGTGTGTGGGAAAAGTACGTGGCCAATAATGTCTCTGTTGTAAATGCTGCAGACACAAATCATTGATGGTAGACATTTTCATGGCAGCCTGGTCCAATGGAAAAGATGGGAAAAGTAAGCACTCAAAGACTTCATCTGTGAGTCACTGGATGTAACTGTACTGTATTCACTTACATGGTCTGCAGGGTGCCTGTGTAGAACTGGTATCTACCACCATATGGTCTTTGTACAGCAGATTTCATTCACTAACAGTATAGTGATAGGTTATTACAGTACGTAGTGTAGTTGAAGAGTGGAATTGTTAGTAATATTAGTCATTGAGCACTGCATTGACTGGCTGGGCAGCGCTCGAGAACCAATCACAGCCATTGCTTCCTAGAGGTGGGATTTATGAATCCTGTAACCAGGAAGTGATATTCTGTTGACAGCCGAGGACTGAAGTAAGTGCGCCAGAGCTCTGGAGACCAGCGGAAGGACCCAGACAACGCCTGCTAGGTAATGTATTGCTTTTTCCAACCCCTTAGTGACCAAGCCTGTTTGCGCCTTAATGACCAGGCCAAATTTTGGAAATCTGACATGTATGTCACTTTAACATAGAATAGCTCCGTAAAATTTTTACATATCCAAGTGATTCTGACATTGTTTTTTCACCATATCTTGTACTTCATTTAGGTGGTGAAAAAAGGCCTAATAGAATCTGTGTATGTTTATTAAAAGCCCCAAAATTGGTAAAATTTTGAAAAAAATGTCATTTTTTCACATTTTCAATTGTAATATATCAAATATGTGCAAATATACTGTACACATTTTTGATGAAATATATATTTTCATTTGTTTACTTTATTTTGGACACACATTTGAAAAGCTTTTGTTTTTTTTTAACCATTTAGGAGACATACAAATTTAACATTGACTATCAACATTTTGAGGAACACTTTGTTTTCCTACAGCAAGCCAAGATAGCAAAGACTCATAAGTGTCCGAATGATAGTTTCCCCCCACAAATTACCCAATTAAAAAAACTACACCCCTTAATATATTCACTGAGGGAGGTCATGAGTATTTTGACCCCACAGGTTTTTTTTTCAGGAGTTAATGCAATTTAGAGGAGAAAAAATAACATTTCAGGATTTTGCAAATATGTAATTTTAAAGGCAGTTTTTTTCTATAGTGCACATGGAAATGAGAATTTACACTCCAAAATGGATACCGCTGCTTGTCCTTTGTTCAGAAACATACCTCTTGTGGCCCTAATATTATGTTCGTATGCACAACGGGGCCCAAACCCAAAGGAGCAGCCGGTGGCTTTCAGAACAGAGATTTTGCTTGAAGGTGTTTCAGGCCCCATTGGCCACTTGTCGAGCCCTTGTGTGGCCAAAACAATATAGAACCCTCAAAAATGACCTCATTTTGAAAACTAGATCCATTAACGACTTCATCTAGGGGTGTGCTGCGTATTTTGATGCCACAGAAGGAAAAAATTACGATTTTCAATTTTTTGGCAATTGTGTCATTTTAAAAACATTTTTTTGTACAGCTAACATGTGAATGAAGACTTGCACCACAAATTTGATACCCCTGTTTGTCCTGTGTTCAGAGACATACCCTTTGTTGCCCTAATATTATGTCCGCATGCACAACGGGGTCCAAACCAAAAGGAGCAGCCAGTGGCTTTCAGACCAGACATTTTGCTTGAAGGTGATTTAGGCCCCATTGCCCACTTGTAGAGCCCTTGAGCCACTAAAACAATGAAGAACCCCCACAAATGACTCCATTTTAAAAACTAGACCCTTTAAAGAATTTATCTAGGGGTGTACTGTGTATTTTGACCCCACAATATTTGAATGAATCTATGCAAAGCAGAAGAAAAAAATTACGATTTTCATTTTTTGGGCAATTGTGTTATTTTAAAAACAGGTTTTTTTGTACAACGTACATAGGAATGAAGAATTACACCCCAAAATGGATCCCCCTATTTGTTCAGTGTTCAGAAATATACTCATTGTGGCCCTAATCTACTTAGAGGACACGTGGTTAGGCCTATAATGGGGGGAACGACCATTGGATCTCAGGGCACAACTGAATAAATTTCAGGCCCAATTGCTTACTAGTGCAGAAAAAAATGGACTCCCTAAAAATAATCCCCCCCCCCTAATCCCCATTTTTTGCTATTCCCCAAATCTTAGATAAAAGTAATGATGTAAACTGTGTGGTATGTCCGAAGACGGGTAATTGCAGAGGCTGGTTGGAATGAGCACATGGGGAAATAAAATCGGCTATCCCTCCTCCTCTCATGCTTTTTTGGGGGGGTATTTCTTGACCCCATTGGCCCGGGATGGGGTGTAAAGTGGCGCTCTGTGAGGCTTTGTAAGCTTGCTGAGGTGTGGCGGTCTTACGCAGAAGGCGCTCAACAAGCTGCTCCTGGAACTGCAGGAAGACGAGCGTTCCCAGAGCTTCTTGTAAATTATGTATTACAGGTAGCGGTCTAAATAATGCTGGGCTCACATGGCTGTATGTGGGATCTGCTTGTGGAGGCCCGCAGCGGATCCCAGCTGTGAGCCCGGCCGTAGGCCTGCGTACGGCTGCATAATGTACTGCGCATAACTGCCTACTCACACAGGCGGTCATGCGCAGTACACCTTTGTTTATATTTCCCGTGCCGTCGCTTAGCGATGACGCGGGTACCCTCAGCCCGTATATAATGTAGTTCCATATGGGCTGCGGGTATATCTGCGACCGTAGAGTACAATGGGCTCTATGTCACGGATATTCGCGGTGAAATAGAACATGCTGCATTCAGGAGGTCTGCGAGTGGATTACGTAATTCTGACCTGCTAATTTGAGCGGAATTGTGTAATCCAATGCATTTGATTAATCCGCGGATTACCGGAGATCAAACGCATGTAGAATCCGCAATTTCTATCCAGTCATGTAAGAGCAGCCTAAGGTAGATCGTTACATTTTTATCACATGACCGGGGACCGCTCAACGAGGCCACCGGTCGCTGCTCCAAGCTCTCGGCGACTGTTGGTAGCCAGGAGCAAGGAGATTTAAAATTTCCTGGGCTCCCCGGCTGCTGTGTATGTGTTCGGCATCTTGCTGGCGGGCGCAGAAGCCGGGAAAGGTCTGTGGAGGAGGATCACATCGGGGTTCAGAAGTGGAGGCCTCCGGTAACAAGTTTCATCTCCTCTCACCGATCGCATCGGTGAGGGGGGATGAAACTTCAACTTTTTTTAAACCTTTTACGTGATCGCCGTTATCCATTGGATAACGGTGATCACGTGACCAGTAACCGCATACCGCGGCCCCCAATGACATTTCCAAGCTCTTGGCTACCTTTGGTAGCCAGGAGCATTGAGATTTTTAATTTTCTAGGCAATCCTGGACTTTTGTGAATGCGTCCGCCACTATGCTGACAGGCGCATGCGCCGAAGACGGGGTAAGGTCCGTGGATATAGATCCCATCGGGGAAAAAATCTGGAGACCTTAGTTATGTAATTTCATCTCCCCTCACGGATATGTTAACTTTTTAAACTTTTTAGCTTTCCATGATCACCGTTATCCGGTGGTTAATGGTGATCATGTGACCAGGAACCGCATACAGCGGTCCCCGAAGACATCTCCCTACACTTTTCTGTCTCTGACAGTCAGGTGCAGGTGAATTTAAAATTTCCCGGTCCTCAGTGCTTCGGCGCATGCGCGCCACATCGGCGCGTGCGCAGAAGCCCGCGGTGGGTCACGATCTCCGACGGACTTCATGGGGGACCGGGGTGAGTATTTTCACCTCCCCTCATGGATCATGGACTTTTTTTCACTTTTTTTTTTTACACTTTCCGTGATCGCCATTATCCATTTGATAACGGCGATCATGGGACCGGGGACCGCTCAGGAGCCAGAAGATTTCAAATTTCCCGCGGCTCTGGGCCTTCTGATGCAATGCCACCTGGCACGCGTGCGCAGAAGGCTGACGTCTGGTCCCAGAGCGCCAGATCAGTGGGGACAGCTCCGAGGACCGGGGTGAATATTCTCAGCTGCCCCCATGGATCCGATCCATGGCGGCAGCTGAATCTTTAACTTTTTAAAAACTTTTCTGCACTATAGTTCTTCGCCTTACATTATGACATATAAATGCTGGCATGTTACAGCGGTACCATGGCAGCATCTACAGGTAAGGCTAAGAACTATAGTAACCCTCAGGCTAAGGCTGTAGCGGTAGGACAAAGCAATCCACAATCTGTGCTGCTAGGACATTCGTGTCTTTACCCTATCGGGAGCTATGGGCGTTCCTCCTGTCAAACCCCTAGCTTTTGGTGGCGTCAAGATACAATAATACCTCAGGTCACTCATCTTAACTCCTATTTCATCCTAAAGTTTCCTCTCACTATTTCTTCCAAGTTTCTTCTGGCAAAACTAAAACCCATTTTCTCCTTTGTCACATAATTTAATTCTTTTCTTTCTTCCTTTCACACTGACCAGAGCAAGCTGGATGTTTGAAATGTGACTCCTCTCATCTTCAGACCAGTTAGATCTATATCCGCACTTTCCACTCAAGTATTAAATTTGGTGCTATGCTGAATGGGTTATATTTTCTGTAATATGCTTCATGGGCATCTGAGCTATACTTCTTGTCAAAAACATCAAGCTCCTAGAAAGGAAAGGAGTTATCAGAAAGTTTCATTCCATTCCATCTGTAATTGTAACATTCCTATAAGTAAGTGATTACAATATCAGAGCAAAAGGAGAATTTATTGTGAAGAACTGAGCAATTGAAGGGAGGCTCTAGTACCATGTTGTACCACCTCTAGCTTGGATATAAGATGTGATATGGGCAGGCATGGAGGCTCTAGCACTCTGTTGTACCGCCTCTAGCTTGCATACAAGATGTGATACGGGTAGGCATGGAGGCTCTAGTACCCTGTTGTACCGCCTCTAGCTTGCATACAAGATGTGATACAGGCGGGCATGTAGGCTCTAGTACCCTGTTGTACCACCTCTAGCTTGGATATAAGATGTGATACAGGCGGGCATGTAGGCTCTAGTACCCTGTTGTACCACCTCTAGCTTGGATACAAGATGTGATACAGGCAGGCATGGAGGCTCTAGTTTCCTGTTGTACCATCTTTAGCTTGAATACAAGATGTGATACGGGTCATGGGGGCTCTAGGACCCTAGTGTGCCACCTCTAGCTTGGATACAAGATGTGAAACGGGCAGGCATGGAGGCTCTAGTAGCCTGTTGTACCACCTCTAGCTTGGATACAAGATGTGATACAGGTGGACATAGAAGCATTCAGGTTCTGTATGGTATCCTGCAGCATATTATGCTAGTGGTCAACAAGCTCTACACAAGCAGAAGAAGAGGTCCACTACACACAAGTAGTCTCCGAGAGCCTTTTATAGGTCAAGGGTGGAACCACTTTTAGGTCCTCAAGTGGCAAGACCGTTCATCTAATCACACCACAACTTTAATCATTTGTATATCTGCCTGAGATGCAACTGCATACCAAGTTTTGCATCAAAATGACAACATCTTCTGGGTGCTGGATTTTTATTGAGAAAGAATGTATTTGCTCAGCTGAATATACAAAATATACACCGCTTGCAAAATACCTTATGGGTATATGAGTTGTTTTCTGTGAGAGTGACATGCTCTGTAGAGATATGAATTATTCTGTATGTGAGAACTTCTAAGTGTGTTTATTTTCCGCTGATAAACTAGTTGCTAGAAAAACACTTTGGGAATTTCATCTATGAGAATTAATTTATTTTAGGGTGTTAACTATGAAATATGTTAATTTACACTTCTGCTTTTCAACAACTGTGCACGTAGCACTTTAAGGGCTTATTCAGACGACCGTATATCGGCCGCGTATTCACGCCGGCCAATATATGGCGTCTCTCTCTGCAGGGGGAGGAGGCTGGAAGAGCCAGGAGCAGTGCTCTGAGCTTCCGCCCCCTCTCCGCCCCTCTGCACTATTTGCAATGAGGGGAGGCGGGATTGGGGCGGAGCAAATTCTCGTAACTTTGCCCCACCTTCTCTCATTGAAAATAGTGCAAGGGGTGGACAGGGGGTGGAGAGGAGGCAGAGAGGGGGCGGAAGCTCAGAGCACTGTTCCTGGCTCTTCCAGCCTTCTCCCCCTGCAGAGAGGGACGCCATATATTGACTGTCGTGAATACGGGGCCGATTTATGGTCGTCTGAATAAGCCCTTACTCTGTGGTGTTTTGGATACCAATAAGATCGTATTTGTAAGGCCATTGGGAGTTGCGCCTGAGACTTTCAGGTGTGTGACTTGTATTGCACAGAACCCGAACATAGCGATCTTTCCATCTTGTATGATTGCTGCGAGAGATAAATTGCGCATGTGAATAGACCCATTGCAAATAATGGGATCTATTTTTGTGTCTCTCAATGCACAAAACTTGCACAAGAATATCAGCCGTTTAAATATGGCCTCCATCACACGTATTGTATGAGAACCTTACAGGCTGCAAGGATTTATGACATATACCTTTAATGTGTGATTATGATCATGCATTTTGCTAGTGTTATATTGGAAGATCTGCATGTACTGTATATGAGGTGATTATTTCTCCTCAACCCTTATAGCACCTTATACCTCATTTAGACACAACTATTATCGCTAAAAATTCGCTCAAAAGCCGTCTTTTGAGCAAAAATCATTGGGTCTAAACGCAAGGCCATCGTGCAGTTTTTGTTAACAATTTGCTCATCGTTGTTTTTCAGCTAGCTGAAAGACAATAATGAGTCTTAACAGTGCCATGCGCTGAGTTCTTAGCGGGATACCGCTGATACTGTTGTTTCAGCTGCTATCCCACTCAGAGAACACAGCAGGAATATGCAGAAGACAGCGCTCCAGCTGTGTTCTGCATACCCCGCTCGGAGCACTTAGCTGTATACCAGCTGAGCACTCTGTGAACACAGCAGGAGTATGCAGAAGACAGCACTTCAGCTGTCTTCTGTATACCCCGGTTGGAGCGCTCAGCTGTATACCAGCTAAGAGTTCCAAGAACACAGACAAAGTATACAGAAGACAACCCTCCAGCTGTTTTCTGTATACTCCACTCGGAGCGCTAAGCGGGACACCAGCTGAGCACTCCGAGAACACAGCAGTTCTCAGAGTGCGTGAATGCACACAACAATTATCGCTCAAAAGATTGCCTTTGAGTGAATTTTGAGTGATATTCGTTGTGTCTAAATGGGCCTTTACTGAATCTGAGTGTAGCTATTTGGAATTTGGGTTAATTGTTGTGGTGTTTTCCAGTGAGGGCTTATTATGGCTCTGTAGGAGGTTGCTGTACAGGGCTGCCCTTTTCAGGACGAACACTCCGGTAGTAAGGCCGGCCATAAGCACAAAACGTTGCTGGAGTGCTGCAGCTTTTTACAGCTGTGGAGCTGGCCATGGCCCTGCGTTATGCTGCGTATGGCGGCAAAATTGCATTGCACATGATAGCGTATCTCATGCACGCTGTCATGAGCAGCACACCTGTTTTTTTTTTTTGTTTATATTTTCCGTGCTATTGCTTGTAATGTAATTGCATATAGGCGTGCGTATATACATATAACAATGGTCTCTATCTCGCGTATATACGTGGAAAAATAGACCATGCTGCATTCTTGCATTACGCAATTCCGACACGCTACTGTGGTCGGAACTGTGTAAGGCAATGTAATTGATATCCTGTGAGTTACTGCGTATCCTACAGGTGTCCAGAACCTGTGTAATATGCGATAAACATACAGCTGTGTGAGCCCAGCCTAAGACTATATACCATACTGGGATATCGCAAGGTAAGCCTTGAATATCTTTTGTTTGCTTCCTATGCCTGGCTACTCTGATACTGTATTTGCTGTAGTTGCTGTACATGGTGGCTTAGTGCTTTTTAGACATTTGATAATAAAGGTTATGTTCTATAAGATTTTCTGATATGATTTAAATGCAGTCAAAGTTGTTTTCTCTCTTTCCCTCTTCCATCTTGGGAGCTGAACAGTGAAAATACCGGAACTACTGGATCCAACACATACTAGACACAAACATTGCCGAACAGATCCATTGACTGTATTGCTATCCCTATGGCTTCTAGTATTCCAACTGAGAGGAAATGGTGAACTATTTCTAACCCGATTTTGTGCCGGAGGCTCTTGCACTCTCATTTGCTAAACGTTAACTTAAGAACGCAGGTTAGTTTGGTACTTAAAGCAAATCTGTCGCTATATTTTTGCAGCCTTTACTGGGAGAGCCAAAAGGTCATGCTATCACACTGATTACAATGATATATTTACTATATGTATCTGTGCAGTAGTTTGAGAGAAACTTGGATTTTATTAGTAGCAGCCAGATACAGAACTAGTCCTTAATATTCATGAGCTGCAGGCTAACCACACCTACCCCACCCTCCAGTCACTGATTGACAGCTCTCTGTCTATGCACATCAGTGAATTAGTGGCTGGAGGATGTGGAGGTCACTTATATCAAAGACTACTTCCTGTAAACCTCTATGTATGTGCTGATACTGATAAAATTTAAGTTTCTCCCAAACTACAGCAGATATAACACTGTAATCAGGGTGAGAAGAGGTTAATTTTCTTCACTTTAGTCCACGCGAGAAGCCTCTTCTTAACATTACATTCTTTGTTTACATAATCTTTCTGGAAATGTACTAAATGTTTCTTCAAAAACCTCAGACTATCTTCAGTTTGTAAAAGGATTCTCCATAGAAACAAACTGTCCCTCTCGCCATTCCAACATAGAATGCAAAAAACCTTGTAGGGTGATGCCTCGTGAGGGCTGACGGAGCACATAACCATCACTGTCCAACAACTGTATTTTTGAGCTGTAATTGCTAGTGAAATAATTGGTGACTAATATAACATTATGTTGTACATGTTGCATTATGTTATTTTATGTTTCGCCATGTACAGTATGCAATGACTAACCTGTACTGTATTGCAGCACTGAACAATATATGCAAATTGCTAATGAACATGTATTGTCCCTTCAATGCAGCAATGGACATGGTGGTTGGCTGAGATCAGGGTTTACCTGTGCAGAAATTGCAGAAGCTGTAGATTAGTTACATATATTCTGTATAGGCTCTAAGCAGGTACCGATTGTTCTTGAAGAGGTCAGTTGCAGAGGCCACATGATCAGCTGGACAATAAAATCAGATCTGGTCATCCCGACCTGATTTTTAGCATAAATGGGAGAGAGAGGTGTGTGTGTTTCAGTTGTTGGCACTGTTGTTTTAGTGCTGGGGTCCTAGGTTCAAATCCCACCAAGGATAACATTTGCATGGACTTTGAAAAATTCGATCCAGACATTGCTCTTGGTCATATTTGAAGATATTGGTTATATTTGAAGATATCACCTTCTTTTTCTCCTTCTTCAGAGAAGCAGGAGGAGGATAAAGGAAGAAGCTTAGTGGCTAAGTGACTAGCACTATTGCCTTGTATCGCTGGGGATCTAGGTTCACGTCTGATTATCGACAACAAGTGCATGGAGTTTGTATGCTCTTTTTGCATTTATTATTATTGTCTTTCTATGTCTTTTCCTTCTCTGGAGAAGAAAGAAAAAGTGCATTGAATCAGTTGTTAGCACTGCTACCTTGCAGTGCTGGAGTTTTAGGTTTAAATGTGTTCAAGGGCAATATACAGATGGAGTTTTTATGTTCTCTTTGTGTTTTATTCATCCTGTTCTTTTTCTCCTGTGGAGCAGAACAGACACGTGTTGTGACTCAGTTGTTAGCACTGGTGGAGTTGCAGGTTCAAAGACCATGCAGATATTATCCTTGATAGGATTTGAACCTCAGACCCACGCACTGAAAGGCAAGAGTGCTAACAACTGAGACACACACACATACATTTTGGTGAGGCTGATTTTTTTTGTTTTACTCCCATTAAATTCAATGGCTGCCAGAATTGGCTGTTGCGATTCACGATTAATTTTAGAAATTCTGGTAAGGCACTCCGGACCCTAATATTTCAATAATCACTCAACACTAATCACTACATAACGTTGGCCTGCAATGAGGTCCCAGTTGCTTTAGGATCTGAAGTCAAGGTGAAGTGGATACAACATACCTACAGGTGAGTAAACAGTCTAGGCATTTGACTAAATGCCTTCAAGAAGACCGAATTGCATAATGTATGGATTTTGTTTAAGAAAAAAACCCAGCAAAGTTCTGCCTTAACTTTTTTGTACTAATTAGTGCTTCCCTGTGCAAAAAAAAAAAATTGGTACACTGCCACAGGTGTTTTATGTGTGCCTGACAGCACCGTAAAAACGTCTCCGGCGCATATACGCCGAGGCTACAATGTCGTGGGGCCTGGAGAGACATTCCCCCTTTCCTCCCCCTCGCCAGCTCACCTCCTCTCTCCTTCCCTCCGGATGTTTGCAATGGGAGGGGGTGGTACGGGGCAGAGCTAAGCTCCTGCCCCATACCACCCCTCCCATTGCAAACAGCGGCAAGGGGCGGAGAGGAGAAGAGAAGGGGGAGAGAGTTTAGCATTCATGCTGCTAAACTCCCTCTTACCTCCCTTCTCCAGCAGCTAGCTTGGCTCCCGGTCGGGCAATTTCACACCGTGGAAATACGCCCCTGTGCACTGATGTATTCTAAGTCAATGCATCAGAGGGGCTGCGTGTATCGGCCGGGCATGAAAACCCGTCCGATATACACCCGTGTGACTAAGCCCATAATCTGAAGCAACGATAGCCGTATGGAAAATTTGTTACAACCCTTTGTGGTTGCCATATAGCATTTATATGACTGATGTATTATTGTATGGCCATGGGCCCTTTGGATTTCCTCATGCACCAGAATCCAGGTGAGATTGCTACCTGTGCATACTCCCTAGACAACAGCTATGCTCCTAATTGCTGGGGATAGTTGTAAGAGAGGACAGTCAAAGAATGACAGCTCTTGCAACAGATATCATGCCTCAAGGGGTGAAAATTCTTTAAGGGATTGACCAAATCATTATTTTTATCAATTTGTACTCCCTATGAGAAAACACAATAAATGATCCTACACATCCAAGCCAAATTCAATGTGATCATGACAACTTGTGACAGAAAGGTATCTTACCCCTTAGTGATCAGCCCATAGTGTTATTACGTCCTAGCAAAGTGGGCTTTAATCCCTGATCCCTGAGGATGTAGAAACATGCTTCCTGCAGGAATTAAAGCCATGTGGGCTATGGACATGACAGCTCCATTCTGTTGGTACCTGCAGGTAGCTGACAGCCTGGAGCTGTCATTCTGGGCTGCAGGGAGTTTCCCCCAGCAATGCGTTCGTCGCTATCCAATGGATAGCGCCGATCGCATTAAAGTGCAAAAAAGTTTTTAAAAAGTTAAAGATCCAGCTGCCCTTATTTATCGGATCCATTTGGGCAGCTGAGATTACTCACCCCCGTCCTCCACGCTGTCCCCCGATGATCTGGTCCTCCTGGACCAGACGCTGGCCTTCTGCGCATGTGCGCCAGACGGATGATGCCACGCGCATGCGCAGAAGGCTGGGAGCCCTGGCAAATTTAAAGTCTCCTGGCTCCCGGCTCCTGAAGGTAATCAGAAACCAGGAGATATCACCGGGGACCATAGTGACCGGTCCCCGGGCCCGTGATCACCACTATCAATGGACAGCGGCGATCACGAAAAAGTTTTAAAAAGTTTTTTAAAAAGTTCAAGTTTCACCTCCCTTCATGGATCGGATCCATGGGAGAGATGAAAAGACTCACCCCGGGTCCTCCGCGATGTCCTGGTCTTCCTGGACCTGAAGTCCCCTTCTCCGCATGCGTGCCCAATGTCATTCATCGGGCGTGTGCAGAGAGGGGCTTGCGCCCTGGGGAATTCAAAATCCCTCTGCTCCTGGTGACCATGTGTAGCCAGGAGCAGAGAGATGTCACTGGGGATGTGATCACTGTTATCCAATGGATAACAGTGATCATTTAAAGTAAAAAAAAAAAAAAAAAAAAGAGTGAAAAAAACAAAAGTTTAAAAAAGTTTTAAAAAAGTTTAAAAAGCTTACATTTCATCTCCCCTCACGGATCATATCTATGAGGGAGGATGAAATTATGTACCTAAGGCCCCCGGATTTATCCGCGGACCTTACCCCAGCTTCTGCGCACACTCCTATCGCCAAAATGGCAGACGCATGCGCAAAAGACGTGGATTGCCAGGGTAATTTAAATTCTCCCTGCTCCTGGCTACAAAATTTAGTCAAGAGCCTGGAGATTTCACGGGGGGCCGTGGTGAGCGGTTCCTGATCACATGTTCGCCGTTATCCAATGGATAATGGTGATCACATAAAAGTTTAAAAAAGTTGAAGTTTTATCTCCCCTCACCGATGCGATCAGTGTAAAGAGATGAAACTTTTTACCGGAGGCCTCCGTATTTTAAAAGGGGTGGATATTATTTTTAGGGAGTCAATTTTTATTCTGTACAAGTGGGCAATGGGGCCTGGAATTTATTCAGTTGTACCCTGAAATCCAACGGGTGCTCCTTCCATTATAGGCCTAACCATGTGTCCTGTAAGTGGATTAGGGCTACAATGGGTATGTTTCTGAAAACTGGACAAACAGGGGTATCCATTTTGGGGTGAACGTCTTCCTTCCTATGTAAACTGTACTAAAAAAAATGTTTTAAAATTTACACAATTGCCAAAAAATTTAAATCGTAATGTTTTCCTATAGCTTTGCTTAGGATTATTCTAAAACTGTAGGGTTAAAATACACAGTACACACCTAGATGAATTCATTATGGGTCTAGTTTTCAAAATGGGGTCATTTGTGGGGGTTCTCTATGGTTCTGGGCGCTCAAGGGTTCTACAAGTGGGCAATGGGGCTGGAATTTATTCAATTGTACCCTGAAATCCAACGGGTGCTCCTTCCATTATAGGCCTAACCATGTGTCCTGTAAGTAGATTAAGGCCACAATGGGTATGTTTCTGAACATGGGACAAATTTTGGTATCTATTTTGGGGTAAAAGTCTTCATTTATATGTGTGCTGTACAAAAAAACTGTCTTTAAAAGGGCAGGATTGCAAAAAAAAAACGAAAATCACAATTTTTTGAATTCATTCTAAAACTGTGGGATCAAAATACACAGTACCCCCCTAGATAAATTCATTAACGGGTCTAGTTTTTGAAATGGGATCAATTGTGGGGATTTTCTATGGTTTTGGCTGCTTAAGAGCGCTACAAGTGTGCTATGGGGTCTAAAACGCCTTCAAGCAAAATTTCTGTTGTGAAAGCCACCGATTACTCCTTTCATTTTAAGCCCCGTTGTGCATCCAGACATAAAATTAGGGCCACAATGGGTACGTTTCTAAACACGGGACAAACAGGGGTATCCATTTTGGGGTGTCAAGCCACATTTTCATGTGCACTATAGGAAAAAATATGTCTTTAAAATGACATATTTGCAAAAATTGCAAATTGAATTAATTCCTGAAAAAAAGCGGTGGGGTAAAAATACTCATGACACCCCTCAGTGAATACATTAAGGGGCATAGTTTTTAAAATAGGGTCATTTGTAGGGGTATCTATCATTCTGAGCCTTTGCACTCTTGGCTTGGTGTAGGAAAACAAAGTGTTTTTCAAAATGCTGAAAAGTAATGTTAAATTTGTACGTCTCCTAAATGGTTAAAAAAACACAAAAGTTTTTCAAATGTGCATTCAGAATAAAGTAAACAGATGGAAATATATATCTTAGCAAAAAATTGTGCAGTATGTTTGCACATATTTGATATATTACAATTGAAAATGTGATAAAAATTACAATTTTTTAAAAATGTTCCCAATATTGGCACTTTTAATAAATATACACAAATTCTATTTTCACTCCCCAAATGAAGTACAGCATGTGGCGAAAAAAACAATGTCAGAATCACTTGTTTATGCAAAATCTTTACGGAGCTATTCTATGCTAAAGTGACACATGTCAGATTTCCAAAATTTGGCCTTGTCATTAAGGCGCAAACTGGCCTGGTCATGAAGGGGTTAAGCCATTTAAAGGGAACCTATCCTCCACTATAAGCACCATAAACTAAGGGTACTTTTACATGGGCCGATAGTTGCTTGAGTAATCGCTCGAAAGAGGCAACTGTTGTCCTTGTTAACATGAGATCTGACAGGAGAAGTGAGCGAGAATAGCTCACATGTCGAAGTTGCTTGCCTTTTAGCGCAACAAAAAACAAAGTGACTGTCGGCCCATTTAAACACAAAAATTGTGCCTGCATGATAAAAGCAAAGCATGAGGAAAGTACATGCAAGTACCTCACAGAGACATGTAGGCCATTTGGTACAACCTGTGTACATTATACGTATACCACAAGTTGAGAGCCTTAGTTGCACACCATTCTTGCACAATTGAAGTGCCTCAAGTGCCTGACATGTGGCCCCTGGAACAACTTTACTTAACGTAACTTCAGCAATACACACGGCACAAGTTGGAGAAATGACAGTGCAGGAAATTAATAGACTTGACCAGTAGTACCTCCACACGGTGATCCAGACTTCAGAACACCCGTGTGTGACAGACCTCTACGCGGTGATTCACTAGCTCTGGATGGCCGTGTAGGAAATGATAACGTAGACAGTACCTCTGCTCTGAGCCTTGACAAGCACTTACAGTTGCTCTGCGTAGGTGGGGCTCGCTTCTTTCTTCTCACATGCACATCCAAGCTGGGAAACCTCTCCTCCTCTTCCATGCTTCACTACCTGAGGGTTAAAGGTACCCCCAGGTAGCTGTGGACCTCCTGACTACGACTCCAGAAGACATGGACTCTTTTCTGCTCTCAGACACTCACTTTTATAACCTCTCTCATACTACGTGACAGGACAGAAATTAATACTTTTACAGAAAGTCTCCAGGCTTTGCAAACACTTAACCTCTCACTTGCTGCAGCTGTGCAATAGACATAACAGAATGATCAGACAGTTTTAGGATAAGACATACATGTATGACATTATGGAGGGGACTAAGAAAGCATGTTCTGGGCCACTACACTCCCCCTTTTCTAAAAAATTCTTTATTTATAACAAGGGTAGAAACATGGAGGAGGGAAACCTCTGGACCAAGGGATAGAAGTATAAAGAAACCATTTAATAGATTTGCCTTCCCCCCATCGTCTTCTATGATTTCTTCCGCATTATTCGTTAAAGGGCCAGTGCTCTCAGTGCAAATTTATTTGCTGTTAATGTAGTTGAAGAATAGTTTCGGGTTGTTTTTGCTCTCTTTGGCAATCAGTCTTTCTGCCTCCTTAGCAATCTTGATCTTTCCTTTGCATATTTTGTTTTTTTTCTCTGATTTTAGTGCTTCTTCGCTGCCTTCTTGTTTTAGTAGTTTAAACGCTTTCTTTTTTTCATTTATTGCCCCCCTTACAGTCTTGTCGAGCCACAATGGTTTTCTTCTACTTGAGGTTCTTTTATTTTTAAAGGGTATGAACTGCTCACATGAGGTAATTAGGATGTTTTTAAATGTTTCCCATTTGTTGTCTATATTGATATTTTTGAGGATGTTGTCCCAATTAATGTTACCGATAGTGGTTATGAGCTGATCAAATTTTGCTTTACTAAAGTTTTGTTTTTTTGTAGCTCCCTGATAAGGTTTCTTATTGAATGACAGCTTGAAATTAATAATATTGTGGTCACTATTTCTCAAGTGCCCCTCAACCTGCACCCCCATTATTCGGTATGGTTTGTTAGTACTAAGTCCAAAGTGGCTTTCCCTCTAGTTGGCTCCTGCACCAGTTGGGTAAGGTCTTTAATTGTTCTCAAGAATTTATCACCCTTGTGAGATTTACAGGTTTTGTTTTCCCATGTTATATCTGGATAATTAAAGTCCCCCATGATAATTACTTCATTGCGGTTTGACACCTCTTCTATCTGCCTTAATAATAAGTTTTCAGTTTCTTCTGTTGCTTTTGGTGGCCTATAGAAAACATCTATCAGTATTTTGTTATTTTTTTCCTCCCTGTATTTCTACCCACAAAGATTCCACGTGTTCATCTCCGACTCCTATATCCTCCTGTAGCCTCGGCATTAAGTATGATTTAACATACAGATACACCCCTCCCCCTTTCTGTTCACCACGGTCTGTTCTGAAGAGATTGTAACCCTGTAAATTCAGCGCCCAATTGCACTTATCATCAAGCCATGTTTCTGTTATTCCAACTATATTGTAGTTTTCATCAGCCATTCTCACTTCAAGCTCGCCCATTTTGCCGATCAGACTTCTTGCATTTGTAGCCATACAATTTATACGGTTGTTTTTGTTCTTTATATTCATTTTGCTACTAATGGTACTATTGGCTTTTCTGTCAGTTCTAACTGCTCGACCCCCATTCCAATTACTTGGATCCAGGTCGCTATTGACACTGTCTACCCCCTATTTATCTTTTTGCCCCCCCCCCAGTCCCTAGTTTAAACACTCCTCCAGTTTTTTAGCCATCTTCTCCCCCAGCACAGCTGCACCCTCCCCATTGAGATGCAGCCCGTTCCTACGGTAGAGTCTGTAGTTGACAGCATAGTGACCCTCCATTGACCTCTAATTTGTTCATTTGTGCCAATGTGCACCATGACCACTGGATCCTCACCAGCCCCTCCCAACAATTTGTCAATCCGATCGGCGATGTGTGAAACTCGAGCGCCTGGAAGACAACACACCGTTCGACGATCCCGGTCTTTATGGCAGATTGCCCTATCTGTCCCCCTTATAATTGAGTCCTCTACCACTAGGACCTGTCTACTCTGCCCTGTGCTCCCCATCCCCATCTCACTGGAGCAGTTATCCCCCTGGCGTTCAGAGGGCATGTCGTGTTGCAGCGGTGCTGGCTCTGTAATTGTGCCCCCTTCATCTGCCAAATTTGCAAACTTGTTGGGTTGTGCCAGTTCAGGATTAGCCTCCTTGATTTTCTTCCCTCTAGCCCTCCTTCTATCTGTCACCCAGCTAGCTGCCTGCTCCCCCCTCTTCCATACTACCATCCACCCCTGCCTGTAACCCAGCGAGCGCCTGCTTAGTGAGCAGCAAACTGCTTTTCATGATGCCAGTGGATCTCAGTGTTGCCAGTCGCTCATTCAGATCCAGGATTTGGGCTTCTAAATGTGTGACGAGCATGCATCTTGTGCAACAGTATGCACCCTTGATCAGCTGATCAAGGACTGCATACATTGCACAAGTAGCACACTGGATGACATTGCCAGGCATGGAGCTCATCCTAATCGGCATCTACAATTTACTTGTGGAAGTAGTGAAGTTGTGAAGATTGACTAGATCACACTCCAAACACACCTCCGCCCGTGCGCAGCCGCTCGCACACCTCCACCCGTGCACAGCCGCTCACACACCTCTGCCCGTATGCAACCGCTCACACAGCTCTGCCCATGCGCAACCGCTCACACAGCTCTGCCCGTGCGCAACCGCTCACACAGCTCTGCCTGTGCGCAACCGCTCACACAGCTCTGCCCGTGCGCAACCGCTCACACAGCTCTGCCCGTGCGCAACCGCTCACACAGCTCTGCCCGTGCGCAACCGCTCACACAGCTCTGCCCGTGCGCAACCGCTCACACAGCTCTGCCCGTGCGCAACCGCTCACACAGCTCTGCCCGTGCGCAACCGCTCACACAGCTCTGCCCGTGCGCAACCGCTCACACAGCTCTGCCCGTGCGCAACCGCTCACACAGCTCTGCCCGTGCGCAACCGCTCACACAGCTCTGCCCGTGCGCAACCGCTCACACAGCTCTGCCCGTGCGCAACCGCTCACACAGCTCTGCCCGTGCGCAACCGCTCACACAGCTCTGCCCGTGCGCAACCGCTCACACAGCTCTGCAAGTGCGCAACCGCTCACACAGCTCTGCAAGTGCGCAACCGCTCACACAGCTCAGCCCGTGCGCAACCGCTCACACAGCACCGCCCGTGCGCAACCGCTCACACAGCTCCGCCCGTGCGCAACCGCTCACACAGCTCCGCCCGTGCGTAACCGCTCACACAGCTCCGCCCGTACGCAACCGCTCACACACCTCCGCCCGTGCGCAACCGCTCACACACCTCCGCCCGTGCGCAACCACTCACATTTTTTTTTTTAATATATAAACGCTCACACACTTACTAGTTGCTTTCGTTCAATCACCCAATTCAGCTTCACTTACACTCCACACACAGACACAATGTTTTTCTACACTTGCACACTCACACTCTTAAACCCCCTCACTTAGTCACAGTCCAACACTTAGACCCACACACACTAAGACGCACACTTTGACCCACAGACGCACACTTAGACACAGACACACACTTAGACACACATACATAGAATATACTTATCACCTCCTGCCAGCACCTCCTCTGCAACTCCGATGACGTCACCTGCAGGATCTCTCTCCTGGTGGCCGCGCTCTCTGGCCTCCTGCCGTGCCGCTCTGCTGACTGCTTCTCCTCTTCCTCTTTGGCCGCTGGACGTATCCTTCCATTGGCCCTCTGGTCTTCTTGCGGCTCTGGTGCTCCTGCTCTCTGCTCCCCGGCTCCCGCTGGCGTCACTTCCGCCCGCTGCATGTAGATAACACAGTATCCATCATTCACAATTGGTATAAGCTGTGACTTATACTGTCTACTCCCCCTTCCTGCAAAATGACCCCTGCAGGTCACAAAGCATGTCTAGAACAGTCTCCCATACAAGTCAATGGGTTCCCTCCTGTCAATGGGTTCCCTTCTGCCCATGAAGCTGCTGTAAAGCAAATCTCTTAAAGGGGTTGTCCCGCGGCAGCAAGTGGGTCTATACACTTCTGTATGGCCATATTAATGCACTTTGTAATGTACATTGTGCATTAATTATGAGCCATACAGAAGTTATCAAAAGTTTTATACTTACCTGCTCCGTTGCTGGCGTCCTCGTCTCCATGGTGCCGACTAATTTTCGGCCTCCGATGGCCAAATTAGCCGCGCTTGCGCAGTCCGGGTCTTCTGCTGTATTCAATGGAGCCGCTCGTGCAGAATGCCGACTCCGTGTAGCTCCGCCCCGTCACGTGCCGATTCCAGCCAATCAGGAGGCTGGAATCGGCAATGGACCGCACAGAAGAGCTGCGGTCCACGGAGGGAGCAGACCCCGGCGGCCATCTTCAGCAGGCGAGTATGAAGACGCCGGACCGCCGGGATTCAGGTAAGCACTCTCCCTTTTGTTTTTTTAACCCCTGCATCGGGGTTGTCTCCCGCCGAACGGGAGGGGGTTAAAAAAAAACAAAAAAACCCGTTTCGGCGCGGGACAACCCCTTTAATGCTGTGAAATGTAGCTCAGAAAAGATGATGCTCCCCATAGTCATCTACAGACAAGAGCATAAAAAAATTCTACAATCAGAAAATAAAAGCAGATTTTAAAAATGGGGAATATTTCTCTTTCTGATTTTAATTAATAAAATACAAATTTGGTGAAGTAGTATCTTTACAATAACATTTTATACCACAATTTGTTTACTATTTAAATAGCTTTTCAGTGGATTTTGTTGTGCTAAGATTAGATGACAATAGTGTAGCAAACCTGCAGTGAGAAGAAGAGGGATATGCAGGACCCCTGTTCTCACTGCTGAGACCCCTACCAATCAGACTTTTATTGCTTAGGTGCCAAGACAATTGTGGTGCAACCCCTTTAAAGTAATTTGCATAGTCAAGTTAAACTCTGCTTCATTAGCAAGCCTAAGCATACCTGTATCATTGTATACGACAGTGATGGCGAACCTTTTAGAGACCAAGTGCCCAAACTGCAACCCAAAACCCACTTATTTATCGCAAAGTGCCAACATGTCAGGGGCAGGACTTATCACAACATATGATTTTACCCCAGTCATTCTAAAAAAAGACAGGCCTGTTTGAAAATATACGGGGTGCAGATTTTGACTGCTTTTTGGATGCAGAAATGCTGCGGAATTTGCCACGGAAATTTCTGCTGAGGACATTCTGCAGCATTTCTGCCACGTGTAAACATACCCCAGTAGTAATAGTGACCCCCACAGCGGCCTACTGGGGCCGATACAGGAGGCACTATTACTAATAGTATCCCCTATATCAGCCCCAGTAGTAACAGTGCCCCCTGAGACCCATATACTTACCTCCTCCTTCTTATCGAAGCGCCGCTGCTCCTCCTCTCGGCACTGCTGCGGACGTCAGTGTGTGTGTCCAGGCGCCACCTCCGCTGTGGAGTCAGGGGAGGAGGATTCGGGTGCACGCATGCCATAGGTTTGCCACCACTGGCATAGAATATGATATTATTCTATTCTATGCAGAAGGGCACAAGAATAGATAAAAATTACATATAGCTTTTTTTTTTTAAGAATGGCAGTCAGTGACTGCATTATGTCAATACAGTGGTTTATGCAAGAGGCTTCAGTTGGAGGTGTATATGTTGGGGAATACTGCCAGCATACTGTATAGCTTCCATGCAGTCAAAAACCTCAGAACCTAATATATCATTTGCTGTTGTAATGAAACTATATATATGAGAGTAGAGATCCTCTTTATATACCGGACTGTATGTCCTGCTGCCATCTAGTGGGCAGCCTGGTAAATGCAATATACACATTGTGTAGTACATTGCCATTTAACCAGGGGGGTCAAACTCATTTTCACAAGGGCCACATCAGCCTTATGCCTTCAAAGAGCTGACTTGTAGTTGTAAGACAGTATAGTAAGGACTTGTTCACATGGGCGTATTTGCGCATTGTATTACACGCACCACTTTTTGCTCGCATAATACACAGTGAATAGAACCCATTGATTTCAGTGGGTTTGTTCACATGAGCGTGTATATTTTCACAGAGTGTGAAAAAATATGTGGCATGACCTATTTTGGTGCATATTATGCACCACAATAGGGCATTGCAGTGAATGGGTTGGTGCAAATATGCAGTGAATACTCAGGAAGCTTGCTTATCAACTGCATATTTCTGCACAATTTCATTGGGCTTATCTGTGTTCTTTTTTGCATTTGCAAATATGCAGTGTATCCATTGGGCACAGATAAACATGATGGAGTGGCTGAAAACACGGGTGTAAGCAATTTTCGAATACGCAGCGTATTTGTATGACCAAAATGCATTTGCACCCATGTGAACGAGCCCTAATGGCTACCTCCTTAGTGGTCATAATAGTAATCGTGTCCTGCATAGTGGCTCCAGTAGTAATACTGACCCCAGTAATAGTGACACCCATACTAGCGCCAGTTGTAAGTGTCCCTTATATAGGTGGCCCAGTAGTAATAGTACCCCCCCATAGTGGCTTCAGTAGTAATAGCATCCCCTGTAGTGGCCCCAGTAGAAATAGTAGCTGCAGTGGTAACAGTGGCCCACCATAGTGGCTCCAGTAGTAATAGTGCCCACCATATTGTCTTCAGTAGTAATAGTATCCCCTATATTGGCCCCAGTAGTAATAGTGACCACCATAGTATTCCCAGTAGTAATAGTACTCTCTGGCCGGGCAGCATCACTACAGGCATTCCACTCACCCAGCCTGCAGCTCTGGTCCAACAGTGACAATGCAGAATTTGTGACCATTGATCTGTCCCCTCAGCGTCTGTGTTGCATACAGGTTGGCGCACACAGACATGGGGGGAGAGGTCAGTGGTACGACTGCACTGCCGATACTTATTTCCAAATGATTTCATTTTTCAAAACGAAATGGAAAAATGTCACCTTCTGATATATGTTCTGTGTTCTATTGTGGATATGTATGGTTATATGGGGGTTGTAGATATTAAAATGTATGCAAAGCTCCTGGCTAACAGACTTAACCCCTAATAATCTACCTTAATACACCAGGACTTTGTGTAGGGAGGGGAAGCCCATGACAACAAATCACTAGACGTTATATATTATGGACATTCCCATCAAACTCAACTTATTATTTTGACCCAGGATGTTGAAAAGGCTTTTGACAGGATATCCTGGTTTTCCAGGTCACAGACCTTACAACACACTGTTTAGGGCTTGGTCCCTCATATTTCTCAAATGTTTTGGCTGTATACAAGTCTGACTGGTCGCATTTCAAAACTTTTTTCAAAGCCCTCCATGTCTTATTCCACCTTCAGATAATTTAAAATTCAACTTCTCTTTTGTGTGGCCAGCCAATGGCATAAAAGTTTCTTGCAGCCTCTCCCAACTTTTTTCTATGAAAATTTTTCCCCTTGTTATCCAAATTTACTGTGGACCTTGACTTCTAGAATTGCAGGGTATTCTCCTAGTTTGGCAGTTTTAGCATCTTAAAAATGACTCTACTGCCCAGGTTGCTGTATCTTCTGCAGACTCTCCCCATCCATTTTTTACTACTTCTTTCTGGAAACGAATCCAACACTGTTTGGCTTATTTATTTGGCCAACAGACCACTCGAGCATCCATAGAGAGGTTCTTACCTTTCGAAAAGATATGCATGTGATCAGTCTGCCTGTCACTTACATTATCTTTTCCCTGTACTCTTCTATCTCCTGGACATGTTCTTTGATACTGAGACAAACTATTGGTCAATATTGTGCAGAATATATGCCATAGGGCACTGACTACTCATCTCTGGACTTAGTGTATCATGTATTGAGTCCCGTGTCATTTTGTACTCATCATTATTTTGTTGTGTTGCCTACCTCTGAGGTCAATTTTATATGCAAATCGGACATGGTACAATGCCTCTAAGGCGGCACCTTTTCGAAAGGTAGCATTCCTGCAAGTCAATGTCTGACCTTAACAGACCTTGTAACATGACTGTGTCATCATCAGGTGGCTGCAATATTTCATCTACTGCAAACACCCCCTCTGCTTCTTTTTTAGTGTGATGAAGAGCTGGTGCAATTGTGCACTGTGCTCAGCTAATCCAGGTCCAGAGCAACATGTGATAAACGGATGGCACTCAAAGCACAGATCTAGCATCAGGTAATACTTGTGCTGGCCCTCTCTAGTTATTTGGACTGACCTAGAGGAGCGTTATGTGGTGCAGAATGTTAAGACAGCAGAAATGCAGTCCTAAGCTTTCACGACCTGAAGGTTGCAGTTTCAATCCCCGCATGTTTCAGGTAGCCAGCTCAAGGTTGACGCAGCCTTCCATCCTTCCGAGGTTGAAAAGACAAAGCAAATTGAAAGAGAATCCTTCGCTCCCAGGATGACTGTGACAAAGTTAAGAAACTATATTGTCAAGTGCACCATGTAGATACTTGTAACACTTACCTTAAAGGAGGGGGTTATGTGTCACAGAAGCCCCCTCCTGATAGTGATATCTCATGCAGGATCTCCAATACAAATTAAGTCCTCTGACTAGAGTGTAGTTATAGAGTACTCTTTAATGTCAAGAAGCTGGCAACACGTTTCGGTGCACCTTTTTCATTTTATACACTAGGGATGGATTTTCTATCCAGAGGTCCCCAGTATTCCTCCTGTTCTCCCATTAACCAAACTGGATGCGAACAGACTGGGATCAGACCAGTCAGACTTTTACTAAAGGACTACAGTCGAGGCACCTGGAGACCCCTAGGGTCCTGGGGCCTACATAAGCTGAGAACAGACCATTGTTCTTATAGGCGCTTTCCATACACACCTTTTTTATCTTTATCCTTCTGAGGTTGGGAAAATGAGTACCCAGCTTGCTGGGGTGTAAAGATGACTGAGGAAGGTAATGGCAAATCACCCTGAAAAAACAGTGTACCAAGAAAACATCACGATGTGACATCACCCAACGAGTCAGTCATGATTTAGTGCTTGCACCAGAGGACTTACCTTACTTAGCTATGACACGAGGCCAGATTTTTTTGCAGGGTCATATTAAGTTTTCAATCCGCCCCTGCAAGCACTAATTGACTCCTACTGTCAATCTGCTTGTGTAAAAGGACTATAAGGAGCATATGAACACATAGCAGAGATTTTCTGCATGTATATCCACACATGACTACATTGCAAATTGTAGTGCAGAATTTCAGCACAGATTTCCTTCCTTGCATTGCGTTTGACCGCTAAGATCTGTAATTAGCTACAGCAATATCTCCAGTGCTCCCATTGTGCTGCCCACATTTCGGAATGTGCTCAGTCTGCAATTTTGGGATCAGCGGGAATCCCAGCAATCAACCTCCCACCGATCAAATGGTTATCCCCAGCCCTGTAGATACAGAATAAATTGCTGTGATGAAAATAACCCTTTAAATATGAGCCACATTCTGCTCTATAGTGGACAAATAATACTGACACATAGTGTAGTAATCATAGATTGTAGCTATTTGTGGGAAATATTTTACATTCTTGTTTCAAACAAACATGTCACTGTAAATCACATTAGGACTATAAAAATCCATATCTCTGTTCTAGCACATAACATGATCTGCCGTAAACAGGATGTTGGATCATCTCCTTAAGCGTTAGTAGCAGATGGTTCCTCTGCCTTACAATTTGTGTGTGTTTTTGGGGAAGCCAAAGCACAAGACTGACTTAGGTGGTCTTAGTGCGCTGTCACATAGGGTGGAATTATTGCAAATTCCGCCCAAAACACACGTGTCATTGCGGATTTTGATGCAAGCTAATTTAAGCCCTTTCAATTCCATATCAAAATCTGCAAGGAGACTTGCTGAATAATTCCGCCTGTGTGAAAGGACCCAGGCTTTGATCTCTACAGACAGGTAAAACAAGAGGTGCCATAGTTGTTCCTATAAGAGATATATGCAAGCCAGCAGCTTCCTCTAGTGGTGCAGGTTTGCAGTTGCTCACAGCATATTTTTGCTCTATGTTGGTGCTAAATTTTATATGCCATCTAATATGTTTTTATAATTGGATCTACAAAGTTTGCTCTTTCTTCTCCATAATTCCATATTTGCAACAGATGCTGAAACTGGGAGTCTGACTTGGCTGCAGATTATACACTTCTGGTATAATTTCTGCCAGTTTCTGGTGTAAATTACACATAAATGTGTTTGGCCGCAGCAATCATGTCCATTTTTATAAAAAGTAGTATGAGCAGGTGTAGAAAAGTCACAAACTTTTCGGCAGGTTGGGCTTTGCTCGACCTTTGTATGCCATTTTTGGCATGATAACTGTGCCTTAAAGCCCAGTTAGAGCGCTTTTACATGACAGTTTTTATGTTCCGTTTTTTGTGAGCCAAAACCAGGAGTGGAGAGAAAGTATAATGAAAAGATTTGCACGTCTTCCGTATCTTGGACTTGCTCCTGATTTTGGCACACAAAAAACTGAACATAAAAACTGTTGTGTGAAAGCGCCCTTATTGTTGTTACTCTCCCTAGGAGTGGGCATCCTGTTGAAAGGGCTTTCCAAGCAGCGCCTGCTGTCAGTACTAGTATACACTGAGATCGGAGTGGAAGCCACTGCTCTGACCCCTGTATAGTGACCAGCGCTTTTAATTGAAGGCTGCTGTCCCATTGAGTGGCGGCCACTACACTGTGTTCGGAGCAGTGGCTTTTGTTCTGACCACAGTCAGCACTGATAGTGAGCGCTGCTTGCAAAAAAACCCTTTTAATATCACTCCAAGAGCAGAATCGGCAATCCAGAAAGAGATGAGAAAGAATCCAAGGTTAACGCGAAGAGACTTACAAAAGACTCAATTAACTGCAAGAACCTCTGTTCATGTGTTCACTATTAGAAAAACAGTATAAAATGAGTGCTCGGCCACAGGAGAAACAGGGCAAAAACTGAAAGCGAGGATGAGATCTCATCGCCATACAATTAATCACAGAAAGATAGAATTACCTGTGGCCGAGCACTTTTCTAACCATGGACATGACATAGGAGATATGAGAGTTTTGATATTGAAGGGTGTTTTCAAGTCGCAAAACAAGAAGAATTTTGGAATATAAATTTATAACAACTTTTGACACGCTGAATAGTTAAATTATTAACGAGGATTTATGGTTGAATGGCAGGTATGAGACATCTATAGCACAGATAAGACTGCTGGCCTGGTGAAACAATCCCTCCCCCAACAGTAATTCAGGGACCATAAACTTTCACTCCTTTATCAGTGTCTAGTTAAAAATGTTTGTGTACCTGTTACAGCATTACTTGCTTGATGACCCCCCCCAACAGTAATTTAGGGACCATAAAACTTTCACTCCCTTATCAGTGTCTAGTTAAAAATGTTTGTGTACCTGTTGCAGCATTTCTGGCCTGACGACCCCTCCAACAGTAATTCAGGGACCATAAAACTTTCACTCCCTTATCAATGCCTAGTCAAAAAAGTTTGTTTCTGTAGCAGTATTACTTTTAAGTGCAAATTAATCACATCCATGTCTGTGACTTGTCATAAGTATCTGTGTCATAAGTGTGTATAAATATGCATGCCTCTTCAGATCTATTCCATTTTCAGCCTGACGAAGAACCCGAGAGGTTCGCAAGCTCGCTATCACATCATGTATTTTTGTTAGCCATAAAAAAGGTATCATATCTACAAGATTATATATATAAACACATACTTATGACAAGGCACAGACATGGATGTGATTAATTTGCACTTAAAAGAATACTACAACAGAAATACAAACATCTTTATATAGTCACTGATAAGGATATAAAGGTTTTATGGTCCCTGAATTAGTGTTAGGGGGTCACCAGGTCAGCAGTGTTATCTGTGCTATACGTAAATTCCATAGACGGGGAGGCACTGGTGTGACAAACTTGCTGCTTTATTGTTTAAAATATGTGCATATTCACAGATAAAGAAGGACCGGTTTCAACTCTATCAAGAGCCTTGTTCATGCGGCATTGGAAGCTGTTCAATTTCATTTACAGTCCTTTAGTAATTACAACGATGAGTTGAAGGAATTTATTGTTCTGGCTACAGAATTTTTGTTGAAACACAATTTTTTCTCTTTTGATGATGAATTTTTTACATGTATCTGGAGCTCCTATGGGATCCAAATTTTCACCATCCATAGCAAATTTCACGATGAGCTGGTGGGAGCATTTTTTTATTTTCAACCACAGAAATCCGTATGCGGGCCGCATGGTGTGGTATGCTAGATTTATTGATGACATAGTTATTATCTGGGATAAGGGTACAGACTTGGGTAATGATACAGTGGATATATCAGAATTTGTAGAATACATCAATGACAACTTGGTCAACCTACAATTTGTGGTTACACAAAATGATATAAAAATTCCATTTCTAGATTTAACCCTAAGTGGTAATGTTTCCACTGGCAAAATAGAGACATGTTTGTTTAGGAAAGAAACAGCGGGGAATATTGTTCTGCACGCGAGCAGCAGTCATCCCAGACATACATTGAGGGCAATCCCAACAGGGGAAGTTATATGAGCAAAAAGAGCATGTACCAGTAAAGATCTATATGACAAATCAAAAAATGGTATTAGAGAGAGATTAGGGGAGAGAGGTTACAAAAAATCAGCTTTGAAAAAAACCTGTAACAGAATTGATATAATGGATAGGGAGATCTTACTCAATAATGAGAGAAATGAAAATAAAATAAAATAAAAATTTTTTCCACAGCGTATAGTCGAGATTTTTATAAAATAAAATTTTTTTTTTTACTAATTTTTGCCGATCCTGCGTCAAGATGATACAGAAGACAGTATATTAGATGAAGGGGTTATGGTCATGTCTAAAAAAAGTAGGAATTTAGGGGACAAGCTGTCTCCAAGCACCTTCAAATCAGGAATGAAAAAAACACAATGGCTGAAAAACAATTTATTTTTAGGTGTGGAAACTCTCGATGCAGCATATGTCAACTGGCTGATAACAAAAAAAATAGCTTCATGGATAGTGAGGGATCTAAAGAATATAAAATTAAAACCTACATGAATTGCAACACCAGTAATGCAATCTATGTAATCTCATGCGCAGAATGTAATAAGAACTACATTGGTTGTACGACACGCAAAATTAGAACCCGCATTGCGGAACATGTGCGATACATCAAAAATGGCAACACCAATAGTTCAGGAGCAGCAAAGCACTTCCTGGAGACACACTCAGGGAGTTTGAATAGCTTTAAATTTTTTGGGATAGAGCAAGTTACTAATGGTAACAGAGGAGGTGAGGTCAGCCAGGCACGAGTGTTTAGAAGAGAGGCGTTCTGGATACTAACGCTGAATACCAGATACCCAAGGGGCATGAATTTTAAAACTGACCTCCTCTATATATACTAACTTGCATAAACTAATTGAGCAATAACCTAATTAATCTCCATATGCAGTTTCAATCTGTCTTCATATATAAGCTGATTTTATACATAAAATTATATCAATTACTTCTTTGTCCCAATATTAAAATATCAATCAATCATTATAAAAATGTTTATGGAATCACATTTGATAAAAATAATGGATCACTAAAGCGCTTTTGCACACTTAGGTGCATTCAGACAACCGTATATCCCCCTATCCGCCCCTCGCAACTATTTTCAATGGGAGGGGGCGGAACAGGGGCGGAGCTACGTCCTGAAACATAGCTCCGCCTCTGTTCTGCCCCATTGCAAATAGTGTTGAGGGGCGGAGAGAAGGCAGGAGCTCAGTGCACTGGTCCTGGCTCTTCCAGCCTCCTCCCCCTGCACAGAGGGACGCCGTATATCGCCTGGACATAAAAACCCAGCCGATATACGATCGTGTGAATGCACCCTTAAAAATATGAACTGCTACTAGGCATATTAAGGGTTAAAATTCACAGTTCGGTTTTAATCAGTTAATTAAGGCTTTTTAAAGGTTTGTGAACAGAGTGCATGTAGAGGTGAACAAGGCTCTTGATAGAGTTGAAACCGATCCTTGGTTTTCTGTGAATATGCACATATTTTAAATAGAGATGAGCGAGCACCAAAATGCTCGGGTGCTCGTTACTCGGGACGAAATTTCCGCGATGCTCGAGGGTTCGTTTCGAGTAACGAACCCCATTGAAGTCAACGGGCGACCCGAGCATTTTTGTATATCGCCGGTGCTCGCTAAGGTTTTCGTTTGTGAAAATCTGGGCAATTCAAGAAAGTGATGGGAACAACACAGAAACGGATAGGGCAGGCGAGGGGCTACATGTTGGGCTGCATCTCAAGTTCCCAGGTCCCACTATTAAGCCACAATAGCGGCATTAGTGCCCCCCCCGCACTGTCAGCGTAAAGATCGTTCTCTTCTGCCATAGCTGTAACAGCTGTGGCAGAGAAGAACGATGTTTGCCCATTGAATTCAATGGAGCCAGCAATACAGCAGGGGTCCACTGAAAGCAATGGGCTGCCGGCGATTGCAGGATGAATTGTTGGGAAGGGGTTAAATATATAAGCCCTTCCCTGCAATTCATCCAGAAATGTGTTACAATAAAAATATATACCGGCGTATAAGGCGACGGGGCGTATAAGACGACCCCCCAACTGTCACCTTATACGCCGGCAATACAGTGGAGCAAAGAATAAAAATCATTACTCACTTCTTCTGACGTTCTGCGCCACTCCTGCAGGCTGTCGCTCCCTCCTGGTCCACGGCAGAACATTGCTTTCTGGACGCAGGGCTTGAAATCCCCGCCTCCAGAAACACAGCCAATCACAGCCATTCAATGACATCATTGTCATTGGCTGTGATTGGCTGAAGGCACGCGTGTTTCTGGAGGCGGGGATTTAAAGCCCTTCGTAGAGAAATCAATGCTCTGCCGGGAACCAGGAGGGTGCGACAGCCTGCAGCAGCGCCGCAGAACGTCAGAAGAAGTAAGTAATGATTTTTATTCTTTGCTCCGCTGTATTCCCGGCGTATAAGGTGACAGTTGGGGGGTCGTCTTATACGCCCCGTCGCCTTATACGCCGGTATATATTTTTATTGTAACACATTTCTGGATGAATTGCAGGGAAGGGCTTATATATTTAACCCCTTCCCAACAATTCATCCTGCGATCGCCGGCAGCCCATTGCTTTCAGTGGAACCTGCTGTATTGCTGGTTCCATTGAATTCAATGGGCAAACATCGTTCTTCTCTGCTACAGCTGTTACAGCTGTGGCAGAGAAGAAGGATTTGTCTTCTATATGTTCTCAATGGGGTCGGCGCTGCTGCCGCCGGCCCCATTGAGCGCATATAGAGAAGATTTATGGCCTTAAGAAGGACCGTTGGGGTTCTTGAAGCCTAAAATACTCCTAACACTCTCCCTATAGCAGCTCCACCAAGATACCACTTTCCCTGAACTAATGTCAGAATGCATCTGTGGCGAGCCGCGGGAGGGGCCGATTTTTGTACTCGGGTGACACCTAATCTCACCAGCCACTCACTGCAGGGGGGTGGTATAGGGCTTGAACGTTGCAGGGGGAAGTTGTAATGCCTTCCCTGTCTTTCTATTGGCCAGAAAAGCGCGCAAATTTCTCAGGGAAGAAAATGAAAGTAACCCGAACACCGCGTGGTACTCGTTACGAGTAACGAGCATCCCGAACACCCTAATACTCGAACGAGTATCAAGCTCGGACGAGTATGCTCGCTCATCTCTAATTTTAAACAATAAAGCAGCAAATTTCTCACACCAGTGCCTCCCCTTCTATGGAACTTACTTGTGAAAGAAAGCCAAAGTGACTGCAAAGCTGTACAAGCACTTGGAGACGCACCTGCTGGATGGAACCAGGAGCTAGAAGCCGTCTAAGGTGGGATGAAACTCTTTTTTTTTTAAACATTATCTGTGCTATAGATGTCTCAAGGTATAGATGTCTCATTTCCTTCTCCCTATCAAGATCTTGCGGCACAACCTGAAGAGGGCTGAAACGTTATTACTCTCAGTAGGAGAAACACAATAATCTTGTAGATATGATACAGCAAGCTTTCAAGGCTACTTAGACCTCTTTGTCAGGCTTGTATTACACTCCATTAATTTCAATAGGGAATTGGAGAGCAATACTGCAGTGAATATGGTGCTGTCTGCTTCTTGCAGAAATCAAGTCAGTGCATGGGTGCATTGGCCCAGCAAACAGTTGAAGAGCTAGGGATCCCGGGCAACAAACCCCAGCTGATCTGCTATTAATGACCTACCCTGAGGATAGGCCATCAATATTTTGCAACTGGAAACCTATTTAAACCCTGTAGCGCGCCTTCCTTCTACTCCCTGGCATGTTAGCAATAAGTTTTCTGAACTTTTTTCATTATTCTCCATGTATCCTCTCTGGATATACAAAGTGCTTCAACTTTCATTTCCGGGATGGGCTTGAAGCTGAGCATGCATGCAAACTGTAAGGCCGTATTTACATGGGCAAGTTGTGCACCAAATTCTCGGGAGCAACTTGTATTGCACAACACACGGACACCCTGTCTATGTGCTGCATTATGTGCGGGACGCTACACATTTCTTGTCCCATTATCGTGAAATGAAATTGGAGCATGCAGCGATTTTTCAATCCGAGTGAAAAATCGCACATATGAATGAGCTAGTTCAAATCATCTTTCAAGATTTCATCTTTCATCGTATTGGTCACGGACTGAAATCGTGTAAGAGCATCAACCTGTGTAAATACGGCCTAAACTTTGTCATTCTTAGCGGCAGATTAATACACTCCCTCATACCTTCAGTATTGCTCTCCTTGCCTGTGCAGCACTGTAATGTTCTCCATCCACCCGTTAACCACAGCAAGAGAACCAGTCTTTAAGTATGTTCGCCATACTGTTTGTAGAAGAAGACTTAGGGAATGTTCACACATCGCAGAGAAAAGACGTCAAGTTCCACCACAAAATTCACTCACTCTATTGCAAAGAGTAAATTCCACAGTGAAAATCCGTCACCAATCGAGCATGGTTATCTTCCTCTTTGGATTCTTTCAGCTTTAAGCAAATGGAGTTTGTTTAATTTTGGTGTGAAATCTGCAATGTGTGAGCTTACCCTTAAAAAAGAACATGGAAGCTCTGCTCTACACAGTTTGGCCAGCTTCACATGTGCGTAAGCCTATTTAGGCGTGCATTTCCGCAATGGGCGTTGTGTTTTTGCATGTGTGTGTGCATATTTTACTGTATTTTATGCCCTGCGTATTTACGTGCACAGAAAAATCACGCAAGTATGCTCCCATTAATCTTAATAGACAATTAAGTTTAACCCCTTCATGACGCGCCCCCCCCATTTTCGTTCCCTCCCCCCCACCTTAAAAAAATCGTAACTCCTTTATTTATCCATCAATGTCGCTGCATGAGGGCTTGTTTTTTGCGGGACGAGTTGTATTTTTCAATGGTGCTTATAGTGTATCGTATAATGTACTGAAAATTTTTTTTTTAATTCTAAGTGGAGTAAAATGAAAAAAATAATGTGCTACTTTGATAGATCAGACTTTTATGGATACGGCGATACCAAATATGTATTAATATTTTATTGTTTAGACTTTTTAATTATAGATATGGCAAAAGGGGGGTGATTTAAACTTTTATAACTTTTTTTTTTTTACAATTAAAAAAACTTTATTGCTCTTTTTTTAACGTTACTTTTAAGTCCCCCTGGGGGACTATAGTATGTGATACTTTGATCGCTCCTGCAGTATGACCGGCAGCCTATCAAGCCACCCCATGGGGATGGCTTGATAGGCAGTCTCTCAAGGCAGTCCTGGGGGCCTTTCAGAAGGCCCCTGGCAGCCATTACACCTGCACGGCTCCCCTGATCTCTCCGCGGGCGGGGGGCGTAAGGGGGGGCTTTAAATGCCGCTGTCAGAATTGACAGCGGCATTCAAAGGGTTAATAGCCACGACCGGCTGATCGCGGCTATTGCCCGCGGGTGTCAGCTGTAATAAGCAGCTGACGCCTGCGCTGTATGCAGAGAGGTCTCCCTGCGACCTCTCTGCATAAATACCCTGACGCTCCAGGACGTAAATGTATGTCCTGGAGCGGGAAGGGGTTAATTAGTTTAATATGTTCTATTTTTGTGCACAATACACATGAAAATAGAACATGCTGCATAGTTTTTTGGAATAACGAAATACATGGGAAAAATATGCTTATGTGAACAAACCCATTGTAATCAGTGGGCTCTATTCACTGCGTATTATGTGCACAAAATTTGCATACGTAATACGTAGCGCACATATCCCTGTGAATAAGCCCTTAGGAACTGGCTTACGCATGCTAATTCATTCGGGGACAAATGTACACTACCACTATACAAAGTGTAGTGTAATTAGTGATGCCACCATCCGGTGGTCAGATATTAGGTCCACCCTGGTCATCTGCAACATATTATACTGCAGAGTATAGAAGAGAATATAGTGCTGATCAGACTACAGTATTCACTGTCAGAACACAAACAATTATGTACATCCAGGGGCTCTCCCCTAACAGCACTAAGGCGCTATAGGAACCTCACAGGTTCCCTTTAAGCCCACATTCATTAGGCAATCACTCCCAATGTCTTTCCAACCAGCTTGGCATTGACTAATAGAGTAGTTATAGAGTATATACTTTCAAAAGGTAGCAGTAGAGAGACAGTTTTCTTGCTTCTGGAGAAGAGCTTATTTGCATAATATTTTCCCAGGGAACATAGCCTGCAAGACTCCTTACACTCCCTACACAAGCTGGTAATCTCCTCAAGAAGAAAGAATAGAACTAGATCAAAGGCCATTACCTTGCTCTGTACCAACAAGGGGTAAGAACCCTGAAACTTTTCTGCAGATGGGTGGCTGTTCCATTTGGCTTGGTTAGCATCCCTAGTGATGTTTCAAGGGATGGGTTAGGTATTAACTTATAGAGTAAGGCTGAATGTCCACTTGCATGCAGGGATTCCGCTGCTGAATTACCGCAGCCGAATTCCTGCATGCCCGTGGACATGGGGAGAAAAATAGGTTTTCTCTGCATGCTTTTAAATAGTTTGCGGATGCTAATGCATCCCTATGGGCAGCTCTGATTTGTGGATCTGCCACGCGGGCTCCGCAAATCAGACCCGCAAGTGGACATTGGGACTAATTAACTTGAATAGGTTGCATTAGAAGCCTTTTGCCTTCTGGATATGTATTAATTTGCATACTAAATGGAAAAGGTCTTTGACATTTTATGTTCACAGAAAAGTGGAGAACTTGTGTCAGACAGCTGCTGCCAAAGCAAATAAGAGCTGCAAGGCTTACTCATGAGAGATGCACATGATGAGAACATACATCTAACCACTTTACAAATCACTACTGAGACACGGGGCTGGATTAGGACTATAAAGCAGCCCTAGAATACAAGTTCACCAGCGCAGATACATTATCGCTCGTCCCAAATGCCATCGAAAAAAATAGCGGCGCATGATGTGCCAAATTTTGCATTATTTGGTCATGCAACTTCTGTGCATATGTAAACTACGCCATCATCACAACAAGATAAATCAAAGTGGGACACCTAATCATACAGTCAGGGACGAGTGTACACTACCAATCTTCAAGTACCAATATAACCACAAGCATACAATAATCACATAGTAGTCAACTACCAGTACAGGTACTGAACGGACTATTACCATATCGTAAACTGCTAAATAATACAGAGATTCTGTCAGCTCTCCTGATATACTATATACAGTATCTATTTTTAACATTTAATGCCTTAATGATTCGCCTATTTTCAGACCAAGTGACCAATCAGTTTTTCAGTTTTATCCATGATCACATTCCAGGCTCAATAACATTTTTATTTTTTCACCAACAGAGGGCTTGTATTTTTTGTGTAACAATTTATATTTTTAACAATATCATGTTCAGGTACATATAATGCATTATATGACTTATTCATTTTTTTATTTTTGGGGGGGGGGGGGGGGGGCAAGAGAGCTATCTTAATGTGCAGTTTCTCCATGTAGGGGTCCAGTTGAAGGGCCATCACCCTGATTTGACCCCTTTGGATTTCTACTTCTGTGGTCATGTCAAGGGACTTGTTAACTCTGAGAAGATACGGAATTGTTCATGTTTGTGCTAGCAGTCAGTCTGATGTTTTGGTGAGAGCCCATTAGAAGTAGATGGAGAGGGTACTCAAACTTGGTGGGCAGCTTTTGTACACATTCTGTAAAGATTATCGTCACTTTTATGATTTCACATAAAATCACTGTGTTAACATGAGAATTAATTACGTTATATTAAAATGAAGCACACCATTGTTTTTCTGGTGAAATTCTCTGCCAGTTTCATTTATATCACTTTTCTTTCTTAGAATAAAATACTAGAGTTCATAGAATGGTAGATAAGAGTTGGAAGGGACCTCCAGGGTCATCGAGTCCAACCCCCTGCTCAATGCGGGATCAGTAAATCATCCCTGACAGATGTCTGTCCAGCCTCTGTTTGAAGACTTCCATTGAAGTCTTACCACCTCCCGTGGCAACCTGTTCCACTAATTAATCACCCTCACTGTCTAATATCTAATCTGTGTCTCCTCACTTTTAGTTTCACCCCATTGCTTCTAGTCTTTCCCTGTGTAAATGGGAATAGGGCTGATCCCTCTGCACTGTGACAGCCCTTCAGATATTTGTAGACCGCTATTAAGTCTTCTCTCAGCCTTCTTTTTTGCAAGCTAAGCATTCCCAGATCCTTTAATAGTTTCTCATAAGACATGCAGGCCACTCACCATCCTGATAGCTCTTCTCTGAACTTATTACAGTTTGTTGATGTCAGTATTCCAGATGAGGTCTGATAAAGGCCCATTTACATGTAACGATTGTGGCTCACAATTTGCTCAAAAGAATAAATGTGTGCGATAATTGTTACGTCTAAACACGAGCCATAGTGCACTTTTTATTTTTCGCTCAGTTTCAGCCTACATAAAAACTATCACTGACTTGCTCACTTCTCATTATGTCTAAACACTCCCTGCTCAGTGTTTCACATAGGAATGTGAACTAGCAGTGATGTCACTCACTCATGTCACTCACACTTGTTCAAATGAAAATTGTCCCATGTAAAAGGGGTATAAGGAAGAGTAGAGGGGGATAATTACCTCATATGATCTAGACTCTATGCTTCTCTTAATACATCCCAAAATTGTGTTTGCCTTTTTTTGCTGCAGCATCATACTATTGACTTATGTTCAGTCTGTGATCTACTAGAATACCTAAGTCTTTTTCACATGTGCTGCTTCTAAGCTCAATTCCTCCTATTCTGTAAGTGCTTTTTAAATTTTTCTTGCCCATAAGTAGGACTTTGCATTTGTCCCCGTTAAATACCATTCTGTTATGTGCTGCCAACTATTCCAGTTTTTTCTATATCTTTTTGAATCCTCTCTCTCTCTGCTCTAGTGTTAGCTATCCCTCCTGGTTTTGTGTCACAAATTTTTGGCTCAGTTCCCTCAACTAGATAATTTATAAAAATGTTAAACAAAACTGGGCCCAGGACAGAGCCTTGTGATACCCCACTTAAGACAATCTTCTACTTGGATGCGCAGCCATTTATAACCACTCTTTGAGTACAATCAGCCAGTTGTGAATCCACATAACAGTTCCCTTGTCAATCCCATATTTAGTCGTCTTTTCAGTATGGATGGTATGAGATACTTTGTCAAATGTTTTACTAAAGTCAAGAAATACTATATCTACTGCATTTCCCTGTCCACCCCAATCAGTGATTCTGTCATAGAAGGAAATTAGATTAGTCTGGCATGACTTGTTTGTTACAAACCCATGCTGGCTTTGGTTAATTACTCCATTCTCATAAAAGTACTTGCATACATGCCGTTTAATAATTTCATCAAAGATCTTTCCCTTTAAGAAGTCAGGCTCACAGGCCTGTAGGTTCCTGGGTTCCCTTTTTTGAAGACGAAGACAACATTTGCCCTTCTGCAATATTCTGGGACTTCTGTTCTCCAGAAATTTTCAAAGATTATGGTAAGTGGTTCAGCAATTACATAACATATAGTAATATAATATGTTAAGTCAAACAAAGATGTATGTCCATCAAGTTCAGCCTATTACCCACCAGTGTTGATCCAGAGGATGGCAAAAAAACCCTCCAATGAGGTAGAAGCCAATTTTCCCCATTTAAGGGAAAAAATTCCTTCCTGACTCCAATCTGGCAATAGGAATAATCAATCGGCCAACAACCTTTTGCAGTTAGTAATGATTATAGCACGCAATATTGTATTGCTCAAGAAAGACAATCAGGCCACTCTTAAACTCTTCTATAGAATTTGCCATCACCGCATCCTTAGGCAGAGAGTTCCATAGTCTCACTGCTCTTACAGTAAAGAATCTCCTTCTATGTCGGTGTTAAAACCTTCTTTTCTCTAGATGTAGAGGACGCCCCCTTGTTGTTGTCGTCACAATCCTGTGTATAAATAGATCATGGGAGAGATCGCTGTATTGTCCCCTGATATATTTATACATAGTTATAAGGTTGCCCCTCAGCTGTCTCTTCTCTAAACAAAAGAATCCCAACTTTGATAACTTCTCTGGGTATTGTAGTCCACCCATTCCATTTATTACTTTAGTTGCCTATCTTTGAGCCTGCTCAAGCTCTGATATGTCCTTCTTGAGTACCGGTGCCCAAAACTGTACACAATATTCCATGTGTGATCTGACCAGTGACTTGTAAAGAGGAAAAACAATGTTCTTGTCATGCGCCTCTAGACCTCTTTTCTTACACCCTATAATTCTATTTGCCTTGGCAGCAGCTGCCTGACACTGTTTGCTTCAGTTAAGCTTACAGTTAACTAAACTCCCCAAGTCCTTTTCCATGTCAGTGTTCCCCAGTGGTTTCCCATTTACTGTGCAATGGTGACATGTATTTCCCCTGTTCATGTGCATAACGTTACATTTATCAGTGTTAAACCTCATTTGCCACTTTTCTGCCCAAGCCCCCAACTTATCCAGATCCTCTTGCAATCTCCTTGCTTCCTCTTTTGTGTTAATATCTTTACATAGTTTTGTATCATCTGCAAATATTGATATTTTACTCTGCAATCCTGCTACCGGGTCATTAATAAATATATTAAAAAGAATAGGGCCCAAAACCGACCCCTGTGGTACCCCACTAGTAACCATGACCCAATCAGAGCATATACCATTTATAGCCACCCTCTGCTTTATATCATTGAGCCAGTTACTTACCCCCTTACACACATTCTCACCCAGACCAAGCATTCTTATTTTATATACTAACCTTTTATGCAGCACAGTATCAAACGCTTTGGAAAAGTCCAGATACACAAGATTCAGTGACTTTCCCAGGTCTAGTCTAGAACTTACCTCTTCGTAGAAGCTGATCAGGTTGGTTTGACAGGAGCAATTTCTCACGAACCTATGCAGACACAGAGTTATATAGCTCTTTTCATTGAGGTATACCAGGATAGCATCTCTTAGAAACCCTTCAAACATTTTACCCACAGTAGAAAAGAAGTAGCAGCTTTTAATTTCCAAGTTCACTTTTTGACCCCTTTTTGAATATCGGCACCACATTGGCTATGCACCCATCCAATGGAACAGACTCATCACTACAAAGTCCTTAAATATAAGTAACAATTATCACATTGTATCACAAGTATCACATTTGCCTAATTTCCTTAGAACCCAGGGGTGTATGCCATTAGGACCCAGTGATTTGTCTATTTTAATCTTTTTACGACGGCTCTGTACTTCTTTTTGGGTTACACTGGTGACATTTAGTGGAGAGTTTATATTATCACTCTGCATCTCATCTGATGTTTCATTTTCAGTATAAATCTTTTATATAGGTGAAGAACAGTTTAGGTTTAGTTTTACTCTCTTTGGCAATAAGTCTCCCTGTCTCCATCTTTGCTGCTTTTATTTGATTTTTAAAACCCTATGAGGATTTTATTGCTGTTTTTCCCTTCATGTATTTCTACTCATAGAGACTCCACATGTTCATTTCCGTCCCAAATATCTTCCCATAATGTGGGCTTTCAACAGGATTTTACATAGACAAACCCCTCCCCTTTTCCGTTTCTTACAATCCCTTCTGAACAGACTGTAACCCTGTAAATTCGCTGCCCAGTCACACCTTTCTTCCAACTGAGTCTCGGTTATTCCTACTATGTCGTAGTTTTCTTCAGACACTTCTGAAGAAAGAAAGATTACTTCTAGTTTGTCTACTTTATTGGTCAGATTTCTAGCATTATAGTTTAGAAGGTTTTGTCTGTTTTTTATATTACATGTATTCCTACTAGCTATTCTGCCAGTTCTATCTGTACTAACCCCTCCTGCCGCTCCACCTCTATTTCAATTTTCAAGTCACTGTCTACACGGTCTTCCCTGCTATTGTAATGTCCTGTTAGAGATGCCAAAGATTTTGTGGTGCCCCTGAGACACCAACTCATGCAACACTCAGGCGTGGGATACTGCAGGCAATGACTCACTACTCAAGCATACAGCTGGAGTTGGAAGGGTGTAGTGCGTGGACCTGTCACGTTGGCACTTACCAACTCCTGGTCCCCGAGGGAGTTACCGCAGCAAAGGATAGGGCCAGTAGTCCTCAAGATGAGGGGGTAGTAGGTGTCAGTTCATGATGCCACTGTTCCAAACACCGGCATTCATACATGGCAGATTAACAAACACTGGACAAATGTGTTGTACCTCGGGTCCTCAGGAACAGTTGAGGCCTGGTAAAACTTTACTTAGTTTAACTTTGCAAAACAGGTAATTACAGGTACATTTACGGCAGTAGTTACAATAAAACTCAAATGTTTAATTCACGGTAATACTATGTTTTAAACTATAGGAAAATGTAAAACCCTGTGAACCATATTGAATCCTTCAGATGACTAGCAGCAATGATTTGGTCACTTGATCTGTGGGATTGTGTTCAGCAGGGATGAAATGCTATCGACTTGGGCAAGTGGACTTCCAGATTCTCAACACCCTGTTACTGACATACACATAAAAGCATCTAATCTCATTGCAAATGTATCCTAAGACTACTTTACTACCTGTGTAGAACTCAGTGTCTTTAATATCCCGTTATTTCAACTGCCAATACAGCAGCACAAACTTCTAATCTGGGTATTGTATGTTCAGGCAGCAGTGCTAGCTTTGCTTTGCCTATAACGAACACAAAGTTCTTGCTCTTTAGCCTCTGTGAATGGCACAGGGGCATACAAATGTGTCACACAGAAGTTAGATAAGGGAGGCTCTTACAGAATTTCTCCAGTTCAACCACAGCTTCCTCTTTTCTATGGAAAGTGGGTCATCCCAGTCTGACGTATCAAGAGTTAAATACCACAGTATAGCTTTTCCTTAGATGGTGACGGGAACTGTAAATCCTGGTAGATCATACAAACTGTTTATGATTGCCAACCCACCTCTATGGGTAAAAGGTTTTTCTTCTGTGCTGATCTGAAATATGAAGGCATCGAATTTCAGGCCCCATAGTGGACCAAGGCTTTTTGTATAGGGAGAAAATTAGTGCTTAAATTCAAGTACTCCAAGTCATTTGAGTGGTCTTGAGAGGGAAAGGCTTCCATTAATTTTCAGCTGTTAGAAGCTATTTTATGCAACCTCAACTTAGAGGAAGCAAGCATTTCCTGCGTTCTTTTAAAGAGATTGATTGCAGTCTCACTCATGGGCATTGACCTCAAGCAGTCATCCACATAAAAACACGAACCCATATCGCCCACACCAGTGTGAAGGAGCCATTGGTCCCCGCACTATTCACCACTGTAGTGGTGTCCGTTAAGGCTGTTCTGAGTAAATGAACATCCAGGACCTGGGGTCGGCATAGCGACATGGATCACATGACCGGAGCTGGCTCATGTGATCTGTGTTGCTATGCCGACTCCAGGCCCTGGTCGTCGCTTTCCTCAATATAGCCTGTTGGGACACCTCTACAACGGTGAGTGTAAAGGAGACCTAGACCCTACGTCGGAGCCCCTGACAATGGCTTGCGGAGCCGCAAGATCTCTGTGGAGCACAGTTTGGGAAACCCTGGTCTTGAGGAAAGAAGGTTTTTACATCAACGTAGAAGGGGTTACTGTAAGAGCAATGAGAATATGGAACTCTCTGTTTGGGGACGTGGTGATGGAGAACTCTTGAGTGTAACAATACTAAATGCTGCAGTCACTGAATACTTCAGAAGCGTGATGATCAAGGGATTATTCAGATTCTGGAGTTGGGAAGAAATTTTTACCCCTAAAATTAGGAAAATTGGCTTCTACCTTTTTTTTGCCTTTCTTTGGATTAACATTGGGGGGTAACAGACTGAACGAGTTGGACATATGTCTTTTTTTCAGCTTTACATACTATGTTACTACGATTCTGGCTTGAAAGACATTTCTTTTCTCTGAAGGTAAAGTTGGAATCTTTGCTCTGAAGAGAAGTTGTTGCAGGCACTCTCACTTTGCTCTTTATTCTCTTGCTTGTTGATAGACGTACTTTGAGGGGCGCTTGTGCTGTATCTGGGCGCTCAAGTTCTAGGTCAAGCACACTGCGGTGTCTCTCAGATCTGGACTCCTCTATTGCTTCCAGGAACTCTGCCTCAGCTAAGGTAGCCGCTGCTTCCTTTTCTATGGTGAGTGGCTCGAGGGTCGCTTCCAGGTGTGCTTTCTCTGCTTCTAGGACTGCTTGCTTTAGTTTAAAGTGTATTTCCTGTTAAGCAAAGGTGGCTCTTGCTTCTGCTGCTTTGGCTTTTCCATGGGCAATGGCGGCAACATTTCTGATTAATGATTTATTAGAGCCACTTACTTAGGATCTTGTTCTTAATGACGATGCCTGACTTTGTCCCATCATGCGGTCATTTGGAGGCTGCTAAAACCTGTATGTAGACCTGCGCATGGATAATAGCAGTCTTCCGAGAGGTCGGATATTGCGCTCCCTTTGCTGGAACTGTCTGCTATCACACATGGTTGTTTGGGGTCATGACGGTACCCATATGTAAGATCTGCATGGATGCTTCTCTACGATTGTAGGAGAATAGAATAAACTGGGTGGACTTACTATAGATCCATTTTTGCCCTTTTCAATCTTTGAAATACAATGTCAAAGCGGGTCTATGGATTAAAGTTTCTCCTTGCCAAGTAGGCATAGGGAGTCTTATAAGCTACAGTATGCATTGCTTCCTTGAATAAAAAAATATCTAAATGAGATAGAAAATGCCTCTGCAATGTCACCAATTACCAGATTAATGCAGATTGGTGCCCTTTTCAGCAGCCATTCAGTACTCTGCTCTGCAATGGCAAAAATAACTCAAAACAGCTGTTTGCAGATGGGTGTCTTTTCTGTATTTCCTCTGGTTTGACCTAAATCCTTAGTCATATTGCAAGGCTTGTTAAAAGGTCAGACGTTAATTTATAATGAGAATACAAAGGGATGCCAACAGCACAACTTATTGCCAAAATACGGCTGGACAGGTGAAAAGGGTGCAAAGTTACCTTAAAGGGGTGGTCTCGCGAAATCAAGTGGGGTTATACACTTCTGTATGGCCATATTAATGCACTTTATAATATACATCGTGCATTAAATATGAGCCATACAGAAGTTATTCACTTACCTGCTCCGTTGCTAGCGTCCCCGTCGCCATGGTTCCGTCTAATTTCGGTGTCTTCTTGCCTTTTTAGACGCGCTTGCGCAGATCCGTCTTCTCCCTTCTTCTCCCTTCGGCTCCGCTCGGCAGCATCGGCATTTTGGCTCCGCCCCCTTGTACGCATCATCGCGTAGCTCCGCCCCCGTCACGTGCCGATTCCAGCCAATCAGGAGGCTGGAACCGGCACACATCATGGGGCGGAGCTACGCGATGATGCGTACAAGGGGGCGGAGCCAAAATGCCGATGCTGCCGAGCGGAGCCGAAGGGAGAAGAAGGGAGAAGACGGATCTGCGCAAGCGCGTCTAAAAAGGCAAGAAGACACCGAAATTAGACGGAACCATGGCGACGGGGACGCTAGCAACGGAGCAGGTAAGTGAATAACTTCTGTATGGCTCATATTTAATGCACGATGTATATTACAAAGTGCATTAATATGGCCATACAGAAGTGTATAACCCCACTTGCTGCCGCGAGACAACCCCTTTAATAGGTCTGATCCAAGAAAGACCTCCTTCATCACATAGAAGACCTCCTTCATCAGCATAGAGGTGACAACATGCAGGATGCAGTTTAAACAAATAATATTAAACTGCACCCTGCGTGCTGTCACCTCTGTGCTGTTATTCTATGTTAATTTATAATGAAGCTACTTTCCAATAGGTGGTGCTGTAAAAGCATTTTCCATCCCCATTTGCGTAACTTTTTCTCAGGGAGGATTACATGTCCTATAAGACTCCCTATACTAAGTCAATAGTCTCCATGAGGATAAACTTCATTTTTTTAGGTTGTATTTACATGGGCAAGTGCAGTAGGTTACTGAAAACCTGACGTACATCAAACTTGTTTGATAGTGATTTTTCAGGAACGTGAAATGTGTTTTTGCATTAAAAAGAACTGTTTTCACATGTGGTTCCTATAATTAAAATGGTAAAAATGTCATGCGTGTCCAATGCGTTTTTTTTTTATAATGGTCAATTCTTGAACAAGGGTTAACCAGAAATAGGACTACTGGTCTAAGAAAAATAAACACTCATATATAAATCCATTAAAATGAATTGTTTTTTTTCTTGTGTGAGTTCCATCCTTATCGCAATCGGAAAATCGTCAGTGTAAATATACCATTAGATCATGGATAGAGATGAGCGAACGTACTCGTTACGAGTACTTACGCACCCGAGCACCGCCATTTTCGAGTACAGCAGTACTCGCGCGTAAAGATTCGGGGGGCGCCGTGGCGGCACGGGGGGTAGCAGTGGGGAGTGGGGGGGAGAGGGAGAGAGAGAGGGCTCCCCCCTGCTCCCCGCTGCTCCCCCCCGCACCGCCGCGCCTCTCCCCGCCCCCCGGCGCCCCCCGAATCTTTACGCCCGAGTACTGAAGTACTCGAAAATGGCGGTACTCGGGTGCGTAAGTACTCATTATGAGTACGTTCGCTCATCTCTAATCATGGATACTCAACTATTAATTACAAAGGTCTACATACCTGGGCCTGCTGCCAAGTAAAGGTCTGAGCTGGCCATCAACAAGGGATAAAATAAGGCAAAGGGCGGCTTTATATGAGCATATATGCAAAAACGCTCGTCTTAGCGCAAGTATTTGCACATATATTGAGATTTTCTCACGTGTTTTTTTTAGCGCCATTTTGCCGCGATTTTTTAACACAGCAGTCAATAGGACTTTTTAATATTAAAAATGCATCGCGTTGCACAAAAATCGCAAGTTAATGCTTTGCAATATGATAGAAAGGAGGCTCTATAGCGAAACATCGAAGATAAAAAAAACGCAAAACGGGCAAAGATAGGACATAACGTTTTTTTTTGTAGCAACATTGCATGAGTGAAAACATCGCAAATGTGAAGAAAACCATTGAAAATAATTGTTTTCATAATTCTGCGTCTTCACTCTCGTATTGCGTGAAAATTGCACGATTTTATTATTTAATTTATTGTTGTGTTCACCTAGTATAATTTGACCTTTGAAAATGTATGACATTACTTTTTAACAAACACCACACCACCCTCTCCCTTGGCGTAATCTTTGGTAGCCCACCTCTCTAGTTTGCAGTTCTTTCTGAGCTTGCGGGTGGAAACTGCTCTTAAGCTGTGTTCTATATATTGCATGTGGATAAAACAGCAGGTTCTACTCCCCAATTGTCTGCAGCACAGACATGCAGAAATAAATTAATCAGGAAGGGCACTAGAGAAATACTGAACAGCGTAGATGTCATTTCAGTAGCCGTGGAACAGTAAATTACACACCATTAGCTATAGAAGCCACGTCTCTGTAAGTCTCGATTTCTGTCTCCTTTCTCTTTATAGGTGGCATGACTCATCAGCCTCCTTCACTTCCTGTTCTCCATCTTGTCATCACTGTTACTAGGAGTGGGCATCAATTGACAACAGGCAGTGGACAGAAATTTATAAGGAAGGGAGACCCCCTAGTGGCCAGCAGTTTAGATTGATGTGACATGTGCAATTGGCAGGAAACACCTGTATGCAGGCTAGTTTAGGCCAGCTTCACATGAACATAAGCACAATTGTGCACACCTTAGCGCAATTTTTTTGCGTTATGAACAATGCTTTTTTGCAAGTGTCATAGTACACTACTGTACTTTTTCTGCCTGCAGGGCATGTTCTTTTGCATGTGGAACACAAAAACAAACAAAACCCAATTGAAATGGCTAATTTGTCTAATGAGTTCCAGATGTGTTCTTCTTCCAGCACAATTAAACAGCATTTAACGTATCTCCTTGTGTACTGTGTGCGCATTTGTGCACCCCCATCGACTTCTATAGGGACTTTTAGTGTGCTAATCAGGGAAAAAAATGTATTTATATTTTCTTTCCGTGAACAAAATGTGCACGCTAAAATATGTAAATGTGAACGAAACGAAATATCTCAGTGTGAAGCCAGCCTTAGGGCTTATGTGCATTTGCACACTCCTCAACAGGCAGTGGACAGAAATTTTGAAGGAAGGAAGACCCTCCCTAATGGCTGGAAACACCTATATGAGAGCTCGCTTAGGTCAGCTTCACATGAGCGTAAGCATAATTTTGCACACCTTAACGCATCCTTTTTGCATGCATATTAGTATATTTCACTGTTCTCAATGCACCTGCAGAGTATGTTTATTTGTGAGCGGCATGAGACAAACACATCCAGATTTAAATAGCTACTTAGTATAATGATGTCCAACTGTGTTCTTTTTCCAGTGGAATTGCGCTGTTTGCATATTGCATGCGCATTTGTGCACCCCCATAGACTCCTATGTGGACCTTCGGTGCGCACAAAAGTAGAGCATGCTGCTTTTTTTCATGAGGGAAATGCACGCACAAAATACTGAGATGCGTACAAACCCAGTGACATCAATTGGTTCTATTCACTGCGTATTGTGCTCAAATTTTCTGCGCGCAAAAACGTGCACAAGTATGCACCGCTAGAGGAGCAGAGAAATGGAAATAAAAACAGAATTAGGGTGGTTTCACATGAGCGTGTTTTTGTTCGTGCATACGCGCACACAAAAACACGCTTCTATTAGAAACAATGCATTCCCTATGGTGTGTTCACATGTCCGTGTTTTGCAGGTGCGTGCCTGTAAAGGTAGGACATGCGTGCACCATAGGGAATGCATGCATTGTCCTAAATGGAGCCGCGGCTGCTGCTGGCGGCTCCATTTAAGGCAATGGTCTGCTGGCACCCCTGAATTGTTTTTCAGGGAAGGGCTTTACTTATAAGCTCTTCCCTGAAAAGCAAGAATTTTAGTGTAAAAAGTAAAAAAAAACTAAAAATAAATACCTGTCCGCTGCTGCTGTGTCCCCGCAGGGATGAAGAACACATTCCTTCATCTCTGCAAGGAAAAAGACTTCCCTGCTGCACCTGCCACTTTCCCTACGGGGAATAAAGAATAAATGGATGAGTGCTGCCTCTGATTGGCTGAGCGCAGGGACCAATCAGAGGCAGTTCTCAGCTGTCATTCAATAGCTGAGGGCTGCCTCTCATTGGTCACAGTTCTCAGCCAATCAGAGGCAGCCCATTCAGCAGGCGGGGATTTTAAATCCCCGGCTGCTGAATACTCCTCACAGCAGTGCAGGAGAAGAGCCGACTGGAGGCGGCTGAGCCCCGGCAGCTGAAGAAAGGTAACTATAGATTTTTTTTTTATTTCTATCACCATTTTTTCTTGTTTTTTAACGGAAGGGCTTATATTTAAAGCCCTTCCCTGAAAAACAATTACAGGATGCGGACAGCTGGATCCCCTACCGCAGCTGTCATCTGTGACAGCTGTGGTAGGAAATTCTTTATTCTTTGCAGGGATCAAGAATTCCTTTTCTGCATCTGTCACAGATGTGGCAGGTGCAGCAGGGAATTCTTTTTCCTCGCAGGGATGAAGGAAACATCTGCCACACGCGGCACATGTTTTCCTCATCCCCCCGGAGACACGGCAGCGGGGGATTCTTGTTTTTCAGGGAAGGTGAAAAGGATGCAAAGTTATATATGTAAAGCTCTTTCCTGAAAAACAATTCGGGGGTGTCGGCAGACCATTGTCTTCGATGGAGCCGCCGGCAGCAGCCACGGCTCTATTGAAGACAATGCGTGCATTATTTATTTATTTTTTTTACACTAAAATTCTGTTTTTTCAGGGATGAGCTTATATGTAAAGCACTTCCCTGAAAAACAATTCAGGGGTGCCAGCAGACCATTGCCTTCAATGGAGCCACGGCTGCATTGAAGGCAATGCACGGACCTGTATTCACGCGTGTTTTTGCACTTACATGGGTACGCACCTATGTACGCACAAAAACACGCTCGTGCGAAGCCACCCTTTAACAGTGCCGTTTTCTTCCCCATTAACCCCTTCCCGCTGCAGGGCGTAAGTTTACGTCCTGGGAGCGGGGTACTTCCCGCAACAGGGCGTAAACTTACGTCCTGGAGATAGCGCGGGATCACATATGATCCAGCGCTATCCCGCAGCGGGAGCCGGCTGTCAGTCACAGCCGGCGTCTCGCTGCAGCAGCGGGGGGACATCGGAGATGCGCCCGCCACTTTTAACCCCTTCCCTGCCGCGATCTAAGTAGATCGCGGCAGGGGAAGAGTTCACAGCGGGAGCGCGGCTCCCTCTGTGTCTCCGGCCGGGACTCGCGATGTCATCGCGAGAGCCCGGCCTGTCACCATGGCAACAGGACGCCAGACACCGGCGTCCTGTATTGCCTATGCCTGAGATCGCTGTATGAGCGATAAGGCATGGCAGAGCAGTAGCTCTGCCATGCCTTATACCAGCGATCATCAGGGCAGTGGTTAAAGTCCCTCAGAGGGACACAAACAGTGTGAAAAAAAGAAAGATTTAAAAAATGAATTAAAAAAAATGTAAAACAAAAGAGTAAAAAAACATTTTTTATGCTTTTTCTCAGATTAGCATAAAAAAAGGTAAAAAAAAAATAAAACCCCACATATTTGGTATTGTCGCGTCCGTAACGATGCGTACAATAAGTTGCACATGCTTTTGATTGTGCACCGAAAAAAACGCTAAAAAAAAAGCTAAAAAACTGAGGCAAAATGCTCATTTTTAGCATTTTGCCTCACTAAAAACGCAATAAAAGTGATCAAAAAAGTCGTATGTATGCTAAAATGGTACCAATAAAATCTACAGCTCGTCTCGCAAAAAATAAGCCCTCATAGAGCTCTGTACATCAAAAAATAAAAAAGTTACGTGACTTTGAATGCAGCAATTTAGAATAGAAAAAAGATTTCCAAAAAAAAGGGTTTTTATTGCAGAAAAGTGGGAAAACCTAAAAAAAATGTTAGAATTTTGGTATCGTTGTAACCGTACCGGTCTGCAGAAAAAATGGAAAGTCTCATTTATGCTGCATGATTAACGGTGTAAAAAAAAAATAAAAAAATCTATGGCAGAATTGATGCGTTTTCTCTCTCTGCTATCATTAAAAAAAAAAAAAAAAATGTACAATATAGTCTATGTACCCAAAATTGGCATCGATAAAAACTACAGTTCGCCACGCAAAAAACAAGCCCTCATACGGCCGCGTCCACGGAAAAATAAAAAAGTTATGGCTTTTGAAAAATGGAGATGGAAAAATACCAAAAAATCGCTTGGTCCTCAACGCCAAAATAGGCCATGTCATGAAGGGGTTAATTTAATTAAAAACTGTAATATTTCTGTTGAGTTCCGTTCTGTTTCACTTCTGTTTTGCAAATAGCGCAGTTCATTATAAGATGTGCGGTTTATTTTCTCATTTTTAAAGATGAAAATTTTTCACTGTGCATCCATCATAAATGTATATGCTAATATTTCCATGCTGATTGTTTCTACTAAAATATTAGCTTTTTTCATCTTGCTTATTTTTCAACATTTTGACCAGAAGCCAAGTAATGTATCCTCGGATCTGAGGGTCTGTAAAAGAAAAGGCATGTGCAGAAAACTGACGGGCGTACGGAACAATCTGCCAGGGACTGTTATTTATTAGGGTATTTTTATGTGAGAATAAAACAAAGCGGAGGGAGGCAGATTGTAGGAGAAAAAAACTAGTCAGGCAATGCCGTACTTTAATCAGACAGGAAATAGGAAATGATGTCATTCGCTAACAAACAGGAAATGATGAATAAAACACAATGAGAACACAGCTTTGTGCTGAGAATTCATGTATGAGAAGTATCCATGTAGTTTACCGGCTGGCCTTATTATTTCATTATTTACTTTTATCAGGGGTAGATTTTGTGAACGACATTGTCTGGCTTGTAGTGTTTTGCTTTCCCAGGCTATATTTACTGTACTGGATGGTTCTTGCATGTTCAAGTGATAGGAACTTCCTATTCCCAAGATTTCTGCACAATTTTATCATATAAAGTTAGCATTGATAACCTTTAGTGTACTTTTTTTTTTTTTTTTTTTCCAAAGGGTACCTATACTTTTGGTTGTAGATTTCATCAGGAGTTGGCACGTTAAGGCACAGTTAATATACATTTATTAATGTATCTTTGGTATAAGCAATTTTTTCAAGTGTAATTTTATGGCCACATTATGAGAAATCCATGCACTGCTTATAAGTAAGTAGTATGCGGATTGCGCTGTCTGTGTATGAGGGAGTCGCCTTCTCCAGAGATAGAGCCAGATCACTGGATGTCTCTCTAGCGGCTGTGCTGGCTCCTGCAGCTGTGTCCAGAACAGCTGAGTCCCCCTTATGTGCCATTGCATTCCGTACACCGCTTGCTTAGAAGCAGTCTATGAATTTCTTATAACATGGTCAAGTAGGGAAAGTGGGAAAAAAGGTATTTAGATTTAAAATGCATTAAACAGGTTGTATCACAATTGAGGTTTATTGACATTTATCCCCTAGGATAGGTAATAAAAGTCTGATCAGTGGAGGTCCTACTGCTGGCCGATATTTGCTACCGTGTGATGCACGGGGCGGCGTATACGCTGTTGGGCGGAGGAGACAGCTTAGCTGTCTTCCCATTCCCTCCACCTTGCCTTCTCTCTGCAAGGGGAGGAGGCGGGACAGGGCAGGAGCTAGTGTGATGAGCTCCCGCCCCTCTCCGCCCTTGCTGCTGTTTGCAATGCAAGGGATGGGGCTGGTCTTAGCTCCACCCACGCCCCACCACTCCCATTGCAAACAACAGCAAGGGGCAGAAAAGAGAAGGGGGACTGTGTTTAGCCGTCACGCTGCTAAACTCCCTCCCACCTTACTTCTCCTGCAGCTGTCATTGGCTCCCATGGGAGTCAATGCAGATGCCGCCGCCGCCGTGGGTGCGGCCTGCCAGTCGCTTTTACACTGCAGAAATACACCCCTGTGCACTGATGCATTGTAAACCCTTTGTGCACTGATGCATCTATGTTTTAACTAGGGACTGGGTGGAGGGCAACCAGAGAAATAGAGTGGAAGATAGTGTAGACAGTAATCTGGGATATAACCAATGAAAATACTAGTAGAACAGTGGGAGTACAGTTAGAATTGGCAGAACAATTAATTGGGACACACTTAAAATAAAAAAAATAACCAAAACCCTCTAAACTGCATGGTGACTAAGGGCTCTTTTGCATGGGACAATAAATCATTCAGATTTCTGCATCCAGTGGGAATCTGAATGATTATCGTACAGTCAAAATGCATGCACCAACTGAATGCAGAATGAGAATTTACTCGTAAAAATAAATCGCTTAAGCGGCAAACAACTGAACAAACTGTCAGCATTTTTGCATAAAATAACACATACAGTTAATTGTTGTAATCTGAATTTTTCTCTACAAGTTGTTTGCTCAGCTGGGCGTGTGCTTAGTCGATTGTTATTGCATAAGCACTTTGCACATCTGAGCAAACATCTGGCCTGCACATTTCATTCCTCTCCTTGTGGCTGAGTAAACATTGCACTCATTGAATATGCAAAGCAAAACAATTGGTTAGCCACTGGAAAGACAGAACGAACTGCATTCAAACTGAAAGAATTTCCAGCGGCCAAACGATAGATTTTATGCCAGCAATAAAACCTCGGCTAATAATTGGACTAGTGCACAACTGCGAGCTTTTACATGTAATGATTATCGCTCGTTTTCATCCATTTGAATGAATTTTGAGCAATAATTGTTGCTTGTAAAAGGGCCATAAATCTAACTTCCATTGTGGGTAAAATGTTTGAAGGGTTTCTGAGAGATGCCATCCTGGAGAACCTCAATGAAATAGTAACATAGTATGTAAACCTGAAAAAAAGTCCATCCCGTTCAGCCTATTATCATGCAATGTTGATTCAGAATAAGAAAAAAGTCCCATGATGTAGAAGCCAATTTTCCTCATTTTAGGGGGAAAAAATAGCTGTATAACTCCATATCAGCATGTGTTTATGAGGGATCACATTTGTCTAACCAATCTGATCAGTTTCTAGGAGGAGGTAAGTTTTAGGCTGGAACAGAGAGAGTCATTGGATCTTGTATATCTGGACTTTTCCAAAGCATTTGATACTGTGCCGCATAACAGGTTGGTATATAAAATGAGAATGCTTGATTTGGGCAAGAATGTGTGTAAGCGGGTAAGTAACTGGTCAGTGAAAGCAAAGGGGGGTTATAAATGGTACATACTCTGATTGGGTCAATGGTACCATTGGATTACCCCAACGCACTGGATTGTAAAAAAAATCTTTTACTTTACACCTTCCCTACTGGACTTCATAGTAAAACTACTGGCACTGACAGCACACCATCCTGGTACTTTATAGTTCTAATCGGTGCTTCTGTAACCTGATTGGCGCTGCTGCAGGGATGCACAGATGGCAGTTTGTGTATCCTGGATCCTCCTGCCCTAACCTCTACTCCTTGAGTCTTCTGATACTCAGAAAGAGTAGAAAAAAATCTTTTTGCAGTATTCTGAGAACCATAACTTTTTTATTCTTTCATAGATGGGGCAGTGGAAGGACTTCAGCAGGACAACATGAAGTTATCATTGGTGTGATTTAACCGCTTAGTGACCAAGCCTGTTTGCGCCTTAATGACCAGGCCAAATTTTGGAAATCTCACTTTAACATAGAATAGCTTCATAAAAAGTTTTACATATCCAAGTGATTCTGACATTGTTTTTTCTCCACATGCTGTACTTCATTTATGTGGTGAAAATAGTCTGATATAATTTGTGTATATATATTAAACGTGCCAATATTGGGAAAATTTTGAAAAAAGTATCGCTTTTTCACATTTTCAATTGTAATATATCAAATATGTGCAAACATACTGTACAAAGTTTTGCTAAGATATATATTTCCATCTGTTTACTTTATTCTGAATGCACATTTGAAAACCTTTTTTTTTTTTTTTAACCATTTAGGAGACATACAAATTTAATATTACTTTTCAGCATTTTGAGGAACACTTTGTTTTCCTACACCAAGCCAAGATTGCAAAGGCTCACAGGTGTCAGAATGATAGATACTAGAGATGAGCGAGTATACTCGCTAAGGCACATTACTCGAGCGAGTAGTGCCTTAGCCGAGTATCTCCCCGCTCGTCTCTAAAGATTCGGGGGCCGGCGCGGATGACAGGTGAGTTGCGGCGGGGAGCGGGTGGGTGAGAGGGAGATCTCCCCTCCGTTCCTCCCCGCTCTCCCCGCCCCCCGACGTCCCCCGAATCTTTAGAGACGAGCGGGGAGATACTTCACTAAGGCACTACTCGCTTGAGTATACTCGATCATCTCTACTAGATACCCTTACAAATTACCCTATTTTAAAAACTACACCCCTTAATGTATTCACTGAGGGGTGTCATGAGTATTTTGACCCCACAGTTTTTTTTCAGGAATTAATTTAGTTTAGAGGTGAAAAAGTAAAATTTCATATTTTTGCAAATATGTCATTTTAAAGACCTATTTTCTATCTATAGTTTACATGGAAATGAGGATTTACACCCCAAAATGGATCCCCCTGTTTGTTCTGTGTTCAGAAATATACCCACTGTGGTCCTAATCTTATGTCTGGATGCACAAAGGGGCCCAAAATGAAAGGAGTAATCAGTGGCTTTCAGAACAGAAATTTTGTTTGAAGACATTTTAGGCCCCATAGCACACTTGTAGAGTTCTTTAACAGCCAAAACTATAGAGAACCCCCACAAATGACCCCATTTTGAAAACTAGACCCCTAACGAATTAATCTAGGGGTGTACTGCCTATTTTGACACTACAGTTTTTGAATGAATTCAAGCAAAGCAGTAGGAAAAAATTGTGATTTTCATTTTTTTTTGGCAATTCTGTCATTTTAAAAACAGCTTTTTTTGGTACAGCACACATATGAATGAAGACTTGCACCCCAAAATGGATACCCCTGTTTGTCCTGTTTTCAGAAATATACCCATTGTGGCCCTAATCTTATGTCTGGATGCACAACGGGGCCCAAAATGAAAGGAGCAGCCGATGGCTTTTAGAACATAAGTTTGCTTGAAGGCCTTTTAGGCCCCATAGCACACTAGTAGAGTTCTTGAGCGGCCAAAACTATAGAGAACCCCCACAAATGACCCTATTTTGAAAACTAGACCCCATTTTGAAAACTAGACCCCTTAACGCGTTCATTTAAGGGGGTACTGTGTATTTTAACCCTACAATTTTTGAATAGATCTAAGCCAAGCAGTAGGAAAAAATTACGATTTTCATTTTTTGGGCAATTGTGTCAATTTAAAAACAGTTTTTTTTTGTATAGCACACATATAAATGAAGACTTTCACCCCAAAATGGATACCCCTGTTTATCCCGTGTTCAGAAACATACCCATTGTGGCCCTAATCCACTTACAGGACACATGGCTAGGCCTATAATGGAAGGAACACCTGTTGGATTTTAGGGTACAACTGAATAGATTCCAGGCCCCATTGCCCACTTGTAGAGCCATTGAGCGGCCAAAACGATAAAGAACTCCCACAAATGACCCCATTTTAAAAAGAAGACCCCTTAACGAATTCATCTAGAGGTGTACTGCATATTTTGACCCCACAGTATTTGAATGAATCTAAGCAAAGCAGAAGGAAAAAATTACGATTTTCATTTTTTTGGCAATTTTGTCAATTTAAAAACAGGTTTTTTTGTACAGTGTACATAGGAATGAAGACGTTCACTGCAAAATGGATACCCCTGTTTGTGCCGTGTTCAAAAACATACCCATTGTGGCCCTAATCTACTTACGGGACACATGGCTAGGCCCATAATGGAGGGAATGCCCACTGGATTTCAGGGTACAACTGAATAAATTCCAGGCCCCATTGCCCACTTATACGGAAAAAAAATTGACAGAGATCCCAACATGCACTACACGCCCATATGGAGTATCAGGCGAGATGAACACCAATACCAGCACGGTGTAAATGGGACCGCCCCTCATCACCACGGATAGGTCTATCCATCTAAACCTGCCCCCCTTGGAGGAGGGGTTAGCCCTATATAACTCCTGTCAAGAGCTTTAACACCTCATAGCCGGCCGCTCACCACCAGAGCCGCAGGCACTATCTCTTGCTCTCTCTGTCTTGACGACACACCCTGGTCTAATCTGACTGTGGATGGACTTGTTAGGGGTGTTGTCGTCCTCTATAGGCTTTTATATCTACGGGGCTTTAACTCTGGTAACTAACCCAGACGGATGGACTTTCTCCTTTTTCTAACCCAGCACAGCCACCGTCTGACTGGGACTTTCGGCTTAAACATCTAGGGACTTGGTTTATGGAGTATTATCTCCGGTCGTTTTGACAGACTAACACCAAATCAGTCTGTGAGCTATCAGACGCCGATCAAACTGTAGGAGACTATCCAACCTAGCCCCCTCTGGGGAGATATAGACCATTGACTAACCTCTAAGCTGAACTTAGACGGCAACAAACCTCCTCAGATACTGGGTCTATTGAAGTGACAGTTGAGGTCTGGGTGACTACTATCTATTACAAACCCAGGCATATGAAAGTGACTTATACTGAACTGTGGGTCACTCAGCTCCACCTTCCCCACTACGAGATACGGTCTGAGGTAGTGCTGACACATATCGGACCACCACTCAGCACGATCGATAGTGGTGATAGAGTGGATGCTTATCCTGAGAGCAAGATAAGGAAGTGGTAACCATATTCCACGGAATTCCTTAAATAGAAATCGGTGGCATTACCTAAAACCAGGATCCACCTCCAAAACCACACGTTAAACTATCCCACCGACCCTGGTGACGATTGGTCCACGTGACAAGGACTGCATATTAATTGAAGGTATAACTACCTCTTGTGGCTCCTGAGGAACTATCCGAAAACTGGATAGGGAAACGCGTCGAGCTTATTGATCTTTGCTGCATGGCGCTACCACAAGATAGGAGCTCACGGACTCCTTTCTGCTGAGTGCTACTGCAAGCTTTTCTTGAGCCTCTCTATCTAGCACCACTAATGTGCAAGAGCCCTTCTGTTAGAGACCTAGATACTTAAACGTACAACAACTAGGTACCGCAACAGAATTCTGTCTTGCTCTTTATCACTTCTATGCAAATTTCTACCGTGGCATAACTGGGGACTCACCCTAAGACTGCATATCTACCTAAGTGACTCTTCATCAATCACCTAGTGGTGGACACATACCCCGAATAGCGGGATAAGGCGGGAGATAGCTAATATAGCAAACCTGCTTCTAAATATCCATCTCCACCAGCAGTGCTCTGAAGACTCACACTTATCTATACGAGACGTCTTCAGATACACCGCGAGTGATTATCAAAACTATAAACATCACTGCGAATTCTATAGGAGTTGAGCCCCCCCATTCAATCCTAAACCAGGGTCAACTTTTTTGCTTTTTTGTTGTTTGATCTATGTTTGTTTGTAAGTGTCACTTGTGAGCCCATGTTTTTAAAATTATCTAATAAAAGTCAGTAATTTTAATATCTATATCTGTGAAGGGCCATTGCCCACTTATAGAGCCGTTGAGCGGCCAAAACGATAAGCAGCCCCCTCAAATGATCCCATTTTAAAAACTAGACCCCTTAACAAATTCCTCTAGCGGTGTACTGCACATTTTGACCCCACAGTATTTGAGTGAATCTAAGCAAAGCAGAAGGAAAAAATTATGATTTTCTTTTTTTTTGTCAATTTTGTCAATTTAAAAACAGTTTTTTGTACAGTGTACATAGGAATGAAGATGTTCACCCCAAAATGGATACCCCCGTTTATCCCGTGTTCAGAAACATACCCATTGTGGCCCTAATCTACTTACAGGACCCATGGCAAGGCCTATAATGGAGGGAACACCAGGCCCCATTGCTTATTTGTACGGAATAAAAATTGACTTCCTAAAAATATCCTGCCCGCTCGTCTGAAAAGATTCGGGTGCCGGCAGGGGAGAGCGGTGAGTTGCGGGAGTGAGCAGGGGGAGAGAGTGAGAGATCTCCCCCCCCCCCCCCGCCGTCCCTGCCCCCCGCCGGCACCCGAATCTTTAGAGACGAGTGGGCAGGTACTCGCATAAGGCACTACTCGCTCGAGTAGTTTGCCTTAGCGAGTACGCTCGCTCATCTCTAGTTAAGAACCATTTCTATGAATGTTTTTGTAGAAGTGTGTGTATGTGTTTTTTACATGCAAGGATCAATGCTGCAGTTTTCCTCACTGAAATCAACAAAGAAAATTGAAAGAAAATAGGACATGCTGAAAATCATAATCTTTTCCTTTTATGTTATGGGAATAGGATTTGATTAAATCCTATTAGCAACAGTAAAACATCTGGCCATTGTAGATTGTTTTTAATCAGAGGTTTACAATGCTAATTACTATATTAAACCAATAGAAATAACTTACCAATAAGGCATCTGACATTTTTTAAAATCCACAAATACTACTATTTCTATTGCCATCACTATGTTCAAGATTCTACTTGTTTGACAACTTGACAAAACCATGCTAACTTTCCTGTTTGCTGCCATATACTCATTAACAACCCTCAACAGCCCCTTCTCCTATATCAGCCGCCTGCAGACGGCCGGGTCAGATCCCGTTGCGAGAATTCTCGCAGCAGAATGCGGTCCCGTGCCCCTGCAGAGACCGGCGGCTCACCCGCTCCCGGCGTTTCCTCTCTGTGCTGTGTGCCGCCCAGCCGACGCGTGCACAGAGAGGAGGCGGCCCATCACTACTGAAATTTCTGTGCGACCCACACAGAAATAGAACATGCCGCGATTTGTTTTCTGCGTGTGTTTTCACGCGGACCAATCACGGCCTGCCTAGGATTGCATTATCTAATGCAATCCTATGGCAGCGGGCATAGGCGGAAATTCTGCGGGAAATCCCACCACGGAATTTCCGCCCGTGTGCAGGGGGCCTTGCACAGAGCAAAACAACTCATTTAACCCCTTAAGGACCAGGCTGTTTTGTACCTAAAGGACTAGACACTTTTTAGGGATTTTTTAGTTTTATTGGGGGTGAAGGACGTGGACGCGACGCGGTCGAGGACGCGGAGTCCCAAGTGAGGGTGTGGGCATAGGACGGGTTCCTGGTCCAGGTGAATCGCAGCTGGCTGCTGCGGGAGTAGGAGAGAGGACAGTTTCTTGGGTCCCCAGCTTCATATCGCAATTTTTGGGTCCACGTCGTAGAGCTTTATTAAAAAATGAGCAGTGTGAGCAGGTCCTGTCGTGGATGGCAGAAAGTGCATCCAGTAATCTATCGACTACCCAGTCTTCTACGCCGTCCACTGCTGAAACTCTGAATCCTCTGGCTGCTGCTCCTCCTTCCTCCCAACCTCCTCACTCAGTGAAAATGACACATTCTGAGGAGCAGGCAGACTCCCAGGAACTGTTCTTGGGCCCCTGCCCACATTGGGCAGCAATGGTTCCTCTCCCACCGGAGGAGTTTATCATGACCGATGCCCAACCTATGGAAAGTTCCCGGGGTCCGGGGGATGAGGCTGGGGACTTCCGGCAACTGTCTCAAGAGCTTTCAGTGAGTGAGGAGGACGATGACGATGAGACACAGTTGTCTATCAGTGAGGTAGTAGTGAGGGCAGTAAGTCCGAGGGAGGATTCGGAGGAAGGGCCGCTGGACGATGAGGTGACTGACCCCACCTGGTGTGATAAGCCAACTGAGGACAGGGGTAGAGGCAGGGCAAGAGCGAATAATGCACCAGCTGTTTCCCAAAGCACCCCCTCGCGCCAAGCCACCGTGCAGAGGCCAAGGGGCTCTAAGGTGTAGCAGTTTTTCACTGAGACGGCGGACGACCGACGAACAGTGGTGTGCAACCTTTGTCGCGCCAAGATCAGCCGGGGAGCCACCACCACCAGCATGCGCAGGCATACGATGGCCAAGCACCCCACAAGTTGGGACGAAGGCCGTTCACCGCCTCCAGCTTGTGCCACTGCCTCTCCCCCTGGGCCCCAACCTGCCACTGAGATCCAACCCCCCCCTCTCAGGACACAGGCACGACCGTCTCCTGGCCTGGACCCACACCCTCACCTCCACTGTCCTCGGCCCCATCTAGCAATGTCTCTCAACGCAGCATTCAGCTGTCTCTAAGAGAATCATTGGAGCGAAAGCGCAAATACGCTTCCACGCACCCGCACGCTCAAGCTTTAAATGTCCACATAGCCAAATTGATCAGCCTGGAGATGCTCCCTTACAGGCTGGTGGAAACTGAGGCGTTCAAAAGCATGATGGCGGCGGCAGCCCTGCGCTACTCTGTCCCCAGTCGCCACTATTTTTCCCGATGTGCCGTCCCAGCCCTGCACGACCACGTCTCCCGCAACATTGTACGCGCCCTCACCAACGCGGTTACTGCCAAGGTCCACTTAACAACAGACACGTGGACAAGCACAGGCGGGCAGGGCCACTATATCTCCCTGACGGCACATTGGGTGAATTTAGTGGAGGCTGGGACAGAGTCAGAGCCTGGGACCGCTCACGTCCTACCCACCCCCAGAATTGCGGGCCCCAGCTTGGTGGTGGTATCTGCGGCGGTGTATGCTTCCTCCACTAAACCACCCTCCTCCTCCTCCTCCGCAACCTCTGTCTCGCAATCAAGACTTGTCAGCAGCAGCACGTCGCCAGCAGTCGGTGTTGTGCGGCGTGGCAGCACAGCGGTGGGCAAGCGTCAGCAGGCCGTGCTGAAACTACTCAGCTTAGGAGAGAAGAGGCACACGGCCCACGAACTGTTGCACGGTCTGACAGAGCAGACCGACCACTGGCTTTCGCCACTGAGCCTCCAACCGGGCATGGTCGTGTGTGACAACGGCTGTAACCTGGTGGCGGCTCTGCAGTTCGGCAGCCTCACGCACGTGCCATGCCTGGCCCACGTCTTTAATTTGGTGGTTCAGCGGTTTCTGAAAGGCTACCCACACTTGTCAGACCTCCTCGGCAAGGTGTGCCGGGTCAGCGCACATTTCCGCAAGTCCAACACGGACGCTGCCACCCTGCGCACCCTGCAACATCGGTTTAACCTGCCAGTGCACCGACTGCTTTGCGACGTGCCCACACAGTGGAACTCTATGCTTCACATGTTGTCCCGGCTGTATGAGCAGCGTAGAGCTATAGTGGAATACAAACTCCAACATGGGCGGCAAAGTGGGAGTCAGCCTCCTCAATTCTTTACAGAGGAGTGGGCCTGGATGGCAGATATCTGCCAGGTCCTTGGAAACTTTGAGGAGTCCACCCTGATGGTGAGCGGCAATGCTGCAATCATTAGCGTCACCATTCCCCTGCTATGCCTGTTGAGAAGTTTCCTGCAAAACATAAAGGCTGATGCTTTGCGGGCGGAAACGGAGGTGGGGGAAGACAGTATGTCGCTGGATAGTCAGAGCACCCTCATGTCTATATCTCAGCGCGTGGAGGAGGAGGAGGAGGAGGGGGAGCAGCCTGAGGAGGAAGAGACAGCTGGGCCAACTGCAGAGGGTACCCATGCTGCTTGCCTCTCATCCATTCAGCGTGTATGGCCTGAGGAGGAGGAGGAGGATACTCAAAGTGATCTTTCTAGTGAGGACAGCCATATGTTGTGTACAGGTACCCTGGGACACATGGCTGACTTTATCTTAGCATGCCTTTCTCGTGACCCTCGCGTAAGACGCATTCTGGCCACTACGGATTACTGGGTGTACACACTGCTTGACCCACGGTATAAGGAGAACCTTTCCACTCTCATTCCCGAAGAGGAAAGGGTTTTGAGAGTGATGCAATACCACAGGGCCCTGGTGGACAAACTGATGGTAAACTTCCCATCTGACAGCGCTAGTGGCAGAAGGCGCAGTTCCGAGGGCCAAGTAGAAGGGGAGGCGCGGAGATCAGGCAGCATGTTCAGCGCAGGCAGGGGAACACTCTCCAAGGCCTTTGCCAGCTTTATGGCTCCCCAGCAAGACTGTGTCACACTTCCCCAGTCCAGGCTGAGTCGGAGGGAGCACTGTAAGAAGATGGTGAGGGAGTACGCAGCCGATCGTACCACCATCCTCCGTGACGCCTCTGCTCCATACAAGTACTGGGTGTCAAAGCTGGACACGTGGCCCGAACTCGCGCTGTATGCCCTGGAGGTGTTGGCTTGCCCTGCGGCTAGCGTCTTGTCAGAGAGGGTGTTTAGTGCAGCTGGGGTAATCATCGCGGACAAGCGTACCCGCCTGTCAACTGACAGCGCGACAGGCTTACACTCATAAAGATGAACAAAGCCTGGATTTCCCCAGACTTCTGTTCTCCACCAGCGGACAGCAGCGCTACCTAAAGACCTTTGTCAATCTGTGTATGATATTCGTCCTCCTCCTCCTGAAACCTCTCGTAATCAACGCGAATGGGCAATTTTTCTGTTCGCCAAAAGGCTCATATAACTTTTCTAAATAATATTTATCTGTTTCAATTCTCATTAAAGCATTGAAACTTCCACCTGAACCAATTTTTATTTTGACTGGGCTACCTCCAGGCCTAGTTAAAAATTAAGCCACAGTACGCTAAGCAATTAATGGGTTTCACCTGCCCTCTGGGTTGGGCATGGGCAGTTTTTCTGGGGTACATTTGTACTGTCGGTACACCAATTTTTCGGGCCCTCGCCTACAATGTAATCCAAGTAATTTTTATGGGCTTCGCCTGCACTCATGGTACACCACTGTGTCTGGGGTTGGCCTACACTTTTGCTATAGAAATGTAACTCTGTTCTGCCTACCTATACTTCTGCCACAGTAATGCTACAGGGGTCTGACTATACTTCAGCAACAGAAATGTTACTTCGGTCTGACTATACTTCTGCTCCTGAAATGTTACCTTGGTTGGTGTATACTTTACTACTGTAATTTTACTAATACTGGGCTCTGCCCATAATTCTTCAACGGAAATGTTACTGGGGCAGGTCTATACTGCTATAACAGAAATGTAACTAATAGTGGGCTTTGCCCATACTGCTTCTATGTTACTGTTACTGGGGTCTGTCTGCACTGCTGGAACTGAAATGTGACTGGGACATGTCGCAACTGATACTACTAAAATGTTACTGGAGTCTGTCAGTACTGCTGGAACTGAAATGTTACTGGGGTCTGTCTAGACTTATACTACTGAACAGTTACTGGGGTCTGTCTATACAGATACTCCTGAAATGTTACTGGGGTCTGTGTATACTGCTGCAAATGAAATGTTAGTGGGGTCTGTCCTCACTGCTGCCAATGAAATGTTACAGGGGTTTGTGCATACTCTTACTGCTGAAATGTTACTAATTCTCGGCTCTGCCTATACTGCTGCTACTGCAATGTTACAGGGTAGTGGAAATGGAGGCTTCCCAAAGACATGATGGTGGCGAGGCCGCGCTACTAGGTTCCCCAGGCGCGACAACTTTTCAGTGACGCGGTCACTGGGAAGGTGCATATAACCACGGACACGGGGACAGGACACGTACTGCCTCAAAAACATCCCCATCCTCCTCCTCCAACAATGAAAACATTCTTGGCCGAAGCCCACCTGTATTTAATCTGACATTATCTCTGCTGTCCAGGGCACTGCAATGGGATTTATTTATGTACCGCCGGTGGGTTCCAGGGAGCCACCCATGCTGTGGGTCCACAGGGACTTCATTTTAGGGAGTTGTACCTGCCTGTGTCTCTGTATTAAAAACCCTGGTCAGACTGGGGCATGCAGTGTGGGCCGAAGCCCACCTGCATTTAATCTGACGTTACCTCAGCTGTGCTGGGCACTGCAATGGGATTTATTTATGTACCGCCGGTGGCTTCCTGGGACCCACCCATGCTGTGGGACCACACGGAGTTGTAACTGCATGTGTCTACTTATAAAGAACCCCAGTCTGACTGGGGCATTCAGTGTGGGCTGAAGCCCACCTGCATTTAATCTGTCGTTAGCTCTGCTGTCCAGGGCACTGCAATGGGATATATTTATGTACCGCCGGTGGGCTCCAGAGAGCCGCCCATGCTGTGGGTCCACAGGGACTTCACATAGGGGATTTGTACCTGCCTGTGTCTCTGTATTAAAAACCCCGGTCAGACTGGGGCATGCAGTGTGGGCCGAAGCCCACCTGCATTTAATCTGATGTTACCTCAGCTGTGCTGGGCACTGCAATGGGATTTATTTATGTACCGCCGGTGGCTTCCTGGGACCCACCCATGCTGTGGGACCACACAGAGTTGTAACTGCATGTGTCTACTTATAAAGAACCTCAGTCTGACTGGGGCATGCAGTGTGGGCCGAAGCCCACCTGCATTTAATCTGACGCTACCTCAGCTGTGCTGGGCACTGCAATGGGATATATTTATGTACTGCCGGTGGGTTCCAGGGAGCCACCCATGCTGTGCGTCCACAGGCACTTCACATAGGGGATTTGTAGCTGCCTGTGTCTCTGTATTAAAAACCCCGGTCAGACTGGGGCATGCAGTGTAGGCCGAAGCCCACCTGCATTTAATCTGACGTTAGCTCTACTATCCGGGGCACTGCATTGGGACAAACTACTAATGAGACGTGCACAGCTATGCTAGCATTAGAGTCCGCTGTAGGCCCGCGATTGCTGAGAGTTTGTGCAGAGGCCTATGTCCTGGGTGCAGTGAAAGTCCACTTCCTGCCTAGGATTGCTGAAGTTGTGGGCCGAGGCCTATGCCGTGGGCGCGGTGCAAGTCTGCCATGTTTGGCCGCTCAGATCAATTTTTTTGTTCATTTCTTGGGTTTCCTAGGTCCCACCTATGCTGTTGGTGCAAACTTAGTTCCCATCGCGGTGTTTGACCTGTCTGGCACAAAGACACTGACTGACTTGGGTACGGGGCAGAGCGCAGACGGCTTTCCCTTTGCAGTGTGGATTGAGCTATGCGACACCTTGACAGAATGAATACTGTGTGGCACATGGATTCCCCATTGCTATGCCCACGTTTGCAGCTCCTGACAGAGGTGGCACAGGATTAGATTTGTCATTGCTTCTGTACAGCATTGTGGGCTATCGCTCTGCCCCTTTTAAATAGGGTCGCTGCCTGGCCCTGCCAACCCTCTGCAGTGTGTGCCTGTGGTTCCTCCTCATAGCAGACGCACTTATAAATAGACATGAGGGTGGTGTGGCTATGAAGTGAGCGTGTGGCATGAGGGCAGCTGAAGGCTGCGCAGGGACACTTTGGTGTGCGCTGTGGACACTGGGTTGTGCGGGGGGTTGGGTAGCATGTAACCCAGGAAAAGAGGCAGCGGTGTGTCCCGCAGGCAGTGCTTGTGCTTAGTTGGAGGTAGTGTGGTGCTTAGCTAAGGTGTGTCTTACTAATGAGGGTTTGTCCGAAGTAAAAATTGTTAGGGGGGGGGGGTGGCCCACTCTTGCCACTATTGTGGCTTAATAGTGGGACCTGGGAACCTGAAATGCAGCCCAGAATGTTGCCCCTCGCCTGCCCTATCCGTTTCTGTGTTGTTTCCATCACTTTTTTGGGTTTTGCAGATTTTCACCAATGAAAACCTTAGAGAGCTTCGGCGATATACAAAAATGCTCGAGTCGCCCATTGACTTCAATGGGGTTCGTTACTCGAAACGAACCCTCGAGCATCGCGGAAAGCTAGACTCGAGCAACGAGCACCCGAGCATTTTGGTGCTTGCACATCTCTAATCTGGAGGATCTGCTGTGAAATCCTCTGGGAAATTTATGAAAATCAGAAATGGTACAAGACCTCTAAGGCACCACCTATAAGAAGGTATAATTTCTGTAAGGCAATGGCTGACCTTTTAACAGGCCTTGTAACATATCTGTGAATATAAGCCAAAGTTGGAGTCTTCTCCTGAAGGAAAAGATAACATTAACTATATACAGATGGTTGTCTCAGGACGTTTGCCACTCATCAGTATACAGTAGGTCACTGCTTGGCTATTTGAGAGGTCTATGTTGTGGGATGGGAGGAGTATTGTTTCTCCTTGTGGAGAGGACCTTGTACCGTGTTTCCTCTGAAAGTAAGACCTACCCCTAAAATAAACCCTACCCAGATTTGGGGGCGGGTGGGGGGCTTGAAATATAAGCCCTGACCCCCAAAATAAGCCCTAGCTTCACTGCCTGAACAAAAGGAAAAGCAATACTTACCTAGCATGTGCCGTCCAGGTCCCTCCTGCTGGTCTCCGCAGTTCCGGGCAGGTTTGTTTGTAATTCTCAGCGCTGACAGAACATCACTTGCTGCAGGCGGGCTTTACAAACCCCATTACCAGCAAGCGATGCTCTGTCAGCGCTAAGTACTGCAAGTAAGTCTATCCGGAACTGCAGAGACCAGCGGGAGGGAATCAGATGGCGCCTGCTAGCTACTTATAGGACATCCCCTGAAAGTATGACCCCTGTCTCTTTTGGGGCAAAAATAAATATAAGACAGGGTCTTATTTTCAGGGAAACACAATACGTCTGAGAAAACCTACAAGGCCATGCATGCTTCTTTGAGAAATGTAACATGCAAATTTCAAATAGTACAACACCTCTAAAGGCCCATTTAGACACAACGATTATCGCTCACAATTTGCTCAAAAGCCGTCTTTTGAGCGATAAGCGTTGTGTGTAACTGCACTGACATCGTGCAGTTTTCGTTAAGCAGTCGCTGATTGTTGTGTTTTAGCATGCTGAAAGACAACCATGAGTCTTATCAGAAATTCAAAGCGGGATACAGCTGATACTATTGTTTTAGCTGTATCCAGCTCCCTGAACACAGGCAGGGTATGAAGAACACAGTGGTCCAGGCCTTGTAATGTGTGGGAACATAAGCCAATCTCTTCTTCAAAAGACAAAGATAACCATGTGCAGCCGTTTCAGGGGTTTTGTCAAGTCATTTGTGTTGATGCCTGGGTGAGAGGCCTATGATGTGGGTAAGGGATATAGTTTCTTCTTGGAGGGAGTACCTAGTAAGTATGAGGAGACTTATAATTTGCAACATATTAGACATCTAATCAGACCATGTAACATGTCTGGGAATATAAGCCAAAGTCAGAGTTTTCTACAGAAGGTAAAAACAAGCGTGTACAGAAAGGTGTTTCTGGGATTTTGCACCTCATTTGTGTAGGATATGTTGCTGGCTGGCTGAGAGGCCTATAGATGTGGATTTGAAAGAGTATAGTTTCTCTTAGTGGAGAGCATCTACTAGGCGAGAGGGGATTTATAAGGCCATGCATGCTCCTCCTAGAAAATTTACTATACAAATCGGAAATTGTACAAGACCTCTAAGGCTCCACCTACAAGAAGGTAGAATTTCTTCAACTCAATGTCTGACCTTTTAACAGGTCTTGTAACATAGTGTGTGCATGTGTACAGAAATATTCTCCTCTAGAGGCAATGAGGAGAATATTTAGCCCTATTATTTAGTCCTTTGTGAGATACTTACCACCCAAGCTGAATTGTATTAGAGTGTACAAAAAGACGAAAACACAGAAGAATGGGGTTTAGAGTTGGGAAAACAACAGCGATACTCATTTGCTATTGTCACAGATAAATCAGTGACATGATCACTGCGATAGTGAGATTATGCATTTCAATTGTGAGGAGGAAATAAGCAACTGCTAGACACACCACAATAGCTTATCTTACCTAATACCAAAAGACTGGGCACTTTAAAAACTTAAGGGTCCTTTTTAGGCGCGACGTTTCTCGTTTCAATGTGCGAACGAGCGAGTGATATCACAGCTAACTCGTTGGCTTTCATGCAGCCTGTTAAGACAGGCAAATGCATCTTTGGCTAGTTTAAAATCGTTCAGTCCCTGTATAAGTCAATGGAAGGGACCGATCGAGCGCTGTTTAACCCCTTATGGACCAGGTTGTTTTGTTCCTTACTGACCAGACACTTTTTAGGGATTTTACCCATGTGGTGGTTTTACTGCCCTATTTTTTTTTTCTTTAGCTACCAAAATTATTTTTGCTGCGTTTTTTTTCCCGTGACATATAGGACTATTTTTTAAATATCTTTTTCACTGACTTTTTTTTCCGTTTTTTAGTTTTATTGGGGGTAAAATGCTAAAAAAACTGATTTTTTTTTAACATCTATAGTTTTTTTTTTAAAATTATTTTTATATTTACACTAAAATAAAGTATAGGAATGGGTTCCTCTATTTATTTCGGATGTTTTGATATATAGTATGTATGGTTTTGGTTTACAGGGCGCATACAGCGACGGTTTTTGTTGGCGTCCGCTTTGTGTTATTCTCTTTCTTTTGTATGTATTGTTGTTTTATTGTGTTATTTTGTCTTACTGATGTATGTAATTGTGTTTTTTACTATCTGTGTCCCCCATGACGTCATATGTCCTCTGGGGGACATTCATTTATTATTTTTTTAAAACTTTATTTGATACTTTCCCACTATAGCTAGGGCGTCCATAGGAGCCCTAGTTATAGGGGAAAGCAACCCCTGTGGTGACATTAGTCACCTGCAGAGCTGCCAGGGTCTAAGTCTGACCCTCCAGCTCTGCATAGCAGGGAATCCCAGGAGGTCACATGATCCCCCGAGGCTCCCGTAGTGAAAGTAAATGTTACTTTCAGTTTCCCCATATAGTGCTCACTGAGCACTGTATATTGGGAAAGCAGAAGGCAGGAAGGGTTAAAAACCCCTCCTGCCTTCTGCTCCGGGTTATCAGCTGTCACTAACAGCTGATAACTTGTTCCTGCTCTGACTGATTGCAGAGGCAGGAGACTTAGAGCACCGCCGTATTTTTACTATCGGCGGTGCTCTAAGCCCAGGACCAGCCGCCGTATATTTACTGTGGCTGGTCCTAAATGGGTTAACCCCTTAGTGACTAAGCCTGTTTGCGCCTTAATGACCAGGCCAAATTCTGCAAATCTGACATGTCACTTTAACATGGAAAAACACCATAAAGGTTTTGCATATCCAAGCGATTCTGACATTGTTTTTTCGCCACGTTTTTTCGCCTTCATTTCAGCGGAAAAAATAGACCGATAGAATTTGTGTTTATTTATTAAAAGCGCCAAAATTGGGAAAATTTTTCAAAAATCTGCATTTTTTTCACATTTCCAACTGCAATATCTTAAATATGTGCAAACATAATATAGAAATTTTTGCTAAGATTTAGATTTCCACCCGTTTACTTTATTTTGGGCGCATATTGGAAAAACCGTTTTTTTTAACCATTTAGGAGACGTACAAATTTAACATTACTTTTTAGCATTTTGAGGAGCACTTTGTTTTCCTATACCAAGCCAAGATTGGAAAGGCTCATGAGTGTCAGAATAATAGATACCCCCACAAATGACCCAATTTTAAAAACTACACCCCTTAGTGTATTCACTGAGGGGTGTCATGAGTATTTTGACCCCACAGTTTTTCTTCAGGAATTAATTCAATTTAGAGGAGAAAAAGTAAAATTTCATATTTTTGCAAATCTGTCATTTTAGACATATTTTTTTCCTATAGTTTACATGAAAATGAGGATTTACACCCCAAAATGGATACCCCTATTTCTCTCGTGTTCAGAAATATACCCATTGTGGCCCTAATGTTATATATGAGTCCACAAAGGGGCCCAAAATGAAAGGAGTAGTCAGTGTCTTTCAAAACAGAAATTTTGCTTGAAGTCCTTTTAGGCCCCATAGCACACATGTAGAGTTCTTGAGCGCCCAAAACCATAGAAAACCCCCACAAATGACCCCATTTTGAAAACTAGACCCCTTAAGGAATTTATCTAGTGGTGTACTGCGTATTTTGACCCCACAGTTTTTGAATGAATTCAAGCCAAGCAAAGGGAAAAAATTGTGATTTTCGTTTTTTCGGCAATTCTGTCATTTTAAAAACAGCTTTTTTTGTACAGCACACATATGAATGAAGACTTGCACCCAAAAATGGATCCCCCTGTTTGTCTCGTGTTCAAATACATACCCATTGTGGCCCTAATCTTATGTCTGGATGCACAACGGAGCCCAAAATGAAAGGAGTAGTCGGTGGCTTTTAGAACATAAATTTTGCTTGAAGTCCTTTTGGGCCCCATTGTCCACTTGTAGAGTTCTTGAGCGCCCAAAACCATAGAGAACCCCAACAAATGACCCCAGTTTGAAAACTAGACTCCTTAACTAATTTATCTAGGGCTGTACTGCGTATTTTGACCCCACAGTTTTTGAATAAATTCAAGCAAAGCAAAAGGAAAAAATTAGGATTTTTGTTTTTTTGGCAATTCTGTCATTTTAAAAACAGCTTTTTTTGTACAGCACACATATGAAGGAAGACTTGCACTCCAAAATGGATACCCCTGTTTGTGCTGTTTTCAGAAATATACCCATTGTGGCCCTAATATTATGTCCGCATGCATAACAGGGCCCAAAATGAAAGGAGTAATCGGTGGCTTTCAGAACATAGATTTTGCTTGAAGTCCTTTTAGGCCCCATTGCCCACTTGTAGAGTTCTTGAGCGGCCAAAACCATAGAGAACCCCCACAAATGACCCCAGTTTGAAAACTAGACCCCTTAATAAATTCATCTAGGGGTGTACTGCGTATTTTGACCCCACAGTATTTGAATGAATCTAAGCAAAGCAGAAGGAAAAAGTTACGATTTTCAATTTTTTTGGCAATTTTTTAAATTTAAAAACAGTTTTTTTGTACAGTGTACAAAGGAATGAAGACGTTCACCCCAAAATGGATACCCCCGTTTGTCCCGTGTTCAGAAACATACCCATTGTGGCCCTCATCTACTTACAGGACGCATGGAAAGGCCTGTAATGGAGGGAACACCCGTTGGATTTCAGGGCACAACTGAATAAATTCCAGGCCCCATTGCTTATTTGTACGGAATAAAAATTGACTCCCCAAAAATCCCCCCCCCCACACACACACTCCGCACCCTTTTCGGCGTTCGCCAATCTTAGATAAAAGTAATAATGTGAACTGTGTAGTATTTCCGAAGACGGGTAATTACGGAGGCTGGTTGAAATGGGCCCATGGGGCAATAAAACTGTGTATCCCCCCTCCTCTCATGCTTTTTGGGGGTCATTTCTTGACCTCAGTGGTGGGTATGGGGTGTAAAAAGTGGCGCACTGTGAGTCTCCGTAAGCTTGCGGAGGTGCGGCGGTCTCACACAGAAGGTGCTTAACAAGCTGCTCCTGGAACTGCATGAAGGCAAGCGTTCTCGGGGCTTCTTGTAAATTACATATTACAAGTAGCGGTCTGAATAACGCCGTGCTTACGCAGCCGTAGGCGGAATCCGCTTGCGGAGGCCCGCAGCGGATCTCATCTGTGAGCCCGGCTGTGACCCTGCGTACGGCGCGTAATGTACTGCGCATAACTGCATACTCACACAGGCGGTCATGCGCAGTACACCTTTTTTATTGTTTGCATTTCCCGAACCCTCGCTTAGCGATGACGCAGGTACCCGCAGCCCGTATACAAGGTAGTTGCGTATGGGCAGCGGGTTTATCCGCGACCACGGAGCACAATAGGCTCTATGCTGCGGATATCCATGGTAAAATAGAACCTGCTGCGTTCTCTTTTCTGCGAGTCGATTACACAATTCCAACCCGCTAATGTGAGCGGAATTGTGTAATCCAATGCGATTGATCTGCGCAATACCGTGGATCAGACGCATGCGGAATCCGTAATTCCTATCCGGTCATGTGAGACCGACCTATGTTAGAGCGCTACTTTTTTATTACGTGACCGGCGACCGCTCAACGAGGCCACCCGTCACTGCTCCAGGCTCTCGGCGACCGTTGGTCGCTGGGAGCAAGGAGATTTTAAATTTCCTGGGCTCCCCAACTCCTGCGCATGTGTCCAGCATTTTGCCGGCATCGCATGTGCAGAATTCAGGAAAGTTCACGGAAGATCGCGTCGGGGTTCAAATACGCAGGCCTCCGGTAAAAAGTTTCATCTCCTCTCACCGATCGCATCGGTGAGGGGAGATGAAACTTCAATTTTTTTTTTTAACTTTTACGTGATCGCCATTATCCATTGTATAATAGCGAACACGTGATCAGAAACCGCTTACTGCGGCCCCCCGTGAAATCTCCATGCTCTTGGCTACGTTTTGTAGCCAGGAGCAGGGAGAAATTAAATTATCCTGGCAATCCACAGCTTTTGCGCATGCGTCCGCCATTTTGGCGACGGGCACGTGCGCAGAAGCTGGGGTAAGGTCTGCGGATAAATCCGGGGGCCTTATGTACATACTTTCATCCTCCCTCACGGATATGGTCCGTGAGGGGAGATGAAACGTACGCTTTTTTAACTTTTTTCAAACTTTTTGAAACTTTAAAAATTGAATTTCCGGGGGCTCGAGCCCCTCTGTGCACGCGCCCGATGTCAATCATCGGGCGCGCATGCACAGAGGGGGACTTCGGGTCCCGGAACATCGGGGACATCGGTGGACCTGAGGTGAGTATTTTCACCTCCCCTCATGGATCCGATCCATGAGGGGAGGTGAAACTTAACTTTTTAAAAACTTTTTTGCACTTTTCCGCGATCGCCGTTATCCTTTGGATAACGGCGATCGCGGTACCGGGGACTGCTCACCGCGGTCTCTGCTGACATCTCCTGCCTCCCGGCTACCTACAGGAGCCAGAAGCCAGGAGACTTTAAATCTCCCGCGCCGCCAGGCCTTCCGCGCATGCGGCTGACGTAATGCCGCCTGGTGCGCATGCGCAGAAGACCGGCTTCAGGGCCCGGAGCAGCAGGAGAGCGGGGAGCAGTGCGGCGGACCTCAGTGAGTATTTTCAGCTGCCCTTATGGATCTGATCCATCGCAATGCCGGGGGGGGGGAGGGTCCGTACAGCCCGGGATGACAGCTCCATGCTGTCGGCTACCTGCGGACACCGACAGCATGGAGCTGTCACGTCCAGAGCCCGAGAGGCTTTATTCTCTGCAGGAGATGTGTTTTTACGTCCTCAGAGAATAAAGCCCACTTCTGGAGGATGTAAAAACACTATGGGCTGGTCGTTAAGGGGTTAAACCAAACGATAAGAGAACAAGCCAATAATAGTTTTTATGAATGACAATGAACGACAAATGAAAGCGAATGATTCTCGTTTGTTGGCCTGCGTTTAGACTGAACGATTATCGTTGACTTACACTTGTTTGAACTTTTTTTTTGGACAATAATCGTTCCATCTAAAAGTGCCCTCGTATGTCTCATCTCTCTTTTTGCCAGTATTTGCCATTTTGTGGGAAAGTTCGGAGGACCCCATAAACATGAGTTTATTGATGAAATAAGCAGGTTGGGACAATGTTTATTTCAAATGTATGGACAGTTTAGGGATGTTTGTCTATCATATTCAGGTCCGGCTTCTGAAACTCCTGGCAATTAGCTGTACAGGCTGTATCAGAGAAGAACATGCAGGCCATCCCAACTGATTAACGGTCTGTGTAACACAAGAGAATGGGTCTGATTCACACAAGCTGTTAATACTGAGCATACATTACATTTACTTCCACAATACAGACCAAATAAATAGGGAAGTAATACAGAGGGAAAACATGTTTCTGTGAAAATGGTCTTTAGCAAATACTAGAGGGGGGGGGGGGGGGATTTATGTATTGAATTACTGGCATTAAAAAGCCACAAAAATTTGCGCAAATCACACTTGTAATATAGAGGAAATCTAAACCCACTATGAGCATTCTACCACATAGGTATGTGTCAGGTATGTGTCTCTTAATAAATTTTCTGCCAGTCTAGGTAAGTTTCCTCCATGTATCAAACACATTAAAAAGTATTTATACTTTATTCCGTCATGTTTGAATGCTGGACTTTCCAATGCAGGCACAGTTGCTCTCCAAAGACAATTGTATAATGTTGTATACAGTCATTGTAAAAAAAAACGTCCTGGCACTGTAAGGAGTTGCTGGAATCGGATGAAACTTTCTGTGTGATTGTAACGTTGATATAACTGAGTGACTACAATATCAGAGGAAAAGGAGGATTTATTACAGAAAACGGAACACTTAAAGGGAGGCTCTGGTACCAGTTGTTCCACCTCTAGCTTGGATATAAGATGTGATACAGGCGGGCATGGAGGCTCTGGTACCCTATGGTACTGCCTCTACCTTGGATACAAGATGTGATACAGGAGGGCATGGAGTCTCTAGTACCCTGTTGGGCCGCCTCTAGCTTGGATAGAAGATGTGATAAGCACGGGCATAGAGGCTCTAGTGCCCTATTGTACCACCTCTAACTTGGATACAAGATGTAATACAGATGGACATGGAGGTTCTAGTACCCTGTTGGGCCACCTCTAGCTGGGATACAAGATGTGATACTGTCAGACATGGAGGCTCTAGTACTCTGTTGGGCCGCCTCTAGATTGAATACAAAATGTGATACTGGCGGGCATGGAGGCTCTAGTACCCTGTTGGGCCGCCTCTAGATTGAATACAAGATGTGATACTGGTGGGCATGGAGGTTCTAGTACCTTGTTGGGCCACCTCTAGCTGGGATACAAAATGTGATACTGTCAGACATGCAGGCTTTAGTACCCTGTTGGGCTGCCTCTAGCTTGGATACAAGATGTGATACTAGTGGGCATGGAGGAACACATGTTCCGTATGGTATCCTGTAGTATTCTGGTCTATATGTGCTGTAACTGAGCATCTAGATCATGCAAACACGTAGGCTGTCGAAGTTGGGGTCCCAGATGGTCCCATACATCTTTTAGTGATACATTTGGAGACCAAGCAGGCCATGTAAGTGTGACAATGTTGGGGGGACATTCCTGTGACCCCCTTGTGGGTTCGGCCTGAGCATTATCCCACTGGAAAATGCATCTTGGTAGCTGTCATGAGGGGAACACATGTGGCTGCAGGATGTCCTGAACATATCACTGAGCTGTCATTGTCCCTCATACCACTATTATGAGTGACTGACTGTGGTATGCGATGGACCCCCAGACCATCACACCAGCAGGGGGCAGTGTGCAGCTTTACAGCAAAGGCAGGGTTGAGGCGCTCACCCCTAGGTTTCCAGATAAGAACATGGCCGTCATCAGCGGTCAAACTAAACCTGGATTCGTCGCTAAAGACAACCCAGTTTCACTCCGCAGCAGTCCAGTTTAATTGTTCACGACACTACAGCATATGCTGCAGTTACTATGAGAAATCAGCAACATATATATAACAAGCTAAACACATTTTTAATAGTAATAATTATTAAATATCATTATTCTAAACATATATCATTCCCTTCATCCTTTTTTTCCACAAAAGAATGTTTAGCAGCACTCTCTTTACTGTAGACTGTGTGTAATCCTTGTGTTTAATGAAGTGGAAGATATCTGTTAGATTTATTTCACATTAGGAAGAAAACAGCAAGCCATGAGCATCTGCTTAGCTATTAATTGTTGACAGCTTTTTTTTTCCCTATAATTTACTTTGTAGGATGAAAATTCAATTGAAAAAGAGGCAAAATTTCTTAGTGCTAAGAGTTATTTTTAATTATAACTTAGAACTACGTAGTGACAGAAAGCTAATTTGTGAGTAAGACAATGGAAAAATTGAAAAAAGTTATTTGATAAAACATGGTATGCAAATAGGGATGCTGCAATGCCTTTGCAGCGCCACCTACTGGATGGCCTGTTAGTTAGTCAGACATTATTTTATAAGGAAGTTGCCTTCCAGGAGGTGGCGCTGCAGAGGCATTGTACCATCTTCAATTTGCATAACATTTTCCAGAGTCTGAAAGGGTATATCCTCTCTCCTTAAAGAGAGCACCTAGAAGGTGAATGAGGGGACTTATAAGGCCATGCATGCTCCTCTGGGAAATATATGCAAATAAGGAAGATGGAACAACACCTCTGCAGCACCACCTATTGGATGGGAGCATTCCTGCAAATCACTGTCAGACCCTTTATACAAGCTCTTATAACAATGATTTGGAATTGAAAACCAAACCAGAATACCATACATATATGACTGTTTGGGGGAGGTTCCCTCATCAGTGTGCAGTAGGTTTCTCAATCATTGTTATAAAGACTTGTATAAAAGCCTTGACATTGCTTTGCAGGAATGCTGCCATCCAATAGGTGGTGCTGCAGAGGTATTGTTCTGTCTTCCTTATTTGCATATATTTCCCTGAAGAGCATTGCAAGATCTATAGATCTACAATTTGGCAGCTTCCACAAGGTGAAACATTATCATTATATGTTTTATCAAGGGTGTGAAAGGGTACTGTTTCCCATTGTGGCGATTGCCAATTAGGAGACCTAGAGGTGTTGCAATGTTTAAAATTTAGCATGCAAATTGAAGATGTTATAATGCCTCTGCAGTATCACCTATTGGAAGGCAATGCTCCCCTGGAAAATGTTACTATGTAATGCTTTTAGGGGAGAGTATTTCTCATTTGCACAATTAGGCCTCATGTCCACGGGGAAATGAAGAATTAAAATCCGGAGCGGTTTTCCTGCACACGGATCCGCGCGCCCATAGGGATGCATTAGACACCCGCAGGTAGTTAAATACCTGCTTATGTCATTTTTCCCTGCAGGCGCGGGTCCCGCGTGCAGGAAAAAATGCGGACATGCTCCATTTTAGTGCGGGGCTCCCGCGGGGATGGCTCCCGCAGGCTTCTATTGAGGCCTATGGAAGCCGTCCACATCCGCGGGAGACCCGCGCCTGAATTAAACTCACCTACTCCGGACGGTACGGGTCTTCCCTTCTTCGCGGCCGGATCTTTCTTCTGCAGCCCGGCGGATGTGCCCGGCACGCAGCCGGCGTGCCGAGCACATCCGCAGGGCCGAAGAAAGGAGATCTGGCCGCGAAGAAGGGAAGACCCGTACTGTCTGCAGCAGGTGAGTTTATTCTTATTTTAATGCCTCATGTCCGCGGGGCAGGAGGGACCCGCTACGGATTCTCCATGGAGAATCCGTAGCGGGCCTGATTTTCCCCGTGGACATGAGGCCTTACTCTTTTCTAGGATTCTATGAAAAAAGTCATCATCTCCCACAGTCCTGTTACTAGACGTATGCAGTATTTGTTATATGTGTGAAATTACCATTTCAGTATTTCCAAATTATATTATTAAATCACTTACTTGATATCATAGTACTTGCCCTAGAAACATTACATAGTAAGATAGTATGTAAGGCTGAACAAAGACATATGACAGCCTGTTATCCTGTAATGATCGGATCCATGGGGGCAGCTGAGAGTACTCACCCCCTCACCTGGTTCCCGGATTTGTCCCCCGATGGGATCTATATACGCGGACCTAACCCCGGCTTCGGCGCATGTGCACGTCAGTATAATGGCAGATGTATTTGCAAAAGTCCAGGATTGCCAGGAAAATTTAAAATCTCCCTGCTCCTGGCTACCAAATAGCTAGGAGCCTGGAGATGTCACTGGGGGCCGCGGTATGCGGTTACTGGTCAGGTGATCGCCGTTATCGATCGGTGAGAGGAGATGAAACATCTTCCCGGAGGCCTCCAGATTCAAATCTCGATGCCATCCTACTCCACGGACCATCCCCTGCTTCTGAGCCTGCACCCGCCAGCAAAATGCCAGACGCATGCGCAGGAAACGGGAACCTGGGAAATTTTAAATCTCCTTGCTCCCGGCTACCAACAGTCACAGAGTGCCTTGAGCAGTGACCAGTGGCCTCGTTGAGTAGTCCCCGGTTACATGACATCTACCTTAGGCCGGTCTCACACGACCGGATAGAAATTGCTGATTCTGCATGCGTTTGATCTGCGGTAATCCGCGGATCAATGAAATGCATTGGATTACATAATTCCGCGCTCAAATTAGCAGGTCGGAATTACGTAATCCACTTTTACCGCGGATATCCATGACATAGAGCCCATTGTGCTCTATGGTCGAAGATATAACTGCAGCCTATAAGTAACTACATTATGTACAGGCTGTGGGTATCTGTGCCATCGCTAAGCGTTGGCGCGGCAAATATAAACAAAGGTGAACGGTGCATGACCGCCTGTGTGAGTACGCAGTTTTGTGCAGTCCGTTACGCGGCCGTACGTAGGGCCACAACCAGGCTCACATCTGGGATGCGCTGCGGGCCTCCACAAGCGGATCCCGCATATGGCCGTGTGAACCCAGCTGTATTCAGATCGTTACCTGTAAAATGTAATTTACAAGAAGTCCCCGGGAACGCTCGCCTTCCTGCAGTTCCTGGAGCAGCTTGTTGAGCGCCTTCTGCGTAAGACACCCACACGTCAGCAAGCTTACGAAGCCTCACAGAGCACCACTTTACATCCCATCCCGGCCACTGAGGTCAAGATATACCCTCAAAAAAAGCATGAGAGGAGGGGGGATACCTGATTTTATTGCCCCATGTGTTCATTCCAACCAGCCTCTGTAATCACCCCTGTATTCGGACATACTACACAGTTTACATCATTACTTTTATCGAAGATTTGGGGAATGACAAAAAATGGAGATGGGGGGGGGGGGATTATTTTTAGGGAGTGCATTTTTATCTGCTCAACTGAGCAATTGGGCCTTAAATTTATTCAGTTGTGCCCTGAAATCCAATGGGTGTTCCCTCCATTGTAGGCCTAGCCATGTGTCTTGTAAGTAGATTAGGGCCACATTGGGTATGTTTCTGAACACAGGACAAACAGGGGTATCCAATTTGGATTGCAAGTCTTCATTCATATGTGTGCTGTACCAAAAAAACTATTTTTAAAATGACACAATTGCCAAAAAAATGAAAATTGTAATTTTTTTCCTTCTGCTTTGCTTAGATTCATTCAAAAACTGTCGGGTCAAAATACGTAGTACACCCATAAATAAATTTGTTAAGGGGTCTAGTTTTCAAAATGGGGTCATTTGTGGGGGTTCTATATTGTTTTGGCCACTCAAGGGCTCTACAAGTGGGCAATGGGGTCTGAAACACCTTCAAGCAACATCTTTGTTCTGAAAGCCACCAGCTGCTCCTTTCAGTTTTGGCCCCGTTGTGTGTACGAACATAATATTAGGGCCACAACGGGTATTTTTCTGAACACGGGACAAACAGGGGTATCCATTTTGGGGTGTAAATTCTCATTTCCATGTGCACTATAGAAAAAAACTGCCTTTGAAATTACATATTTGCAAAAATAGGAAATTTAATTTTTTCTCCTCTAAATTGCATTAACTCCTGAAAAAAAAACTGTGGGGTCAAAATACTCACGACAACCCTCGGTGAATAAATTAAGGAGTGTAGTTTTTAAAATTGGGTAATTTGTGGGGGGTATCTATCATTCTGACACATATGAGACTTTGCAATCTTGGCTTGGTGTAGGAAAACAAAGTGTTCCTCAAAATGTTGCTAATTAATCAATTTCAAATTTGTACATCTCCTAGATGGTTAAAAAAAAAACTAAAACTTTTCAAACGTGCATCCAAAATAAAGTAAACCAATGGAAATCTATATCTTATCAAAGATTTGTACAGTATATTTGATATATTACAATTGAAAATGTGAAGAAAGGACAATCTTTTAAAAATTTTCCCAATTTGGGCACTTTTAATAAATATACACAAATTCTATCAGACTATTTTCACCACCTAAATAAAGTACAACATGTGGCGAAAAAACAATGTCAGAATCACTTGGGTATGCAAAACCTTTACGGAGCTATTCTATGTTAAAAAGACACATGTCAGATTTCCAAAATTTGGCAAATAGGCTTAGTCACTAAGGAGTTAAATGTTGAATTCACAGGACAGGGGAAAACTTGCAGATCATTGGGGGCGTGAAAGCTGTAGGTAGGTAGGTACACCCCCGTAGGTAAGTATCTAACTTCTGTATGGCTAAATTACAATGCACAATGCATATTTCAAAGTGCATTGTAATGACCATACAGAAATGCTGACATGCACTTCACACAACGGGACAACCCCTTTAAGGACTGCTCTCATCAATGAAGCACTCTGGACTAATTTCCTTGATGCCTCTTTAGACAACCATAGACTCTTCAGTATTGCATTCAGCTGCAAAACTGCACAAAATCCTTTCAACCACACCTTTCTAAACAGAGGATTTATTACAGGTGTTACTGCTGCTGATAGCTGCTTGAAGCAAACATCAGAGCAACTGTGGAAGCAAGGCAATGTGTGCTTGATTTCAAGTGTGTGTGACCTAAAATCCGGTGAATAGTTGGGAGACTTTATAAGGGAGTCACATATCTATTTACTGTTATTTTTTACTTAATTTACTTAATTACTTGACTTTTATCTGAACCATTCCTATTAAGAATATGCTGCATGATTGACAATGCTGTCCAGTGTACATTTTGGGCCATGAATACAGTCCTTGAGCAGCTGCTTGAGGGCGTATATTGCTGAACAAGATGTGAGCATGTTGGGCATTTGAAATCCCAGATCCTGGATCTAAATGAGCAGCTTGTAAGACTAAGATCCATTGACAACATGGAAAAGAGTATGCTGCTCACTGAGGAGACACTCACTGGGGCAGATGTGGGGGTGGATGGTAGCACGAGAGTGCAGGATGAGCAGATAGCTAGTTGGGTGACAGACGTAGGGGTAGAGGAAAAAGGGCCAGATAGGCTAGACCTGCACTGGCACACCCCAACAAGTTTGCAAAGTTGGCAGATGAGGTGAATGCCATTACAGGGTTAGCACTGCTGCTGTATGATATTCTCTCTGACCAACGGGGGGTGTCTGCTCCAGTAAGAAGGGCAATAGAAGCACTGGGCAGGCAAGACAGGTTGTGGAAGTGGGGAACAGACAGGGAAATCTGCGACAAAGCCTGGGATTGTCTAACGGTGTGTTTGACATATCGCTGTTTAGGTTGACACATCGCGGTTAAGGTTGACAAATTACTGGGAGGGGCTGGTGAAGATCGAGTGGCCATGGTATCTGTTGCACCTATGACAAAGTTAGAGGTACATTTCAGAAATTTGGATGTATGCTGAGGATAAGAACCTCCAAAGCAGTATTTTCTAAATTGGAGTGGTTATTAATGGTACACTTTCTGATTGGGTTGCCATCACTAGTGAGGTACCACAGGGGGCAGTATTCCAGCACTGTCCAAACCCTGCAGGATGTATAAAAATGAGTATGGCTCCCAGTGTGCTAAGCACCGAACATGGTAACATAGTGGGGTAAGAGAGGTAATACCCAAGTCTCCCCTTTTTTCAGGAGGGAGAATTGTGTATCCTTAACTAGTGTATTTTTTTGTGCTCCAAGCCCTGTGTAGTGGCTGGCGCTTGTAATTGCAACTGCAGTGCTCATTGGAATCAATAGGAGCTGCACCTGCAATTACAAGCGCCGACCACTACACAGGGGTCAGAGCCAGGGCTTCCACTCCAACTTGGCCCTATCAGCTGACACCCGCTGAGCTGGGGTCCTGAGCAACGAGCCTGAGGATAAGTCATCAAAAGTATTTTCATGGAAAACTTCTTTAAGACTGTTGGGTTGAAGCAAAGGAATCCAGATCTCTTCAAGGTCAGATACATAGTAACATAGTAGGTTAGGCTGAATGAAGACAATGTCCATCTTGTTCGGCCTGTTTCAACCCCCTTGTTGATCAAGGGGAAGGCAAAAGACCCCAAGAGGCAGAAGCCAATTAGCCCATTGGGAGGAAAAATTCCTTCCCGACTCCATAATGGCAATCAGAATAATCCCTGGATCAACCTTTGATAGTTCCTACTTGAATGTCAGACCCAGAACAACAACCCGCTGGTCAGCTAATGTCTATATCTTGTAATACCATAACGCTCTACATAGATGTCTTGTACCCTCCTAAACACCTCAATGGATTTTGCCATCACCACGTCTCACTGCTCTTACACTAAAGAACCCTCTTCTGTGTTGGTGATAAAACCTGCTTTCTTCTAGACATAGCGGATGCCCTCATGTATTTATACATAGTTATTTGATCACCCCTTAGCCGTCTTTTTTCCAGGGTGAATAATCCTAATTTTGATAGCCTCTCTGGGTATTCTAGTCCTCTTATTCCATTTTTTTTTATTTAGATGCCCTTCTTTGAACCCCCTCAAGCACTGCAACAACTTTCCTGAGCACCGGTGTCCAGAACTGTATGCAGTATTCCAGGTGGGGACTGACAAGTGCCTTATATAGTGGGAGGATAATGTTCTCGTCCTTCACCCTTATGCTTCTTTTAATGCACCACAAGACTTTATTAGCTTTTGCAGCAGCTGACTGGCATTGGTTGCTCCAGTTAAATCTACAATCCATTAGTACACCCAGGTCTCTTTCCATAACACTTTTCCCTAATTGTACCCCATTTAGCGTATATTGGTGACACCTGTTTCTCCTGCCCGTCCGCATAACCTTACATTTATCAACATTCAACTTCATTTGTAGTTTTTCTGCCCAAGACACCCCCCCTTCCCCATCCCCAAGATATTGTAGAGTGTTCACTGTACAAGCTAATATCAAGTCTCAAGGGAATGGAAAAGACCAGATAAAAAGTTTTACATCCCTAGGAAGTATCTGCTCGATTAATAAGATGTAGCAAACTGGGATAGAGTCCCTAAGGTCAATGTTCCAGTGGCTAAAATCTCCAAAACAGCAGAATTACTCTTCAAGGATATTGGATACCCTAAAGATCCCATAGACAGAGGGCAGAAATATATCTAAAAAAAATAATTGGGAAGCTTTCACCTTCCTCATTTAAACGTAGTATAGCTGCTACTCTTATAGCCAGGTTTCTTCAAGTCTGGACCAATCAGTTAGAATCTCACATTTAGAACAAGACTTGCCCTGAACAGGTCTTAGAATCAGTCCCCACGATGTTCAAACCAATAGGATTCGCTGCTGTTATTAGTGTTCTGTACGTGGGGAAGGCAGGGAACACATTGATACCATGCTATCTGCTAAGCTGTGCCCCATAGTAAAAAAAAAAAGAATAACAAAAAAAACTAAAAACCGTAAAATGTGTAAAGAAATGAAAAAAGTTACTAAAATACTAAAGTGTGCAAAAATAAGAAAAGGAAACAAAAATAAACTGAAAAAACAATTAAAAAATAAAACCTAAAAAAATTAAAACCCATCAAAAAAAAAAACGAGTGTACACCTATTTTAGACATACTGCGTGCCATGTACACCTTCTGCATAAGTGTCAGGTGGTCATTCATTAATACGTCTCTGTCTGTTATGGAAAACATAAAATATTAACTTAAAACTTAAAACCCCTAGCCACCAATTTTACTGTCTTCTACCCCAACCCTGTAAGCTTTTGCACCTTTAGTAAAAAGAAATTCCATAACTTGGTTGATTATCATCCAGCAGCTGCAGCTAAAGGAGGAAGATACATTTATAGTGAAAATCGAATTTTTGTTTTTGCCACTATAGCAATGTCATACATTATCTATATATATAAAGACGAAAGCACTCACTGACTGACTGACTCGCCACTAATTCTCCAACTTCCCGATGTCGTAGAAACATAATATATGGCACAAGCACAGATTATGTCTAAAATAGGAAACGTAAAGGGGTCCCAACTCGATTATTCAATTCAAGTGCAAAAGAATTAGCATCCAAATTTTACGTGCGGAATCTGATTCTCTCCCTTCCCAATGCCATAGAAACTTAAAATTTGGCACGAGCATTGATTATGTCATAAATAGGAAAAGTTAATGGGTCCCAACTGGATTATTCAATTCTAGCGCAAAACAATTAGCGTCCTAATTTTACGTAAGGAATCTAATTCTCTCACTTCCCAATGTCATAGAAATTTGAAATTTGGCACAAGCATTGATTGTTAGAAATAGAAAAAGCTAATAGGTCCCAACTCAATTATTCAATTATAGCGCAAAAGAATTAGCGTCCAAATTTTACGTAAGGAATCTAATTCTCTCACTTGAAATTTCGCACAAGCATTGATTATTATGTCATAAATAGGAAAAGTTATTGGGTCCCAACTCGATTATTCAATTCCAAATTTTACGTACGGAATCTAAATCTCTCACTTCCCGATGTCATAGAAACTTGAAATTTGGCACGAGCATTGATTATGTCATAAATAGGAAAAGTTAACCCCTTAGTGAACAAGCCTGTTTGCGCCTTAAATGACCAGGCCAAATTTTGCAAATCTGACATGTGTCACTTTAACAAGGAAAAACACCAGAAAGGTTTTGCATATCCAAGCGATTCTGACATTGTTTTTTCGCCACATGTTGTACTTCATTTAGGCGGAAAAAAAAGACAGATAGAATTTGTGTTTATTTATTAAAAGCGCCAAAATTGGGAAAATGTTGAAAAAATCGTCATTTTTTTCACATTTCCAACTGTAATATCTCAAATATGTGCAAACATAATATAGAAATTTTTGCTAAGATATATATTTCCATCCGTTTACTTTATTTTGGGCGCACATTGGAAAAACTTTCGTTTTTTTTTTAACCATTTAGGAGACGTACAAATTTAACATTACTTTTTAGCATTTTGAGGAGCACTTTGTTTTCCTACACCAAGCCAAGATTGGAAAGGCTCATAGGAGTCAAAATGATAGATACCCCCACAAATGACCCCATTTTAAAAACGACACCCCTTAACGTATTCACTGAGGAGTGTCATTAGTATTTTAACCCCACAGTTTTTTTTCAAGAGTCAATGCAATTTAGAAGAGAAAAACTAAAATTTCATATTTTTGCAAATATGTCATTTTAAAGACAGGACTTTTTTCTATAATACACATGAAAATGAGGATTTGCACCCCAGAATGGATACCCCTGTTTGTCCCGTGTTCAGAAACATACTCATTGTGGCCCTAGTATTACGTCTGTATACATAATAGGGCCCAAAATGAAAGGAGCAACCGGTGGCTTTCGGAACAGAAATTTTGCTTGAAGGAGATTTAGGCCCTATTGCACACTTGTAGAGCCATTGAGTGACCAAAACGATGGAGAACCCCCACAAGTGACCCCATTTTGAAAAGTAGACCCCTTAACGAATTTATCTAGGGGTACGATGACTTTTTCGACTTCACAGTTTTTGAATGAATCTAAGCCAAGCAGAAGCAAAAAAAATTACGATTTTCATTTTTTTGGTAATTCTGTCATTTTAAAAGCAGTTTTTTTTGTACAGCACATAAATGAATAAAGACTTGCACCCCAAAATGGATACCCCTGTTTATCCCGTGCTCAGAAACATACCCATCGTGGCCCTAGTATTATGTCTGTATGCACAATGGGGCCCAAAATGAAAGGAGCAACCGGTGGCTTTCGGAACAGAAATTTTGCTTGAAGGAGATTTAGGCCCGATTGCACACTTGTAGAGCCATTGATTGACCAAAACGATGGAGAACCCCCACAAGTGACCCCATTTTGAAAAGTAGACCCCTTACCGAATTTATCTAGGGGTACGATGACTTTTTTGACTTCACAGTTTTTGAATGAATCTAAGCCAAGCAGATGGAAAAAATTATGATTTTCATTTTTTTTTGGCAATTGTGTCAATTTAAAAACAGTTTTCTTTGTATGGTGTACATAGGAATGAAGACGTTCACCCCAAAATGGATACCCCCGTTTGTCCCATGTTCAGAAACATACCCATTGTGGCCCTAATCTACTTAAAGGAAACATGGCTAGGCCTATAATGGAAGGAGCACCTGTTGGATTTCAGGGTACAGCGGAATAAATTCCAGGCCCTATTGCCCACTTGTAGAGCCATTGAGCGGCCAAAACGATAAAGAACTCCCACAAATGACCCCATTTTAAAAAGAAGACCCCTTAACGAATTCATCTAGAGGTGTACTGCATATTTTGACCCCACAGTATTTGAATGAATCTAAGCAAAGCAGAAGGAAAAAATTACGATTTTCATTTTTTTGGCAATTTTGTCAATTTAAAAACAGGTTTTTTTGTACAGTGTACATAGGAATGAAGACGTTCACCGCAAAATGGATACCCCTGTTTGTGCCGTGTTCAAAAACATACCCATTGTGGCCCTAATGTACTTACGGGACACATGGCTAGGCCCATAATGGAGGGAATGCCCACTGGATTTCAGGGTACAACTGAATAAATTCCAGGCCCCATTGCCCACTTATACGGAAAAAAAATTGAATTCCTAAAAATAATCCCCCCCCCCCACCATCCCTATTTTTGGCATTCCCTAAATATTAGATAAAAGTAATAATATAAACTGCGTTTCATGTCCGAAGACAGGGGTAATTACGGAGGCTGATTGGGATGAGCACATGGGGCAAGAAAACCGGGTATCCCCCCCCTCTTTCTTTTTTGGGGGTATTTCTTGACCTCAGCAGCAGGGATGAGGTGTAAAAAGTGGCGCTGTGAGGCTTTGTAATCTTGCTGCGGTGCAGCGGTCTCGCACAGAAGGCACTCAAGAAGCTGCTGCTGAAACTGCATGAAGTCGAGCGTTCCCGGGGCTTCTTGTAAATTACGGATTACAGGTAGCGATCTAAATAATGCCAGGCTCTCATGGCCGTATGCAGAATCTGCTTACGGAGGCCCGCAGCGGATCCCAGCTGTGACCCTGTGTACAGCCACGTAATGTACTGCGCATAACTGCCTACTCACACAGGCGGTCATGCGCAGTACACCGTTGTTTGTTTATATTTCCCGCGCGGTCGCTTACAGATGACCCAGGTACCCGCAGCCCGTTCACAATGTGTTTGCATATGGGCTGCGAGTATATCCGCGGTCATAGAGCACAATGGGCTCTAAGTCGCGGATATCCGCAGTAAAATATAACATGCTGTGTTCTGTTTTCTGCGAATGGATTCCGTAATTCCGACCCGCTTATTGGGGGGAATTGTGTAATCCAATGCATGCGATTGATCCGTGGATTACCGCTGATCAAGCGCATGCAGAACCCATAATTCCTCTCCGGTCATGCGTAACCGGCCTAATGTTATATCGCTAATTTATCACGTGACCGGGGACCGCTCAGCGAGGTCACCGGTCACTGCTCCAAGCACTCAGCGACCGTTGGTCACTGGGAGCAAGGAGATTTAAAATTTCCTGGGCTCCTGCGAATGTGTCCGGCATTTTGCCGGCGGTCGCATGTGCAGCAGCCGGAAGGGTCCATGGAGGATAATCGCATCTGGATTAAAATGCGGAAGCCTCCGAGAAGATGTTTCATCTCCTCTCACCGATCGCATCGGTGAGGGGAGATGAAACTTCCACTTTTTAAAGAACTTTTACGTGATCGCCATTATGCATTAGGTAACGGCGATCACGTGACCAGTAACCGCATACCACGGCTCCCCGTGACATCTCCAGGCTCTTGGCTACCTTTGGTAGCCAGCAGCAGGGGGATTTTAAATTTCTTGTGCAATCTTTCACTTTTGCGCATGCGTCCGCCATCATGCTGACGGGCGCATGCGCAGAAGCTGGGGTAAGGTCCACGGATTAACATCCCACCAGGGAACAAATCCGGGACCTTGGGTACGTAATTTCATCCCCCGTTACGGATATGATCCGTAAGGGGGGATGAAACTTTAACTTTTTAAACTTTTTTTAACTTTTGACTTTTTTTTTTTTACTTTTTAACTTTATATGATCACCGTTATCCGATGGATAATGATGATCATATAACTGGAAACAGCATACAGCGGTCCCCAGTCATATCTCCCTGCACTCGGCTATCTGTGACAGCCGGGTGCAGGGAGATTTTGAATTTGATGGTCTCGCCGGCCTTCTGCGCATGCGCGCCTCATCGGCGCATGCGCAGAAGCCAGCGGAGGGTCCCGACACTGGCCGGAGGACATGGAGGAAGGAGGGTGAGTATTTTCACCTTCCCTCATGGATCGGATCCATGAGGGGAGGTGAATCTTTTCTTTTTTTTTACTTCTGCACTTTTCCGCGATCGCCGTTATCCATTGGATAACGGCGATCGCGGGTACCGGGAACCGCTCACCGCGGTCCCCGCTGACATCTCCTGCCTCCTGGCTACCTACAGGAGCCGGGAGCCAGGAGATTTCAAATTTCCCTAGCCGCCAGGCCTTCTGCGCATGCGGCTGACATAATGCCGCCTGGCGCGCATGCGCAGAACGCTGGCTTCGGGGCCCAGAGGACCAGGAGAGCAGTGCGGCGGACCCAGGTGAGTAATGTCAGCTTTAACTTTTTTTGCACTTTTTGCAACTTTTATGCGATCGGCGCTATCGATTGGATAGCGGCGATCGCATTGCCGGGGGGGGGGGGGGGGGGTGTCCCCGCAGCCCAGGATGACAGCTCCATGCTGTCGGCTACTTGCGGGCACCGACAGCATGGAGCTGTCACGTCCAGAACCCGAGGGGCTTTATTCTCTGCAGGACACATGTTTTTACGTCCTCAGAGAATAAAGCCCACTTTGGGAGGACGTAAAAACACTATGGGCTGGTCGTTAAGGGGTTAATGGGTCCCAACTCGATTATTCAATTCTAAGCGCAAAAGAATTAGTGTCCAAATTTTACGTACGTAATCTAATGCTCTCACTTCCCGATGTCATAGAAATTTGAAATTTGGCATGGGCATTGATTATGTCATAAATAGGAAAAGCTAATGGGTCCCAACTCGTTTATTCAATTCTAAGCGCAAAAGAATGAGCGTCCAAATTTTACATACGTAATCCAATTCTCTCACTTCCCAATGTCATAGAAACTTGAAATTTGGCATAAACATTGACTGTGTCATAAATAGGAAAAGCTAATGGGTCTTAACTCGATTATTCAATTCTAGCGCAAAAGAATTAGCGTCCAAATTTTACGTACGGAATCTAATTCTCTCACTTCCCGATGTCATAGAAATTTGAAATTTGGCACGAGCATTGATTATATCATAAATAGGAAAAGTTAATGGGTCCCAACTCGATTATTCAATTCTAAGTGCAAAATAATTAGCGTCCAAATTTTACATACGGAATCTAAATCTCTCACTTCCCGATGTCATAGAAACTTGAAATTTGGCACGAGCATTGATTATGTCATAAATAGGAAAAGTTCATGGGTCCCAACTCGATCATTCAATTCTAAGTGCAAAAGAATTGGCGTCCAAATTTCACGTACGGAATCTAATTCTCTCACTTCCTGACTTCATTTTATATAAAGGAAATGTCGCATGGTTACCTCCACGTGGTGTTTCCTGGGTAACGCAAAGAACCATGCAAAATCGTGAACGTATTTTTTTCCTCGGTATCTCTAAAGTAATGACGACTTCATAAGATTTTCCATGAGAACACCAGATAAACACCAGTACCAAATTAACTCGGGCGAAGCCGGGTATATCAGCTAGTACAGTATACACTTATGTGATGTCATTATACACAGGAGAACTAGAGAATTCATTTTGGGGGTAAATAGTATTAATTGAACAAACTATCTGAAAAAAAAAAAGTAGGAAAATGAGGGAAAACTATTTTTTTCCTATTTCTGACAGGTTTTTCCCTGAAAAGGACCTAGAAAATTAATAATTATCCACTCCAATGTTAAATAATAAGAAAGCCCCATGTGTCCGGCAAAAAAAGGATCTAAACCCTTTGGTGTAGGCTAAGAAACAAAAAAAGAAATTCATCTTTAGAATTCACTTTCCAAAGGGTGAAAATTTGATCTAGGCACAAAGGCCCAATACACCCCGAGTTATGAAGAGGTTTACCACATTAAACCATGTTGCTATTTAATCACATTGGTTTTCTCCTTTTTCTAAGTGCCCTTTTACATGGGACGAGTTTTCCGGCAGAAAGCGCCTGACAGTTGTTCCACTAATGATTGTTCCTATGCTTTTCCACAGGAACGATCATCGCTCAATTAATGAAGGTGGAGGGGGACGGGGATTGTTCCGGCTCGCCCTCCTCAATTTACAGCATCCAAGGAGTGGGCCCTCAGCCTAGGAGAGGGCGGGGTAGAGTTTGGGCCTTGTTACAGAGCTCTACCGTCTCCCACCCTGATGGTAGCTTGGGACCCGTCCAAGTACCTGAGGGACGGCCTACAAACAGGGAACCCATGCACGGTGTAATTTACCTAGGCTTAGGGTTGTCACAGGTGACGCCACAGTTCCTTCCTCTGCGGTGAATCCGGGCGATGAAAGAACTGGTCCACACTCGTGGAGTAGTTTGAATTAGCTAAGCCGGGACCGGTCGGCAGTGCCACTTTACTTGAATAAATTTATTTACAGGCCAAACAAGCAAACAAATCACACCAGCAGGATATTCAATACGACTTCACAAACTGGTGCGACAGGGAGGAAAATTACGGGTACACCAAGTCTCAGTTATCTGTATGGTTCCGGGCCTGGCACAACTTCTCTTCTCTCTCCACAGCTCTCTACCAGTCGTCACTCACGTTAAACACACACTCCACTCTGCAACGACGGGTCACCGTCTTCCTTTTCTTTAGTACCTCAGTGGGTAGAAAAGCACCGACCTCTCCTGGGTGTAAATGGGCCCAGGGAAAGTCAGGGTCACTTTTCTCTTTCTTCCATAACGGCCCCCACAGACTGAAGGTGTCTGCGAGGGTCTCTGGCAGCTCCACTCACTCCCCACTGCCAACAACAACCACTTCAACCTTCCAACCAACAACAACACTCCTGCACAACTTGCACCCACATATATATCAAACACCATCATGTGACAAAACAAAATACTTTTCCAGACATAACCCAGACAGTTAACCCATGCAGTGCTGCAGCTATGCAATACACATCATATTTATTAGACAATTTCATTCATGCATGCCCGTTGTTCCGGTCCACCACACATTCACAGTAAACAGGCAGATGTTCATAGATGAACGACTGCCTGTTTATTTGGGCCGACCGTTGTTCAGTTTTTATGCATGCAGAAACTGAACGACGAACAATAAGTAAACAAATTACCATTTATCATTAAAGGGGTTGTCTCACGAAAGCAAGTGGGGTTATACACTTCTGTATGGCCATATTAATGCACTTTGTAATGTACATCGTGCATTAAATATGAGCCATACAGAAGTTATTCACTTACCTGCTCCATTGCTAGTGTCCCTGTCGCCATGGATCCATCTAATTTCGCTTTCTTCTGGCGTTTTTAGATGCGCTTGCGCTGTGCGGTCTTCTTCCTGGTGAATGGGGCCGCTCGTGCCGGAGAGCTGGTCATCGTAGCTCCGCCCCGTCACGTGTGCCGATTCCAGCCAATCAGGAGGCTGGAATCGGCAATGGACCGCACAGAGCCCACGGTGCACCATGGGAAAGGAACCTGCGGTGTATCGTGGGTGAAGATCCCGGCGGCCATCTTGGTGAAGGAAGAAGTAGGAAGAAGGAAGACGTCGCAGAGCGGGGATTCGGGTAAGTAATATGTTTTTTTTTTTTTAACATATCCATTAGGGTTGTCCTGCACCGAACAGGAGGCCTATGGAAAAAAAAACAACCCGTTTCGGCGTGAGACAACCCCTTTAAGTCAGCGCATACATTTATACTGCATCATGTACGTTCAGATTCTTGCTGAATCGCGAGAATCTGAACGATTATTGGTCCGTGTAAAAGGACCTTAACATGTTTATTTCCTTATGATATATGTTTTATACCAAACCTATTTAGGATGCTTCTAAATGTCAGAGTACATGTCATGATGATGATGTGCCATCTACCCTGCAGTTTTGTTTGAATCTAGATCAGTGAACTGGTACCAGGTGTATACTGCTGCGCCAGTGACTAGCTGTAGGGGTCATATGGGGTATACGGACACGTCATTGATGCAGCTAAGTAAACAAAGCTATGAGCAGAGCAGCGGCAAGCAATTAAATGTGAATACAGTTTCTTTTCTTATTTTATCATAATCCCTGGCTTTAGGCTACTTGTTGATTATCTCAGAAAACCCCTTTTAAGTTTGCTCCTTCCTGGATCTAAATATCTGATCGAAGCACTTGCGTCACACGCCCCAGTGAACCATCAGCCCAGTTAGTATTAACATAGGGATGTCAGTGCCAGTAATAATTGTCAGAGGAAGTAGATACTATGTCAGTCTTTGGCTGAGTCTCTCTTAGGAATTATGGGATACTAATAGTAGTATGATTAGTGTAATGAATATTAGTATTATACTGTGTCTATATAGCTAGCACACACTGCTCTGCCCTATAACCTGACCCCAAAAAGGTTTAAGAATAAACCAGCTTATAATTCTCTACTATATAGATTCATTTTTACTAGTCATACTATATATTTTACTACATAGATACATACGCGGTAAAATGATGACTTATTGGTGAATGATGAACTACTACTACCCAGTTTTCCAGAAAATAAGACAGTGCCTTATATTATTTTTTTCTTCCAAATATGCGCTAGGTCTTATTTTCAGGGAATGTCTTATTTTTCCATGAAGAAGAATTTACATTTATTGTTGAACAAAAAAAATGAACATTATATAGTGTTGTCATCACAAACCAGCATAACCAGACAAACTGCGAATCCTATCAAGAATTTCTTGTTACTACCATTATTTCCATATACACACTGTCTGGAGACTGTAACGATCACCCCCTAAAGAATCAAAGTGACACGCTAGTTGCCTGACGTACACACAGGGCCGCAAAAAATAAGGGCTGTAAAGTACCTGGCTCCCACACACTGTCTGGAGACTGTAACGATAACCCACAGCAGTTCCTGGACCACTTGTACAGCAGTTCAGCTTCCGATAATAGCGCCCTCCCCACAGTGGCTCCCAGTATGATAGCGACATCCCACAGCGGCCTCCAGTTTAATGGCTACACCCCACAGTGGCCCCCAGTGTAATAGCTACTCCCCACAGTGGCCCCCAGTGTAATAGCTATACCCCACAGTGGCCCCCAGTGTAATAGCTACACCCCACAGCGGCCCCCTAGTGTAATAGTGGCACCCCACAGCGGCCCACAGTGTAATAGCGACACCCCACAGCGGCCACAAGTCTAATAGTGATACCCTACAGCGGCCCCCAGAATAATAGTGACACCCCACAGCGGCCCATAGAGTAATAGCGACACCCCACAGTGGCCCCCAGAGTAATAGCGACACCCCACAGTGGGCCCCAGCGTAATATTGACACCCCACAGTGGCCCCCAGTGTAATAGTGACATCCCCACCCCCCTTCCCCGAGACCCATATAATTACCCTCTCCTCCTCGTGGAAGCTCTGTTCCTCCTCTGCTTGGCGTTGCTGCTGGCACTGATCCAAGCACACACTGTGACGTCAGTGTGCTGCTGGATGCCTCCTCTCGCTGCTCTCGCAGAACCAAGTAGTAGTAGATGTCAGGGGAGAGGGGAGGAGGATCCCGGCTGCACACTGACATCTCAGTGTGCTCTGGGATGCATATTAACTTTTTCTTCCCTACTTCTGCCTAAACTCAGCAATTCCAGCAGCCTGTTTGGTTGTTTGGTGAATCAGCCAACCCAAACAACCAATCAGTATGCTGGAATTGCTGAGTTTATGCAGAAGTGGGGAAGAAAAAGTTAATATGCCTCCGGGATCAGCGCGGCTAGCTGCGGCTCTGAGTGAATGTCGGCAGGGGAGCCGCGGCCCCTGCCGGTATTCACAAGTGGTGAGTGGCGATGGCGGTGCGTGCCAACAGGGAAGGCCCTGCGTACCGCCTCTGGCACGCACCGCCATAGGTTCGCCACCACTGTCTGGATCATGCAAACTTATAGGCTCTCAAAGTTGGCATCCCAGATCTTCTCATAAATCTTCTATTAGTGATAAATCTGGCGACTGGGCAGGCTACGGAAGTTTAGCAATACTGTGGAGGCATTCCTGTGATACCCTTGCTGTATGTGGCCGAGCATTACCCTGCTGGAAATAGCCTCTTGGAAGCCGTGCCATGAGAGACAACACATGTGGCATCAGGATGTGTTTAACATATGGCTGAGCTGTCATTGTCCCTCGTACCACTACTAGGGTTGACTGACTGTAGTATATGATGGCCCCCCTCAATCATCACACCAGCAGGGGGGCAGTGTGAAGCTCCATAGGAAAGGCAGGATTGAGTCACTCACCCCTAGGTCTCCGGACACGAACATGATCATCATCAGTACCCAAATTAAACCTGGATTCGATGCTGAAGACAAGACAGTTCCACAACACAGCAGTCCAGTTTCATTGTTCATGGCACCACTGCAATGGAGAAAATGGTGGGTGTCAAAGGCAGTACACATAATGGGAGCTGTGAGACCAAATGTCTTTCAGCCAAGCATCTGGAAATGGTTCCAACAGACACAGCGGCCTGTAACGATGGTCTCTGGATGGCAGACAACGAAACAGATGGAGCTGCTCCTGCTTCTTGGACGATCAGAAGATCCTCTCTATCGGTGGTCTGCTAAGGGTATCCTAAGCCTGGTTGCCTTGTGTGCATGCCCTCACACATCCATTGGTCCCATCACACATCCACTAGTTACAACCCCTCCTTGCTGTCGGATCAGAATGGCCCAGGTGGTGGGCAATTCATCAATATGACCATCCAGCTTCTCGCATTCCAATAAAGCACCCACTCTCAAACTCTATTAAGTTGGTGAATTATCTTTGATTGCATAGTAGAGGTGTCTACTGATCAACATGCTGCACACAAGCGGAAAAAGAGGTCCACTGCACACAAGTAGACTCTGCAAGCCTTTTTATAGGCCAAGGGTGGAACCACTTGTAGGGCCTCAGGTGGCAAGACTGTTCATCTATTCACACCACAACTTTAATCATTTGCATATCTGCCTGTTTTGCCTCAACAAAAAGAAGTTCTTCTATGTGTTTGATTTTTTTTTTTCAACAAAGAGTGCATGTAACCTCAGCTGGAATGGAGCATGATAAAAAATGGGAGATTTAGCAATATTGGTGCATCAATGCACTCCAGTGAAACAGAGTAATCGGCATACTGCACAACCTGTGGGTCAGACTGCTGTAGTCTTAAAACAACTCTACTGAAAATTGAGGTTAACCAAACTTTTGCCCTTTTTCTCCAGGGGAGGTTTCTGTTGTCCTGGAGCTCTTTCCATAGTTTCCATAGACTTGGATGGCCACATTTACACTCTTTCAGGAGTTGTTCACACAAAATGGGGGTCCTGCACCTATAATTTACATCCTGTGAAAAACATTCCTCAGGCCTCCCTTACACAGGGCGTTTGCAGAAACGCAGCGTTTTTCAATGCTGCGTTACTGCAGATTCCGCCCTGTTTCAGCAGCGCTGGCATACTTTATGCCAGCCTTTTGGCTGCGTTTTCAGCTCGGCTGAAAACGCAGCCAAGAATGCTGAAAAGAAAAAAAAAAAGCAATACTCACCTAGCCGCTGCAGTCCGTGTCGCGGCGGCTGGTCTTTGCCGCTGATTCGGGATTCCTCGGCACTCCCAAGTCTATTGCCGGACGCCAGGTTTGAGAACTCCGTCTCCGGCAATAGAGTGCTGTGATTGGTTGTCGGTGCTTGCTCGATGCCCAATCACAGCCCTTCATTGACTGTCTCAGCCAATCAGAGCTTGCCGGCTCCTCCACTTTATTGTCTGGCTGACTGCATATCTCCAGGGCTTACGGCCATTGCGCCTGTCCTGCGGCGATTGTGCCTGCCTTATGGCGATTGTGCCTATGGCAACCGTGTCTGCTTTGCAGACCTTCAGGTATTGTATTTTTGGCTTTTTCTGTGAATAATGTCTTTGTTTTTTCCCTCACCTCTGTGATTTTATGTCATTCACTTTAAGACCTTTTCTGTGTGCTGCAGCTGTTACGCACAGGCAGAACTACTTTTAAGAAATAACAGCAGGTTTGCCTCACCTCCTACTGTGTTTCCCCGAAAATAAGCAGATTTTTTCGAATTTTCAGGGGGTGGGTGGTTGGCTTGAAATATAAGCCCTAGCTGCTTTATATAAAAAGGAATACATTACCTAGCATACTTTGTCCAGGACCCTCTCGCTGCTCTCCAGAGCTCCGCCGCACATCCTGCAGTCCATGGCTGCCCACAGACGATCATTGCCTGGTTCTGGGATTCATACATAAATCCCGCCTCCAGGAAACGATAGCTCTGATTGCTTCTCAAGAGCTACTCAGCCAATCAATGCAGTGCTTGATGAACCAATGCAATGGCTGCAATTCGTTCATCCAGGGCTGCATTGATTGGCTGGGCAGCGGTCGTAGAACTAATCACAGCAGTCACGTTGTGGAGGCGAGTTTTATTGGGCAATCAATGCCTTGCTTTATTCATGCTTTTTTTAAAATATTTGTTTACTTTTTAGTGTACTTCTCTGTAACTTATCAGCTAACGTTGTAGTTCACATAAAAACCACTGCTGCATGCGTAAACCTGCAAGTAATGCATAGTGGTCGGACTGGTGACTTTAAACATCAACTGAGGCCGCTGCTGCCAGGCACTATGTGTATTTGCTGTTTACCTGTTGGATTTTCTTTTTGTTTTATATTAACCACAAAAAATCAGTCAAGTAAATAAGCCGCAATCCCAGGGTGACACAATATGTGAAAACAGAAGGCCACAGAGTAAAGCTTGTAGATTTGTGCATTGTTACTGTTTAGCGTAGCATAATTGAACTCCCCAAACCCTACTGATAGCTGCGTATGGACTGCATATAATTCATAGTGGCCGGATTGGTGACTATGCACGAAATCTGAGGTCATAAACAAAGAACTGCAATATTCCCCACGCGAAAGTGTTGTTTGTCTGCTTTGCTGCTATATACAATGACAGCAACAAAATATACCCTCTCCCAAGGTACAGACCACATTTCATACAGGCATATGAAAGGCATGCTCCCTTCAACAGAACCTCATTTAAGTTCTCTGCTGGTATACAAGCTTTCACACCCAGCAGCAAGTTCTCTTCCCTAATAATAGACCACGTTATATAGGCATATCTTTCTCTGGTCCCTCCAATATAAACCTGGTAAACAAGTTTTCACAGCAGCAGCAATAAATCCTTTGTAGAATACCTGTCCCTAACATACTACATGTCATATATGCATATAATCAAGATGTAGCTGCTCTGTCCTGAGCTCAACTGTAAATTTCCTCTGGTTACACTGTGCCTAAGTTATATATGGTTAGGTCATGTGATGCAAGCATTCCATGAAACCGCTGGCCATATGCAAGATGGAGGACACATTTGGTGACATCAAAGTGCCCTGGATGCGGATTAGCTGCACTCTGACCCTTGTAGCAGACATAATGGTAAATTCAATATCCCCATGATTTTCACCAAAAATTGGGTCAGACTTGCTAGATTTTGCTAAAATTATGGCGATTTTAGCACGCAGCCAGTTAAGTGTATCCCTACTAACTATTCATCCAGTTCTAACTCCACCCTCATTTTCATTACTTAGTCTCAGATCACATATGCTAGCTTTCCTTCTATCTCTCTGATTGCAATCGTCCATTCCCTAGTTTAAACACTCATCCAACCTTCTAACCATCTTCTCCTGCAGCAGAGCTGCACTTTCCCTATTGAGATCCATCTCTACAGTAGAACCAAACAAGGTCAGTCCAATTCTCCAGAAACTCAAATCCCTCCTTCTTGCACCAACTCTTGAGCCACTTATTTACCTTCCTAATATCCAGCTGCCCCTCCGGTGTGGAATGTGGGAGGAGAAGTATTTCAGAAAATACTACGTTGGAGATCCTTGCCCTAAGTTTGTATCCTCCCTTAAACTATGGTATTGGCGCCAATGAGTGCCATGACCGCTGGTTCCTCACCAGCCCCTCGCAGTAATCTGTCAACCCAATCCATGATATGTTGAACTCAAGCTCCAGGAAGACCACACACAGTTCAATAATCACAGTCTTTGTGGAAGATGTCCCTGTCGGTTTCCCTAATAATTTAGTTTCCCATTACCAACACCTGTCTAGCCTGATCCGCGGCAGAATAGAGCATGCCGCATTTTTTCTCCCACGCGTGAAAAACGCAATTCTTTTAAAATGCCATCCGCGGGTTCAAAAATCTATTTAATGGACCGCGGATGGCCAATGATTCCCTATGGGCAAAATCTGCTGCAGATTCCACGGCGAAAATCCGCAATTCCTTTTAGCTAGTGGACATGAGGCCTAAAATGGTATTTTTTCTTGCATGCGGATATCCCCACCTATAGATAGCAATGTGGCCGATCTGCACGGAATCCGCACTAAAATGGAACATGCTGCGTTTTTTTTCCGCGCGTGAAAAATGCAAATTGATTAAAATGCCATTTCCAGGTGCAAAATTCAGTTTAATTGATTGCAGATGTCCAATGATATTCCTATGGGCAAAATTTCACCTGCGGAATCAGCAATTCAATTTTGCTAGTGGACATGAGGCCTAAGTCACACACTTAAAAAAACAAAACCACGCTTTAAATCAAGCCACTCACAGTTTGCACACTCACGCTATTGTTTTCTTTAAATAGCTTAGCAAAAGTAACTCCTCCAATTAGTCCTCTGTTTGAAATGGGGTAGGTGCAAAGGTAGGTATAGGATACATCAAACTGGCAGAGAATTTCACTAGAAAAGCAATGGTGTGCTTCATTTTAACATTAAACTTAATTTATCATGTTAACACAGTGATTTTCAATCATTACAAGCAATATGAGTGATGGCATTATCTCAAGCAAAATGTATTGATAGTGGCCTTATGTCAGATGACCGAAGCACCTGTGTAAGTACAGCAGACTTCAATCAACACCACCCAACTAGCCCTCCCATTAGCCACAGTACACTCGCCAAACTGCTTTATAAATTACCAGAAACAGGTTTTGATGCAGATAAATCAAAACGCGGACGATCAAAAACCATTACTGATGAAGCATTAATAAGGGCAGTTCTGGCCTGCCTCATTTAGCAAGGATCCAGTGTGTAGCACCCATCATCTGTCTCAAGAACATGGGGTTAGTCGTGCCTCCGTACTACGAGTTTTGTCTACACCTAAATTGCAACCTTACAAATTACAAATGCTGCAACACCTGAAAGAATCCCCCAGACCTTCAGATGGCATTTAGCAAAAGCTAATAAAGTCTTGGGGTGCATTAAAAGAGGTATAGGGGTGAAGGATGAGAACATTATCCTCCCACTATATAAGGCACTTGTCAGGCCTCACATGGAATACTGTGTACAGTTCTGGTCACCGATGCTCAGGAAAGATGTTACAGTGCTGGAGGGCGTTCAAAGACGGGCAACTAAACTAATACATGGAATGAAGGGACTGGAATACCCAGAGAGGCTATCCAAATTGGGATTATTCACCCTGGAAAAAAGACGGCTATGGGGCGATCAAATAACTATGTGTAAATACATGAGGGGACAATACAAGGATCTCTCTCATGATCTGTTTATACCCAGGACTACGAGGGTAACAAGAGGGCATCCGCTACATCTAGAAGAAAGCAGGTTTTATCACCAACACAGAAAAGGGTTCTTTACTGTAAGAGCACTGAGACTGTGGAACTCTCTGCCTGAGGATGTGGTGATGGCAAAATCCATAGAGGAGTTTAAAAGGGGACTTGATGTCTTTCTAGAGGGGAAGGATATTGCAGGATATAAATTTTAGGTTAATTGTTAATCCGGGTATACAGGCAGGTAGGAACTATTAGAGGTTGATCCAGGGATTAGTCTGATTGCCATTAGGGAGTCGGGAAGGAATTTCCCCCCAAAAGGGCTAATTGGCTCCTGCTTCTTGGGGTTTTTTGCCTTCCTCTGGATCAACATGGGAGGATTAATAGGCTGGACTAGATGGACATTGTCTTCATTCGGCCTTACATACTATGTTACAAAATAGATAGCATAGCAACTTGCAATAAATTCTTGTTCTTCCAATTAAAGGCTGTTCAAGAATGAAGCAAATTTGTTTAAGAATGGTGAAGTTAAACAGAATCACAAATACTGGTCAGACATCTCTCTGATGATCTTGCATGGTGGATAAGTATCTGCCTATATTTCTCAGCATTGAGGACACAATTTAATCCTGACCAAATACCCAATTGCATTCACTAAGATACAGACCCAAATTTGCAAGGAACCTCCATGATACTTCACTCTTGCCTGCAGACACTCATACCACTTTCCAGCCCTTTGGTGAACAAACTTCCTTCTGTTACAGCCAAATATTTCAAATTTTGACTCAGTCCAGAGCAGCTGATGCCATTTCTCTGAATTCCAGTTCTTATATTTTATACTTAGCCGAGTTCCTTGGTCTTGTTTCTACATTAAGAGGTATGTTTTTTTGCCACAAAGACCACTTCTAGCTAGACTTCTCCAACTAGTTGATGCGTGTACCTGGGTCCAACTGGTTTCTGTCAGTTCTAAGCTGATAGACATGTTCCAATTTCAAAGGAAAGTAAGCATGTGTCTAAGCTGCAGAACTAAACGTTTCTTGACCGACAACCACGTCTGTTGTCCTCAACATTGCCCGGTTCTTTGGTCTTCTTCTAAAGAGCTTGAACATCTTATCTTGAAACCTGTCTGCTTTAAAATCTTTGCCTGGGAAAGACCTTTCTGATACAGTAAAACTACCTTGTATCTTTTTGCTGTGCTCAGTCTTGCCATGAAACTGTCTTCCACAACCTCACCTTTGTAGCAGAGTTTGGATGTTATCCAGATCAGTTTGACTGTTTCAACTTACAAGTAAAAGTGATTAACTATTTACATCAAACAGGTGCTAATCATACATCTGACTATAATTCTACAAAATCCCTGACTCTGTAAGTGCACCTAGAAGAACTGATGCTGTTTTGAAAGAAAAAGGTGGTCACACCAAATTGATTGTGTTTCCCTTTTGTTCACACTTTATTTTTGTTAATTAACAAAATGCAAACTATTAATACTTCTATTCTTTAAAGAATTTTCAATTTGCAGCACTTTTACACACCCGCCTAAAACCTCATGCACAGTACTACGGTATATACCACAGAGCTAAAAAAAAATTAAGGGAACACTTGTGACTTGGGGTTAAGCTGTAAGGCCTCAATCAGACGTGCGTTTTTATGTGTGCATGTTACTTGCCTTTTTGATCCGCATCTATATAGAACCAATGCTTTTCAATGGCAGTGATCACATGTCTGATTTTTACATGCACATAAAATTCGCACCTACAAAAGATAGCATATATGGGTGGCAGTGGACATGGTCATATGGTTTTTTATGCATGCAGTGAGATTTATTTTTTCAACGCGCGAATAAACGCAACTAAAAAACACCCATCTGAGCCCCAATACACAACTTTTTCACTGTCAGCACAATTTTCATACCTTTGACAAGCACAAAGGCTGCACCAGCAGTTGCAAAGTTACCAGCAAGTACAACCATGGGAGGCTTCCTGCAATTTTACAAGAAATCATAGCATTTTACAAAAAAAAAAAAAAAGAATGGTTGTAGCCAAACTGAGCCAAGCAGAGCCTGGAGACCTTTAAAATGCACAAATGAAATATGTCTGTCTGCATATTAAAAATCAGAACATAGTCCACTGATTGTCATTTTCCAGTGATTACAGGTAAGATCTAGGCTCCAGGACACAAAATAAAAAGCTAGCTCTGATATTTTAGCCGAAGCATTTAAAGTCATGACAAAATTACATAAATCATTGCGAGTAAAAGAGCTCTCTCATCAATTTCAACGGTTTTGGTGCAAATGAATGCAGTAACAGGAATACTGGAGAGGCAACAGCAAAATTAGTAAAAAGGGAATAGTTTTGCAGGTTGTGAACACAATTACTCTTTCTATATCCTTCTCTAGTGTTGCTGGTAGCATAAAGTGGTACCTGCTGCCCAATCTGGTTGCACAGATGGTCCTGCTTCTCCAGAATGGTACATCCATATATGCTATTGAAAGAAGATTTGCTGTGTCTCTCAGTACAGTCTCAAGACCATGGAGGAGATACCAGGACATGGGCCATAGAAGGGCATCAACCTAGCATCATGACTAGTATCTGCTTCTTTGTGTCAGAAGGAACAGGAGAACCACTGCCCGAGCCCTACAAAGTGACGGTACTTGACGCCACCGGAAGCTAGGGGTTTGACAGCCCTTAGAAGAACGCCCATAGCCCATAACTCTCGATTGGCTGCAAGATACTTCAGCCGGGGAAAATACTTGCAGCTGCCAGCACACTGGAGGGCGACCGGGCTCTGTGACCCAGCACAGCTCAAAGGGCAATAGGGACCCTGACGAGGAATAGCAACAGCAAAGTAGGCCTAGCAGCTCCGTTGCCGTTTCACATACAGTGGCGGCGCCCTCCCAACAGGAGCGCAGGGATAGTGGCGCTGACACTAACTGGGATGTCCCCCTTCCCCGCCTGTGACGCTGTAATTGTGTCATGCCGCTGCTCACTTACCCTCCCGGCTCCTGTCAGTCTTCCTGGCCCTCTCACATGTGTAATTGGCAAGTGCCGCGCTGTAATTCTGTAAGCTCCTGGCCTGCAATCGCCGCTGCTGTCACGTTCCCTCCAGCGGCTGTTCGGCTCACAGTGCTTTCCCCCTGGTGTCACTCTCCGCTGTACAGAGGTCGACAGGACAGCGCTGTCCTGTGTCGATTCGGGTCAGTCACCGCTGTCAGTCTCCCCGCTACTTGGGCTGCGGTGCAGCTGAACAGGAGCTGAAAGACCGACAGGACAGTGCTAGCAGTAGGGGGCCATAACGTGGGTGCACCAAGAAGTGGAGTCTCAAGAGCCTAGCAGCCCATCGCTCATCGGCTACACTCACAGCCTCCAGCAGCCAATCACCAGGTGTGGACGTTACCAGGTTGTCAAACTGCCTACACCTACTCTCCAGCCATACTTCTGGTGGCGACAAGATGCAACAGTACCCAAAATGAAGACATGCAGGCTACTGGTCTGCATGTTTTGACCAAACTAAGAAACAGGCTCTATGCAAGTTGCATGAAAGCCCAACATCCTTTGTGGGACTGGTGCTCATGTGAAAAGGAGTACAGCTCTATACATATTACAAGCCAATATAAGGGTTGTGCTTTGAGTGAAACACTGTATAATAAAAATGGTATAAATACATAGATAACCCTACCTGTCCTACACAGATTTGGATATTAAAATAATGGTTCTAAAAAAAAAAATAAAAAATAAAAACAATGTTCACTTTGGCAGTAGCAATAGGTCTAGACTTCATGTCCAACAGTGTTCTTGAAGTCTCAATCAGAAGATTGCAAAACATCATACAGGATGCAAATCCATTTGTAGCAAGTGGATACACCATTCTTTCCTGTAAACTTCTACAGAAGAATTAGTGGGAAAGCATTTTTACTTCCTATTTGCTTTTTTTGACAAAGCCACAGGAAAAGCAACAGGAAACCAAAGACTGTTATTCATCTCCCCCCACCCCCCCTCAACATATCCCACCTCGCACCACAACCCCAAACATGCTAATTTTACCAAGTGCATAAGCAACAAGTGTATATTTAGGCTTGAATTTTAGCCGCATTTTAGAGCTACTTTGAATAAGTTAATAACACATTGGACAAGAGTAAAAGGTTATCTTCCATAAAATTATACATATATTTACACACATTTTATATATTTCTACACAAAAAAACTGAAGCAGAATTCACCCGGCATTAGGTTGCTCCCCCACTGATAAAAGCCTATTCCTTAAGTCCCTTTTACACAGAACAGTCGACTAAATAACCGCACGAGTGCTGAAGTTACCGTTAGAGGTTGCTTGCATTCGTGTAAAGCATTCAGTGTGGCAGAAATCAACGCTAGATTGCGGGCTTCTTGCTCAGCACTTCACATTATCAGCGAAAAGGCCAGTGATAGTGATTTTTATGATGTCTGAAACTCAGCACTAACAAAAAGTGAATAGTTAACGATTTTTTTAGCATTTACGCAGGACAATTATCGCTCATTTTCGTTTGTTTGAATTTTGAGTGATAGTGTTGTGTAAATGGCTCTTTAGACCGCATTGATGTTTGTCCTATCTACACATAACTAAATGCAGATAACTTTACAGTATAACTTTGTGTGACCATCTTTTCCATTCTGCACTTTTTTCCAGCCTCCAAGTGACAGGACCATCATTCTGACAGTCTGTCCTGCAGTTCACAGCTGTCAAATCTGCCTCATTAAGAAACTGTCTTAATGCACATAGCAACCAATCACTGAGCAGCTTTCATTTTTGAGCGCGGAATACAAAAAAATGGAAGCTCCTCTGATTGGCTGCTATGGGCAAGACAGTTTTTCTTTGACATTTGTCATAAATTTTCGGTACACAGTGTTGTCAGAGTGCTGGTCATGTGATCTGCAAGCTGGAAGAAGAGTGAATACTACACAAAACTGGATTCTTCACAGCGGAGGTCACAGATATGGTGAGGATTTCTCACAGTACTTCTTTAAGTGTAGGATACCCATCCAACATGGGTCAATATTTGTGTCTGCACTAAAGTGGTTTTATTTCTCCCCATGTGGTAGGATAAGCAAGTTATGACATGTCCTCCCTGCATTTTCATGTACACAGTACTTAAATCGCTATTAGACCACTAATTTGCATACAGGTTAAAGGGGTTGTACCACAATTACAAGTTATCCCCTATCCACAGGACAGGGGATGACTTGCTGATCTGTGGGGGTCCTGCGTCCCCATCCTCCTCACTGAAGGGTTACTGCATCCCCTTCAGTGAAGGAGATTTAATGGAGTGCTGATCACACAATTGTACTAGCACTCCATTCACTTTCAATGGGAATGCAGAGATAGCTGGAGATTTTAGTTAGCCCCACTTAAAATGAATTGGGAACTAGCATACTTGTGGAACTACCTTCCATTTAGTTGCAGAGGATGCAGTAACCCTGCGGTGACAGGCATAGAACATTGGGAGTCCCATTCTTGAGATCAGCAGGGATCTCAGTGGTCAGACCCCCACTGATCAGCGAGTTATCTACTGTCCTGTGGATAGGGAATAACTTGTAATAGTGGTATAACCCCTTTAGGCCTCATGTCCACAGGGAAAAGAAGAATTGAAATCTGCAGCGGATTTTAACTCTTCTCCCGCACGCGGATCCACACCCCATAGGGATGCATTGACCACCTGCGGGTAGATAAATACCTGCAGATAGTCAATAAAAGTGAATAAAAAAAAATATGGAGCATGAAAAAAATGGACATGCTCCATTTAGGTGCGGGTCTCCCGAGAGACCTAAAAGAATAAACTTACTCGCAGCGGACCGTGCAGATCTTCTCTTCTTCCTGGCCAGATCTTCTTTCTTCGGCCCGGCGGATGTGCCCGGCGCATGCGCGCGGCACGCTGCCGGCGTGCCGAGCACATCCGTCGGCCGAAGAAAGAAGATCCGGCCGCAAAGAAGAGAAGATCTGCCTAGTCCGCTGTGGGTAAGTTAATTCTTATTTTCAGCCCTCATGTCCGCGGGGCAGGAGGGACACACTACGGATTCTCCATGGAGAATCCGTAGCGGGCCTGATTTTCCCCATGGACATGAGGCCTTAGTCTAACTTTCATAAATTATCTCCCTCAACTACCTTGTAATGCTCAAAACTACAAAAAAGGGATTTATAGTTCATGAATAGCATGTCTAAAGTAATTTTGCTTAAGAAAAATGAAACATTAAAAATTAAATAAACTTAAAGACAAGAAACAGTAGTTGGAAGATATTTTTTCATTTGTTTAAAAAAAATAAAAATAAAACTCAAACTTTGTTGGTATCATGTTAAAACAAAACAGTACATATTTACATGTGTTTGGATTATAAATATACATTATCTACAAAACAAAGATACAAAAAGTTCAGTGCTTTTGATTCAATGTTAAATTATTGAAATAGATTTCAAAAGATAACGACAACAACAACGCCAGACATTTGCCCTTGGGCGTCTGTAATTTTAAGTCTCATTAAAAAGACCAAAAAAAAGAAAAGATATGGGCAACATTTTCTTAAAACAAGACTTTTGTACAGAACATCAAAACGCAAATGCCAGTCTCTTGTCTTAAGCACTCTTGAAGGCCAGATTATAGTATTCAGGTACAGAGGAAAGGGGACATTTCATGGTCACAGTTCAGTAGTTTTCAAAATTTGTGGTTCACAATTAACCAACACTAATTAAAGGGCCACTCCGGTGATTTGTTTCTTCATTCATTAGGTATGTAGTCTCTCGGTATATACAAATCAGAGTCCTTCTTCTCAGGTGGGTCATGTGATCTCATTCTGACCACTTGAGATTTATGCCTTCCACACACGGGCGGAATTCCGCAGAATTTCCACCCATGCCCGCTGCCATAGGATTGCAGACGGCACATAGCAGAGCGGGGAGACGCCGGAGCAGGTGAGCCACACTGGTCACTGCAGGGGGCATGGCTTGCATCCCGCTGTGAGAATTCGCACAGCGGAATCCGACCCAACCATATGCGGGAGGCCTTACTTGGCTTTATGTTATTTTTCAGTCAGCATAATTGTTATGTAATATTATGTATACTACCATATGCAATCTTTATAAAGGGACAAACTATCAGTTACAGATGATTAGAGGTTCTTATGACATTTATAATGGAGATCAAAGCTCATCCTCCTGATTGTATATTTTTGTTTGGTCTGTACTTTACTAAGGTGAACAGAGAATACAAAAAATGGTAGTGTCTTCCCAGCAGGCAGAGATGGTAAGGACTTTAGCTGGTCATGTGTGGCTGTGCTGATGGATTAGCAAAACAGAGAAGAAATCTCAGCATCAAGATGTTACCTAATAATTACCAGACAGGAGGCTGTATTGCGTGGAAAGTGACTGCAATATACATAAATGTCCAGAGTGTAGAAAAATGTATTTTCATCAGAGTGGCCTTTTAACGATATACCTGACAAGTGCCAATTTATAGGTACTGACAATATTAATGAAAATTCTGTGTACGTAATACATATATACACACACATACAAATCTCTAATGCGCTCATAGGCAATAATTTAAGAAAACCCTCTAGTCCCCTTAACTCTGAAAACAGTCAAGAAATATATATTTATATGAACTAAAAATAAAAACACCTTTGTATTCAGAGCAGCCACTGACCTTGTAATTAAGTTTTGAGTGTCCCATCTTGCCAACAATACACAATATATAGATTTAAAAGAATGCACTTAAATGGAATAACCTTACATTTACAGATGTCAATATTGACATTTGATGTCTTTTATATAAATTACTAAGGCTGTGTGTGTTCTGTTACGGAAAAATAAAATGTTCTATCTCACAATTCTCAGTAGTGCAAAATGAATTATTAAAAAATGGCCAGCTGTCTTAACGTGTCATGCAATGTAAGGCTTCGACTAGTTGCTGGTTGAAGTACAGATTCCTAGTGCTGGTTTCTAGTACAGATTTTAAGACGGATGTATAAAAGGATTGGTAGCAAAGCCCACATTCATTTCAGCACGTCTGCCCCAAAACCTCTATTGCATGACGTGCAATGTGAAGTGATAAAAACAAACCATAGCTTAATACTGTTCAGGTATTACATAGAAAAGCAGTGATAAGCCAACACAAAATCCATTGGGACACTTTTAGGCACTTCTAAACAAAGTTGGACCTTTCATTCTGCATAGCAAACAAATCTCATCCACTTTCTTGGAATGTGTATTCTAAGGCATGAATTGAAGAGAACCATTGCTTTCAGCAATCCCACATTTGCAACGTTACAAAGACAGAATGTGAGGCTTCAAAAGGACACTTTAAGAAACTACCTTGTAATGATAAAGTCTAACATTTTCCTTTGTTTCTTCCAGTTTTGTTACATTCAGTCGACCAAATGCCTAAACAGAGCTAGTGATCGAAGTCTATTGCATCTCTAGCCAAGTCTCTCTTCAGCTCAGATTATTTCATTGTCCAAAAGCAGCAAGTTCTATCTTTGTGCTCAAAAATCACCTCCAGTCATGTATTGTAAACATATGTTCATGGCATGCCTTCTGTTTGTGGTGCTTCAGAGAACCTCAAAGTTATACTTCTGGATGTTGGACTCTGTTACACCTGTGGGAGAGAAAATGAATATATGGTGAGCAAAATATGGCAAATGAGAAAAACATAAGGGGGTTCTTTACTGTAAGAGCAGTGCGACTATGGAACTCTGCCTGATGACGTGATGATTGTGAACTCACTAAAAGTTCAAGGGCGGCCTGGACGTCTTTCTTTACCAACAATATTACATGTTATAGTCCCTAATAACTTCAGAAGGGTCGGTGATCCTGGGATTATTCTGATTACCAGATTGGAGTTAGGCTACCACAAGTTTCTACCCAATTAGTTTTTTGCCTTCTGGGGGTAATAGGCTGAACTGGATGGACATGTCTCTTCTGCCTTACAAATACTATGTTACAATTGAAACATACAATACAGGGTTAGACATTCTAGATATTGTTACAGACATTACAAACCCTACTTGCACAGGAAGTTTTCCTAATTACCCACGCTTAAGACAGAAGTTAATTGCTAAGGGAAATTCAGTGCAACAAAATCTCATCATTGATATATCTTTTAAAGAATAGTAAAAGGTGTATGATTAATATTAAATATATATTTGATTTAGTTATGAGCAGTGGGTAAAACATATGATCCTCAGAGAGGCAATGTGTTACAATCCAAAAGCATCATTTGGGTCATTACTAAATGCATTATTGGCCTCCTGAAATTCCGTTTTGCATGCACTTTGACAGGCATGTTCTTACCTCTGTAGCTATCACACATTCATTCTGTTCTTCTCCTATTACATAAAATGACTGGTACATTGAATCTCTTGGGGAACATATAGTGGATATTCTACACTCTGGCTTTTCACTGCATAAAAAAAAATAACATAAGTACAGAGGAAAGTCAAGTTTGCAATATTTCTACAATACAAATTCTGGTCCAAGTCACGTGTGTCATTTGTTTCAGAAACTTCTGCAACTGTCCCATGCATATGAATGGGACTTTCAGAAATCCATATACTTGCTGCCAAAGCAATCTAGTTCAGACGTACGGAACTTTGGAACCCAGCATGTGTCACAAATTTCTGCAACAATTCTGCTGCTTGAAAAAGTTACCCAAACAATATTGTAGCTGCACAAAATATTCTTTAACCAATAAAACCTAAAAAGATTTACTTCTCATTGACTGCAAAGTACAGTATGGTTATCTTACTCCTGCAAAGTGCAGGTGGCAAAAGTGCTGGGTGGAATCAACATGTGCCAAAGTCTTCCTCTGCAATATGACATTGGTTATTCTTCAAGGGAAGCTAAAAAGTTACTTGTTCAGAAACCACGAAGCCTGATCGCTTCTTAAGTGACTCTGGCTTTCATTTACCATTAAAGTACAAGCAATGTTACACTGCCTTATGAAGCAGATCAGATAGTGGCATACAACTATACTTTTTTCCCTTGCAAAGTGTAAGCTGAAATTATTCATTAGGCAGTCTAAATGACTCACTCAAATGAGTACAATAGAAACATAATCCAAGCAGTCTCCAAACCAGAACATATTAATGACCAATACCAGACACACCTTGTCTATAAGACCATAAACCACCTGCTCAACATTAAAGTGTCACTGTGGATGGAAAACTACAGGACTATGGGTAGGTTCACATGGATTTGATGCAGCATCTGTGCCCCATTTTAATGGGAATCTGTACCGTAGTTTAAACGTAGTGACCGCTCACTGATGAGCATTCTGCAATGGGAAATCTGCATGTAGATCTGCTCCTTGCAAAATACTAAATCCACATGTAGATTTACAGCCATAACTGTCGTTTTTGAGGTGGAGTCTGCAAATAAAATCAGGTGCAGTTTCCGCTCGTGAAAGGGTGCTCTAAGGGTTTTCTTACAAGTCTTGATCAGAGCTGTATAGCAGGTGCTGATCAACAAAATAAACGACAAATGTCTGTCTTTCACACAGGCCAATTTGAAATGAGGGGCAAATTCTTGTTCATCTCCTATACTGATGTATGGTTAGTAGAGATGAGCGAACCTACTCGGCCACGCCCCTTTTTCTCCCAAGCGCCGTGATTTTCGAGTACTTCCGTACTCGGGTGAAAAGATTCGGGGGCGCCGTGGGTGAGTGGGGAGTTGCAGCGGGGAGTGGGGGGGGGGGGAGAGGGAGAGAGAGAGGGCTCCCCCCTGTTCCCCGCTGCTACCCCCCACTCCGCCACACCGCCCCCCGCCCCCCGAATCTTTTCACCCGAGTATGGAAGTACTCAATAATCGCGGTGCTCGATCGAGTAATTACTCGAAACGAGTATATTCGCTCATCTCTAATGGTTAGCAGTGCATCTTCCATTTATATTAGGAAATGGGCTGTTGACCATTTTTTTTTGTGATTCATTAAAGATGTGATCACCCAATGAATGAAGGTTTATTAGGTGATCAGCAGCACTTTCACACAGCCTGCTGATCAGGCAAACAAACATTCTTGCTTGATCATTGGGTAGTATAAAAGGCCTTTCGGTATCAGTTTCAAACAGGCTATTCAATTTTTCTAATCCCGATTTATATTCACTTGCCAATGGATTAGAACTGGGTGAAAGAATACATTAAACTAAATGGATGCAATTCTTTCATATATCTGGACCTACAGCAATGTCATCATTGTACCTGAGAAACGGACAACTGGTAACTTTATAAAAGCACAGTAACAACTAGCTTGACACATAGTAACGTACTCTACAGCAGTGCAGGAGCATGCAACTGAATGAATTACAATCTGCCTTACCTGTGTAGACGAAGAGGAAATTTCTCTTCTTCTAAGCATTTTTCACTATTGTGGAACTTGTCTCCTTTTCCAATACCATTCATGACACCAATAAGTCCATTAGCAATATTGCAGTCTAATGGGTGGTTTTTTAGCTTGTAATTTGATTTCTCTAGCTCACAGTTCACCTCCAAGTCGTTCTTTTTGTTTATATTTTTAAGTTGTGAAGCTGGTATTAAGTTGTCTTTCTGGAAATCAGATAGATTATTCATAGTCTTCGTGTCCTGCATGGGCTTCTGACGAAAATGCCTTACGATAATGAAGATCATGCATAATAAACACAGCAGTCCAACCATGCCAGCACCCATGAAGACAGCAACCCAAGGAAAGTTCCAGTCTTTATGGTCTACCAAAAACTCACACTGGCTTCCCATGAAACCAAAAGGACAAATACAAATGCTTTTTCCATTGGGCACAGAATGGCATGATCCTCCATTCATGCATTGACTGACAGCACATTCATCCTTGACATCTTTGTCCATTTTATCACATGTCTTCCCAGTAAAACCTTCAGCACACATACATCCATAATCGCCAGAGGTGTCATAGCAGGTCCCTCCATTGGAGCATGGGTTCTTTGCACATATGTTTTTATTTATTGCACAAGTTGGGCCTGTATATCCAGCATGACAGCGGCACAACTGTTTGTACGCCAAGATATAGCACAGACCTCCTGTATGGAAAAAGACAACATAAATTCACTTTTCTTCTCGGGAGTTGGGGGGGATGAAAAAAATACAAACAAATTCCGCCATTTTTCACAGGACGATGCCCACCACTCGGGGGAGCAAGCATGCCTGGCTGGTTTATGGAGCAGCCAGCAAAGGGGCGGGGCAGTGCTCATCGTGCAGCTTAGACAGCGGCCGTTTAGTAGCGAACGGCCACTGTGTTATCTCAATGGAGAGGTGGGGTGCGAGAGGAGACACATCTCCTGCACTGCCCCACCACCCTGCAGGCCGCTCCGTGAACCAACCAGCTCTGCTAGCTCCCGTGCAGGAGCATGGGAGCGAGGAAACACAAGGACGAGTGTTGGTCATCATTTGCCTGACATTCGTCCCTGTGTAAATGGGCCTTTAGTCCATTTTTTTATGTCAATATTAGACCTGGCCTTTAGTAGATGCTAATAGGCTGAGTTACATGGCAGACAGAGGCCTTTGTCAGGCCAGTGGATGCCATGTGAACCCATTCATACCATGTGATTGAAATGCAGGGTGCCAATGGGTTACAGGAGGATCCTCCATCCTCTGTTATCTGCTTACATACTGCATTTTCTATTGTGTCACGTAAGGGGTTAAGCTGCCAGAATCTGAGGTTTCCCTGTTCCTGGTAGTTAGAGCAGGAGCCTGGCTGTAAGTAGTCAGCTAAGCCACCGCCTTAAAAACATGCATGTACAGGTTTAAAATCCATTAATGACATCAGTAAAAAGGTTCTATTGCAGTCACTAAAGGGTGTAAATAAAATCAACCTAATGCATAAAAACAAAAAGCAAAAGTGTGTCGGTATTGCCTATCGCAATTAAATCCCATTTTTCGAGTTATGAAATAATTTGGATTGGGCAATACGGACATTTGTCTGCAATATTATGTCCAATGTTTTACCGTGATCTTACCCTCATAATAAACTTTATTACAGCAGGTGAGGGAAGTTGGGGAATAACGAGAATTAGGCTGGTTTAACATCTGCATCGGAATCTCCGGTTGATGGCTCAGTCACAGCTGGCCAGCTTCTGGACAGAAGAAAAAAGGCGCTACATGCAGCTTTTTTTCTTCTGTCCAAAACCTAGGCAGCTGAGCGAAAACCAAACTGACCCCATTGTAGTAAATGGGATCCGTTCAGTGCTGTTCTGCTCCCTCCTGAGACGGAACCATTCGGCCACAGGGATTCCCCTTTCCTACACCCCGAACACAGATGTGATACCACCCTAACAAAACTAATGCAACAACTTGTTCTATAGCGCCACATGGACCAATCAGGTGAATATCACACTGGTGCATAGTCAAATCAGAGAATATATAGTTTCAATTAGTTACTAAATACATACCATTAAGACAGGGATTGCTGATACATTGGTTGACCTTCTTTTCACAGTTGGAACCCGTATACCCCAGTGGGCACTGACATGAATAGCTGGCACCCATCTCTCGTTCTCTACATGTCCCGCCATTAAAGCATGGAGAATCGGCACAATTTAATACACTGTGTTCACAGTGGGTTCCATAATATCCTTGAGGACATGCACAGACATATCCACTTTCTCCATCCTAGGAACACATAGAAGGATAAGGATTTTATTTGTAAATATGTGAAACCAGCTGGCAGTTATCAAGACTTTAAAGACATCTGTATAGAGCAAGTTTTGCTATGAATCATAGTATAGAAAAGTGAGGCAATAGTTCAGTGTGTATAAACAGAGAAGCTATTCCAAACAAGATTTACCCATACATTACACATGCAAGATGTTGATAGTGCAAACAGAAGCAAAAGAGTTTCTAGTTTAAACAAGCTGACAATATAGCACCAAACAAACAGGCAAGGGAGAGTGCAAGAACAATAAACGTCTATTCTGAAAGCTAGTATGTTTACATACAGCATGACCTGATAATATATATGTAGGTAAGAGAACAGAATTGGTTCCTAGCCACATGTGCGCTGTGTAATATGTCACATATGTACCAGTTCATAGAAAGCGCTATAAATTGTGTCCTCTTGTAAAAGATATGATTGACATTGAATTGTACTTTGTCTTAAATGTCAAGTGTATTGTTTTAATAAAATACAATTTGTAGAACATTTTCTTAGCAGTGCAGTGATCATTGGTTCTGTAGCGTGCAATTCTAGGCAGATAACTGAAAATTCCCTGACTGTCAGATCTCCTTTCAGCCAAGAGGGTCTAGAAGAGAATCAGACTGACCACCTTAGACCTTGTCGCTACTGATTTTCTACACCTAATCCCAAATCTTATATAGCATGGTGATGGAACAGTTGTTTTAGATGGCATTTGTAATTCATTTGATAATCATACATTTAGGAACTCAAATGTAGAGGTTTTCGTTCTTACCGTGCAGCTACCACCATTTCGACAAGGATTGCTGTCGCATTCGTTGATTTTCTCATCACAATTCACTCCAGTATACCCAGGTCTACAAGAACATGTGTAACTACCCTGACCAGTGTTCATACAAGTGGCTCCATTTTTGCAGGGTTTATGATGAGTGCAATAGTTTAAATCTGTAAGTAATGTAATGATTGTTAGTAACCATTAATTATCTTTATTCTCAGTATATTAAATTATATATACACAATCTTAGCAGAAAAAAAAATTCACCTGATAACCCAGTACAAACATCACCAATTAAGTCTATGATGCCGATTTATGAGAAAAATACAAACAATTAATCAAACTCACCTAGATCACAGAAGAGGCCTCCCCACCCTTCATTGCAGATACACTGCCATTGAAGTTGGCATGTTCCATGTCGACATCCATTATGGGTAATACACTCATTGCAGTAACGGCCTTGCCAACCAGGACGGCAACTGAAATGTTAATTTTGGACATTATAATCAAACCATAACCCAGTAAAATAGTTCAAAATAAAAGTTAAAGGGGGTTATCCAGCCTTTAAAAGTTGATGGCCTGTCCTCAGAGGCCAGTAATATCTGATTGTTGGTGATACGCTGGTTAGGACCCCTGCCAATCATGTGACTGAAGAGGCCATTGAACTAGTGTGAGCTCTGTAGCCTCTTCAATGCTTACGTTTGAGCAGGATCATGTTTGTCTTCAGAATATCGTATTTATAGTGGCTATGAGTACCATAGGCCTCTTCAATGGGACAAGCCTGTATTACTCAGAATGGCCAATATGGCGTTTTGAGTACCGACAGAATCATGCTTGTATTTAAACGTTGAAGATGCTGCAGTTTGCATTAGTGCCGCAGCACCTTCAATCAGGTGATAATGGGTAGTCCCATGTAGTGGATGCCCACAATCAGATATTGACAGTCTATCCTGAGGATACGCCATCAATATTTAAAGGCTGTATATTTTCTATTTAAGTTACTACATAGTGTGAAGAAGCAAACAGTCAAAGTGCCAAAGTGAAGTTTCAGTGCAGAGCTCCTGCAGAATTAATGTAAATTAATGCTATAACACTACTATTACTTGAGTTAGTAACTAAGGATGAGCAAGTATACTCGCTAAGGCACTACTCGTCCGAGTAATGTGCCTTAGCCGAGTATCTCCCTGCTCATCCATAAAGATTCGGGGACCGCCGCGACTGACAGGTGAGTCGCGGCGGGGAGCAGGGGAGAGCGGACGGGAGAGAGGGAGAGAGAGATCTTACCTCCGTTCCTCCCCACTCTCCCCTGCAGCTCCCCGCCCCGCAGCGGCACGCGAATCTTTAGGGACGAGCGGGGAGATACTTGACTAAGGCACATTACTCGAGCGAGTAGTGCCTTAGCGAGTATACTCGCTCATCCCTATTAGTAACCTAGATTTACAACTTCAGCTTGGCATTTAGGTAAACTATTGCTGAAAAAATCACACAAAAGTTTGCTCCAATTGGTGCAGGTTTTCTGCTGCAGAAAACTTGCAAAGAATCCACAGTGTATGAACATATTCTTAGGCTGGAATGCCACACTATGGTAGCAGCATGTAAACAAAACCCTGCCCATCTATGGTGGTCAATACGCAGAGGGTTTTGCTGGTAAGAGCGCTATGGATAGCAGTTAAAGATTTCAGCTAGAATAGACTTAACTTCCTTGACCCTCCTCCTTTACCAAGTATCTGCTCTGCATATCTTGTAGATAACCTGGTTTGGATATACACTACATTGGTGGTCCCTAAAACAGTGGCTTGTGACCCCCCTGCTGTGTGGCTTACCATAGGAATCCTGGGTTTTGACCATGTATAATGGCAATTGACAATATTACAGGACTTATCCTACCCACACCTTAGCAGGTTAGTTTTTCTCCTCCATTTCTGAGCTAAATGTGACACTTGACCATCACTCAAAGTTGAATGTGGCTCACAAGGTACAAAACGTTGAGGACCTCTATAATTCGAGATAGCTGTATAATAGAAAAAAGATAGAAATAAGTATACAATATATACTCACGAGCATTCCCCTGGGCTGTTGCAGACACCATTTTGCTCACTGCACCCATCAAGACATATTGCTGTGGAAACATTGGCCATAGTTAAACTTTGTTGTAAGCACATAACATGCAGTTCATACATTCTAGGAAGGGATATAATAAAAAGAACCATAATTGTAAATATAAAAAACAAACACCAAATTCTGTGCTTGAAATCTTACCACACTCAGATCAGATTTTAAAGGAGTTATCCAAATTAGATATTTAGCTAAACAGGCTGCCCATGTGGAAAAAAAACAGCACTCAGCCAATCACAGGCAGCGCTCAGCCAATGAGACCAGCGTTTTCTGGGGGCTGGGATTTTTCAATCCCTGGCCTCCAGAAGAATACTGCCATGCCGGAGAGAAGAGGGAATATATATATATTATATATATATTTTTAAAAAAAAGCTAGGGCTGATTTTCAGGGTAGGGCTTACCGTATATACTCTAGTATAAGCAGAGTTTTTCAGCACTTTTTTTATGCTGGAAAAGCCCCCCCTCAGCTTATACTAGAGTAAGGTAAAAACAAAAAAAAATAAAAAAACTCAATACTCACCTCCCAGACGGCGTCTGTCCCCGGCGCGATGTCACCCCGAGCAGTGCGGCAAACTGCTTGAGACTTCTCCCCGCTGTCATATCCCTGCTCGGGTTTGAATTCCCCCACAGTCAGTGCTGTGTAAGAAAGCGCTGTGATTGGATCGAGTGGCAGGCAATCACAGTTGGTGCTCGATCATTCACAGCCATTCAGTGAATGACATCACTGGACGGAGAGGATTGGTTTATCGAGCACCGACTGATTGGCTGGCACTCGATCCAAACAGCGCTTACGGAGGGGGAATTGATAGCCAAGCAGGGAGATGACAGCGGGGAGAAGTCTCAAGCAGCTTACCGCACCGCCGGGGACACAGATGCCAGCTGGGAAGAAAGTACTGCTTCTTTTTTTAACCTAGTATATACTTGCGTATAGCAATAAGTCAAAAAACTGTTAAAACTTATTGACTCGGCTTATACTCGGGTCGGTTAATACTTGAAATTATTGCTGCGGGGGTTGCCTGCAGCCCACTGCTTTCAATGGGGCCACAGCAGTGCCGATAGCATCAAGGACTTCTGCCATACCTGTGACAGCGGTGGCAGAGGACTCCTCCTTCATCCCCACAGGGATGAAGAATCCTCTGCCATAGCTGTGGCACAGGTCTATGATATATTTCCTATGTTTTCAATGGCACTAGCGCTGCTGCCGCCAGCTCTATTGAAAACAGTGTGTGATATCGCAGAGGCACTCTCGCAGCACAAGAAAAAATATCGCTAGTGGGTAGCCACCCTTAGGTTTGCTTTGAGTTTTTATGCATTTTACCATAGACATCTATAGTTAAAAAAAAAAAATCATTAATTTATTCAAAAACACTACCCAAAATACACTGGTAAAAAAATACAAGGAATTCACTTTTATTTTTGTTTTCAAAACTGAAGGAAGCCGTAGGCCATAAATGCTGCGGAATTTCTGCTGGTGGAATTGCAATGCAAATTCTACAGCATTTACACTACAAACCATGTGGAGAAAACGTTAAAAATCTCCTTCACATGGTGCGTACGTTTTCCACATCAAATGCTCAACATGTCTATTTAGGCAGAGATATCGCGATTTTGTGTTGCTACAAAGTAATGCAACTTTGCAGCGCTGTTTTGCCAGGATTTCTGGGGGCGGGGATTAAATATAAGCCCTACTCCTTAAATAAGCCCTAGCTACATATAAAAAAAAAATAAAAATCACCTAACAGGCGCTGTCCGCTCCACTGCACATCTTCTAAAGCTCTGTGGAATTTGTCTGCAGTCTTCAGCCAGCGCTTCCTGGTCAGGGGGTTCAAAAATCCCACCTCCAGGAAGCGCTGGCTCAGGCAGAATTGGGCCGCTGCGCTCAAGAACCAATCCCTGCAGTGCTCGATGAACCAATTACAGCCATTCAAGCCATTGGACAACTAGTGAGGATTTATATTGGATAAGTATAGAGAATAAACCTGGAGTAAAAATGGAGAAAACTAGGGTTGTCTTGTTGCCACAGCAGGACTAGAACTGTCCCCATTCTCATTGTACACACGTGTCAAACTAGATGTCCGCTGCCGAATCTGGCCCGCCATTTTATATGGCCCACGACTGGGTCTGAATGCAGAAGAGCCTGCTCCCCACTTTCCCCAGAGGACTCAGTCAGCGCTTGGCAGGGGAGGTGGAACAGGTGCCATCTTGGCGTGTGAGCTCCAGCACACCTCCACACCAACTTCTCCAGCAGGTGGCCCAGCTCCGACAGCTCTACCCAACACCCTCCTAGTCACCTCTCCAAGGTAGCTTTAGCTCAGTACTAAAGAGGTGGGAGGGGAGAAACACCAGTGCATGGAGTGCCATAGGCTTCTTACCAGTGTATTTACATGCAACATTTTGTGTGCACAATACGCAGAAAATAGAACCCATTGATTTAAATAATGGGTTCATTCACATTTCCTTTTTCTGCACGCGCATTTCTTGCACACACAAGGAAAAAAAAAAAGACCTGCTATTTGTGTGCACATTTGCACACCACAAGTCCCCGTAGAAGTCTACGCAAATTGCGCAAATCCTTAACACATTTGGACCTTAGCAGCGCAAATGTACATGCCCTGCGTGCCCAAAAAGGGGCATTAAAATATGTGCGCAAAAAGGCCTAGTACATAGTTCAAACACATTGCACCGAGTAGTGTGCAAAAACGCATACGCCCATCTGAAGCAGCTCATTCACACGGGCGTATGCAGGTTCAGTCCATGAAATACACAGCGTTTTCTTGGACCGAAAGTGTGCGTCTTCACACCTTCCATTTTGTTTGTGCACAATTGCAAGAAACTCTGATTTCTTCTGTCTTCGGGCGGTTTCAGATGAACACATATGCAAATACATTCGCCAGTACGGAATATATTGAGCATGAACGAAGTTAGGAGATCGCAAGAAGCGGCTGATACCTGCCAGCAGATCGGTTATTTTTGCGAACTATTTTTGCCAGTTCACCCGCTTGCGCGTTATAACCTTCTTGTAGAATAGAATGGGAACTAAATGTCTAATTAGGGCGCCGTCTTTTCCCTGCGTTGTACCTAGAATAACTCCCTCCCTTTTATGGCAGCGCAACACGGACAGATAGAGCAGGACCTTCTCATATGAAGATTTTGCGCTGCAAAAACCAGTTCGCCTGAATGAATCAATTGAAATCAATGCCTTTGCTTCGTCGCATTGTACGGGCGAGTTTCACATGCGGAAATGCCTTTGCAAATACATTCGCCTGAAACCGCCCTTCATGTGTAAAGTGAGCATCGTGTTTATTTAGGTGATCCCATTTACTTTAATGACAGACTGAAATTATTTTTGCGCTTGAGCAACGTCCATGCGTGAAGAGTCGGAATACCCCAATGCAAATCAATGGCGTATAAGCTGTCCGTAAAAAACATGGGCGTAACACGGCGCACAAATGTGCCCGTGTGAAGGAGCCCATAATGCTGGTCTGGCCCGGGGAGAAGGAGTGCCACCCCGCCGCTCTGCCCTCCCTCAGGAGCCGTCAGCTCGCATTTCCCGCCCTTTCCGTCAGCCGGCTCGCACTCATTACATGGTGCTCCTTTAATGCCTGGATGAGCCTGAACAATCCGGCAGCCCTCCGCCCCAGTGTCAGCGGCATGACAGCTGCTCCCGTTGTTGCTGCTCTCCCTCCCTCCTCACTACAGCTGTTCTCTCCGCTTTGTCCCCTGGAGCTAAATGCCAGGGACAACAACAACAACGCGTGCCGCCCGACATTACACCTCCCCCGGCGCGCTGCAGCCCGTCCACGGGAGGGCTTCATCTTACAGCCGTGGTATACGAGTCACAACCGGCATGACAATATAAACAAGCTGCGGAAAACCACTGACAACGCCATGATAAGACTATTGGCCACAGCGACCAATCACAGCGCGGCTTTCATTTTTCCAAAGCACTCTTAGAGATAAAGCCGAGCCGTGATTGGTTGCTATGGGCAACAGACAGGTTTACTGCTAGCGTTGGATGCCTAAAGTCATCCAGTGAGCAGGTGGCTTATATTTAGCAATATGGTTTCCACAGAGTGTTACCCGAGTTACACCTGACCCTGTTCCTGGCACTTCACCACACATACAAAGAACCATTTGTATATGTCTGTTTGATGCAATTCCTGACCAGCAAGACAAAGTTCTAATAAAGGTTGCTTATAGAGTTTCCTGTTGACATTTCCCCCATTACATACAGTTCTGTGGTAAGGTTTTTCCCTTTTGAAGTCAATAGGGAAGACCTGGAAGTCGGCAAAGGGACTTTTCACACGGAATGGAGTAGGCCGCATGACACACGGTAAATTCTGCAAGCCACCTGTGGATTTTGATGAGAGATGGAGAATGGCTGAAAACATGCCTGCAATTCCGCATCAAAATCCGCACTTTAGGCGGCTTCACACGGGCATATTTGCACGCGCAATATGTAGAGAATAGAGTCCATTGATTTCAGTAGGTTCATTCCAATTTTTTTTTTAACCTGTGCTATTTGTGCGCATTTGCTCGCCAAGGAGCCCCATAGAAGTCCACATGCTGAGCAATTGGGAATTACGCTGCACAATCCTGTGTACATCTGGGACCCCTTAGGCTTCATAGCCATTTCAATCTGGGCGTGTTCATCTGCCACGCACAAATGAAGTGCCCCGTGTGCCGAAGTACGGTAAAATGTACCAATATGTGGGCAACATAAACCTGTTCATAGTACAAACGCGTTGCTCTGAGGTGTGCGCAACATTGCATACGCCCATGTGAAGCCTGCCTTAGGCCTCATGTCCACGGGCGGGTGTGATTTGCGGATGATCCGCAAATCAAGCCACCAATAGGGAAACATGGGTGTCCACATCCAGCATGCGGATTTGATTTGTGCACCTTTTGGTCCGGAAAACAAATCGCAGCATGCTCCATTTCAGTGCGGATCCTGCACTGACGGCTTCCATTGAAGTCAATGTAAGCTGTCCGATCCACAGCCCGTCCACAATTGAATTGTGGATGAGCTGCAGGAAAGCAGGGGTTTAAAAAAAAATCCACTGCGCATGTGCAGCAGCGTGCGGGACGGACCGTGCTTCCACACACATCCGCAGTGAGAAAATGAAAAGACACAGACGGGTAAATAGAATCCCGCAGTGTCCTCAGCTGCGGGCAGGGTCAGATTCCGCTGCGCCAATGGCCACAGGTGGATCTGATTTGTGGAATCTGCACGGGTTACCCGCGTGGAAGAGCCGCAAATCAAGCCGCCCATAGGGATACATGCACGTCTGCAAGTGAAATAAAGGATGCAGAATTGATTTGCGGACCTCTTGTTTCGAGGGGGGAGGGGGGGGGATGCAGCATGCTCCAATTCAGTACTGATCCCACATGGACGGCTTCCGTTGACGTCAATGGAAGCCGTCCAATCCGTGGCCTGTCCACAATTGAATTTTGGATGGGCTGCGGATTCTGCAGAAAAGCAGGAGTTTAAAAAGTTCACTGTGCATGTGCCGGCCGGCGCTTCTGCACACATCCGCAGAGAAGAAAAGCGAAGACCCGGACAGGCAAGTATAAGTTTCACAGGGTCCTCAGCCGTGGGCAGGGTCAGATTCCACTGTGGGCTCCCACGTGCTGAATCCAATCTGCCTGTGGATATGAGGCGTTAGGCCTCCCTCACAGGCGTTTTTGTACAGTGTTTAGAACTGCTTTTTCAGCACAGCGATAAACGCTGTACTAGGCTCCCATTAATTTCAATGGAACTGCTCACCCAAGGCTGAAAACGCAGCGTCTTCAACGCTGCGCTTTGATAGCGTTGTATGTAATATTTTTGGCAGTTTTCAGCCCTGTGTTGCCCATTAAAATGAATGGGCAACAGTTTCAGCGCTGTCGAAGACGCAGCACAACTTGGTACTGTGCTTTTGGCAGTGCTAAACACCCTAGCTACACTGCCTGAGTAAAAAAAAAAAAAAAAAAAAAAAATATATATATATATATATATATATATATATATATATATATATATATATATATATATATATATATATATATATATATATAAGAATACTCACCTTGCAGGTGTTGTTGCTGTCCCCGGCCGCGCTCTTGGGACTTGTCAGCTGGCAGGGGACCTTTTTCTCTGGTGACAGAGATTTGAAGTCCCCGCCTCCAACGAGAGATTGCTCTGACTGGCTGAGCGCCGCTAATTGACAGCCCACTCAGCCAGCACTGAATACATGCCAGCACTGCTGAAACCAGGTGAAATGTGCAGTAAACACAGTGTTGAAAAACGCTGCATTTCTGCAAACGCCTGTGTGAGGGAGGCTTTAAAAGCTGTGAATTTTGGTGCCGAATTCCACAGCTGCGGATTTGGCTGTGTCCTAATTCTGTCTCGTGTGAAAGGTTCCTATAACTTAACAAAACAAGAAACAGCCTAAATCCACATACTCAACATGCAAAATACTGCAACAGGGAAAAACACACTTGTCCTGTGTGAATACACCCCAAAAGGAGGTCCTACAAAGTGTGATGTCTGGCAAACGCACGGAGATTCCTTCACTTTCGAGGCCCCTCCTGAGTGGCCAGCATACAGCCATATGGGTTTGTCTTTACTTTTTGTATATTCCCAGGGTCCAAGTCACAGGACTACTCCATTGGTTGAAGAAGCGGATGGCATATGGGTATCGCCTACTTGAAGGAGTTTTACCATTGATGAAATCTCTGGCTATACCATAAATGTCTGGCATTTTGTCGAAGCAGCATCATGTCAATTAAAGTGGGCTGCTCTTCCTTGTAGGGATTGGGGGTGGGGATCGGATGCCTGCAAATCTAACTGGAGAGACGTTTTGAGCTGCAGATGTCAATTCTATTAAGGTCTTTTAACATGGGATGATTGTTGGGCGCCTAGGTGCCCGATAATAGTCTCAGCGATTATCGCTCCCGTGCTTTCACATGGAAGTGATAGTGTTCAGTGAATGGAGGCGGCACGCATCAGATCTCTTCAGGCTGTTTGTCTCTGTTCACCGTAAACAGGCAGTCATTCATAGATGAACTGCCTATTTACACAGGCCGATAGTCATTTGATTTTTAGGTGTGCACAAACTGAATGAAAAACAAATTTGTTCATCATTCAGTTGCTGACAGTGGCTCCACACAGACGTCTGCACGAGTAACGTTTACACACAATATGCAGAGAATAGAACCCATTGATGTTACTGGGCTTGTACACACCTCCTGATTTTGCATGCGCAAAAAACAGGACTTGCCCTATTTTTTATGTGAATTTGCGTACCCGAGACCCCTATGGGAGGTAAGCATATGCGCGTACAGATGTGCAATATGCTGCGCAATTCTGTGAAAAACACATCTGGAACTCAGCCATCTAAATCGGGGCTTATTTGTATGCTGTGCGCAAATAAAGATACCCTGTGCGCAAAAAGTACAGTAAAATACGCTGATACACAAAAAAGCCTCGTACATAGCACAAATTTGCTCATGCAAAAGAGCTTTAAATGAAATGCCTTTGCATCTTTCTATTTATCCCGTGCAATTATATGTAAAAGATCAGACCGCTGAGGCTAGATTCACACAAGTGCATTTTCACACGGAAAATTTGCGTGCACCGTACACAGAGAATATGTAAAGCGCATTTCGGTCGCACAAAAAAAATATGCATAATGCTCTATTTTCCAGTGCATTTGCACAGGGAAGGAGCACATATTGAACTCCTTAAACTTATTGGTCATTTCAATGACTGTCTGGGAGTATGGTTGCATTCTTTTTTTGCGCACGCAAATACTCAACACCCATTCTGCAAAAACGCAAACTCTTAAGTTTGTATGCTGGTCTTAGTAAACCTTGAAATGTTTCACATTCAACAGCACAATAGCGAGTTTCAAGTTTTTTCGTTTATTTTTTTACTGTTCTCCTATGTTGTTGCCTAAACATATAAATTGATTTGTATGAAAAAAACAGCACAATGATATGGTGCTTTTGCACAACGGTCTGCCAGTGGCATTTTAACCCTTTATAACAAATTCCACACAAGCACACTGTTCAAGGGTTACAGTAAATACCCCACTTTACAATGTGAAAGACATGATCCTGCAGTGGTTTCTCTGATTGCGTCACTGAATACCATTCTGTTGTCATAAAAACATGTTTGTTGCAAACAAGACTCTGTATATCTGTTTTCGGTGAAGCAAGATTTACACTGAAACATTATCCCCATGATACAGGCCTAAACATCCAAGCAGTCGCTGGAAACAGAGGAGGGAAGCCTCTAACCTATCATTGAAGCTTTGATTTTATCTTTTTTCCCCCTTTGGCATACGATTGGAAGAGCCTAATCATGTGCCCATTTTAGAACAAATAGAAATAAAAGTTAACAAATAGTTTTAAAAACCATTGAAGAGTTTATATTGGAAAAATGTTATGTCATTTATATTAATACTCCCTAAACATACAAGTGACCAAACCTACACTACACACAACGTGCTCTTGGCTATGAACTATGCCAATGTAATTATGTTGAACGTAACATTGTGTTGACCATCCCAGGTAAAAAATTAAGATAATTGATGATAAACTGTAGAAGTTACTTGTTCACTTGCTTAATTAAAACTCATTCTTGTCCCTGAATAGAAGAACCCTGGGCCGAACGTGTGATTACACAAACTATCCTGATTTCTAGACGTAGCACATTACCCTTTCATTTTTTGTTAATGAACAGCTGAATGGGCTACAGATTGAAGATGTATCATGGGACTAATGACAAGCTTCCAGTGTTGGCAGGTGTTCTCGGGCATAAAGGATGCTAAATTGTCTGTGGTAAATTGGACTTTGGAGCAAGAACTGGCAGAGCATAAGGTTTCTCTAAACTGCAGCCGAAAATAGATACATTTTTTAACAATTAGAGGGTAAATGTTAAAAAAATGGTTACATTATATCACACTTCTAATGTCTTCACAGTTCATTTACAAGCTGTACCCTGCAGCAATGGCTTATTAAATGCTAGCTTAGGCTTCAATGTCTAAATAATTTTTTCCCCAATGTTCCCAAGTCTTACGTTTTGAGCAATATTCTCCTTTCCATCCATTCAGACATGTGATGCTGCCATCAGATTCGCATATGTAGTGTCCAAAACGATCATCACGAGGCTTGCATAGCCTAGAACAGGTTTCCCCATAGTAGTGTTCACTACAGACAACTCTATAGGAGTATTTCAGCTGTGTATTTCTTTTTCCCATTTCTACATCACTGGACCAAACTTCACCAACATTAAGGGGTTTCCGGATTATAAAATCACTGACTAGTACTTCCCCTTGGTTAGAGCCTAAGAAAAAGGAAAAAGAGGACAATTTGAGTTTTCTTAAAAACCAATACTTTCAGTAAAACACGCACAGTGAATAGTATTTTAAGGAAGTCTGCCAGCCTTACTTTAGATTGGAATTTTTACATTGCCCCATTTTGCAACACTTTTTAAAGCTCCAGTACAATGACCTTAAAATTGGGTTACGGTACTTGTATTATGTGTACATCCAGAAATTAAGATTAAGGAGTATTTGATAGAAACCCACTAAAGATGAAAGTACAAAATCTACTAGATATTTTAAATTCAAAGTACAATTGTACAAAAAAAGAAGAGGGAACAAATAAAAAAAAAAAAAAAACTTAAAATTTAAAATTGTGTTTTTAAAATATTCCTATTGTAAAAAAAAGTCTTGCTCTACAAGGCGAGCAAGAGAACCAAAGTCTGTGGCCTCAAGAAAAGGTTTCAATGTGAGAATTGTTTTGTTGAAATATTCTCTTCCTCTATGTCAGCAAAACATCCAAAAGCCATTATTTCTTTTCCAAAGGGCGGAATTTGAAAAAGGTGTAAAATACAGGAAAAGGCAGTCAGGACAATTTGGCAGACTTCTGGTTTTCTCACCAAAGAGCGGACTTCTTTCCCACGCCAAAAATAAACTGGAGGAAGTGCAATTGTTTTGGAGATTAGGTACGTAAGGCCATGAAAAAAACACATCTCTCCAATGGCAGCTTGTTTTGAAAGTTGAAACAGGATTTTAAGTTAAGGGCAAGGTTAACCTCCAAGATACCTTAGTGCTTTCTAATTGATGGGACAATAGCGCCCTCTAGTGGCTCACTCTTTAATTTTTAATTTACCTGTAGGTTTATGAAACGCTTCAATAATCAGAGAAAAGGTTTTCTGAAAAAGAGGGAAAAGAAAACTAATTAACATACCTAATACAGTAAACAGACTAACAAAAATGATCATCACACAGGATTAGGACAGGAATATCCAGAAAGCTTGCTCTTAATTAACAGCCGCCTATACAGTTTAATTAATCTAATTGTGTATAGTATTACTGCATACATCTCAATCAAACAAAGCTCTTTACAGGAGGGGGAAGGAGATTGTCTTCAACCAACAGAAACCTTGAACTTGTCTGGAATCCTTAGTGTACTACGAGTTACTTAGTGTATTTAGAGTCACAGGTACCCCCATCAAATGCAGTAAACAGCAACATTACACTGTAACTTACACTGGACTGATTATAAAGAAAAGGGCAGATCTTTAAGATGTTATATTTACAATAACTTATATTTGGCATATACAGTAGAATACATTACCTGCCCTGAGGTCTATGCTGATGTTTTGTAAATAATTGTAACTTACAATATATATACACATACATACACATACACACACACAATCTAGCTACATACACAGATCCTTTGTATTCTGTTTCGACGACCCCAGGTGACACAGGGCTGCTAGAAAGTGACATCTTACCGGCCAGGTGAAGTTAAAGGGCAAACTGGTGTAATTGGAGAATCCGTCCACAAATGCACTGGTCGCCAGTACCGGGGTGACCACACTGCCGAACGTACAGGGTCCCGGGGACACTACGGTCTGATAGTGTTTTAGGCAGATCTTGAAGAAGGTCCGACAATTCGGCAGACACGAGCTCCCGTCTGCCAGCGTCCCGTTGCTATTTACAAAGGCGTCAAGACGTAGCTGAAAGACCCCGGAGCCAGTGACCTTAGAGAGAAATACAAGAAGAGCCCACGGATCAGATCTATATGCTTCAAGATAAGGATGAGAAGAAGCTATAGACAACGGCTCCCCATTTACCTGCTGAAAACCCAGTAAGAGAAACGTCAAGCCCCATACAAGACTATGATCCATCTTCTTGGTCGGCGGCGGGCAGGCGTCTTCTTATAATGAACTCCTTATTAGAGAACAGGTCCAACACAGAAGTCATGTACCCGTAGAGGTCAGGAAGGTGGCAACAAGCAGCAGATAAAGGTGGGATCCACTCACATAGCCATGCCCAATAAATCCAGTGAGGAGGTGTGAAGTGATCGCACCGGATCCGTGCCGCTGGTCACCGTAACGCGCTGGGGAACTGAAAGTCGCCTTTCCCTGGAGCTACTTATATAGTGTCGGTTCTCTCCATCTGTCATTGGTCAGCCCCGCCCCGGGACATCCACAGCGTCTGCTGCCGCACTGACCGTCATCAGGACAAATCCCCTCATCTGTTTAGGTGCCCCCTGAGAGAACCCCCATTATTTCATCTGCAGGTCGCTTCAATAAGGTTCTTTTTTCCTGGTGCTATCTCCAAGTAGGAAACAAGCTGTTCCTTGCAGAAATGAGGAATACATTATATCCCGACCCCATGTAAAGTGGGAAGAATCTTGGAATATTAGGTCTCCATCTAGAAGTGGGAATAAGCGTGCTGCACATATTTTTTACAACTGCAGTCTTTATTGTAGAGTTAGTGTGCTTTTACACGGAGAAGTTTATCAATCACACAAGCGAACGATGATGGAGTTCGCTCGCTCATTCGTGCAGACTGGACGATAATTCGCTCGCTCGCAAATCATTTAGTCGTTCACATTCATTGTAGCAGTGAATGAGAATGACTGGGTGATCGGTATTTAGGGCTTGTTTAGGGCCCCTTCACACGAGTGTATGTGCAAAAAACGCTCCCTTGAGCGCAATGCATTCTACATTTGGACGTGTATTTGCACATACTACTGTACTTTTTGTACTTGTACTGTCAGTTCACATGGGGGCAGAACACACCTTCTCCATAATTTAAAAGGCTGTTTAGTCTAATGAGGTCCAGATGTGTTCTTTTTTCACTGAATTGCGCAGCGTATTTCGCATTTGCATGCGTATTTTATGCGTATTTGTGCACCTCTCATAGACTTTTATATCTACGGGAGGTGCACAAAAGCACACAAAAATAGAGCATGTTTCTTTAAATAAGAATGAACCCATTGAAATCAGTAGGTTTTATTCTCTGCGTATTGTGCACGAATTTTACACACGCAAATACAACCGTCTGTAGAAGCTGATGAGTTCACTAGTGCAGCTTCTGTATATAGGCAGATACATCATTGTAAATCGTTTAGTCGTTCATATTGACTGTATAAGTGAATGACCATGACTGAACGATCGGTATTTAAACCGAATGAATTATCGAACGCGCCAGCAATGTTTTTTTTATGCCTACATGAAATGAACAATAAGTGAGTAAATTATCGTTCATCTCTTGATCGTTGGCTGTGTTTACACTGAACGATTATCGTACAAAGTCATACGGTCCAGCTATTTTTTTTTAACAATAATCGTTCCGTGTAAAAGCCCCCTTACACTCGTATGTTCATAGGCTGTCAAGATTTTTGTTGCTCTGGATGGACATTTAGCAGGATCCTATTGAACTACTCAACCAAGAAAAAAAAGCAAAACCTTATGGACCTATGGGATCAACAGGTCAGTTACAAAACATGTCCGTCATGGTTTTCATGGCCGGACGATATATGCTATGTTGGGAAAGATAAAATTGGTGAACGGGCGCACAAATCAAACATTTGTGCGCCCGTTCAGACGGCATGGGTCCCGACGTATGCGCCGAGACTACCATGCCATCGCCCCTTTTCTCTCCCTCTCCATCGCAGGCTTACCTCTCTTCACCTCCCCGCTCGTTCTTTGCAATGGGTGGGGGTGGGACAGGGGCAGAGCTAAGCGCTTAGCTCTGCCCACATCCAGCCCCTTGTCCACAGCCAGCAATGGGATGAGGCGAGACGGGCCAGCACTTAGCCCCGCCCCTGTCCCGGCCCCTCCCATTGCAGAGAGCCAGTGAGGAGGAGAAGGCCTCTTGTCCACTAGGAAATTCGGCCCTGCGCTTATTCTCCATGGAGAATCCCGCAGCGTGTCCCTCCTTTACCGTGAACATGAGGCCTAAAAATTGAATTTACTTACCTGTCCGGACGCAGTGGATCTTCCCTCTATCGCGGCCGGATCTTCTTTCTTCGGCCCGGTGGATATGCTCTGCACGCCGGAAGCTTGCCGCGCGTCAGCGCCATGTACTTTCTTTTTTTACCTCCTGCTCTTCCGCGCTCCCGCGCCGGAGAGCAGAAATACAGCTGCAGTTATGGAAGCCTGCGGCAGACCCACAGAAAATGGAGCATGCTGCGGGTGATTTCCCACGCGGCAGGGAAAAAGGACATCCGCAGGTAATTACTTACCTGCGGGTGTCCAATGCATCCCTATGGCCGTGAAAACTGCGTGCAGGACACCCGCGCGGATTTTTTAATTAAAATTGTCCAGTGGACATGAGGCCGAAGAGAGGTGAGCCTGCATGGGGAGAGGAGAGCAGAGGTAAGGGGTTTAGCAGCCACGCTGCTAAACTCCCTCCCACCTGTGTCCGCTGCCATGGGCTCCCATAGGAGCCCATGTAGCGGCTCACGTATTCCGGCCCAAAAGATAGTTCCAGGACTATCTTTTGATCCCGACGTAAAAACGCCCGGCGCTATATTGGGCTGGCCGGGCGCTTTTAACATCTCAGGAATACGGTCATGTGATCTGATGCATTGGAATACAATGCATCAGATCACAGAGTATATCAGCCGGCCGTGAAATACACTTGTAGGAAAGAAGCCTAAGTTTTAGGAAGCAAGAGGAGAAGAAGAAGGATATTGCTGATAGCACTCTGGGATTCTGGATAGAAGAGAGGTAACATAGTCAGATAGGTAGATTTGAGTGTCATCAGTGGAAAGGTGGTCCTATAACAGAACCTTGAAAAACCTCAACAAAGAGAGGACAAGGCAAAGGTGTCATGTGGGAGTTGAAGACATGAAATGTTCAGTCAATGAGGTACAAGGAGATACAGAAAAGGGCTAAAGTTTGGGATGCCAAAGGAGGGGAGAGTTTATTGCAGAAGGGAGTGGTCGACCACATCAGAGGCAGGGGACAGGTCGAGGGGGAGGAGATACAGAGTAACGTTTTGAGGCATTTGCAGTTAGCAGATCATTAGCTACTTTGGTTAGAGTGGTTTTGGTAGAGTGGTGGGGTCAGAAACCAGATTGTTGTTGGTGGAATAGCGAGTTGGAGGAGAGGTAGGGGGATATCCATGTTCACATTCCTGATGGGCGTATGGGGGATGTGTATTAAATGCATATTTGTTACGTGCATAATACGCTGTACACAGTTAAATATGCATGCATTATTCCAGATTTTAAACACTCACAGCCTAAGATATGCTGCGTTTTTTTTCACACATATGAGTTTGTATTTTTTCACACATATGAGTTTGTATTTTTTCACACATATGTAAATGAATGGAATTTTAGGACTGCACAATACGTGCATGAAAAATATTACATAGCCCCATACACCCATGTGAGTGATCCCTACAAAACAGAAACCATGACTGCAGTGTGAACAGAGCCTCAGATGCCTACAAAAGTACTTAGACCTAGATGCACCTATAAAAAATGTGTGTTTACCATTTGCACTCTGGGACCAGTAATCTGGTAAGTAATCTCTGAATTAAAGACAATCATAGAAAAGCAGGATACATGGAGGGGCAGGTATGTCATAAATGAGACCACTTATGACAGCGAATTAAGGCCCATTTAGACGCAATGATTATCGCTCAAAAGATGTCTTTTGAGCGACTTTTGAGTGATAATCGAGGATGATGCAAGCGGAGGATGCAGAAGACAAGCGGGGTGTCCCTGCTTGCGTTCTGCATCCAACTATTTTCTGCATGGAACGCCTGGCTGTTATACAGCCGAGTGCTCCGAGCGGAGGATGCAGAAGACAAGCGGGGTGTCCCCGCTTGTCTTCTGCATTCAGCTGTTCCCCGCTCCGAGTGCCCGGCTGTTATACAGCCGACTGCTCCGTTCGGGGTATGGAGAACCGGGCTGGACAGCTCTGTTCTTCATACCCCGGCTTTGTTCAGGGAGCTGGATACAGCTGAAACAATAGTATCAGCTGTATCCCGCTGTGAATCCCTGATAAGGCTCATCGTTGTCTTTCAGCACGCTGAAAGACAACGATGGGCGACGGCATAACGAAAACTGTACGATGTCAGTGCAGTTACAGACATCGATTATCGCTCAAAAGATGGAGTGAGTGTGTCTAAATGGGCCTTTACTGTTAAACATTTGTTTACACTTTTGCATGCTTGCAAAGCTTCATCAATCACACCATGACCCCATTTACAAAGCAGTTGACACCTATTTTTGTCATAAACTGTGGCAGAAAAAAAGTTGCAAATGGTATTGTACAACAGATGAGCTGTAAAATTTGAAAAGTGGAAGTGTAGTCTCCAACACGACATAGGCCACATTTATTAAGAAGAATAGGTGACCTACCTAGTAATTATCCTTGTTTTGGAGGGACAGACCTTAGGATATGTAAATATGCAGTATGTTTAATGCAGGAATTGGCGGCAGGTAGATATTCCCTAATTTGTCTCAAATTTGGTAGCCATCTGCATTAAAACAGTTTTCTGGGACTTAAAAAAAAATTAACAAGCTTAAAATTGTGTAAAGTAAAGGAAAAAAAATGCATACTCAGCTACGCCAAACGCTCCCCATCCAGTGCTCGAGCCCTGGTGCCCATTGTCAAGAACCAGGAATTAGCTGGTGGGTTGGTAGCTTTTCGTGCTTGTGACCATTTAACCAATCGCAGGTGTCACTGATGATTCTTCTATTGCTGCTGAAGTCTGTGAAGTCTGCGCACAATGTTTCTTCCAGGTTCAGAACAGCATGGCTCCAGCGCTGGATGGAGAGCTGCTGGATTAGGTGAGTATGTATTTTTTCTTTATTGTACACCATTTTAAGAATGTAATTTTTTAAAATTAAAGTCCAGGACAACCCCTTTAATACATTTAGTGTAGTTATAAATGTACATACACTGTAGTGTGTCTCGTCCATGGCCCGCGCATGCGGTTTACTGCTAATTACTGGGCTGCACTTGCATCTGAACATAATAAGTAGGTAATTAGCGGTAAAACACGCATGCTACCATGTCTGGTAGGCACTGTGTACCTCACTATGTCAGTTTTGTTGACAACAGCATATTATCATCCAAATTATATTAGTGGTAATTTTACATCTATCTATCTATCTATCTACATACATTTCATACGCTCCGAAGTATAGCAGTATTCTGCCTGAAATTTGCACGTGGTTATCAGTTTACATTAATAAGGTGGATACAGGCTGGCTTCTGGTTTGGAGTGGCGTGTGCCAGTAAAAACTCCTGGCTGATTGCAATATGGACTTATTGTTGAGTCGCGTGTCTCTCATTAAATCCAGGCACATAGAGCGCCTTTCATGTGCTTGTAAAAAAGGGGGAGGGGGAGGTAGTTTGGGTAGATAAAGCTTCAGCTGTATGTTAATGAGCCTTCGCTTGCTTACTATCTCTCCCATAGCTCATAAAGCACTAAAGCTATTGATTTACCTGTAACAAACAACAGCCTGTATATTACATGAAACCACCTCTTGCTACTGCTAGAAACTATATTTCTTGGAATTACTTTCTCCCTGGTTTACATTATTTGAGTGTGTTTGTAACATTTAGATACAATTATAGTTTTCAGCAGGCTCAAAATGACCAATATAATTCTATAAATGATGTTGACTTTAGATATTCATCTGTAAAATTGCAACATTTCATTTAAGCACATTTGCTAAGTAGTGGCCAGTGCTGCACACCAGTGACAGAGTAGTAGTTGTAATGAGTAATAGATGAAGATAAAACAAAAGGATGGAGCAAACCCAAAAGGTGTCAGAAGCTCGGGACTCAGGCAAGAGCCCAGGGCTCAAAAGCTTTGAGGATGGGTATAAGAAACAAGTGGTGGTAGTGGTGCTGCCGCCAACCAGATGCATCTACCAAATGATGGGCAGACTGAATATACGGATATAAAGAACTGGTATGTCAGCGCAACTCTCCAGTGAAAAGTTGTGAGGCAACGGAATAAAATATCCAACTTCTTTTTTCATTTAAGTATATTAAAACCAGGTTGGTAAGGTAGTTATAGCATAAACACTGTGTAGGAAGAAATAAAAAGGAAACATAAATAAGGAGCGGAAGAAGATAAAACAAAAAAAGGAAAATATAAATAAGTGATCAGGTTACATTACATAATACATATTCATTAATAAAATCAAATTAGGGAGAAGCCAAATGAGTAGAACAGGGAAACAACAAATGATCAAAAAAAAACAAATAGGTGATAATCCACAATACACAATGCAATCCAGCAATGCATCCAAATTGCACTCAAAGGGGGTCAAAAGGGAGATCAATGGGAAATGCAAAAAATAATGCTACATAAATAAAATGAAATATTTGAGCAATATACATTCATTGTAAAAACAACAACAAAAACCCTCCCCTAGAACCAGTCAGATTGGAATTAATCTTTTTCTATGTGCTGTAATGCTGATATAAGTAAGTGATCAGAGCAAAAGGAGTATTTATTTCAGATGTGATACGGTTGGGCATAGAGCAGTGATGGGCAATCTTTTGAGCTCGGTGTGCCAAAATTCGCCAAAAAACTGAGCATAACTCGGGTGGTGTGTCACTTCGAGAAAAAATCCATAAATTCACGATATTTATAGTTTAAATAACAAAAAAGGATAATTGTAATATATAACTGTATTTAGTAAACCTAAAACACCCATAGCACAGGCCCTCGCCTCTCCCAGCCTCCCCCTCACTTATCTTAGTAATGATGACCCCCAGCAGTGACAGGACCCCCCCACAGCAGCCCCCAGCAGTAACAGCGCCCCCCAACAGCAACAGCGGACCCCCCAGCAGCGACAGTGGCCCCGCACAGCGGTCCCCCCAGCAGCGACAGCAGACCCCTCCAGCAGCAACAGCGTACCCCCCCAGCAGTGACAGTGGCCCCCACAGTGGACCCCCCAGCAGCGACAGTGGCCCCCACAGTGGACCCCCCCAGCAGCGACAGTGGCCCCCACAGCGGCCCTTCCCAGCAGCGACAGTGGCCCCCACAGCGGCCCCTCCTAGCAGCGTCAGTGGCCCCTACAGCGGACCCCCCAGCAGCGACAGTGGACCCCCCAGCAGCGGCCTCCCCAGCAGCGACAGTGGACCCCCCAGCAGCGGCCCCCCCAGCAGCGACAGTGGCCCCCACAGCGGACCCCCCAGCAGCGACAGTGGACTCCCCAGCAGCGCCCCCCCCCCCAGCAGCGACAGCAGACCCCTCAGCAGTGACAGCGGACCCCCCCAGCAGCGACAGTGGCCCCCCACAGCGGACCCCCCCAGCAGTGATAGCAGACCCCCCAGCAGTGACAGCAGCCCCCCACAGTGGACCCCCCCAGCAGCGACAGCGGACCCCGAGACCTGCGTACTCACCCCATCCATGTCCTGAAAGCTCCGCTCCTTCGCTGGCCTCCGTGCCCTCCAGCAGCGATGATCTCCGGCGCACACTGTGACGTCAGTGTGTTGCAGGACGCCTTCTCCCCCGGACACTCCCGTGGAACCAACAGGTAGGAGACGTCGGGGGACGGGGGGAGGAGGATCCTGGCTGCACACTGACATCACAGTGTGCGCCGGGATCAGCGCTGGTTAGTGAATACCAGCAGGGGAGCCGCGGCGGCCCCTGCTGGTATTCACCAATGGGGTGAATGGCCGACAGCGGCCGCGTGTCAGCGACTATGGCCACGCGTGTCATAGGTTCGCCATCACGGGCATAGAGGCTCTAGTACCCTGTTGTACCACCTTTAGCTTGGATACAAGATGTGATATGGACGTGCATGGAGGCTCTAGTACCCTGTTGTACCGACTCTAGCTTGGATACAAGATGTGATACGGACGAGCATGGAAGCTCTAGTACCCCGTTGTACCGACTCTAGCTTGGATACAAAATGTGATACGGATGGGCATGGAAGCTCTAGTACCCTGCTGTACCACTTTTAGCTTGGATACAAGATGTGATATGGGTGAGCATGGAGGCTCTAGTACCCTGTTGTATCGCCTCTAGCTTGGATGTAAGATGTGATACGGGCAGTCATGGAGGCTCTAGTTCCCTGTTGGGTTACCTCTAGCTTTGATACAAGATGTGATATGGGTTGGCATGGAGGCTCTAGTACCCCATTGAGCCACCTATAGCTTGGATACATAATGTGATACGGGCATACAGGGAGGCTCTAGTAACCTGTTGCTTCTCGGAAGCCCTGTCATGAGAGGCAACACAAAAAAGGCAGCAGCAAAAAAGGCAAACACAATTCTGGGATGTATTAAGAGAAGCCTAGAGTCTAGATCACGTGAGGTCATTATTCCCCTCTACTCTTCCTTAGTCAGACCTCATCTAGAATACTGTGTCCCGTTCTGGGCAGCCCAATTTAAAAAAAGACATTAACAAACTGGGGCAAGTTCAGAGAAGAGCTAGCAGAATGGTGAGCGGTCTGCAAATCATGTCCTATGAGGAACGGTTAAAGGATCTGGGAATGTTTAGCTTGCAAAAAAGAAGGCTGAGAGGAGACTTAATAGCTGTATACAAATATCTGAAGGGCTGTCACAGTGCAGAGGAATCAGCCGTATTCTCTTTTGCACAAGGAAAGACTAGAAGCAATAGGATGAAACTGAAAGGGTGAAGACACAAATCAGAAAAAAAATTATTTGACAGTTTGGGTGATGAATGAGTGGAACAGGTTGCCATGGGAGGTGGTGAGTTCTCCTTCAATGAAAGTCTTCACGAGAGGCTGAACAAGTATCTGTCTGGGATGATTTAGTGATCCTGCATGGAGGTCCCTTCCAACTCTACCCTTCTATGTGGCTGCAGGATGTCCTGAACATATCACTGAGCTGACATTGTCCCTCGTAAAGGGACTAACTTTTGTATATAATGGTCCCCAGACTATCACACCAATAATGGAGGCAGTGTGCTGCTGAACAGCAAAGGAAGAATTAAGATGCTCACCCTACGTCTCCAGATACAAACGCGACTGTTATCAGTGCCCAACTTAAACCAGAATTAATCACTGAAGACAACCTGGTTCCACTCAGTTTCATCGTATTACTGGCGCTGCCACCGACTGACGCAGCCAGCCACCATCCCCACCCAGTGTAATCCTGCTTGTGCAGGGAGGGGAGGAGGTGAGCTGTGACTATTGTGAATGGTGGCTCCTTTGTTATCTACATATAGGTGTCACCTCTCAGTGTAATCCTGTCTGTGCAGGGAGGTGGGGAGGTGAGCTGTGACTATTGTGAATGGTGGTCCTGTGTTACCTATATATAGATGTCACCTCTCAGTGAAATCCTGCCTGTGCAGGGAGGGGAGGAGGTGAACTGTGACTATTATGAATGGATGGGGTGCCGACAACGTGTCGCCGCGGGGGTTGCGGTGCTGACAACTTGTTGCCGCGGGGTAAGGGGGGGGGGGTTGCTGTCAGTGTTACTCGTCACGCTGGGGGTTGAGGGGCTGTCAGTGTTACTTGTCGCTGCGGGGGGAGGGGCTGTCAATGTTACTTGTCGTGCTGGGGGGAGGGGGGTAGGGGCTGCTGGGGGGGTAAACGGCTGCTGTTTACACTGAACTCTCATCGTTCAGGATTTTCTCCTGAACGATGAGTTTGTATAGACAGTGTCTCCTGGCCCTGCCCCCTCTAAGTACACTGTACAGCAGGAGAACATACTGTACTGTAGAGGGAATTAAAGGGGGCAGGGAGAGACTGTAGGTTAGTTCAATGGAGGTGGGCGTGTCATGGGTGGGGTGTAGGCGGGGCCATGATGGGAGCGGAGCCAGGCCAGGAAACCCTACTTTTTCAGGTCTATGTCTTGCTGTTATCGGGAGCCCGCACACAGATGGGGTAGAGTGCAGGGCATTGTGGAAAGGCAGCATAATGAAGGAATGTTGCCATCCAATAGGTGGCGCTGCAGAGGTATTGTTTCTTCTTCCTTATTTGCAGATCTGAAGGAGAGATAACACAGGCCTGTGACCTCCTAACACCAATTTAGAGATCATAGAAACATAGAATGGTAGAGTTGGAAGGGACCTGCGGGGTCATCGGTCCAACCTCTTGCTCAATGCAGGATTACTAAATCATCCCAGACAGATATTTGTCCAGTCTTTGTTTGAGCACTTCCATTGAAGGAGAACTCACCACCTCCCGTGGTAACCTGTTCAACTCATTGATCACCCTCGCGGTCAGAAAGTTTTTTCTAATATCTAATTTGTGTTCAGCTTCATCCCATTGCTTCTAGTCTTTCCTTGTGCAAATGAGAATAGGGCTGATCCCTCTGAACTGGGACAGCCCTTCAGAAATTTGTATACAGCTATTAAGTCTCCTCTTAGCCTTATATTTTGCAAGCTAAACATTCCCAAATCCTTTAACCGTTCTTCATAGGACACGATTTTCAGACCGCTCACCATCTTGGTAACTCTTCTCTGAACTTGCTCCAGTTTGTCAATGTCTTTTTTAAAGTGGGGTGCCCAGCACTGCACACATTATTCCAGATGAGGTCTGACTCATAATTACCTTACGTGATCTAGACTCTATGCTTCTCTTAATTGTGTTTGGCTTTTTGGCTGCTGCATCACATTGTTGGCTCATGTTCAGTCTATGATCTATTCGTATACCCGTCTTTTTCACATGTGCTGCTTAGCTCAATTCCTCCCATTCTGTATGTGCTTTCTTCATTTTTCTTGCCAAGATGTAGGACTTTGCATTTCTCCTGGTTAAATACCATTTTGTTAGTTGCTGCCCACTGTGCAAGTGTTTCTAGATCTTTTTAAATACTTTCTCTGTCTTCCCTAGTGTTAGCTATCTCTCCTAGCTTTGTGTTGTCGGCATTTTTGATCAGTTTCCCATCAATTCTCTCCTCCAGATCATTTATAAAAATGTTGAACACTAGGCCTTGGACAGAGCCTTGTGGTACCCCACTGGATACATTATTCCACTTGGATGTACAGCAATTTATGACCACTCTTTGATTACAATCACTCAGCTAGTTGTGAATCCACATATCAGTTGCCTTGTCAATCCCATATTTGGCCTTTTTTTCAATAAGTCATTCAATTTCAATATTTTGTCAAATGCTTTACTAAGGTCAAGATAAACTATATCCACCGCATTTCCCTGATCAACCTAGTCGGCGATACTGTCATAGAAGGAAATTAGATTAGTCTGGCATGACTTGTTGGTTACAAACTCATGCTAGCTCTGGTAAATAACTCCATTTTCATCCAAGTACTTGCATACGTGCTGTTTAATAATTTGTTCAAAGATCTCTCCCGGTATAGAATTTAGGCTCACAGGCCTGTAGTTTCCTGGATCCATCTTCTTCCCTTTTTAAAGATGGGTACAACATTTGCCTTTTTCCAATCTTCTGGAACTTGTTCTTGTTCCTGTTCTCCAGGAATTTTTTAACGATTATGGCGAGTGGTTCAGCAATTACCTCCGCTGCTTCCTTTAGTATCCTAGGGTGTAATTCATTTGGACCTTGAGACTTGAATTTATTTAAGTTAGCTAAGTGTTCCCTCACCATCTCTCTGCTTACAGATAGCCTGCATTCTTTTATGCCCCCAATAGCACAGGGAAGATCAGTTGATGTTCCATCTACTTTCTGAGAGAAAACAGATACAAAATAGGAATTTGAAAAGTTCGGCCTTCTCAAAACCCTTCTTAACCAATTTACCATTTTCATCTTGTAAGCATCCAATAGCATCTTTGACTTTTCTTTTGCTTTTGATATACCCCCGAAAACCCTTTTTTATTGCTTTTGGCCTCTGTTGTAAGCCTCAATTCATTATTAGCTTTAGCATTTCTGACACTTGCCCTACAGTTTCTGCAGACCGCATTATATTCTTCTTCAGATATTCACCCCTCTTTCCATTTGATAAACATATTTTTCTTTGTATTTAACATGTGTGCAAGTTCTGTGTTCATCCATCCTGGTTTCTTTAAATGCTTCCCATTTTTCCTTCTTTTAGGGATTGTTAACGATTGTGCTTTGAGAATCTCATTTCGCAATATTTCCCAACCTTCTTGGAGATTTCTGTCCTTAAGAACATCCAGCCATTGGATTCTTCGTACCCTCTTTCTGAGTTCATTGAAATCTGCCTTTCTGAAATCCAACCTTAAAATCTGAGTTTTCTCAGGTCTTACTCCCCTTTTTATCCAAAATTCAAGGGTAGCATGATCACTGCCTCCTAAGGTCCCAGCCACCCTTTCTTCCTCAACCGTTTCCTCCCTGTTGGTAAGAATTAGGTCCAAGATAGCAGATTCCCTTGTTTTTTCTTTAACCTTTTGGAAGGTAAAATTGTCAGCAGGAGTGGATAAGAATTTGTTGGATCCGTTACTTTTACCTGTGAGAGATTACCAACAAATGTCTGCATAGTTAAAATCTCCCATGATCACTATGTCGTGCTTTTTTGAGAGCTTGGCCATCTGATATACAAAAAGTTAATCAATATTTTCTGCTCGTCCAAGTGGCCTATAGTAAATGCCTACATTGGTGTCCTTCCTGTTGCTCTCTCCTTGTATTCTTACCCTAACAGTTTCTACAGAACTACCATGCTCTGAAGCTTGAATCTCTGTGGAGATTAATGTTTTCCTAACATACAACGCAATACCTCCTCCCCTTTTTTTTTGGTTTGTTTCAAATAAGTTGTATCCGTCAAGCCTTGTATTCCAATCATGTGTATCATTTCACCACGTTTACGTGATGCCTATGGTATCATATTTCTCTTCCTGTGTTAGGAGCTCCAATTCTTCTTGTTTGTTTCCCATGCTCTGTGCATTTCGTTAAAAACATTTTAGTTTGTGATCGGTGTCTCTTGCTCCTCTACTTTCCTTCTGAATTTTTTATCTTTGTTCTTTCTTTCCACTTCTAATAGCGAGGTTCTTAAATGTATTAATTAGCTATATATTTTTACCTGGCTTTTCACTTCCCTTCCCATATTGTTCTACTTTAAAGTTCTCCTAATGAGTGAAGCAAGGCACCCACCAAATATATGCTTACCTGTCTTTGTAAGGTGCAGCCCGTCTCTAGCAAGCAGTCCACTATATAGGTAATTCACTCCATAGTCTAGGAATCCAAATCTTTGCTGACTGGACCATCGACGTAGCCGGTTGTTCACCTCTAGAATCCTGTTCCATCTTCTTATTCCATGGCCATCTATGGCCATCACAAAACTGTCGCATTCCTTATCAGTGGACTAACTAAGTATTTACTTCTCTGCTCATCTTGTCTGGTATTGTTTTAAGTGCAAATTAGTCCCGCTACGTCTGTGCCTTTTCATGTGTGCACATTTGTATGTGTATATAATATATATATATATATATATACATACATACACCCATCCATTATGCCTGGGAAAGGATCCTGAGGGGTCCGAAAGCTTGCAAAAATATCATGTATTTTTATTAGCCATTAAAAGGTATCATGTCTACCAGGATTACTTGGTTTCTCTTACTGAGAACAATAACATGTCTAGAACAATCCCCTATACAAGTCAATGAATAAGCCCCTGTGCATTGTATGAATGGTCCATTAAGCTGCTGTAAAGCATATCTTTAAATGCTGTTAAATGTAGCCCAGGCAACATAGTCATGTACAAGTCTACACTCTGAAAATAAAAACTGATTGGAAAAATGGAAAGTGTACCTCCTAGCTGGTTTTAATTTCTAAAAAAAATTGGTGATAGTCCCTTTAAGAATCTGCCTATTTTATACATCTCAGATGTTCTTTAGAAAGGATTTAGGCCTCATGTCCACTGGTTAACCCCTTGAGTGGCGGGTTTCCTACCACCCTGTCGTGCCCACCAGGGCAGGTTTTTTAAAATGGTCTAATCATTGAATTTCAACTAATTTTACAGTTGCGTCTCAAGAGCCATAACTTTTTCATTTTTCCATTGACATGGCCATATGAGGGCTTGTTTTTTGTGGGACAAGTTGTGATTTTTTTAAACAGGGGGGAGGAAAAAAAGAAATGGGGAAAAAAGAAAAAAAGGGGCCATGTCATTAAGGGGTTAAATAATGCAATAACTTCCTTCTCGGGGTCATTACGACGCATGGATACCACATGTGTGATTGTATTTTTGATTTTTTTTTACAAAGTAAAGGGAGACAAGTGTTTTTATAATTTTTTTTTATAATTTTTAAACTTTTTTTTTTTTTTAATTTTTATTTATTTATTTGATTTTTTTGTCCCTTTAGGGGACTTCCACAGGGACCCATCAGGACCCCCTGATCACATTCCGGGGGTCCGATGGTGACAGCCCTTTACATGCTGCAGTGACAGCCCTTTACATGCTGCAGTCACATAGACTGCCGCATGTATTAACACTGCAGAGATCGGAGGTTTTCTCTTATCTCTGCTGTAAGAGCAGGTACCTAGCTGTCCTCTCACAGCCAAGCACCAAGCTCTCCCTGCCACAGAGACCATGGGCTTGCTTCTGACAAGCCGATGGTCTCTATGGCAACCTGTAAACAAAGCAGGAGATTGCCGGTATATCGGCAATATCTTCTGCTGGTTTTTCAAAGCCCTTGCTTTGTTCTCTGTGGGTCTGTGCAGGCAGAGCACACTGTCACAGCTTGTGGCATTGTGCTCTGCAGCTCCCATAGTGATACATAGCCCGGAAATCTTCCGGGCTATATCGCTATGGGCAGTGGAGCTCGTCCCGGAAAATTTCCGGGCGTGCCACTCAAGGGGTTAAATGTGATTAAAAATCTGCAGCGTGATCCGCGCCCCATAGGGATGCGTTGGACATCTGCAGGTAGTTAAATACCTGCAGATGTCATTTTCCCCCTCAGGAGCGGATTGCGTCTGCGGGAAAACACCCGCAGCATGCTCCATTTTTAGTGCGGGTCTCCCGCGGGGACAGCTCCCGCAGGCTTCTATTGAAGCCTACGGAAGCCGTTCGGATCCGTGGAACACCCGTACCTGAATCTCTGCTCTCCGGTGCGATAGCGCGGGAGAGCAGGAGTTAAAAAAAAAAAAATGGAGTGCCCGGCGCATGCGCACGGCACGCTGCTGGCGTGCCAAGCACATCCGCCAGGCCGAAGAAAGAAGATCCGTCCGCGACGGAGGGAAGATCCGCAGCGTCCGGACAGGTAAGTTTAATCTTTTTTTTAGCCTCATGTCCCCGGGAAAGGAGGGACCCGCTGCGGGATTCTGCATGGAGAATCCACGCGGGCCTGCTTTTTCCCGTGGACAGGAGGCCTTACAGTATCACTTATTTTATTAAATTGAGGATGGTTTCTAAGTAAAATTTCAGGAAACATTCCAATGTGATGCATTAAGCATTGTGTACTGTAAACCTTATAAATTGCTGTTTTACAATCTGGAAATGATGCATCTAATACGTAAATGAGTCAAGTAGTGCCTCATTTACAACTACAGAGGGTGTTAGGAAATTTTGTTAACATTTCTAGTATGTTTTGTAAAACCAGTGAACTCTAATATGATTTCCCTTAGTCCCAAATGATCTTGTGGCCAGATAACTACAGAACACCTTCTTTCATTATTGCATTATATTGGAATTACTTGTACCAATAACTGAACATCCTGCTGTTCACATGTTTAGAGAATGCAAGGAAATGTTTACTCCAGCTAAATGTTAATTGTTAGGCTTGACTGTTGATGGCTTCTCCAATGATACTGATTACCAGTAGAGATGAGCGAGCGCACTCATCCGAGCTTGATGCTCGTTCGAGTATTAGGGTGTTCGAGACGCTCGTTACTCGAGACGAGCACCACGCGGCAGTCGAGTCAATTACATTTCCTTCCCTGAGAAATTTGCACCATTTTCTGGCCAATAGAAACACACGGAAGGCATTACAACTTCCTCCTGTGACGTTCCAGCCCTATCCCACTCCCCTGCAGTGAGTGGCTGGCGAGATCAAGTGACCCCCGAGTATTTAAATCAGCCCCACCCGTGGCTCGCCACAGACACACGCTAAGAGAGATCAGGGAAAGTGCTGCTGCTGCTATAGGGAGAGTGTTAGCGTCTTCAAGAACCACAACGGTCCTTCTTAGGGCCACAGCTCACCTAGTGCATTACTGTTGTGGCTGCTGTGAGCAGTTTTGCACTTTGTTTTTTTATGTATATCGGGCGTGCAGGCTGTAGCGTTCTCAGGCTGCAGGCTGTACTTGAGTATAGGGGCAGTATTGGTCCCGCAGGGACAGTGGTAGTGTAGAATCCTGTCTACAAGAACCCCAACGGTCCTTCTTAGGGCTACCTGTGACCGTGTGCATTTAACTCCGTGGTTGCTGGGAGTTGTAGTACCTCAGTATTGGACAGTAGATCCTGCGTGCAGCCTTCATGTAAATATTTTTCTGTCCGCAGTTAGCGTAACGTCAGCGCTGTCTGCCTCTAAGTGTACGCCAAGAAACCACAAATTTTTTACACCGCTCTGTCTTACACACGTGCTGTCTCACAAGTGCACGGTGTGTCAGACACCCATAGATTGAAAGTGCAATACACACTGCATAGCCTCAGTCTGCATTGCATAGAAAAAAAAGGAAATTTAAAAAAGAAATCCTTTTTACGGCTACCGGTGACCCAGTGCATTTGCCTGCGTGGCCTGTGGGACTTCACGTCCATCCAAACTGCATAGTGCACAGCAAAGCCTGCGTGCAGCCTTCATTTAAATATTTTTCTGTCCGCACTTTGCGTAACGTCAGCGCTGTCTGCCTTCAAGTGTACGCCAAGAAACCACAAATTTTTTACACCGCTCTGTGTTACCAGTCAGCTGCCGGCGCAGTGTACGGTGCCAGACAGCCATAGAGGGAGAGTCCAATAGACGCTCCATTGCCTGCATTGCATTGGAGAAAAACTAATTTCAAAAAAGGAATCCTTTTTTACGTCTGCTTGTAACCCAGTGCACATTACTGCATGGCCTATGTGACTTCAGGTGAATCTCAACTGCATAATGCACAGCTAGTCCTGCTTGCATCCTTCCTTATAATTTATCTCAGGCTTCTTTTTGCGTTGTATAACCGTTGGCAGGCACCAACTGCGCGGCAATAATTCAAAAAATTTTTCACACCACTCAGTGTCTGCTCGATTCTTAATCCACCATGCTGAAGGGTAGGGGTAGGGGTAGAGGACGTGGACAAGGACGCGGAGTTCCAAGTGAGGGTGTGGGTATAGGCCGAGTTCCTGTTCCAGGTGAATCACAGCCGGCTGCTGCGGGAGTAGGAGAGAGCACAGTTTCTGGGGTCCCCAGCTTCATATCACAATTTTTGGGTCCACGTCGTAGATCTTTATTAAAAACCGAGCAGTGTGAGCAGGTCCTGTCGTGGATGGCAGAAAGTACATCCAGCAATCTATCGACCACCCAGTCTTCTACGCCATCTACTGCTGCAACTCTGAATCTTCTGGCTGCTGCTCCTCCTTCCTCCCAGCCTCCTCACTCCATGAAAGTGACACATTCTGAGGAGCAGGCAGACTCCCAGGAACTGTTCTCGGGCCCCTGCCCAGATTGGGCAACAGTGGTTCCTCTCCCACCGGAGGAGTTTGTTGTGACCGATGCCCAACCTTTGGAAAGTTCCCGGGGTCCGGGGGATGAGGCTGGGGACTTCCGGTAACTGTTTCAAGAGCTTTCAGTGGGTGAGGAGGAGGACGACGATGAGACACAGTTGTCTATCAGTGAGGTAGTGGTAAGGGCAGTAAGTCCGAGGGAGGAGCGCACAGAGGATTCGGAGGAAGGGCCGCTGGACGATGAGGTGACTGACCCCACCTGGTGTGATAAGCCAACTGAGGACAGGTCTTCAGAGGGGGAGACAATTGCAGCCGCAGGACAGGTTGGAAGAGGCAGTGGGGTGGCCAGGGGTAGAGGCAGGGCCAGAGCGAATAATGCGCCAGCTGTTTCCCAAAGCGTCCCCTCGCGCCAAGCCACCGTGCAGAGGCCAAGGTGCTCTAAGGTGTGGCAGTTTTTCACTGAGACCGTGGACGACTGGCGAACAGTGGTTTGCAACCTTTGTCGCGCCAAGATCAGTCGGGGAGTCATCACCACCAGCCTCACCACCACCAGCATGCGCAGGAATATGATCGCCAAGCACCCCACAAGGTGGGACGAAGGCCGTTCACTGCCTCCGGCTTGCGCCACTGCCTCTCCCCCTGGGCCCCAACCTGCCAATGAGATCCAACCCAGCTCTCACGACACAGGCACGACAGTCTCCTGGCCTGGACCCATACCCTCACCTCCGCTCTCCTCGGCCCCATCCAGCAATGTCTCTCAGCACAGCGTCCAGCTGTCGCTAAGAGAATCGTTGGAGCAAAAGCGCAAATACGCCGCCACGCACGCTCAAGCTTTAAATATCCACATAGCCAAATTGATCAGCCTGGAGATGCTCCCCTACAGGCTTGTGGAAACTGAGGCTTTCAAAAATATGATGGCGGCGGCAGCCCCGCTACTCTGTCCCCAGTCGCCACTATTTTTTACAGTGTGCCGTCCCAGCCCTGCACGACCACGTCTCACGCAACATTGTACGCGCCCCCCACCAACTCGGTTACTGGCAAGGTACACTTAACAACGGACACGTGGCCAAGCACAGGCGGGGAGGGCCACTATATCTCCCTGACGGCACATTGGGTGAATTTAGTGGAGGCTGGGACCGAGTCAGAGCCTGGGACCGCTCATGTCCTACCCACCCCCAGAATTGTGGGCCCCAGATCGGTGCTGGTTTCTGTGGTGGTGTATGCCACCTCCCCTAAACCTTCCTCCTCCTCCTCCTCCCCCAACGCAACCTCTACCTCGCAATCAAGACGTGTCAGCAGCAGCACATCGCCAGCAGTCGGTGTGCTATAGTGGAATACCAACTCCAACATGGGCCGCGTAGTGGGAGTCAGCCTCCTCAATTCTTTACAGAGGAGTGGGCCTGGTTGGCAGATATCTGCCAGGTCCTTGGAAACTTTGAGGAGTCTACCCTGATGGTGAGTGGCGATGCTGCAATCATTAGCATCACCATTACCCTGCTATGCCTGTTGAGAAGTTCCCTGCAAAGCATAAAGGCTGACGCTTTGCAGTCGGAAACGGAGGCGGGGGAAGACAGTATGTCGCTGGATAGTCAGAGCACCCTCATGTCTATATCTCAGCGCATTGAGCAGGAGGAGGAGGGGGAGGAAGAGACAGCTGGGCCCACTGCAGAGGGTACCCTTGCTGCTTGCCTCTCATCCATTCAGCGTGTATGGCCTGAGGAGGAGGAGGAGGATCCTCAAAGTGATCTTCTTAGTGAGGACAGCCATATGTTGCGTACAGGTACCCTGGCACATATGGCTGACTTTATGTTAGCATGCCTTTCTCGTGACCCTCGCGTTAGACGCATTCTGGCCACTGCGGATTACTGGGTGTACACACTGCTTGACCCACGGTATAAGGAGAACCTTTCCCCTCTCTTTCCTGAAGAAGAAAGGGGTTTGAGAGTGATGCAATACCACAGGGCCCTGGTGGACAAACTGATGGTAAGCTTCCCATCTGACAGAACTAGTGGCAAAAAGCGCAGTTCCGAGGGCCAAGTAGAAGGGGAGGCGCGGAGATCAGGCAGCATGTTCAGCACAGGCAGGGGAACACTCTCCAAGGCCTTTGCCAGCTTTATGGCTCCCCAGCAAGACTGTGTCACACCTCCCCAGTCCAGGCTGAGTCGGAGGGAGCACTGTAAGAAGATGGTACATAGCCGATCGTAGCACCGTCCTCCGTGACGCCTCTGCTCCGTACAACTACTGGGTGTCAAAGCTGGACACGTGGCCCGAACTCGCGCTGTATGCCCTGGAGGTGTTGGCTTGCCCTGCGGCTAGCGTCTTGTCAGAGAGGGTGTTTAGTGCAGCTGGGGGAATCATCACGGACATGTGTACCCGCCTGTCAACTGACAGTGCCCACAGGCTTACACTCATAAAGATGAACAAAGCCTGGATTTCCCCAGACTTCTCTTCTCCACCAGCGGACAGCAGCGCTACCTAAAGACCTTTGTCAATCTGTGTATGATATTCGTCCTCCTCCTCCGGCTCCTCCTCCTGAAACCTCTCGTAATCACCGCGAACGGGCAATTTTTCTGTGGGCCAAAAGGCTCATATTATTTTTCTAAATAATATTTATCTGTTTCAATTCTCATTAAAGCATTGAAACTTCCACCTGAACCACTTTCTATTTTGACTGGGCTGCCTCCAGGCCTAGTTAAAAATTAAGCCACAGTACGCTAAGCGATTAATGGGTTTCACCTGCCCTCTGGGTTGGGCATGGGCAACTTTTTGTGGGGTACATTTGTACTGTCGGTACACCAATTTTTCGGGCCCTCGCCTACAATGTAATCCAAGTAATTTTTATGCACTCATGCTACACCACTGTGTCTGAGGTTGGCCTACACTTTTGCTACAGAAATGTAACTCTGTTCTGCCTACCTTTACTTCTGCCACAGTAATGCTACAGGGGTCTAACTATACTTCAGCAATGGAAATGTAACTTCGGTCTGCCGATACTTCTGCTCCTGAAATGTTACCTTGGTTGGTGTATACTGTTACTACTGTAATTTTACTGATACTGGGCTCTGCCCATACTGCTTCAACGGAAATGTTAGTGGGGCATGTCTATACTGCTATAACAGAAATTTAACTAATACTGGGCTCTGCCCATACTGCTTCTACGTAAATGTTACTGGGGTCTGATTATACTGCAACTACTGAAATGTTACAAATACTTAGCTCTCCCTACACTGCTGCTAGGGAAATGTTTTTCTGTTGCTTTGCCCATACTGCTTCTACGTAAATGCTACTGGGGCCTGTCTATACTGCTACTACTGAAATGTTACAAATACTATGCTCTCCCTACTCTGCTGCAAGGGAAATGTGAATCTGCTGTTTTGTCCATACTGCTTCTACGTAAATGTTACTGGGGTCTGACTATACTGCTACAACTGAAATGTTAAAAAAAATATGCTCTCCCTACACTGCTGCCAGGGAAATGTGAATCTGCAGCTTTGCCTATACTGCTTCAACGTAAATGTTACTGGGGTCCGTCTATACGGTTACTACAACTGAAAAGTTACTGCACTCTGTCAATACTGCTGCAAATGAAATGTTACTGGGCTCAGCCTACACTGCTGCAACGGAAATGTTAAAGAGGTGTGTCTATACTGTTACTACTACTGAAATGTTACTGGGGTCTGTCCGCACTGCTGGAACTGAAATGTTACTGGGGCCTGTCGCTAATGATATTACTGAAATGTTACAGGGGTCTGTCTGCACTGCTGGAACTGAAATGTTACTGGGGTCTGTCCGCACTGCTGGAACTGAAATGTTACTGGGGTCTGTCTGCACTGCTGGAACTGAAATGTTACTGGGGTCTGTCTGCACTGCTGGAACTGAAATGTTACTGGGGTCTGTCTGCACTGCTGAAACTGAAATGTTACTGGGGTCTGTCTGCACTGCTGGAACTGAAATGTTACTGGGGTCTGTCTGCACTGCTGGAACTGAAATGTTACTGGGGTCTGTCTGCACTGCTGGAACTGAAATGTTACTGGGGTCTGTCTGCACTGCTGGAACTGAAATGTTACTGGGGCATGTCCCTAATGATACTACTGAAGTGTTACAGGGGTCTGTCTGCACTACTGGAACTGAAATGTTACTGGGGTCTGTCTGCACTGCTGGAACTGAAATGTTACTGGGGCATGTCGCAACTGATACTACTGAAATGTTACTGGGGTTATCTACACTGCTGGAACTGAAATGTTACTGGGGTCTGTCTAGACTTATACTACTGAACTGTTACTTGGGTCTGCCTATACTTATACTACTGAAATGTTAGTGGGGTCTGTCCCTACTGCTGCCAATGAAATGTTACTGGGGTCTGTCCATACTCTTACCACTGAAATGTTACTAATTCTCGGCTCTGCCTATACTGCTGCTACTGCTATGTTACAGGGTTGTGGAAACGGAGGCTTGCCAAAGACATGATAGTGGCGAGGCCGCGCTATTAGGTCCCCAGGCACGACAATTTTTCAGCGACGCGGTTACTGGTAAGGTGCATATAACTAAGGACACGGGGACAGGACACGTACTGCCTCAAAGACATCCCCCTCCTCCTCCTTCAACAATGAAAACATTCTTGGCAAATGCTTTCGCAGTGGTCCGTCTGGCGGCAGTCCAAGAATTTCATCTTAAACGATACAATAAGAGAGCCCTCCACCACGGCCCACTTAATCCTGGCCACATTCCGAAAACCAACTAAATAAAACCGCGCTACTATATCCACACTCCACATTTCATCCTGGCCACATTCCGAAAACCAACGAAATAAAACCGCGCTAATAGGTCCGCAGTCGCGACCACTTTCCCACCAATGCGGTTACTGGTAAGGTGAATATAACCACGGACACGGGGACAGGACACGTACTGCCTCAAAGACATCCCCGTCCTCCTCCAACAATGAAAATATTCTTGGCAAATGCTTTCGCAGTGGTCCATCTGGCGGCAGTCCAAGAATTTCACCTTAAACGACTCAATAAAAAAGCCTCCCACCACCCCCCCGCCACAGCCCACTTAATCCTGGCCACATCTTGAAAACCAACTAAATACAACCGCGGTAGTATTCTGTTATCCCTAGCTGAAGCTTTCAGCCGACTGGTAGAGCATTGGTGGCTTAAAACTTGTTTGTACTGCTAAGTCCAAAGATTAGCGTACAGCTGAGGTCGGAATACAGGTGACTATAGAACACACCATCCCTGCAGGGCAAGGGACAGAGTGGCAGCAGGTACCGACCCTAAATGAAAGCAGGCCAGCTGAGAACCACATACTCCCTGAATGATTTTGGACTGACCGATGATGAGGCCTTTACTTGTGATCATCTTTGGTAATTCCTAAGAAAGATCCATGGTAGTAGCCGGAAACTTGGATTGCTATTTGCTAACACTTTGAAATGGACAACAGAAACCATAGGAATGAAGCCTTTCCATTTTCCAGCTTGAGATGAGAAGGAGTGCAGACTTTCAGTACTTTGAGTATCCTTTTCATTGCAATCAAATGCCCCTCTCTTGTCTTAGAAAATACTAGCTTTTCCACATAGGTGTTGTCAATCTGTCTATACTGTTACTACTGAAATCCCACTAATACTGGGCTATGCCTATCCTGCTGTTACGGAAATGTTACAGGGGTCTGTCGATACCGTTACTACTGAAATGTAACTGATACTGTGCTCTGCCTATACTGCAGCTACTGAAATGTTACTGGGGTCCGTCTATACTGTAACTACAGAAGTGTTAATAGGGTCTCCCTAGACTTTTGCAACATAACTGTTAGTCGGGTGTGTGTATACCTTAGCTACAGGAGTATTACAGGGGTCGGTGCATACTACAGGTGCACTAAGTGTTCCCATCGCAGTGTTCCACGTACATGGCCCAAAAACAAAATTACCCAGTCTGACTAGGACATGCAGTGTGGGCCGGAGCCCACCTGTATTTAATCTGACAATAGCTCTGCTGTCCAGGGCACTGCAATGGGATATATTTATGTACCGCCGGTGGCTTCCAGGGAGCTACCCATGCTGTGGGTCCACACGGACTTCACATTAGGGAGTTGTACCTGCCTGTGTATACTTATAAAACCCCCCAGTCTGACTGGGGCATGCAGTGTGGGCCAAAGCCCACCTGTATTTTATCTGTCGGTACCTCAGCTGTGCAGGGCACTGCAATGGGACTTATTTACGTACCGCCGGTGGCTTCCTGGGACCCACCCATGCAGTCTGTCGACACAGACTTCGCATTAGGGAGTTGTACCTGCCTATGTCGACTTATAAAGAACCCCAGTCTGACTGGGGCATGCAGTGTGGACCGAAGCCCACCTGTATTTAATCTGACGTTAGCTCTGCTGTCCAGGGCACTGCAATGGGATATATTTATGTACCGCCAGTGGGTTCCAGGGAGCCACCCATGCTGTCGGTCCACAGGGACTTCACATAGGGGATTTGTACCTGCCTGTGTCTATGTATTAAAAACCCCAGTCAGACTGGGGCATGCAGTGTGGGCCGAAGCCCACCTGCATTTTATCTGACGTTACCTCAGCTGTGCAGGGCAATGCAATGGGATTTATTTATGTACCGCCGGTGGCTTCCTGGGACCCACCCATGCTGTCGGTCCACACGGAGTTGTACCTGCCTGTGTCTACTTATAAAGAACCCCAGTCTGACTGGGGCATGCAGTGTGGACCGAAGCCCACCTGTATTTAATCTGACGTTAGCTCTGCTGTCCAGGGCACTGCAATGGGATACATTTATGTACTGCTGGTGGGTTCCAGGGAGCCACCCATGCTGTCGGTCCACAGGGACTTCACATAGGGGATTTGTACCTGCCTGTGTCTATGTATTAAAAACCCCAGTCAGACTGGGGCATGCAGTGTGGGCCGAAGCCCACCTGTATTTAATCTGACGTTAGCTCTACTATCCAGGGCACTGCATTGGGACAAACTGCAGGAGCAATACAACGCTAATGAGACGTGCATAGCTACGCTAGCATTGGAGTCTGCTGTAGGCCGGCGATTGCTGAGGGTTTGTGCAGAGGCCTATGTCCTGGGTGCAGTGAAAGTCCGCTTCCTGCCTAGGATTGCTGAAGCTGTGGGCCGAGGCCTATGTGGTGGGCGCGGTGCAAGTCTGTCATGTTTGGCCGCTCAGATCAATTTTTTGTTCATGTCTTGGGTTTCCTAGAACCCACCTATGCTGTTGGTGCAAACTTAGTTCCCATCGCGGTGTTTGACCTGTCTGGCACAAAGACACTGACTGACTGACGTAGGGGGCAGAGCGCAGATGGCTTTCCCCTTGCAGTGTCGATTGAGCTATGCGACACCTTGACAGAATGAATACTGTGTGGCACATGGATTCCCCATTGCTATGCCCACGTTTGCAGCTCCTGACGGAGGTGGCACAGGATTGGATTTCTCATTGCTTCTGTACAGCATTGTGAGCTATGCCCCCCCCTTTTAAAGAGGGTCGCTGCCTGGCCCTGCCAACCCTCTACAGTGTGTGCCTCCGGTTCCACCTCATGGCAGACGCACTTATAAATAGACATGAGGGTGGTGTGGCTATGATGCCAGCATGTGGGCAGTTGAAGGCTGCGCAGGGACACTTTGGTGTGCGCTGTGGACGCTGGGTCGTACGGGGGGGGGGGGGGTTGGGCAGCATGTAACCCAGGAGAAGAGGCAGCGGTGTGTCCCGCAGGCAGTGCTTGTGCTTAGTTGGACGTAGTGTGGTGCTTAGCTAAGGTGTGCCTTACTAATGAGGGTTTGTCCGAAGTAAAAATTGTTAGGGGGAGGGGGCCCACTCTTGCCACTATTGTGGCTTAATAGTGGGAGCTGGGAACCTGAAATGCAGCCCAGCATGTTGCCCCTCGCCTGCCCTATCCGTTTCTGTGTCGTTTCCATCACTTTCTTGGGTTTTGCAGATTTTCACCAATGAAAACCTTAGCGAAGCATGGGTGATATACAAAAATGCTCGAGTCGCCCATTGACTTCAATGGGGTTCGTTACTCGAAACGAACCCTCGTGCATTGCGGAAAGTTCGACTCGAGCAACGAGCACCCGAGCATTTTGGTGCTCGCTCATCTCTAATTACCAGTAACCACTGGGCATAAAAAAAGCTTGTCCAAGGTTACATAAGGCTGAGTACTGTTCAGTGGCACAAAGTGTGATGATACCTCTGGCTTGTTCAGGTCTGTATGAGACTAAAGGCATATAGAGGTACAGTACAGCCATGTCCATGGGTGTTGTCTTACAGGTCCATACAACTACAGTAGGAGGTCATTTTGAGCATTAATGTATCTTGTATTGCACATACATCAAAAAAAATGAGGGGCATCGGTTGGACCGGGCATCCATATCCATATATTACTCACCTAGCCACACTCCCATGCCAAACGGAGTTTAGCCTCTTCAGCACTGCAGCCTATGAGAATACCAGGATGGGTCACCTGCACAGGCTGGCTTAATGATGTCATTGCATCGTGTTGCTCTGCTCAGGAAACTCCTTCGGCATCTCATAGGCCGCAGCACTGAAGAGCTTGTTCTCTATTCAGTGTGGGAACATGGCTAGGTGAGCAATATATGTATTTATTTGTTACTAAGTTGGAGGCACTAAGGGGCACTGTTTCTAAGAAGGCATCTCTATGTATTTTATCAGACCAATGTATGCCCTGTTAATCATTGAACCTTAGAGCATTAGAGCAGATACTATATATACTGGGCATTTTATACCCTGTTTCCCCAAAAATAAGACAGTGTCTTATATTAATTTTTGCTCCCAAAGATGCGCTGGGTCTTATTTTCAGGAGATGTCCTATTTTTCCAAGAAGAAGAATTCAGATTTATTGTTGAACAAAAAAAATGAAAATTTATTATATAGTATACAGTAGTTGTCATCACAAACCAGCATAACCAGACAAACTGTGAATCCTATCAAGAATTTCTTGTTGCTGACATTATTTCCATGTATAACAATCTATGGTACATTTACCGATCCTGATATTTATCAACACAATGCAAGATTTATTCAATGACAATCATGTCATCATCTTCTGGAACATCATCATAACAATCCAAACCCTGAATTTCCTGGTGATTTTCTTGTGACTCCATTTCTTTCAGAATCATTGGCCCAAATCTCTCATTTCTAGCAATAGCATTGTCCTTAAATGAGGGCTGTAAAGTACCTGGCTCCCACACACTGTCTGGAGACTGTAGCGATCACCCACAGCAGTTCCTGGACCACTTGTACAGCAGGGACGGTATTGCAGCTTCCGGCCACCCGGAGGAGCTCATTACAGCAGACTCGCACAGCAGAAACAGAGCTAGGTCTTACTTTCGGGGGAGGCCTTATATTTAGCACTCCATCGAAACCGCTACTAGGTCTTATTTTCAGGGGTGTCTTATTTTCAGGAAAACACGGTAGGTAAACTTTTTTGTGTGGAGGCACTGTTACTAATAGGGCATCTCTTCTGAGTGGGGGCCACTATATTAATAAGGACACATCTATACTGAGTAGGGGCACAATTACTAAGGGGGCATCTATATGGAGTGAGGGGCACTGTTAATAGAAGGGCATCTATACTGAATAAGTGGCACTGTTACTGAAAGCACTAAGTAGGTATCTATACCGAGTGGGGGCACTATTACTAAGTAAAAGCACTAAAGGCCATTAGTACTAATTGTGGGGTACTATTGCTAAGTAAGGACAGAAAGGGGGCTTCAATACTGAGTATTGCATTTAAAAGGCAGACAGGTCGCATTATTAACTATAAAGGGATACTCACAAACATTACTTTTAAGGAGGCACACATTGGATGTAGCAGCAGGATGGAGGGTTTGTGTAGGTTGGGAAAAATTTTATGGAGTGCTGAAAAAGTGAGGAGCCAAAAATGTCTTTTGTTGCAAACTTTATAGTAATAAGTTGGGGCTAGAAGAAGTCATCATAGAGGTCTGGGCTAGATGGAAAAAATGTGAAAAGTGAAGGTGCTCCAGTCGGAGAGGATGCTACTTGAGATCATTCATTATAACAGTACTCTGTATAAAGCTGACATCTACTGCTATATGGTCACTGCAATGTCAGCCTTTGTACAGTGTTTTTTATTCAGTAACAGTATGGTTATATTATTCAGTCAATATGAAGCGTTAACGGTAGTGGTCATGGTGTGGCAGTAATATTTAGGCATTGGATAGTGATAATATTCTTCTTTTTATAGTGTGTTTTCACATAGTAAAACTATGGTAATGTTATTCAGCCAGTATTTAGTGGTAATGGTAGTGGTCATGGTATGACAGTAATATTTGGTCTTGTATAGCGAAATTATTAGCAATATTGTCCTTTGTACCAGTAAAATGGGAATATTTAATTACTGTGTGCTAGTAATGTTTGGCCTTGATATAGCGTCAGCAATATTATGTAATGACTATAGTTTTTTGGGGAGGGCAGAGGGTTCAATATATGCCTTGTGGCCCATGCCTCTGATCTTTTAAAAATTCTAGCAACACCACTGTTGTCAACAAATTTGGGCTCTGGTGATCAAGAAAGATAAATTGGAGCTTGAGTGTGTTCAAAGGCAGACAACTAACTTACTAAAAGAGTACAAGAGGGGCCTGGACGCCTTTCTTGAGTGTAACAATATTACATGTTATATCACTGATTACTTCAGAAGGGTCGGTGATCCGGTGATCTGGGGATTCTGATCGACAGATTTGAAGTTTGAAAGTAATTTTTTCCCCTAAACCTGAAACATAGAAACATGGAAAAGTAACAGCAGAAAAAGAGCATACGGTCCATGTCATCTGCCCTTATATGCCCTCGTATTATTTCCTTTTTCTTTCTCTCTTAGGATAGATATATTCTTATCCCAGGAATCTTACATTCATGTATCACTGATTTTATAACAACTACAATATGAAGTTTGTTCCAAACATTTACTTCTCTTTCACTAAAAAAATATTTCCTAACATTGCTTTAGATTTTTCCCCCAACTAATCTCAGATTGTGTCCCCCTGTTCTAGTGTTTAGCTTCCTAACATAGACACTTCCTTCCTGAACCTTATTTATACCTTCACCATATTTAACATTTTTGATCATGTCCCCCTTTATCTGCTAGACTATACAAATTAATATCTTTAAAGGGGGTTTCTAGGGAGAATGCTATTGATGACCTATCCTTAGTCGAGCTGAGCGCATGCTGTCTGCGCCATAAATAAACAGAGGTTGGAGCTGAAGCAGTGGAAGTCTCTGCTCTGACCTCTGTGTAGTGGCCGGAGCTTGTAACTGCAGGTACAGCTCTCATTGAAATCAACGCAAGCTGTGCCTGCAGTTTCAAGCACCAGTCACTAAGCAGAGGTCAGCGCAGAGGCTTCTGCTGCTTCAGCTCCGACCTCTGTGTTTATGTTTGTAGTGCTGACAGCATGTGCCTATTCAGCTGATTGGTCTGAGTCCTGAGTGATGGACCCCAGCCCATCAACTATTGATGACCTATCCTGTGGATAGATCATCAATACTATTTTCCATGGAAAACCCCTTCCCGCTCCAGGACGTACCGCTACGTCCTGGCAGCCTGGTACTTCCCGCAACAGGACGTACCGGTACGTCCTGGGGATAGCGCGAGATCACATATGATCCCGCCCTGTCCCGCAGCGGGAGCCGGCTGTCAGTCACAGCCGGCGTCCCGCTGCAACAGCGGGGGGGCATCGGAGATGCGCCCCCCCCTGTTAACCCCTTCCCTGCCGCGATCTAAGTAGATCGCGGCAGGGAAAGAGTTCACAAAGAGATCGCGCTCCCTCTGTCTCCGGCCGGCCCTCGCGATGTCATCGCGAGAGCCTGGCCTGTCACCATGACAACAGGACGCCAGACACTGGCGTAATGTAGTGCCAATGGCTATGATTGCTGTATAAGCGATAAGGCATGGCAGAGTAGTACCTCTGCCATGCCTTATGACAGCGATCATAGGCATAGTGCTGCAAGTCCCTCAGAGGGACTCAAATAGTGTAAAAAAAGAAAATAAACGTCTAAAAAAAAGAAAAATGTAAAAAAAAAAAAATTTTTAAAAAACCCCTTTTTTTATGCTTTTTCTAATATTAGCATACAAAAAGGGGAAAAAAATGAAAACCCCACATATTGGGTATTGACACGTCCGTAACGACGTGTACAAAAAGTTGAATACACTTTTTATTTTGTACGACAAAAAGCGTAAAAAAAACGCTAAAAACAGAGGCAAAATGCTAATTTTTAGCATTTTGCCTCCCAAAAAATGCAATAGAAGTGATCAAAAAAGCCGTACATTCCCCAAAATGGTACTAATAAAAACTACAGCTGGTCTCACAAAAAATAAGCCCTTATAGAGCTCCGTACATAGAAAAATAAAAAAGTTACAGGACTTTGAATCCAGCTATAAAGAAAAAAAAAAGATTTCCAAAAAAAGGGGGTTTTATTGCAAAAAAGTGTAAAAACCTAAAAAAAATAACAATTTTGGTATCGTTGTAACCGTACCAAGCCGCAGAAAAAATTTAGTGTATCATGTATGCTGCATGATTAACGCTGTAAAAAAAAGAAAAAGAAATCTATGGCAGAATTGATGCGTTTTCTCTCCCTGTTATCATAAAAAAAAAATAAAAAATTTTACCTTATAGTCTATGTACCCAAAAGTGGCACCAATAAAAACTACAGCTCGCCACGCAAAAAACAAGCCCTTATACGGCCGCGTCGACGGAAAAATAAAAAAGCTATGGCCTTTGAAAAATGGAGATGGAAAAATACCCCCCCAAAAAATCGCTTGGTCCTCAACGCCAAAATAGGCCATGTCATTAAGGGGTTAAGGGACCATTCACACAAGTGTTATTTTCTGTCCATATTTAGTCCTTATTTTTTACTGACTGAATTTGGATCCATAAATTTAAGTTGGTATATTGAAATGTGCGTTTTTTTGCAGACTAAGGCCTCTTTCCCACGAGTGAGTAAGTGCGTCAAAATAGCACATCTAAAAGAACCTATGGTTTTCTATGGGCTCTTTCAGATGAACAATTTTTTTATGCACTGAAAACGCCGACATTCCTCTCCAACAAAAAAAAAGGACATGCCCTATCTTTTGAAGGCACAGCGCCTGCGGCTCCCATAGACTCCTATAATGCAATTCTTTTGCATCATCTTAGGATTTAGGGTAATCCTACTCAAACGATTAGCTGGCCTGCCAGAGGAACACGATCTAATGGGAATACACACCCATTTACTGGGATTACTTAGGATGGGCGACCTGGTAGATCACGGGTAAGATTTAGCCTTTTGAAGAACTTACACAACAATAAGATATCCCAATTTCGAGTTTTCACACCTACCTATATATCAGAAGCTACCTGTTTTCACATCCACAACGCGATCACGAGGTTCCTACACAAGTATATGACTTCCTCTCTAAGTTTTCTAAACTAGAACTTAGGACCACTAAATCCATCTATGATTACCTTAATGGAGAAGCGGTGTTCTCTAAAAAAGTATACTAAATTGGGAAAAGGATCTGGGCAAAACTTTCACAACCGAACAATGGTCCAAGGCCATAAAATGGTCCTTAAAGGCATCCTCATGCACTAATCTCCAAGACATTTTCCATAAATTAATCTTGAGATGGTACTATCACCCCTCTAAATTAGCACAATTTTTCTCGGGCACTTCAAATTTATGCTGGTGCAACTCTGGGCGAATAGGCTCCCTGCTACATTTTGGGATTGCCCTAAAATAAAAATTTGGTGGTCTTCTATATTCAGATTGTTATCAGAGGTAACTGGCAGCCCTGTTGTAATAGTCCCTGCCTTGGCATTACTAGCCTTAGGCATTGACAATTATCCACCCAACATCAGGAGACTAATTTGCCATGTTTTCCAGTCAGCAGCCCTCCTGATTGCAAGAAACTAGAGATCCACCGCCTCTCCATCTTTAGACTCCCTGACAGCTATAGTATCCAAACACTGTTTACTTGAAAACTTATCCAAAAATACAAGGAGTACAATGCACCCCAAAAATGTTCCTTGGCGCTCCTGAGGGTTATATACTCGGTATTTCCTCTGTTGCATGTATAGCTATTACAGAGCAGATGCTATACAATGTTTAGCAAATAACAGATAGCTCTTTATTATAAAGAGAGGTTAAAACAAACTTCTGCTTGAGAAGGGCATACTATATATCTGTTATTTGCTAAACCTTGTATAGCATCTTCTCTATGATAGCTATACATGCAACAGAGGAAATAGATTACGAGTATATAACCCTCAGGAGCGCCAAGGAACATTTTTTTGGGTGCATTGCACTCCTTGTATTTTTGGATACTTTTCCATACCCACCTACATAAGGTGTGTAGCTGGGGAAATTTCAAGGCTTGCGCTCCAGATCCTCCGGATATCTGCAGGATTACATTGAAGGCACACCTGGACCACAGGTGCCAGTGGGAGACCCCAGCTATACCGGGGTCCCCCTTGGCACCAGGTCAGTTGATTTTGATTACTTATCTTGAGCACTGATTCCGCGTTAAGGTGCTGCCCACATTGTTTTTATTTCTACTTGAAAACTTGTTTCACTCTAGACAAGGTCAGTCATCTGCCTTTCATTTATGGTGGGACCCATGGCTCCACAAATTCCCTAGATGAAGAAGCCCTTAACAATCTCAGGATCCACTTGATGGTAAAATTGGGTATAGTTGGACAAGATTCTGGCTGGTCCTAGGACACAGACAATATCTTCTGGGCCTCAAACTAAGACATATGCTTTCATAATGAATAATACATTTGCACTCAATCCCTTTCCCCTTTTTCTTATTTTTTAAAATATATTTTCTGCTCCATTCTACATTCCTTTCTATCCCTATGCATAGTTAATTGTAATCCTAGTATGCAACAGATTGTTTGACTGTATTGCAATAGATTGGATATGTCAGCTACAGACTTTATGCAAATGCTTTTATTTTCTACTGTTGATAAACTGAATAAAAATCTTTAATGACAAAAAAAAGGTAAACTTGATGGACAACTGTGTTTTTTTCCAGTCTTCAGAAAGTCACAATGTAATAGACAATGAAAGGAAGTAATGTTTATTTCTAACACTCATACACTGTCACTCCAAAGAAAAACTAATTATTCATCTTGAGAAAATCTTAATAAATTCATAGTATATTATTAGAATAGAAATAGGAAAATTGAAGTGAATTCTAATTTCGCACTGCTTTCCTACAAATCTGATGGCAGACTACAAATGTAATTTTCATCGATCACAATATTTAGTAACCTAGTATCAAAGGCTGGAAAAAGACATATGTCCATCCAATTCAGCCTGTTACCCCCCCAATGTCGAGCTAGAGGAAGGCAAAAAAAAAAAAATGAGGTAAAAGGCAATTTTTCACGTTTAAGGGAAAAAAATTCTTCCTGACTCCAATCTGACAATCGGATTAATCTCTGGATCACCGACCCTTCTGAAGTATTAGTGACTATAACCTATAACATTGTGCGATTGTTCTTAATAAGAGAAACCAAGTAATCTTGTAGATATACCACCTTTTATTGGATAACAAAAATACATGATGTTACAGCGAGCTTTCCAACCTACTTAGGGTTCTTCCTGAGGCACAATAGAACTAATCTAAAGACATAATTTATGTAAAAACATATACACATGATCACATGGGAGGGCACAAACATGGTGTACCTAATTTGCACTTAGATAAATACCAGGGAGGGATGAGCATAGCAGTAAATAATTAATCCATTGACAAGGAATGTGAAAGTTTATAGACTCTAAATTGATAAGGAGGGGGGGGGGGGGGGTCAACAGGCCAGCATGTTACCTCTGCTCTGAGTTTTTCATATCTCATAATGTCCACTGATGTACAACCCCCCTCTGAGATTTTTACTGTTTCTGATAGTACCAAATGTGGTTATAAACTTATATTCCCAAATTCTTCTGTGACGTCGGGATGTAAAATTGCCTTTAAGTATAATAATTTTATATGTTGTATGTTGTGTTCATGACTAAAAAAATGCACACAGGTAATTCTGTCTTTCTCTCTTTAATGGTGTGGTGATGCAATCTCATCCTCGCTTTCAGTTTTTGTCCTGTTTCACCAACATAAAGACCCCCAACAGGACATTCACTGCACAGGATCAGGTACACGACATTGGAAGGGGAACATGTGAATATCCCAGGGATCTTGCAGTCCTGCAGTGTGTTGGGGATCCGTATCCTGTCCGAGGTTTCTACATGTGAACAGGTCTTGCAGCTCCTTACATTGCAGGGATAAGTTCCTTTTTGTGTGCCAGAGGGCAATGCACTCCTGTTTATAAAGTTCCTCAAATTTGGAGGTTGTAACCAATCACACTTTGCTCTACTGGCTAACACAGTACTAAACTTTTTTCATTTTATATAATATTGTAACACTCAAGAAAGACGTCCAGGCCCCTCCTGAACTATTTTTAACAAATTTGCCATCACCATGTCCTCAGGTAGAGCTTTTTATAGTTTCACTGCTATTGCAGTAAAGACCCCCCTTCTATGTTGGTGTAGAAACCTTCTTTCCTCTAGATGTAGAGGGCGCCCCCTTGTTACAGTCACAGTCCTGGGTATAAATAAATGATGGGAGAGATCTCAGTACTCACCCCTGATATTGTTATACATAGTACATAGTTATTAGGTCGCCCTACAGCTATCTTTTTTCTAAACTAAATAATCCCAATTTTGATAACCTCTCTGGGTATTGTAGTCTGCCCATTCCATTTATTACATTAGTTACCTGCCTTTGTACCCACTCAAACTCTGATAAGTCCTTCTTGAGTACCGGTGCCCAAAACTGTATACAATATTCTATGTGTGGTCAGACCAGTAATTTGTAAAGGGAAAGACCAATGTTCTCATTATGCGCCCCTAGACCTCTTCTGATGCCCCCTATGATCCTATTTGTCTTGGCAGCAGCTGCCTGACACTGGTTGCTCCAGTTAAGCTTAGAGGTAACTAAAGTCCTTTTCCATGTCAGTGTTATCCAGTAGTTTCCCATTTAGTGTGTAATGGTGACATGCATTTCCTCTGCCCATGTGCATTTATCAGTGTTAAATTTCATTTGCAATTTTTCTGCCTAAGTCCCAACTCTTGTGTTAATTTCTTTACAAAGTTTTGTGTCATTTTCAAATACTGATATCTTACTGTGCAATCCCCCTAGCAGGTCATTAATAATATTTTAAAAAGCATTGGACATAATTGGAGACCCAGGTTATATATTTGTTTGTGTAACATAGTAACATAGTATGATAGGCTGACAAAAGCCACATCATATTCAACCTATTACCAATTCAACCTATTACCCCACCCCCCATGTTGATCCAGAGGAAGGCCAATAACCCCAATGAGGTAAAAACCATGTTTCCACATTTAAGGGAAAGAAATTCCTTCCTAAGGGCGCCCACCCACTGGCGTTTGCGATTTTCGTGCGTGAAAAACGCAGCGTTTTCCGCGCGTTTTTCGCGGCATTTTCGTGGCTTTTTCGCGCCTTTTCCATTAATTTCCATTGACATTCATGGGTGCATTAAGAGAAAAATAAGGACACATATGCAACTGACAGCTCCTATGTTAAAAATTGCAACGGACCGAAAAAAAAAAACGCCAGTGGACAGGAACACATTCAATACTAATTGCTCTTGAAAAAAAACGCAAAACGCAAAGGAAAAAAAAATAAAATCGCCAGTGGGTGGGCGCCCTAACTCCAATCTGGAAATCAGAATATTCCCTGGATCAACAACACTTCTGAAGTACAACAACACTTCGTAATCGTGATATAACACGTCATATTGCAACCCTCAAGAAAGGTGTCCAGACCCCACTTAAACTCTTTTATCGAGTACACTATTACCACTTCCTCACCCTCCATTGCTATACAGGTAATCTTATAGAGTTGCTTTTTTTAGCAATTCTGTGGTATCTTCCTAAAGTTTCACTTTAAGTATAAACTTGCATTTATTTTTTCAATATAACCA